>NC_069676.1:87018750-87662500 GCF_023699985.2 Odocoileus virginianus
TGTTCAGTATTTTGAACGCTCATTGTTTTTCCACCTCCATAACTTAATTCATGCTATTTCCTTCCATTGAAATGCTCTTACAAGTTCTGAGAAGGAAATGGCAACCCACTCCAGGATTCTTGCCTAGAGAATCCCGTGGACAGAGGAGCCTGGAGGGCTGCCATCTATGGGGTCGCACAGAGTCGGACACGACTGAAGCGACTTAGCATGCATGCATGCATTGGAGAAGGAACTGGGCTTCCTAGGTGGCACAATTGGTAAGGAATCCGCCTGTCAATGCAGGAGACACAAGAGACGTGGGTTCGATCTCTGGGTCAGGAAGACCTCCTGGAGTAGGAAATGGCAACCCACTCCAGTATTCTTGCCTGGAGAATCCTATGGAGAGAGGAGACTGGCAGGCTACAGTCCATGGTGTTGCAAAGAGTTGGACACGACTGAGCATACACATGCAATGCACTGGAGAAGGAACTGGTAACCCACTCCAGTGTTCTTGCCTAGAGAATCCCAGGGATGGAGAAGCTTGGTATGCTGCTGGCTATGGGGTCGCACAGAGTCGAACACGACTGAAGCGACTTAGCAGCGGCATCAGCACAAGTTCTGAATGATTATCAAGTCATAGCTAAAATGTCAATTCTTCCATGTAGCTTTCCTCAATCATACTAGACAGAAGTCCTCTAAACACAAAACTATTTCTATACATTTTTATGAAATAGATATTATATAACCTGTGTTCATTTTAAAGCACATGTACATTAATGAACAAATCCCTGCTTTATTTTCTCACATGATAAAATAGCAATATGTCTTCTTCACAATTAGATAATCAGTGAATAGGAATGAATGTATGTATAGCAGGTCCTTAGATTTTTTATAATTGTTTTCTCCTTGTTTCTCTAAATATTGGCATAACCACTATACCATTTATTCAACTCCCTAAATACTCATGGACTGCTCATTTCCTTTGGTCCTACCCAAGTTAATCATTCTATTCTCAAAAGAACATTAAGGAAGCAAAATCTGCCACATCATTCTCAGCACCCTCCACCAGCCCCAGAAGCTCATCTGCTCAGTAAAAAAAAAATAAATCAGAGCCAAGTGTCAGTGGCAACAGTTCTTAAAGTCCACTAATTCAAAAGTTTATGAATGGATGCTTTTTTTCTGTATGGAATTCTATGATTTAGAAGGTGAAGTAGGATTTCATTCATTTTTTTTCACAAAGCACTTAGTCTTCCACAGATCCAAAATTCCCCACAAAAGCCTTATCTTACACTTTTACTTAAATTTTAACAGATTTTAAAACAAATATTATACTTTGTAAACATTTAAGCTATTTGCTTATTGATACAAAGAATATAAAAATATTTAAATACACCCCCAAAACGTAAAGAGACTGCATTACTATCTACCTGAATTAACTAAGATAAGTGAGAGAACAAAAGTAAAGACTATTATTGGATAGCATTTAAGGAAATAGCATCAAAAATAAGTGTCAAGAAAAAAAACTTTCAAGATGTTGTAACAGAGATATTATAATGACTTACTGAATGTGAAGGAACAGGTGTTTTTATAGAGGCATTGAAATTACTTGCATATCATATGTTGTTATATTATTTGAGGAATATTTGTCAATTGGCTGTTTTCTTTTAATGACATTAGATATAACAAGTACCATTTATCTAGATATTGTTCATAATATAAACATTTCTAATATACAATTATTTCTTGGAAAACCCTTCTACTTAGAAGAAAATATTCTGTGAAATTTTTATTTTTCAATTTCAAAGTGATTTAATACTAAAGTTACGCCCAAATGAATCCAAAATAGCTGACTTTATAGTCAAATTATTCTCCTGCAAAGATTGTATTGAAAATCATAGCTTTCCTCTTTTATAGGTGGTATCTAGTAAGTTAACAAAGGGAGCAAGAAATGATAACCTATGATACATAACCTATGATACATAAACCAATGAAGACCAGCTTGAACAGAATGAGACTTCATTCATTTCTATAAATGAAAAATTCAAGGCACAGCTGACTTCTGCCATGATTAGCCTCAGGGTTCATACAGAATCATTTGGGTGCATTTTCTCTCCATCTCTCACATCCAACTTCTGCAGTGTTGACTTCAGTTTCTTCCCCATCTATTGTTGAAATAACTCCAGTAGGGGCCCACTTCACTACTCCTCTCTGTCTCAGAAATTCTAGTTATTCTCCTGGCATCTCCTTTGCTATGTTGGGTCACATGCTCACTCCTGAACCACTAGGTATGTTCCCAAGAGAATCTGAGGGTCTCGTTGGTCAGGTCAGATCTGAATCAAATGCTTCAGAAAGAGCTACCAAAATCACAGGAACTTATGGGAAAGGGAGACATTTCCCACTAAAATGGAAGTAGAATAAGTGGATGATGGGAAGTTCAGAAAGCATCACAAAACCTACTATGAGTTAAAAGAACATAAACTTGTTAATCAGGGACTCTAGAAGCAATGTCAGTTCTAAAGTCTTTGGCTGTATAGCTTTGGACAAGTCATCACCTGCTCTCTTCTGGATCACTGCTTTAGCCTCCTGAAAGTGTGTGTTGGTCGTTCAGTTATGTCTGACTCTTTGTGATCCCATGGACTGCAGCCTACCAGGCTCCTCTGTCCATGGAGTTCTCTAGGCAAGAATATGGGAGTGGGTAGCCATGCCCTTCTCCAAGGGATCTTCCCAATCCAGGGATCAAACCTGGGTCTCCCGCACTGCAGGCAGATTCTTTACCGTCTAAGCCACCAGGGAAGCCCTTGTATGTGGCTTCAGTTCCTACTATGCACTACTCCTTGGATGAGGCCCAGACAAACCTATACATAATCAGCCTCTGGTTACTTCTCTGGCCGCTTCTCAAATTTCTCTCCCGGTCACCCTCTGAGCTCCAAACACCCAGAACCCTTGTTAATTCTACAAGCATGCCCTGGCCTCCAGGTGGCAGGGCCTTTGCACATTCTTTACCCATTGCCTAGATCTTTCTTCTTTCTTTCTGCTTAGTGAACCCCTACTAACCTTCAGATGTTAATTCAAACATTATTTCTATAAGGACATTTTACTAATACCATCCTAATTATAAGGTTTCAAGTTCCCTTATATTGCACCCTCATGAAACATATTATTTAACAATACTAACTACAGTTTTTATTTTACATATATTTGTATAAGTTGATTAGTTAATATCTTTCTTCCCCACTAAAGTATAAGCTCCATGAAGAAAATATTAATATTATATGTGCTTGTTGCTGTATCCCTGTACCTACCATACAGTCAATACTCAATAAATAGTAGAAGAAATAAATAAAGATACTTTATGAAAATGTGTCTCAAGTTCTCATCCATAATGTAATGGAGTTGAACTAAGAGATCTTAAACCATCAATTTTGGCTCTTAAAATTGTTGATCTCAGTTAAACACTACAAATGCTTCATATTATGGGTAAATAAATATCTAAATAAAACCTCAGAAGAAACTTAAATAAAGCAATAAAATAAAACAACAAAACAAAAACTTAAATAAAAATGGTTATTTAGCCAATGTTTGTTATAGAGGAAAGGCCAAAAAATATCCCTTAAATTAGTAAAATATTACCATTCAAGTTATAATGATCAATTCTCCATTTTCATTGATTTTAGATTAAAATTTCATTGATTTTAATGTAATACACCACATTAACAAATTGAAAGATAAAAACCATATGATTATCTCAATAGATGCAGAAAAAGCCTTTGACAAAATTCAACATCCATTTATGATTAAAACTCTCCAGAAAGCAGGAATAGAAGGAACATACCTCAACATAATAAAAGCTATATATGACAAACCCACAGCAAGCATCACCCTCAATGGTGAAAAATTGAAAGCATTTCCCCTGAAATCAGGAACAAGACAAGGGTGCCCACTCTCACCACTACTATTCAACATAGTTTTGGAAGTGTTGGCCACAGCAATCAGGGCAGAAGAAGAAGTAAAAGGAATCCAGATAGGAAAAGAAGAAGTGAAACTCTCTATGTTTGCAGATGACATGATCCTCTACATAGAAAACCCTAAAGACTCTACCAGAAAATTCTAGAGCTAATCAACGAATACAGTAAAGTTGCAGGATATAAGATTAACACACAGAAATCTCTTGCATTCCTATACACTAACAATGAGAAAACAGAAAGAGAAATTAAGGAAACGATATCATTCACCATTGCAGCAAAAAGAATAAAATACTTAGGAGTATATCTACCTAAAGAAACAAAAGACCTAAACATAGAAAACTATAAAACACTGATGAAAGAAATCAAAGAGGACACAAACAGATGGAGAAATATACTGTGTTCATAGATTGGAAGAATCAATATTGTCAAAATGGCTATTCTACCCAAAGCAATCTATAGATTCAATGCAATCCCTATCAAACTACCAACGGTATTTTTCACAGAACTAAAACAAATAATTTCACAATTTGTATGGAAATACAAAAAACCTTGAATAGCCAAAGTAACCTTGAGAAAGAAGAATGGAACTGGAGGAATCAACCTGCCTGACTTCAGACTATACTACAAAGCCACAGTCATCAAGACAGTATGGTACTGGCACAAAGACAGAAATAAAGATCAATGGAACAGAACAGAAAGTCCAGAGATAAATCCACGAACCTATGGTCACCTTATCTTCGACAAAGGAGGCAAGGATATACAATGGAAAAAAGACAACCTCTTTAACAAGTGGTGCTGGGAAAACTGGTCAACCACCTGTAAAAGAATGAAACTAGAACACTTTCTAACACCATACACAAAAATAAACTCAAAATGGATTAAAGATCTAAATGTAAGACCAGAAACTATAAAACTCCTAGAGGAGAACATAGGCAAAACACTCTCCGACATAAATCACAGCAGGATCCTCTATGACCCACATCCCAGAATTTTAGAAACAAAAGCAAAAATAAACAAATGGGACCTAATGAAACTTAAAAGCTTTTGCACAACAAAGGAAACTATAAGCAAGGTGAAAAGACAGCCCTCAGATTGGGAGAAAATAATAGCAAACAAAGCAACAGACACAGGATTAATCTCAAAAATATACAAGCAACTCCTGCAGCTCAACTCCAGAAAAATAAATGACCCAATCAAAAAATGGGCCAAAGATCTAAACAGACATTTTTCCAAGGAAGACATACAGATGGCTAACAAACACATGAAAAGATGCTCAACATCACTCATTATCAGAGAAATGCAAATCAAAACCACAATGAGGTACCATTACACGCCAGTCAGGATGGCTGCTATCCAAAAGTCTACAAGCAATAAATGCTGGAGAGGGTGTGGAGAAAAGGGAACCCTCTTATACTGTTGGTGGGAATGCAAACTAGTACAGACACTATGGAAAACAGTGTGGAGGTTTCTTAAAAAGCTGGAAATAGAACTGTCATATGACCCAGCAATCCCACTTCTGGGCATACACACCAAGGAAACCAGATCTGAAAGAGACACGTGCACCCCAATGTTCATCGCAGCACTGTTTATAATAGCCAGGACATGGAAGCAACCTAGATGCCCATCAGCAGACGAATGGATAAGGAAGCTGTGGTACATATACACCATGGAATATTACTCAGCCATTAAAAAGAATTCATTTGAATCAGTTCTAATGAGATGGATGAAACTGGAGCCCATTATACAGAGTGAAGTAAGCCAGAAAGATAAAGACCATTACAGTATACTAACACATATATATGGAATTTAGAAAGATGGTAACGATAACCCTATATGCAAAACAGAAAAAGAGACTCAGATGTATGGAACAGACTTTTGGACTCTGTGGGAGAAGGCGAGGGTGGGATGTTTCAAGAGAACAGCATTGAAACATGTATATTATCTAGGGTGAAACAGATCACCAGCCCAGGTTGGATGCATGAGACAAGTGCTTGGGGCTGGTGTACTGGGAAGACCCAGAGGGATCAGGTGGAGAGGGAGGTGGGAGGGGGGACCGGGATGGGGAATACATGTAAATCCATGGCTAATTCATTTCAATGTATGACAAAAACCACTGCAATGTTGTAAAGTAATTAGCCTCCAACTAATAAAAATAAATAGAAAAAAAAATAAAATTTCATTGATTTTAGACACATTCTCCACCTTCAATTCAAAGCATTTAAGTCAGTGTGAAAATCACTATACAAATGAGGATTAACACCACTGAACTTCTTTGGGAATAGTAGGGTCAAGATTATATTATGAGGCAAGTAAAATTTGTCCTCTTTACCCTTCCTTTTGTTTTCCATTTCTCTCATTTTGGGGTCATGCACACCTGACTACTCGCAACAAAATACTCAACGTCTTCTTTCTCTCCAGGGCTACCCCTATATTAGAGACACCCTCTCCCGCCAAACTGGACCTGAGTAACACCCCTACATGCACACTATGAATCACCACCTCTACTTCGCCATTAAAACTTACCTCCCTTTTCTTCTATGTCTTCACGGCCCTGATCTTTACTAGGTGTCAATGGTTGTAAGAGGTTATTAACAAGAAAACTCATCCATTCTAATGTGTTATATAGTTAATTAATGTTACCTCCCTCAAGATAATAAGGCATATGTCCCCTTAAAGGCTTTTAAGAATGACAGTAATGGTGGACATTTCAGGCACCACTGCAGACTGATGAGGGAGATGGGTTTTAAAGCGTTGGGGGCCTCCCATGGATCCTCAAATTATTCCATGCAGGCAGCTGCAGACTCTGCCCATGAGTAAGCTAGTCTCTCTCTGGAGGACTTTATAAACAGCATGACTTTCAATGTTTGACAGGGTTGAAGCATCATTCTTTCTGAAAATAACCTCTTTTTAGGTGTCATCTGTTTACGAAGCTGCGGTTTAGATGTTCTCAAGCATAGGACAGCTAACCCTCACTCTGAGATTGAACAGGTCAGCCTGCCTTAGGAGACAGGTGAATTTGGAGGTGTCTTTGAGCAGTCAATTGATTTACTTATCATTTTCATTTTGGATTCCAATTCAAGCATACACCCTGATAGAAAGGAAAGAGAATGCTGAAGTCCCATGGCGTGCCCTGCTCTCCCAGAACGTGATTCCACCCCTCCTCCACAGTCTGTGAATCTCCTGTTGATATCAGGGGGAGTCACCACGTGCAGAGAGAAGAGACACACACGAGGAGAGAGAAGCCCATTATGTAGCTGAGAGCTAATTTTGCTTAATCTTCTTGATCTCCATAAAGAGCATTCTGAAGCCCACAGGATTTAAACCAAAAAAGATAAAGATGAAGAGGGACTGCTCAAGCAGAGCCAATGTAATACTTATTTATTAATGTCGTCCATCACAATGTGTTTAGATGCCTAACCAAATTTAAAACTATCTGATTGACAACAGATGAGGAAAACTGATTGCTGTATCCAGGCAGTACAGGCTCATTCCATCGCTATGTATGTACATTTGGACAATGAACTGAAATGATATAAGTACTACATTAAACACTTATGCTTCCATTTAAATGTTTTTAAAAGATAACTAAAAATATAAATGCATGACCCTGGGTTTATTCTTACATAGAAATCTCATCTTAAGGGAGAATCTTTCCATACTTAATAGAAGTTAATAGTATTAATATTAAAGGAGCCTTATTTTTCACTTAAACTTCTTCTGGAGAGAGGTGGGGAGGGGGGGCACTGTCCAAACAGAGCAGGGGGAGTAGATTCTCACAGTTTAAGAGACAAGCTTCTACAGTAGATCATTGAGTCCAGTCAGAAATAGAAAATACCTTAAAAGCCTCCAGCTCAAGCAAGAGGTAGTATATTTCACCTCGAATTCTTCCAGTGATGGAAGAACTCATCACCTCTCAGGCATCTCATTATAGCTTTGGATAGTTTGCCGTATTACGTCTCTCCATTGTAATATTTGGAAATCTATGCCCTTGTAATTTTCTCTTGTTGGTCCTACACTGCCTCTCTGAGCCAACTGCATAGAATGAATGTAATGTTTCTGAGTATGGGCCTTTGAATATTGAGAGGTAGTTTCCTTTGAATTCTTTGTTGGCTCAGTCTGCAGCTTTATAATTAAAATAAATACTACTACTGAAAGTTCTCCAAACTTCCTGAAGTCTTTCTCTTTTCAGAGATGTATGTCATTAAGTCAGATTTATCTTTTCTCTGGATTTTTAAAATTTGTCATCTCTCATTTGGATGGTTAGCTAACCTGTAAGATTTTCTACATGTTTGGATTGTCTACAACAATTTTCTGTTCAGTTCAGTCGCTCAGTCGTGTTTGACTCCTTGCAACCCCATGGACTGCAGCACGCCAGGCATCCCTGAACATCACCAACTCCCGGAGTTTACAATTTTGGATGTTGTAAATTTAAAAGGCATTTATTTGAAGAGGAGGGCAATCATCTGTAGTACCTTCCCTGGCATTAATATGCATAGGGGTTGAAAATGCCTGAATAAATAAATGAATGAATGAAGATTCCTTATATTCTTATACTCATAGAGGGCTTGATAGTTTACAAATGAATTAGATCTATTATTCAAATGTCACTATACATAAGAGGTCAGTGCAAAAAGTATTATTATCCTTATCTTATAAAAATGAGAAAAGATGCAACTTAAAAGTAAGTGCATTTTGAAAAAAAAGCCTTTTACTGGGGCAAAAATAATTCTAAACTTACTAATTCCTATGCTACTATAACATACATTCACAGGCTCTCAAAAGAACCAGATTTCTAAAAAACATCTTTGCATTATAGAAAAACCACTAATTTTTACAGTGCATTTTTATTTTAATATAACACATTTCTTGGCCAAAATATTTTTCCTGACGTAATGAAAAAGCCACAATAACAAACTATCCTTTCAATAAAACAACTTATTTTTTCTTAAATCTCAAAAATCTTGACAATTAACATCTATAACAAGAAAATCATTCTTTTTAAATGAGACATGTTGAGGAAGAAAAATTCAATTTTATTAAACTATTAAAAAAATATGTATTGAACTTTTATTGTGCTGAGGGTAACTGAAGAATAATAAAGAAGGTCCCAAAGCAGGGACCATAGGGGAGGATGACTCAAGGAACACCAGCATGTGAAATTAGGAAATACATGTATGCTAAGGGGATAAAATTTAGCAGTGGAAGCTTTCTAGGGACATCTTAAAGGAAGTATAATTAGAGGGCAGAGGCAAAATACATTCCAGACAATCTGTATGCATTGGTTGACCTTAGATAGACCATGTAAGAGAATTCAGTATGACTGTGCTTCCTTCACTTCCCATTTCATGTCTGTTTCAAGTAAGTAACCTTGTTTGTATCTAACTCTGTTGCCTGAGGTCCCAGGATGGAAGACAGTGGAGGAAAGTACACTTATTCCACAGTGACCTTTATTACTTTATTTATTTATTATTTATTTATTTATCACCTTTATTACTGCTGCCAGAAGATTTAGAAACTTCTGCTGATGTATGCACCAGATGTGAGCTTCTTGTCTCACCAGAAACCTACAGAGTCCACTGCAAGCATTTCTGGAGGAATGCTCAGGAATGCCCTGAAGTTCTCTCTTGCTTCCAGTTGTCCCCTTGACCAAAGTAAGGAGAATCCCCTCTCCCAACTGCTCAGACACAAAGAAAACCATCTTCAGCCACCTATGTCCATCCAGTCACTCCTGCAATTAAACAGTCCCTGTGAGGTTTGCTATGAGGCTTGTCAGGGCCTTCTACCACTTACTCATTCTTTGTCTTACTAAAAATGGTAAACTGGTAAACTATTTTTTAGCTCTAACTTCCTGCCTAATGATCCCAAATTCTTTAACCTTTAGTCAGCATACTTATCTTACAATTGTTCCAGTCTATTCATGTTTTTCCCTCTATCGCCATAAAATTTTTCTGACACTCTGACTTGAAAGTCAAACTGTGCCCCTGTATTCCCTTAAAATCCCTACAAGAACTATTTATTCATGATGAATTGGGTTTTTTCAATTTTTACAAACAAAAGGATTTCCATAGCTTCCCCAACACTCCACAAATATTTCATGAGAAAGGCATGTTAAATGAGGCTCTCATTCTGGTAAACAATGGCCTGGTGTATGCAACATCAAAGCATTTTCAGACTGATAAAATTTGTTAGATACTTAAGGCATGGTGGGCTGATTATTGCAGATATAGGCCAGCAGGGAGGCAATTTTAGGCTTAATTACAGATCTCCTGTATATATTGCATGTTGCTGGACAAGCTAACAAGCCTCATGTAACAATTGGGCATTTTAAAAAAAAATTGTGATCTTGACACCCCTCCTAGAACTATTATGAGTACCATCCTTATGAATCGCATGTGAACAGCTATATAAAAGAATGGAAACATATTTAGATGAAATAAAAGTCACTTCAAATTTAGAAAATTCAAAAAATAAGCTCTGAATATGGCTCAATCTCATATTTAAGCTCCAATATCATATAGTTCTAAGATGGACTATATGATGCAAATGATCTACTCAAAGATTATTTAAAACTATGAGATCATGATTTGCTATATTTTGGCAGCCTGCTTCCTCATTCTCAACTTGGTTCCACTCAGATTCAAGAGGATGGGCCGCAGACCCTGAGAGACTCTCTGAAACTCCCAAGCGGATGAAGCCCCATCTTGCAAGGTCTTTGAGTAGCATCCTTCCCATGGGACCTGATGTCTAGAGCACAGTCACCTCTCTCTTTCCAGGGTTCCCTTTGCTCTCATCACATTTGCTCTAGTCTTTACTTAGCCCCTGACTGCAGATGCTCCCATTCTATCCCAGGGACACTCTGTGGACCTCTGGGATCTATTTTCCTTTAGGCACTATCTTTTAATGAATCTCTGTATTCTATACCAGAAAGATGTAATTTTCAAAACACTTGCTCTAAGGGAGAATCTCTAAAAATCTTCTGAAGAGTTGATGTCTGTCCCTACTCACCCTGATAGTAGCCTCTCAATTTATTAGGTCCTGGGTAAAGAACATTTAGAAACCAAAGCACAATGCTAATAACTGTGAGATCACTTAATGGATATAAATGTTTCACGAAAGTGTTGCATAAGAAGGGGCGAATTAAGTAGATGTGCGAATCAGGAGGAAGAGAAAGAGTAATTCTGTTTAATAAGATGTTTCCAGCATTATCTTACTAATTTGCTGAGGAGCAGGTATGGGCTGTACAGCACTTACAAAGTAATTAGAAATCCTTGATAATTGTTTTTTTAATTAACAACAAAATTTGAAAAAAAAAAAAAAAGCCTGTTACCCATTCCCACTTCTCTTCTGGATTAATTGTGCTAGATTCAGGAAAGGCAATTTATGCACAAGAGATTTTTCCATTCCAAATTACCCGGTGAAGAGGTGCAGATTGGACACTCTTGTGTAATTTATGAAGGCAGGGAGGGCCCCTTTATTTCCCCTCCTTTTAATGTTCCAAGAAAACCTGTGATCACCTCTGACAAACTTTTGCTCCCTTATTAGGGGAGAGAAGATCTCACTACAGACAGTTGCTTTACCCTCACCATTTAATTCCACATCCCATCCTCAATTACTGAAGGTCACTGAGTCACATAAGGCCAACAAAGCAAATGTTGATCATCAGCCATGATGACAAGGCCATCAGCATAGATATAATGAGACCTGCAAGGTCTACAGAAACAAATAAGAATATTACTGAGATAAATCCAGACCCTTCATACTGCAAGCAAATGACTGATTACTTAGATAGCTAGAACTGACCTCCCCCCACAAGTGTTCAGGCTTCTGTTTTACTTCATATCAGCCACTCCTCCCATGTCACTAGAAGCTGAGATCAAATATCGCCCCCAGTGAAGGAAAACATGCTGATGAGAGTTACACTGAAACTGCTTCCCTCGTCTCCATCAGAACCTTACCAAACTTTGAAGCTGACTGCTAAAAGTCATCTACTGGGCAGTGTTCTTCTCTGAGAATTTTACCAGCTCTTTGACTTGACAGTACTTGGGTCAGTTTTTATCTTCTGTATTCTAGCATGAAAAAGGATGCCGTTTTTCTTTCATTCTATTTTATGCCTAGGAATTGAGACTGTGTTTTGAGGTGGGGTAAAGAGTGCAAGGGATTTCCCAGGTGGCACTAGTGGTAGAGAACTCTTCTGCCAATGCAGGAGGTGCAAGAGATGTGGGTTCGATCCCTGGGTCAGGGAGATCCCCTGGAGAAGGGCGTGGCAACCCACTCCAGTATTCTAGCCTGGAGAATCCCATGGACAGAGGAGCCTGGCAGGCTACAGCCTATGGGGCAGAAAAGAGTCAGACATGACTGAAGCGACTTAGCACGCATGCAAAGAATGTAAGAAATATCCCAACCTGATGCATACATTAAAAAAGGCAATTTGGGGAAATTTTAAACACTCTACGTGTATCACTTCTTGCCTCTTTCATGGCCACTGAATGAGATGGAAGGCATACTATCACACTGGCAACCAGTGACTCACAAAATAAAAATATATTTATTTAACTAGTTGACCATACATCCCTATTTGACCAAGGCTACTGTCTGTGGTCCTAACATATTATTAAAAGCGTCATCTTTCACCTTCAAAAGTATCCCAATTTTGACAATAAATTATATGGTGAGCCTGTTTATAATGAAGTTAGAAGAAAGAAGCCTTAAAATGCCCTTCGGAGTCAATATGAAACTTCTGCTGGCACTCAAAGAGAAAATACTTCAAGGACCACGGTCTGGTGATACTTGTTTTTCCAAGATTTTTGCCATTAAAAGTCAAATTTTTATAACTTATAATTAGATGTAAAACTCATTCCCTGTGAGAAAGGATAGACCCTGAATGTTCAATGGGACAAAAATCAAGAGATTCAACATATTATGAGACACCTCGTCTCTTTATACGCACGTTCAAAGATTCAAAAGACTTGGTTAAGTGTCTCACATTCATTTATTCATTCAACCGATATTTAGTGAGTATAAGAGACTGTGCTAAGTGCTGTGAGGCATATAAATCAAAGCAGCCATGGACACCACACTCACAGATACCACGGTCTAGGAAAGAAGATGTGAAATGCGTACTCTGTCCACGAGATGGAAGCCACACAGTACTAAGTGAGCTCGATGGAAGGGGAGATGCTATTCTTATTAGAGGGCGTGAGATCTATACTGGTCTGACCATCCTGAAGCGTTAGTGTTAGCCATTCCGTCATGTCTGACTCTTATGTGACCCCACTGACTGTAGCCCACCAGGCTCCTCTGTCTGTGGGGTTCTCCAGGAAAGAATACTGGAGTGGATTGCCATTCCCTTCTCCAGGAGATCTTCCTGACCCAGAAATAGAACCCAAGTCTCCAGCACTGCAGGCAGATTCTTTAACACCTGAGACACCTGGGCTGTTAGCTAACACTCCTGTCTGTTAAGATTTTGAGATACTTCCAAATTCTCCACTTAGGCTATAACTCACCTATACTGCCCACATACATGTCTTAGCAGCAAGTAAAAGAGTCTAGGAGCATTGCTGCTTAGGAGAAGTGGAGCCCAAACACCTGCTGAGTAGACGGAGGTGGCTTCCAAGGCAGCGGTGAGGGTGGAGGTCGGAAAGGTGAAGGACCTGTCCACTGCCCAGAACAGTCCAGTACCAGGCCTGCTGAGGGCGGCGCTGCTGCCAATATTGTCAGCAGGGGCTTGGGGCTGGGCTCTCTCCAAAAAGTCATGTGAGAAATACTAGTTTTCAGATGCATACCTAGGCAGGAAGCATGCCAGCAATCCCCAGCTGCAACAATACGTCAGGCTCCAGACCGAGCTATGTCATTTGTTCCCTGTAGAAACACATTCACAAAAATTACAATATAGTATCATTCTCTTGATTCTTACCAAGGGTCACTATAAGAAATGACCATATGAATACATTTTCTTCATCTTCTCTAAAGGCCACCATTAAAGATATTTTCTTTTATTACAGCAACCCAGGATTAGACTCCTGTTAGAGTTTATTTCCGGGAACATTTTCTTCTTACCAACTAGTATATACGCTTTTATTAGAAAATGAATACTACATGACTCATGAAATTTCCTTATTGGCCTTCGTGACCCACACAGGAACTAAATTTAATGTGTAATTGTAGAAACTATCCTTAGCTTAGGTTTCAGATCCAATAATCTCCTCTATTCCTTTATATGATTCTTCATATTTAGCCTTATTTTAGTGTTTTATTGTTTCTGTGTAATATACATCAAATCTTTATAAAATAAGCAACATACACCAAGTATCAGATATTTGTATATCACATATATATGTATAATAGTAAATATCTTGAAAATTTAGGATTTTTCTGACAGTACTAAACTGTTATTCACCTTAACTATAACTCCCTTATGGATCATCTCATACAATTCCACCATTTCTCGAATGCCCACCACAATTCTTTGCACATATTTGTTGACTAGTAGAATCAAAATTGAGTACCACATTGAGAGAGTATTATATTATAATAAACATTTGTACTGGGGGTAAAATGCCATCATAATGATGTCAAAACCCTTTCATTTTCTGAACCAAATGTACAACAAACATTGCTGAAAGGAAATTAATCATCTATGACCAAGAAATATGCTTTGATTATTTGGATATTTCAAACAATAATTTGGATATTATCAAATTTGGCATTTGACATAGCAGGGATTTTAACTGGAATACAACTTGGGAAATCCTGTCTGCAAAACTCCCCACTCAGACAAAGAATGCCCCGTATATCTGCATCCTAAGAAGCCCACTCATTTTCAGTTTCTGGGGTTGAGGTCCCCCTCTGGAACTATAGCAAATTAGGAGGTGTGTGATTCTTGGAGCTTTGTCTCTTACATTAATAAAGGCTAATCGTGTTTAAACATGTTAGCACAGCAAGCCCAGGGACGTGGGATAGGATGCCCACTTTAAAGTGGAATTAGTAATGTGAAAGAAGCTATGTGAAAAATCGTGGAGAGAAATTGATTGAAAATGAAAATGAGGTATCTTTTGAAGGAGATGGCCTAGAAGTCTGACAGTGTGAACTGACAAAATAAGGTTAAAAATATAATCAGAAAAAGCTGGCCTCTGTGAGATCCAAATAACTCTTTTGCTACTCTCTACAGAGCAACTGCATTACGAAGAGGAAAAATTGTACCTACCATAGGCATATTGTACCGAAGACAGCTTTCAGAAAGAAGTCCAGAGCAGGAAAGCCTCTGTGTATATGAAAACAAATGGAAAAAAAAAAAGAGATCCTCTCGTAAAAGTCTCTCTTTTTCTCTCTCTCTCTGAAACATACATACACACACACATACAGTCTCTACCTTGCTTCCTCCATTTTTGAAACACCTGGCTTAAGTATATCTAAAGCTTTTTCATGTCACTGATGGGACCCCCTTCATCAGAGGGGCCTACTCATCTCTGCCTCCCCTATTAGTTGTGAAGCTCAACTCCCTCTCCTGTTACTGCTTGTGTAAAATGTTAATGTTTATAACTGTTCAGCCACTAACCATGATGATGTTGCCTGCATCTATCCCTCATGGTTGCTATGGAGACTTAAGGCATCACCTTGAGGTACCAGGCTTCCCTCATAGCTCAGTTGGTAAAGAATCCACCTGCAATGCAGGAGACCCTGGTTCGATTCCTGGGTCAGGAAGATCCTCTGGAGAAGGGATAGGCTACCCACTCCAGTATTCTTGGGCTTCCCTTGTGACTCAGCTGGTAAAGAATCCGCCCGCAATGCAGGAGACCTGGGTTTGATCCCTGGGTTGGGAAGATCCCCTTGAGAAGGGAAAGGCCAACCACTCCAGTATTCTGGCCTGGGGAATTCCGTGGACTGGATAGTCCAAGGGACCACAAAGAGTCGGACACGACTGAGCGACTTTCACTTGAGGTACCAGGTACTCTACATTCATGGTGAATAGAGTCATGAGCCGTATGTTAAGACCCAGAAGGTGGAACCTACACGTTTTACTTGAAACTCCTTCCTGAGAGGGAAGACACTCACACACAGGGTACAGACGGCAAATCAGGCTCTAATGAGCCACACACCACTTGTTAAGTGTCGTGAGCAGTTCACAAGCTGCACGCTGAGCTTCAGGGCCTCAGGGTAAGTACCAACAAGGAGTCAGGACCTCCGAGGACCGTATTCATTTTGTGCTAATTTCTTCATGCTAGGTATTATAGAGTTTCTTTATTTAATTCTAGTTCTTCTCATGTGATATGCTACCGAGATTAAACATTTGGGGCCATTAATATTAATTTACATTATGGTACAACTACTTCACATAATTGTTAAAATCAATAATAATAATAATGTGGAGGAGGAGGAGAAAGAAAACATAATTTATTTCGTGCTTGCTATGTACTAAGAGCTTTAAGCACATTATCCCATTGGGGCCTTACACCAGTAAAGCCAGGATTGCTTTTGTTCCCATTTTGACTTCGATTGGATTGAGAGAAGGAGCTAAACTTTGTGTGCTTGTGGCATGGTGTGGCCCAGGAGAGCTAAGGCCTAGTTTACCAAAAAGCAAGCATTTTCAGGATATCGATGTCTCTTCTGTAGCTCTATTACCGTGAAAGCAAAATTCTGCAGGAGGGCTCTTATCCACCCAACGGACCTTAGTAATGCAGCTTGCTTGCTGCCCTTCATTTTGTTGATCATTTTAACAGAAAGGAAAAGATGATTAAATGATCAGGCAAGTCCTCTGTTGGTACAGACACTCATGTATTTAAGGATTCAATTTAAGGATGTCTGTGAAACTGTTAGATAGTGTCAAAATATTATATAAGTAACGCCGCCTCTCACGAGGGGCGTACTTCTTACTTGGAGGGTCTGCTTCCGAAGCCATTATCCTAACCAGGGACAGAGCCCCCATGCCCCCAGAGGCTAGATCACCAACAGGGTGATCTGGGGATTGAGCGAAAGGGAAAGGCTTGTCGTGGTTTCTCTTCATCCCCTCTCCCCTTATCTATGAGTAGTTGACAAGCGGAATAGCTGGCGTGGGTGAGTTGATCAGTAGGAGTGCGTGGGGGAGGCGAAGGCAGACAGCTCTCCCAAATTAGCCTGCTGCCAGTCGTGGTTCGCTGGCACTTTGACACCGACGTGAGGACGTGGAGCTTTATTGCAGTGGCACTTTGGCAGGATACCATTTCACAAGGAACTTCCAGCTCAGAGAGGGAGAACAGGCCTGTTATTACTGGATGCTTTAAATTCATGGGCCTTGCAAATGGAGAGATGTGTTTGTCAAGAAGTCCACATTTAAAGAAATACTTGATGTAGATTTTTGTGTGTGGGTGAAACTCACTTAACCCTCGGAGGGCTCACATTTCAGCTGAGAGAGAGCAGTGGTTAGCTGAATTCTACAGAAGGAATGAGAAGGCTTATAAATTAGCCTCTAAAAGCCAAATTTGCTCAAGAATGCACAGTGGTAATAAACATTTATAAATGCCAAAAAATAAAGCATTTAGTGAGAAGGCTGATGTTAGATTGTGCCTATTTGTCATAGGATTTCACTGGAAGCCTTTAAGTAAATTCCTCTGGTTCCAAGGGATAATTTGTACGTTGACACAAGTGCTGTGATGTGTTGCAGATGCCGGAAGTGCTCTAACGCTGCGAGTGTGAGCAAGACCAGCAGTACAATGCTGACACACTTCAGCTGTAAGTAAATAACTAAGCTCCATGGGGCACAAAGTGTGAAGGTTAAACCTGGGGATGGAGAGCGAGGAGACCGATTCATGTGAATAAAGTGAGAAATCAGTCTCACTGCTCTAGTCAAAGCCTTTGAAAGTGTGAGTGTGTGTGTGTGTGTGTGTGTGTGTGTGTGTGTGTGAGTGTACACTCAGTTGTCTGACTCTTTGTGACCCCATGGACTGTAGCCCGCCAGGCTCCTCGGTCCGTGGGATTTCCCAGGCAAGAATACTGGGGAGGCTGTCATTTCCTTCTCCAGGGGATCTTCTCGAGCCAGGATCAGACTCGTGCCTCTTGCATCTCCTGCATTGGCAGGTGGATCCTTTATCCCTGTGCCACCTGGGAAGCCCATGCATAGTTAACCCCAAACATATTTTAATGATGACTTTTATGAAACCAAACTTAGCCCCAGGATGCCACAGTCAATTCACGATAGTATGTTTTAAATTTTTCAGGGAAACCAAGAGATATTCTCAGAGAGATATACAAACTACCTGTTTGAGGCAGTTCCCAGTTTCAATGTTAGAGTGTGTTAGGTTCATTCTGATGATGTCATGTCTTTGCAAAACTGAGGATCCAGTAATTGCTATGAGCAAATATCACATGAAAGTCAACGCAGAATGTGGGACAGGAACTGAGGCTAATAATGTCTAATCTAATTTCAAAGTTTGAGAAGTTGCACAGTCCAATACGCAAATGTATCTCATTTGTGTGTTATATTAGATAAAAATGAACTGAAATTATGCTCTTTTTTTCCAATTTATGTGTGGCTTTTAAATGACCACTATGTTGTTAGGACATAAATACTTACTAAATTGTTTGGACCCGACCACTTAATGCAACAGTTGTATTATTTCTTTGGGCTGCGGAATACCATGAGGAAAAACTGCTGAGATACTAAGAGCACTGTAAATGGAAAAAGTTTGGAAGTCTCTGATGTAAAGTTTTTGCAGCTCTTTCTCCTCCATCCCTCCCTTTCTTTCTCATGCGCATAGGCAATATATGTTTAAAAGAATTTGTCCTTCTTCCATCAATAGATAATTGTTAACAGACATTATTGAGCATCAAATACATGCTAGGTACTGAGTTATTTGTTTGGGTGCTCACGCATGTCCGGCTCTTGAGTGACCCCATGGACTATAGCCCGCCAGGCTCCTCTGTCCGTGGGATTCTCCAGGCAAGAATACTGGAATGGGTTGCCATTTCCTTCTCTAGGGGATCTTCCGGACCCAGGGATCGAACCCATGTCTCCTGTGTCTCCTGCCACTGGCAGGCAGATTCTTTTACCACTGAGCCACCAAGGAAGCCCTGAGTTAGAGGCTAGGTATACAGTGTGAGTAGGACCAATAGTCTCTGCTATCATGAAACATAATCTTTTGAGAGACACAAGCAGCTGATGAACAAGTTAACAAACAAATGAAAAATACGAAGTGCTCTAAAAAAAAAAAATGAGCTATTCCTTAACAGCAGAGGCTCCCTTTCCCACTCACCAGGCTACAGAATTATGCTTGGCTTCCCTCCAAAATCCCCAAGAGCTTCTTAAACCTCACATGCCCACCTGCCCACACTCCTGGGGAGTCAGCCACATCATTATCAGCAGCGGCATGAATGTGAATGCTGATGGGAAAGGGCTCTGGGAAGTCACATCATCTTGGGGAGAAGGGACAGAGGTGTGTGTGATGGACTTTGGAAAAGGCAAGAAGAAAAGCAAACAGGACTATCTCATGAGAGCCACAGCCCCAGGCAGGACCCCTGTGACTAGCGTGATACCCTGAGAAGCCAGTGGTCCCAGAACATGCTGCTTTCTGCCAGCTGCTCCTACCAGCAGAGGAAGAGGAGGGAGAGCTGGGAGGACGCCACTGAAAAGAAACAGGGCAGCTGTGGCATTTGGCCTGAATGAAGTACTGTGTGTCATTGATGCTCAGAGAAATAAAATTGTGCTCGGAGAATCTCCTACCCAATGCACACTTTGCTTGTTCTCCTTCCTCATTCTGTCAGAAAGGATGCCTGACAGAACATGATCCTGCCAACACACCCTTGACCTCATGCAGAGTTACCAGCAATGTCGTTGGTCTCAGGCATAGGTGTATCTACACATCCCTCAAGGAAACCCCTCAAAATTTCAAGCAGCAAAGGGAATTTTGACTAGAACCAAATTCCCTTGTGAGAGTTGGATCACAAAGAAAGCTGAGCACCAGAGAATTGACGTTTTTGAACTGTGGCGTGGAAGAAGACTCTTGAGAGTCCCTTGGATTGCAAGCAGACCCAACCAGTCACTCCTAAAGGAAATCAGTCCTGAGTGTTCATTGGAAGGACTGATGCTGAAGTTGAAGCTCCAATACTTTGGCCACCTGATGCAAAGAACTGACTCCTTGGAAAAGACACTGATGCTGGGAAAGATTGAAGGCAGGAGAAGAAGGGGACAACAGAGGATGAGATGGTTGGATGGCATCACCAACTTGATGGACGTGAGTTTGAGCAAGCTCTGGGAGTTGGTGATGGACAGGGAGGCCTGGCGTGCTGCAGTCCATGGGGTGGCAAAGAGTCAAATACAACCGAGTGACTGAACTGAACTGAAATGCCTTACCTCTATACAGGCATCCTTACTCAGAAAACATTGCAATTTATGTGAGAGAATTAGTGCCAGAACAAACAAGCTGTGAGAGAAGCAAATGGCAACACTGCCTCACCAAATAGAGTGAAGTTTCAAGACTAGGGGGCTTCCCTGCTGGCCCAACCAGTAAAGCATCTGCCTGTAATGCAGGAGACATGAGTTCGATCCCTGGGTCAGGAAGTTCCCCCAGGGAAGGAAATGGCAACCCACTCCAGTATTCTTGCCTGGAGAATCCCATGGAGAGAGGAGCCTAGCAGGGCTACAGTCCATGGTCTCGCAAAGAGTCGGACACAACTGAGCAACTAACACTTCCACTTTCAGGACTAGAGTATCTGTGTTCCTTTTTAGATTTGTCTGATTCCAGGGATACTTGGAGAAGTCAGTCATTCAGTGCCATCAAAGGAAGGACATTATGTTCTAAATTTAGACTCTATCGAGGATTTTTTTTTTCTCTTGAGACTCCCCTTAAGAGAGGAACCAAGGTAAATGAAAGTATTTCCTGCCTGTGTTTATCTAATGAGCATTGTAGATTATCCCAGGCCATTGGACTCTGAGCTGTGCAACTCACAACATGCTTTCTCAGCAAGAGACTAGAGCAATTTGTCTTCTGTGGGGGAAAAAGTAGAAATGGAAGGAAGAGAGGCAGGATGAGGGAATTTGAGAGGCAGTGTGATATTCAACTACCTCAAGAGGTAGAGACAATGTTCCTTGTTGTTTCTGCTCTGCCTCAAGCATAGCTGTCATTATGAAGCAATTTGCTCATGAACCTTCTGGGTAGGAGTTGGGCTTATTCCCTCATGGACTGGTGGTGTGGGATAAAGTTGGCCATGTCTCTGCTGTTAGGTATTCTCAACTGCTGGGGAATCTTCTACACAGGCTTTTTTTTTTTTTCTTCATCTGAATCAGAATATTCCTGCACCAGGAAATCAGGCTTTCAAAAGGAAAAGGGTAACACTAACCTTGAAGGGTTTTTTGTTTTTTGTTTTTTTAAAGAAAAGAGTGAAGCTTTGAAAAAGCATTCTCATGCTGCTCAGAACGATTTAGCGCTTAATTGTATACTGTTTTGTTTTGTTCTCTGCCAGAATTGCTGAAGGCTGGGGCTGGCCACGACCTTAGCCCTCATCTAGTCCAAACCCCTAATTGTAAGGATTTTAAAGAGAACACTATCGAAGAGTTTCTTTTTTAGCAGAGAAAATATCAGGAGCCAGATCTTCAGATTCCTGGACTGCTGTTTGACCCATTCGGCCGGTCTCAGATGTTCTAGAAGACAGCAAGTTTGAGATTGCAAACATGATTTTATCTTTGTAACAATGTACAAGTATTTACTTCCAGTGAATTTTCAGATTTCCTTTCTTGATTTCTCTTATATGTCTAAGAAGAAGTTTTAAGAACAAGACAAAGAATAGTATAAAGACTATGGCTAGTTTTCTCTTCAAAACTTAGTCCCAACAATAGCTAACATTATTTAATACTCTCTATTCTATACACCAGGGATGAACAGGCAGGCAAAAATACAGACAATCCCTCTGTGATCAAAGAGCTTCTAACTTAGCAGAGGAGAGATACTCCTCCATTTAATTGAGTCTTTTCTATGTGCCCAGACATACTGAAAGAGCTGTAAAGGCATTATCTCATTAACCCAACAAAACACTGCAAAGTGAGCATTAGTTCCTTTGTTGGCATCATTCCATCCTATAGATGAGAAGACGAAGGCGCCATGACTTAAGGTCTGCAGGGTCTGGCCAGTGAAGACTGAGAGAGGGGACTTGAACCAGGGGAGCTGAAGCCTGCCCTGACTTGCTTAACCACTATACTAAGTTGCCTTGATGAAACAGGAACTGGCAACATGGTGGGAAATGTACAAATGTCTTTAGAGAAGCCTACAGTATTACCTTCTCCCTTTCAAAGATTCAGATTTGTAATTTAAGACTGTTAATCCTAAAGCATGGTCCCCTTCAATCTAGCTTGAAAGACTGAAGTAATATCTAATTTGAAATGAGAGAAATTACCAGAAAGGGAAATAACCCAGGTCTAAAAGATATCTTTTAATACTGGGACAAAACATCTCTCATTTAACTCATGCAGAGCAATCAAAAAACTACGTTGTCTTTTTCAATGGGCAGAACTTCATGGTGACTCATGCCTTTAGTTGCTGAGTGGACTCTGCCCTCTGGCTCCTGTGGTTTAGGCAGCTCTTCTTCTCTCTATGCTGACAAAGATGAAGCATTTTCTGTAAATCTTGCCTTGAATGTGACAGTAGGGTCACCAGCCATCCCGAATTGGTCAGTCTATGGTTTTTCCAGTAGCCACGTATGGATATGAGAGTTGGACTATAAAGAAAGCTGAGTACTGAAGAATTGATGCTTTTGAACTGTGGTTTTGGAGAAGACTCTTGAGAGTCCCTTGGACTGCAAGGAAATCCAACCAGTCCATCCTAAAGGAGATGAGTCCTGGGTGTTCATTGGAAGGACTGATGTTGAAGTTGAAACTCCAATACTTTGGCCACCTGATGTGAAGAGATGACTCATCTGAAAAGACCCTGATGCTGGGAAAGATTGAGGGCAGGAGGAGAAGGGGACGACAGAAGATGAGATGGTTGGATGGCATCACCGACTCAATGGACATGAGTTTGGGTAAATTCTGGGAGTTGGTGATGGACAGGGAGGCCTGGTGTGCTGTGGTCCATGGGGTCACAAAGAGTCGGACATGACTGAGCAACTGAACTGAGGTGCCCCCAAAATGCAGACTCGAGTACTAAAACCCCAGCAGTCCCAGACATCTGTCTCTTCCTACTCATGCTCCGCTGGACATCTGAGTGCACAGGGAGATTATGTAGCCCACGTAGGTGCGGGAATGCCCAGCTCTGCTCATTTCTGGGCATTCATCTCTTATCTGGATTGACTCCACTGCTGATCTGAGCTGGTGAAATTCATGGTCCCATTTCTCAGCAGTAAGCGCACACAGCAACAACAGCCTGCTGAGCTCAGACCTCCCTCCTGAGGACAAGGCCTCTCCCTCGGCTCCCTCTGAGAGCCCCCAGACGTGGCTCTCATCTGAGCCTCCACTTCCTGTTGTGAAGGATTTTCCATGAGAAAGTTCCCCCTCTGGAATTCCAAATATGTACAGTGTCTCTCTGCGGAGGCTTCCTTCTCAAGCCATGATCTGAGGTCACTAGCCCACCTACCACCAATAGAAGTCTAGAGGTGAGCCTGTATACAAGGGTCCCAGTTCCTACATTTGCCCCTTCTCTCTTATCTGGACCAAGCCCCTCACTATCAGAAGGCCTTATACTTCCCCCTAATGGGAACTTTGCTTCCACGTTCTCCGCATCTCTGCAGTGAAGTTGGCGTGCGGAATAAATCTTATGGAACTTAGAAAAACCTTCCACTTAAGAATCAGGTTTTGCTACTCTAAACTGAGCTATGGCCTCTATTCTCAGGGATTCAGCTTCAAACTATAAATGCTATTGGTTCAATGGATGAGGAGTTACTAAGCAACTTGC
Organism: Odocoileus virginianus; assembly: GCF_023699985.2. Taxonomy (NCBI): domain Eukaryota; kingdom Metazoa; phylum Chordata; class Mammalia; order Artiodactyla; family Cervidae; genus Odocoileus; species Odocoileus virginianus. The sequence goes on from NC_069676.1 coordinate 87,042,545, forward strand.
TAAATACATCAGCGATACTTTCAAAAATATTAACCTCATTATACTTTTTTAGTTGTCTTAATTTGGCACTGGCTCCCTTACTTTTTTACTCTATTTTTTACTACTATGATAGCAAATGAATCTATGGCAACGTTGCCTTCACCAGAACACACAGGAAGGAAGCAGGAGGACAGTAGGTCCTCACCCTGCGAAGGTGACATTAAAAGTTTGTCAGCCCCCGCCCTGCCAGCAACAAACTACCCCACTAAATTAGCAAGTGAAAGAGATCTCAATGACTACTATTAAAAAAGGTTATATTTAAATTAATTTCCTAAAAAGGTGGGTTTTTTTTGTCACAGGAAAAAAAAAATCTGAGTTTTATCTTCAAGTATAATAAGACTCTTTCTTTCCTTACTGATCACTTCCAGACACAGTTACTCTATCTTGTGGTGGGTTTTCCATGAGATATTTTACATAGAATCACAGACCAATTAGAACTGACTGGGTCCCAAGAGATCATCTAGTCCAGTCTTTTTAAACTGTTTTAAGCCAGCAGAATTATGAATTTCCCCTCCCCAAAAGACATCTTGCTCCAAAACACCATATTCTAAAGACAATGGTACTAACCCAGCAGAAGCAAGATGGAGCGCTGGCCCTAACCCACAGTGACCGCTGGTACCCAGGCAGTAGCATCTGAAAATGCCCTAATGAAAAGAACTACCAAGCCCCACTAAGGACAAAGAAACCTGGAATCAGAGGCCTCTCTCTGTCGGGGACACACACTGCAGGTTGGGTTTCCTGTCTCTTAGCATTATTTCATGCTAACACACATTTCGGCAAAGGTTTGGTACTTTTCTTTAGCTTGTTTTTGGTTTGGGTTTGGGGTTTTTGTTTTTCTTTTTTGCAATTATGCCAACTTACATGTCTAAGTTATTTTGGGAATTAATTTTTTGTCTTTAGCTTTTTAGTGGTGATGTATCTTTAAGCTGTAAGTCAATAGAAGACAGTGATCTCATTTTCAAAAATTCTACATTCTGTAAAGTTTCTAAAATCACAAAATACAGCTGTACTATTTACCAGCACCTCTTTGATTAGGAAGTTCAAGGACTCAGTTAAATCCTGAAAAAAGCCACTTGCATCCTAGGAGAAATTTCAAGAGAACACCCTGTTCACGAAGGTATTTCTTGCCCACTTCATCAAAGCATTATTTGATGTAAAGCAAGCAGAACTGCAGTTGGGAATTTAAATAACACCAGGATAAAGAGAAGAATAGAATGGTAAGCATATTGTCCAGATCAAGAAAGGTGAGAGCCACAGTGTTTTCTTTTGTTTCTCTTACCAACCTGATTTCTGAAATTCGAACATCCAGTCAGTCTTTTTACACTTTGGAGGACTTGGTGTGGAGCTTTAAACTTCAGGAACTATGAGTTCTTCAAAGCCATGGAAGATTGATTTCATGTTTTTCTTTTACAGCATTTTGATGTGGACTTGGCAAAGAATGAGGTTCCTGTGCTAATTTCCTCTTGCTCTATGTAATTAGTCAGCATTTGAAATGAGGTAACAGGATATAATTGTCTACTGACCATTGCAAGCACATTTGTTTATGACACACTCCCGGCTTTTAGATGTACAATATTATTACCCACCTCTTTATTTGTGTCGCTGTCTCTTTCCTCTTTTCTAATTTCTCTAGCTCTACTCCCTTCAGTGCCTGCTTCCTTTGTGGGCAATGCAAGAAGGCACTTTTCCTTCCAGCTGGCAAGGCATTAAGGAGGTCTGAAGGGGGTGTACAGAGGGACTTACACACTCCCCAGAGGCCAATTACACTTGGAATCCTCCTGATCGGCCCTGATCAGGGAGCAGGGCTACCCCCTCACAGCCTATTGTGCTAGCTCAGAGCCACCTGATCAGCCTGGTCCTACCCAGTATTTAAATTAGGGCATCGCCAATCCTGGACCCACGTCAGGGCCTCTAGGTAGCACTGGGGAATAAATTAACATTCTGCTGTTGTTCCAAAGCCACATGGATACCATTGTTAGAAACCCATCAGCAATAACGGGGACTGTTATGAAAGTCTCAAGAAGAAGGGGGCGGGCAGTGAAATAGCATCATGCAATTGTGTGCCATTGCACTGGGTCTTAATGCAACAATTACCATGCCGCCTTTGTTAGGTCTGAGTGGAGGAGGGAGAACAGTTTGACATGGCATCATGTTATGTGGCTAGTTATGTAAGTTTATTGCATTTCTCTTAGGATTGCCAAATACAGGAAAGGAGTGAGGGAAAGAGGAAAGAAAAAGTAAAAACACACACATATATATCCTTTGTTGTTCAGTATATATGCAGACAATTCATGTGCCAGCTAGAATTGTAATCCAAACCACTGAAAACCTAATGTAAGTGGTCAAGCTTGTAGGAACACTTGCATAACAAAACAATGACAGAAAAGGAAGGCTAATGGAAAAGGACTAATAGGCAAGTTAGCAGAAATCAAACCAACTGGCTGAGTAAGAATGTGAGAAAATATATGTTTCAATATCAATGGCAATGTACTTTACAGAATTTCAGAAAGTGAGAAGGACTTTGAATTTATTGAGGACAAATCTTGGCAGGACATCATGATGAAATGCTTTCATTTTACAGCAAAAAAAAAAAATATATTGTGAGTTCCTGCATTCTTGTGTTTTCTCCCCCAAAGCAATTTGTGATATTGCTACTGAAATTTTGCAGTGAATTTCTACAATAAGTTTCATAGTCCTTTGCATTCAAAATACACAGTTATTATATACTTACATCTATCAGTATATCAGCCATTTTACTTTCACTACTTTTATAACCTGTATTACACAGTGTTCTGAAATGAACATCAAAGGAGGGAGTAAAACCATATCCTTTAAATAATTCAAACAGCTATTTAAATGAGGCAATAAAAATATTTTTAGGTGGAATGTATCACCATTGTTCTCTCTTGAGAAACTATGTATATAATAATATAAAATATTCAGTTACTATTTTATAAATATATAAATCAGAAATGATGATTTTTCATTCTGCAATAAAAGGGCAATATACAGTTAATACAACTTCCAGAATTTTAGAAACACTTTTCAAAAATTCTTTGCTATTTTAAAAGTCTAAGTCATCAAATTTCATGCTGATTCCAAAGTATATTTTGTATCTTCTTTTTGAGAAAAGGATTTTTAATTGCATAATCATCTTAATTTTCATTATCATTCTGCATAGCCTAGATTAAGTAGGAATAGCAAATAAAACTGGGCCAATAAAAAAATAAGAGAAATTACTTCAAAAGCAGTTTAAAACTAATTCAAAGTTATGACATATAAAGAAATCCTAAACTGTGCGAATCTTAGTTCAAATTTATGTTCCAAAAATATGTAGATATATTTTATCACAAATTGTATCTTTAAAACAGTTATTTAATATGTAAAGAATTCAGATAAATTGATTTTGAAAATAGTATTTCCATAGATAAATGGGCAAATATAGGCAAGAAAGTAATATAAATTAATAATAATCATGAAAGTATTTCTGACTTGTTAGTGATCACAGAGGGCTTCCCAGGTGACTCAGTGGTAAAGAATCTGCCTGCCAAGCAAGAGATGTGGGTTTGATCCCTGGGTTGGGAGATCCCCTAGAGAAGGAAATGGCAACCCACTCTAGTATTCTTGACTTGGAAATCCCATGGACAGAGAAGTCTGGAGGGCTACAGCCCACTGGGTTGCAAAGAGTCAGACACAACTAAATAGCAAGAGCAGTGAACACAAAAATGTAAATACAATCAGTAAGATAACAACAGTCAAATGTACCAAGACTTAAAAATGAAAATGCTAATGAAGGTATAGTGAATCAAGTATTAAATGGTGATAATGAGAGTGGATATCACATTACTGGAGAGCAGTTTGACAGTCTACAGCACTGGCCTTAAAATTTTTCATACACTTAGCTAGTTTCACTTCCTAGACTACATACTAAGAAACCAATACAAAATTCAGGCAAAAATATATATACAGTAATTTTTATTACATACTATTAATATAATAAAAATGTTATTATTGTGTGACAATACAATAGTGGTGAAGTAAATTACACATTGTTATATGTAATAATATGTAGCTATCAAGATCAACTGCCAAGAAATTTTGGGGGAATAGGAAAATGCTTATAATGTAACTTGAAATGCAAGATTCAAGACTGGGTATACAGTGGAGTTCCAACTATATTTTTTAAGTATATATACATGTAGAACATTTGCTCTTATAATTCAGCCCCCTTCCTGTGAGGAAGCTCAAGCAGTCTGATTCAAGCAATTCCATGCGTGCTAATTCGACTCTTTGTGACCCCATGGACTGTAGCCCGCCAGGCTCCTTTCTCCAGGCAAGAATGCTGGAGTAAGTTGCCAAGCCCTCCTCTAGGGTATCTTTCCTACCCAGGGATTGAACCTGTGTCTCCTGTGGCTCCTGCATTGCAGACAGACTCTTTTACCGCTGAGCCACAGGGGAAGCCCCAAGCAACTCCATGGAGAGCCCCCAAAAGAGAAGATCCAATAGGTTCACGTGGGCTGAGTCTCATGTAGTCATCTTGTCAAGATGCCGGATACATAAGAAAAGCCACCTTTCAGACTGGCATATCTGCCAACTAAATATCACCCAGTGACCTCAGACAAGGGCATGTGTGAAGCAGAAGAAATGCCCACTGAGCACTGTTCAAGTTCCATATCCACAGTTTTGAGATGTGAGAAGCGGAATATTTCCTGCCGTATCAATCAGTAAACAAGGATGCCACAGTCATCAGGGATTTCAGCAGTCCAATGTGAGCTGGTGAGCCCCAAGGGCACTTAGGAAGGAGAAGAATACCTGTGATCCAGCAGCCATTGACTGCAGGCAATCCCTGCCGTGAGCCCCAAGGGAGCTCAGGATGCGGAAAAACCTGGATACTGACCCCAGAGAGCTGAGATGCATATGAAAGGAATACTTTCAGGGAGCCCAGACTCTTGCATCTTCCCATATATAGAAAAACACTAAATTTCTTAATGTGAGATATCTGGTTTTCCTTAATTAGCAATAATCTTTTGATGTTCAGATTATCTCCCTTTTTTAGAAAAGTTCTATATAACCTGGCTCCTACCCTCACCTCCTCAGAGCAGTTCTCTCAGGATTAGATTACTTGAGATGCTTGCCTTCCAGGATTGAAGTCCTAAAATTTGCCACCAAATAAAAACATAACTCTCAACTTTTAGATTGTGAATATTTTATAGGTATTATCAAGTAATTAATCGCATAATCAAATAATTGTTATGATACATATAGATGAAGATAAGTAGATAAGAATCTTAAGGAAATGATTGGAAGAAAATATTCTAAAACATTTATAGTGGTTATCTTAGGTGTTATTAAAAGAAAACACTTTTCTGTGATCACCCAGTTTCCAATGGTAAACATGTAATATTTTTATTTTGAAAATCATTTTAAAAGTGAAAAATTCATCGATAATTACTGCTTAAAACAAAACATATCTTTAACATATCATATCCAGAGAAATATGGCAAAGAGACTTTGGATTAAATTACCTACTTGGGAATTAAATGACCAAGTTATTTAATTTTTAAAGCAAAAATATTCTTCTTAAATATTTACTATTTAGACTAGATCATCTAAATAGGCAAATACGGAAAATAGCACATGACTACTTTATACATGGGTAACGTTTAGCTTTGAGATCCTCAGTGATGATACTTTATTCACATACCACAATCTATTTTGGGGGATAGTGAACAACCTCATCCACTCATGAGTTCATGGACCTTTCTAGCTTTGTTCGTCAACTTCATTTTAAATTCCCAGGATCCGAATTAATTGGAGGTGTCTGTGTCCAACAGGAGTGTAGTCCTTAAATTATACATGTCAGTGCATCACTTACATCATGTCACATCCTATTATCTTTCTTCCCACTATGAACTGGCATAACACGACACGACATGAGAGAAATGTATTGACATAGTGTAAGATGTCAAAAAATAAACACTAACTTTTAGCAGATAATATGGTACAGTTATTTTGAGTTATCGTAATTCTTCTGAGCACTTCGGTTGACCTTATTAAACTTTGGTCTTTAAAAAGCTGATGGACACTTCGGTTGACCTTATTAAACTTTGGTCTTTAAAAAGCTGATGGCAGAATTGTTTGTGCTTGATCCCAGGAGGCTTCACCTTAAAAGTTTGGAGGTTCAAAACAGGAAGCCATAATGGGGTATAGGGGCTTCCCAGGTGGCGCTAGTGGTAAAGAACCTGGCCTGCCAATGCAGGAGACATAAGAGATGTGGGTTCGATCCCTGGGTTGGGAAGATCCCCTGGAGCAGGGCATGGCAACCCACTCCAGTGTTCTTGCCTGGAGAATCCCAGGGACAGAGGAGCCTGGCGGGCTACAGCCCATAGGGTTGCAAAGAGTCAGAAATGACTGAAGCGATTTAGCACAGCAATGTGTATAAGGGAAATATTTACATTTAATCAGATGGTGTTTTTTAAATGTTCTGCTACAAATAACTCTAACCATCAGAAAATGATGTTGAATTTTGGCTCATAATGGAGCAAGCTCATGGTTTCATGGGACAAGAGCACTAACACAGAATGGTTTTAATGTGCTCTACAACTAAGAGTCAGGATTTGCAAACCAAAATTCTAACAGTGACAGAGGGGTCAGAATAAACAGATGACAGAGAGAGGCTGAGCTAGAGAGCAGTGGACAGGGCAACGCATGCCTCGTACTCAGTGTTCAGCTCCAGCCAAGATGGAAAATGTGGGTCTAGAGTCGCAAACCTTCTTGCTCTTCAGGAGAATCTTCACATGACTGAAAGATATTCTCTTTTAAATGTTGGCAACTAATTCATAGTTCTAAAATGTGAACAGGTTAAACCAAGCATGCCTATCTGCAGAAAGCTGTTCGGGATACAGGGCCCCCTCCAGAGTCTTAAATGGTAATATTTTCAATAATCATTGCATTCACGTTGACTCATAGAGCTCAAGTGTTGGATATTCAACACTGTGAGCTAGAGAGCAGCACATCGTCAAGAGCAGATTTCTAATTCTTAACTAGGCTAATTTTGCTCCATGACTCTCAGTATCTTCAAGCCACCTTCAAGCCTGCTGCTGACATAGAATACTATTAACCACAGATAAAGCTTCAACACTCTCAGTGAAGAGTCAGTGTTTAACATGAAAGGAATTTTTACACCCACATGTTTCAAAATGTGTTATGATCCCAGAATTCCCAGCTCCGTCTACAGCAACCTTTCACCAACTCTGCTAAGGGGCATGGGGACAATAGACCCAGAAAGAGGGATGGGTTGCAATTTGAATTCATAAGAACTTTGAAATATAAAATGTTAATCCAGTATTTTTACTTTCAAAGGTAGCACAGATTTGTTGACTGCAATAACAATAACATTTACTGATGAACTATTATATATCAAGTACTACCAAGGGTTGTGCAGATAAAAATAAGCAAAGCCTTGTCTAGTAGACCTAAAGAGTTCTGCAAACAAATCATTATAATAGTACAACGTGATTCTTGCTATAAAAGAGGAAAGAACAAAGTCTAACTCCCTAGAAGAGAGAGTGATCAAATCCAACTGGGCATGGAAGAAGAACGCTTTGCCAAAGAGGAGATATTTGAGCAGATCTGAGCCTGAGGATTGAAACAGTGTGGCCAGCAAAGAGAACGATGCATAATTAAATAGAGAGGATAGGTCATGGGGCTCAAGGAGATTGGAAAGGAGAAAGCAGTAAATTACAGGTCATCCTAAGAATTCGGGCTTAATATTTGTCAGTGAAAAATTATTAAAGGCTTTTAAGCAGAAAAGTACAAGTAGATCAAATCTTTCTTTTAGAAAAATCACTGAGAAAAACATTAGGGTTAGAAGTGGGGGTGACTCAGAGACTGGGAAATGAGCTAAGAAACTATTTCAATAATCCATGAGAGAATCATGAAGGCTTAATATTTTTAACAAGCAAAACTAAGAAAAGGAAAATAACGATTCTTAGTACATTATATAAAGTATAATAAACATAACTGTACTTTGTTTTACTTTTTTCTTTTAACTCCTTAAGCCAGAATAATCAAGGATATTGTGTCTAAATTGCCACAGAATCCAACATTAGCAGAACTTAAGTTCATAAACAATAATCAACGACTAAAATCACGTATCAATAAAAATCTAGGTTAAGGAAGAAAAATAACAACTTTAAATCTCAAACTAAATTTTTTTGTCAGATTCTCTTAATGCTTATTCAAAGGGGATGTTATTTGATTAAACAAAGTTTAATTTCTTTACTAGAATTGGCAACACATAGAAGTGTTATGGTGTTTGTCTGAGCTCCCCGAGAGCAGAGTCAGAGGACTCACAGACTCCTACTTTATCAGGGAGAGCAACTCTGGGAGCAGGCGTGAGGATTGAGGGGGGTGACAGGGAAGGAGAAAAAGCCTTAGAGAAGACGAGGATACATTCCAGGTTCAGCACCGCTAAGTGCAAGTTGAGTGCTCCATATCCCAGAGTTCTACACCCAGTTTCCCAGAACAACTGTTGAAGGAGGTGAAAGGGGAAACTTTTACACCAGTTCCCGCCTTCCATGGGTTTTAAACCAAGCTTGGTGGTGGTTTAGTCACTAAGTCATATCCGACTCTTTCGACCCTGTGGACCATAGCCTTCCAGGCTCCTCTGCCCATGGGATTCTCCAGGCAAGAATACTGGAGTGGGTTAGCCATTTCCTTCTCTGGGGGATCTTCCCAACCCAGGGATTGAACCCAGACCTCCTGCATTGCAGGCAGATTCTTTCCCAACTGACCTATGAGGGAAGCCAAGCTTAATATCACGCAGTTAACTCCCTACACACTGGCAGGTCATTGACCAAGTGACTCCCGGCAGTGAAGGACCAAACAGGTCATTCCCTTCGCCACATCTGGCAGTCCACACTTATGTCGAAGGCAAGAGGTCCAGCCTCTCAGATTGACCTCGCTTGTCAGACTGCACTTGGAGGGCATCAGTCAGAGCCCACTCAGAGCTGCCCACTGCTGCAGAGGTTGGAACAAGGTAAGTTAGACCATCGGCATGTCAATGGGGGACCCACCAGGTACCTGACACCGAGCCTGAGTTCTAAAACAAACTTATACAATCAAAATAATTTGTGATGCTGGAAACAACCTTCATTAATTACTCTATTATCAGAACTTTCCACTAGGAATTTATCTTTGAGATGAAAGATGTAAACATAAGCACAATTATTTAAGTTTACAGTTCTCACCCTCTCAATATGCTTTTGGTCTTAACCATGCCGTATACCAGCATGTCAATTCACTTTATACTCTAATTCTCTGATCTTACCACACTCTGAGGTCTCTGACTTCCTTCATGTCCTCCTCCCTTCCCACCTGGGATTCCATGCTTCATTGTTATAATTATTCACCTGCAGATATCAGCTCCCTCACCTTTCTCTCCAAAACCTTGTGAAAACAACAGAAGAAATCAGAAGAGGATTTCAACAAACTCTCCTGCCAACATCCTCACACCTTCCTACAGCTGGTGTCTACTTCTGCTTCTGGGTGGCTTCCCTGTTCCTGAAAGTACCCTGCCCTTCCATCTCTTTGGATTCAATCCTGGGGTCAGGAAGATCTCCTGGAGAAGGAAATGGCAATCCACTCCAGTATTCCTGCCTGGAGGATTCCATGGACAGAGGAGCCTGGTGGGCTATCGTCCATGGGGTCACAAAGAGTCTGACACCACTGAACGACTAACACACAACCACATCTATCCCAGGAGATCATGGCCTACTAGCTGACAAGCCATTTCTCTACTCCCCTTCACAGTATTCCTCTTCAGCTTCTTCGCATGCCATTCTCCCTTGAACCTCCTCCCATACGAGTTGTATTTCCACTTCTCCATCAACCCGTCACTTGTCATGGCTGTTAATGACTTTCACACTGATGAAGGCAATGGTTATTTGCCAGTTCTCATTTTAAACAACAACAGCATTTGATACAGAGGATTGTTTTCTCTTTTCAAGCTTTTTCCCCCAAAATTGTTTCTAAATATTCCCTCTAAATTTTCTTTCTATCTGTTCCTCCTCATTCTCCTTGTTGATGCATCTCCCCAAACTCTAAACTTGAGAGCCTTGAGCCTCAAGTTTGTGAATTCTTTTCTCTACATACACTCAGGCTTTAAATAACCTCCTCCAAGTCCCTGCGGCTATAAATATTATCTATTCCCTGAATACCATCTAATCCATACTCTCTCTAAACCGCCTCAATTTCAATGCCCAAATTTGCTTCTTCTCACACATTAAAACCTTAGAATCACATATGAATTCTCTTCGTTTACTCAAGTACTCAATCTCTTATCAACTTCTTTTTAGACCCTTATTTGCAGTAGTAATAATGATTATAAACTAAGACATACATATGTAATGCCTGGAATACATTTCATCATTTCTGTTCCTACTAACCTCACCCTTATTTAGTACCTCTTGTAATGAATTACTAAAATAACTTTATTTCCTACAGTTTTCCTTCCCTATTCGCTTTTAATTCACTCTCCCATATACTGTAAAATAAATGCTTTGATTCTTGCTATAGTTTTCAAATGTTCATTATCACTTATATGAACTATTGATGGGCCAGAGATGCATGTGTGCACCCAACTTACAATCTAAGTATCACTATTGCTTTACTTTTCTTATGGATCATGAAACATTGATTGTAAGTACAAAAATAACCAGCTTGGAGGTCTCCTGGTACGTCCATATTGGTCAGGAAATTTTAGGGTTGGCTACAGTAGCAGTCAATTCCAAAATCTTAGTGCTTTCAAGCAAAAATTAGAATTTTAGCTATGCCCCTATGAGCTTGGTGAGCTATACCCCTATGAGCTTACTTAAAAACTCTTCTGATGAGATCAACAGTGGTATCAACAAATCTGATCTTCAGATATCATCTAATGAAATGTGTTGACATATGGAAAATCTGCAAATTTAGTTTACAAATACTTCCCACATGATTGAGAGATGATGTTACAAAATCAGGCAAAACAGGCCAATGGATTTTAGTAAAGCAGGATACAAAAAGGTTCATTAACATCACTTCAGATTCCTCACTGCAACACTTAAACTACCAGACTTCCCTGGTGGTTCAGTGGTAAAGAATCTGCCTGCCCATGCAGGGGACACAGGTTCAATCCTTGGTCAGGGAAGATCCCACATATTGCAGGGCAACTAAGCCCGTGAACACAATTAACCAGCCCAAGCTCTAGAGCCTGAAAGTCACGGCTACTGAAGCCCGTGCACCCTAGAGGTCATGCTCCGCAGCAAAGGTAGCCTCCACCGCACCACTAGAGAGTAGCCCCCATTTGCTGCAACTAGAGAAAGCCCACACTAAAGACCCAGAGCAGCCAAAAACACATTAACTTAAAAACAGAAAAAGAAACTGCCACGTGAAAAGATCAAAGGGAAATAGAGACAACTCACCAAAAGGCTGTTAAATACTCCTCCCTTCTCCAAATACACATCTAAGGTCAGACTTATTTCACGTATTTTAACCAAAACAGCATATTACAACAATGAGAATGTAGAGGCAGACAAAAATTCAGCTATTTCCTGTTAAGTCTGACATTAAAGAGATTTGGAAAACTGTAAACTCTGCCGCTCTTCTCACTAAACTTTGAAGAAGTTTGGAAAAGAAGAAGTTTAAAAGAAGTCTTAAAAATACATGGTATTTTTAACATATATTGGCTTACTGCTATTTCATTACCAATTTTCTAAAATTTCTCTACTTTAATCTCTGCTATAGTCTCAATAGGTACAACTCATAAAAAAAACTAGTTAGCATTCTCACCACTTAATAGTGTTAAGGAGACCTGACACTGACAAGTCTGAAAATTATTGATCTAAGCCTTGGACTTTATTTTCTTCCTGTATTTTTTGTACCTGCAAACAAAGGGTCTTTTATTGTTGCCTTAAACTTTTTTCTGTCAGTATATTAAATACTGTTTGTTTTGTCTTTTTCTTCATAGTCCAGTCATTTTATTAAGCTCTATCTTAATTCTAATAGTTTTTCAATCAATTCTTCTGCTTTTTAGGTATACAGTGCCATCCCTGGAAAATATGAAAACTGAATCTCCTTTCTAAATTAGTGGTCCATTCTTATTTGTTACTATTTCCCAAACAATATTAATAGCAAGGTAGCAATCATTTTCGTGTTATTCCTAGTTTTATTAAGAATATCTCCAGTGATTCTCCACAATGTAAGATGGTGACAGTTGGTAATGGAAAGTATGTTTCTGGTCCTGATATGATAAGAATGATCAGAAAAGATTTTATATTTAGATTCTTTGGGGATTTGGTAAACACAAGAGTGGCCCCCCAAAAAAGTCCACATTCTAGTTCCCAAAAACCTGTTACAATGTTACCTTACATGGTGAAACATACTTGGCAGATGTGACTAAGGGCCTTGACATGGAGAAAGTTTCCCAGATTATCCAGGCGGCCTCAGTGTAAATCACAAGGGTCCATATAAAGAGGAAAGCAAGAAGGTCAGAGTCAGTAAAGATGTGACGACAGTAGAAGTTGGAAGGATATGAGTAAGGGGACATGAGCCAAGGATAGCAGGTGGTCTCTACAGGCTGGAAAAGCATAAAAATGGATTCTTCCCTAGAGCCTTCAGAAGGAATGTAGCCCTGTCAACACTGTGATTTTAGGGCTCCTGATCTCCCAGACTGTAAGATGATAAATTTGTGTTGCTTCAAGACACTGAGTTTGCGGTCATTTGTGACAAAAGAAGTAGGAAACTAAGGTATTAAGCATCACTCATAATGATTATGTTTCTTTTATTCTGCAGCCTATGACATAACGTTCAAATTAATATGTCCAACCATAATGAATTGTTATTTTATCTGAGGATGACAAAGCTAGTTTTGCTTATGGTGTTTCATTATTTAAATGAAACATTTTTTATATGTTTAAAAAAACATATTTTTAATTTTCTGATATTTATTTAGTATATTTGCATCCATGTATTACAGTAATACCATTGTGTGTGTGTGCTGGAATTTTCGCTGCTGTGTTAACTTTGTCACACTTTGTTATAAAAGTATCCTAGCTTCATAAAATGATTTGAAATGTCCTTTTTTATGCTCTCAATCTACTTAAACACTTATGGGAATTTTTAGTCAGTGCAACTTTGAACACACACAAGTCAAACTTGAATTTACTTTTTATTTTTTTTCAACCATGGTAGGGCTGCTTAAGGTTAAATTTCCACCTCTTTTCAGACCAGTTTTGATAACTAACACCTTGTCAGGAATGTATGTATTTGTTAGAGATGCTTAGGTTTATTAGCATAGAGTGGAGTGCAAGATTTTCTTAAAATGTTTAAACTCTCTCATCTGATATATCACCCCTTATGAACTATAAATGTCTACGTTTAATGTTCCACATTTATTTTGTTCTTGTTTGGATGTGCCAGAAGTTTTTTATTCTTTATTCTGCTTTTGTTGTTTCCTAAATAATAAATAGATCAGTGATTGAACCATATTCTATCTCCTGAGTTTCTTATGTTTGCTTTGTTGTTTTCCTTCAAACTTTTTCAGTTAAATATTGATTTTCATTCTCTGTTTTTAATAAACAAGAATTCCAGGCCATAAATTTGTCTTCAAACCATGACTTTGGAAATATCACAGTGGTTTTAATTTAGAAAGTGCTCCTTATCTCTCTAAATATGCTATATCTAAAATCTGTAGTGTTAATTTAATCCAAGAACTCTTTGGCAAAATGCTTTATTTTGCTTTTAATATCCAACTAGTGTGAATTTTTTGTTTAGATGTGCAATTAAGTTTTTATTTTATTGCAATGTCTTTAAAAATGTAGCTTACACAGTTTCTACTCCTTGTTTTTAATTACGATTTTTAGGGTGTGTGTTTAGCATATGATCATTTTGTAAATGTTTCTGAGGTATTTGAAAAGGAAATATTGTTTCTATAGAATATAGAGCTTTTATACAGATACAATGACATTTTACAAAGTTTTTAGTATAAATATATATATAACATGCCATATATCATTTGCAAAAATATAAATATAACTACGCCAACTCCATTTTTCAAATTCTTTCAGACCTCATTTATTTTTTACTTTTGATCTGTCAAAGACTAAGAAGAGTATGTGATAAGCATCCCATTACAATTGTGTTTCTGTCAGTGTCTCCATGTATTTCTAACAGTTTATGCTGCAGATAATTTATCTTTTCAGTTACATAATGTTTCATGATATTATAGCTTTACTTTATATATTAGCTTTATTAATATAAAAACATGACATTATATGTTTCTTACTGGGGAATTGTATTTTGTATCAAAGTGATACTGCTTTCTCTGGGCTTGTTTTTTTCTTGGGTTTTTTTTTTGTTTGTTTGTTTTTTGTTGTTGGTAAGTCTGATGTATCGGTCTTTAACTTTATATTTAACACTCTCTTTCATGTTTTAGATATGGTCCAAAAGATTTTAGAGATATGGTCCAAAAAGATTTGGAGAAGTCTATAGCCAGCCTAAATTTTGTTTTTTTAAAATAACATGATTTTCCTGCTAACATTTCTGATCATTTTGCTGTATTTTTATAATGTAATGATTTCACCAAAATGTATATAGTGAAATTAATGTTTCTTAGATTTCATGAGCTATTTCTACATTTTAAAAGTCAGATCTACCTTTTGGTAGTGACCGTTCTTCTGTTACATCTTTGCTTATTCAGTGTGTGTGTTAGTCACCCTGCTGCGGCTGCTGCTGAGCCATTTCAGTCGCATCTGACTCTGTGCGAACCCATAGACGGCAGCCCCCCAGGTTTCTCTGTCCATGGAATTCTCCAGGCAAGAATACTGGAGTGGGTTGCCCTTCCCTTCTCCAGGGAATCTTCCCCAACCCAGGGACTGAACCCGGGTCTCCTGGGCTGCAGATAAATTCTTTACCATCGGAGCTGCCAGGGAAGCCTTGCTCATTACTTTCGTTCTTCCACTGTTCTCACTTTCCATATATGTAGATTGGATCATAGAACTCTGTCCATATTAGTATATTTATCATTTCCAATTATTTATACTTTTCCTGAAAGTATAATGTCTTATCACATCTACTTTTTGTCTTGTTAGTTTGGTTTTCTGTCAGTTCTTTATGAGCAAAATATTCAAAATATTCAAAGGCATGACTCCCTTGGTGTCACTAATCTAACGGTTGTATTTATCATACCTACATAATACTTTTGTGTCTCAATGTTGTTTTATCTTCATAATTGCTTGTTACGATCTAAAGGATGTTTCTTAAATCTTATTGGAAAGATGAATCAGAGATTTTCTAAATTTTTTCTGTGTTTCTGAAAACAGATGTACTGCAGAGAACATATCCTCTATCCTCTGAGTCTACTGGGCAGTTTCCTGCTTTTGAGGTCATGTAACTGCCTATTATATTATTGCCTCAGACAGTAATCCATTCATACCAGCCTTCTGAGGGAAGGAGCCCTAGTTCATGGTCTTATGTATGATGTAGCCACCCTTCTCACAGCCTGACTTCATTGTTTAGGACTCTGAAAGATGAAAAGTAATGTGTAGGGCAGACCTGGTATATGGTAATACCAGACCAAGACAATAAAATGTTCAAATGAATGGAAATAATATTTGACCAAGATGTCATAGTGTGTATATAGTAAGATGTGTACACACATCTCTTTCCCTACTCACCTATGTAAAGTCCTCAGAAACATAGAAATTAGACTTCTAAAATATATTAATACACATCTGTGAAAATGAAAGTGGCATGAGCTGACTAGATTTCAGGAATTACTGAAAAAACAGACCATAATCAATTATATAAGCAAAAAAGGAAAGCAATCCCAGAGGTGCTCTGGGCTCAGCAAGAAAGGTATACATAAAATCATTAAGTTGATTGCCCATTGCTCAGAATAGTAGGCAGTGGAGGTATTTTCCTAGAAGCTGCAGCTAATGCAATAAATACTAAATATTAGGTCTGGAAAGGCAGTGTTTTGGCAGATAGCTGGCAAAGTCAGGAAGAAAAGGAATCCCTAGTTCCTAGAAGAGTCTGCCCACCCCATGCAACATGTATGGTATCTCCCTCAGAATGACCAGAGACAATCTACAAATTGTGAACAAAATACTCAAAGAGGCAGAAAAAAATAATAATCACCAAATTATTGAGTAACTTATCAGCATGGTAAAGACAACAATATCAGGAAATAAAGATTTAACAGCTGAGAATTTAAAGTGTGCCTAGCAAACTAAAATCTATGTACTAGATGTACTTAGAGAACTTTAAAAGGCTATTTCATACACTAAATAGGGACAATTACTGATCTAAAAATTTTAAGTATGATTATCAAAAATTTAAGTAGTAATTTTGAAAGCAAAATGGAATGAAAACAAAGAATGAATCCTAAAACTGAAAGAGGAACCTAATAATTCTTCCAAAACATGATACAAATGAATAAATCATTGATAACACTATAAAATAAATCTGACATATTGATAATAGAAGTATAAACTCCAACATCCATTACACTAGATTTGCAAAAAGAGTAATAAGCACAATGAAGGGAAGAAAATATCAAGAAAATTAAAACTACAGAAGAAAATTTCCCAGAGCTAAAAAAATAGATGCATGTCTTTTAGCATAACTAGGGCTCAACAGAATCAAAGAAATAAGATACTCATAAAGATAAATCTTATTAGAATTTCAAAACTCCAAAGAAAGGGAAAATCCTAAAGTTTTCATGAAGAAATAAACATGGTTTTATTTCATGGAGAAATAAACCTATGAAGGAATGAGACATATTGTACCAGCTTTCTCAGCAACAACTTATTCTAGAAGACGATGAAGCAATGCTGTCAGAGAACCATGAGAACATTTCTTTAAATCTAATTCCTGACCCAGCTAAAGTTATAATCAATTATAAGGAGACAATAATGGCATATTCGGGCTTCCCTGGCAGCTCAGTGGTAAAGAATCTGCCTGCAATGCAGGAGACATGGGTTCTATCCCTGGGTTGGGGAGATCCCCTGGAGAAGAAAATGGCAACCCACTCCAGTATCCTTGCCTATGAAATCCCATGGACAGAGGAGCCTGGTGGGCTACAGTTCATTGGGTCACAAAAAAATGTTGGATGTGACTTAGCAACTAAACAACAACAACAAAGGCATATTCAGAAAAGCAAAGACTCAAAAATTTTACCACTTTCACATTCTTTCTCAAAGTAACTAATTAAGAATATTCTGTTTTATATCAATGAAAACCAGCGAAATGGATTACAAACTGACCTAAAATATTTCAAGAAGTAGTGAAAATCTGAACAGAATAATTACTGTAGAAGAAAATTTTTAAGTTTATGCCTAAAAGATATCAAACCCAGATGATTTTACAGAAAAGTCATAGTGAACAATTCCCAGAACAAATAATCCTCATGAGCATAGAAAAATAGGGAAATGTGGAAGTCTGTCCAACATATTCTTGAAGGCTAGCAAAACTCTGATAGCAAAAAATGGACAAAGATAAGACAAAATAAAATTATAGTCCCAATTTTTCTTATTATATAAATTCAAGATATTGTTAATAATGAATCCCATAGTCCAGCCACAAAATAAAATAGTTATCAAATATGCTATCATAGAAATGAAAGGCTGATGTAACCCTAGGAAATTTATTACAGTAATTCAGTATAAGAAGTAGATTAAAGAAAGAAAATGATATTATAACCCCAATAGATGCCAAGAATTTTTAATAAAATTCAACCCCTACTACTGACTTAAAGTGGTGATTAAATGCTTCTGCCACACTGAATCCTATCATCCCCAATGAAAATAATAAGTCTATTTTTATTGGGGCATTACCTACCATGACCCCCACCTAGAGAGGGTAGCCACTACTGATTTTCTAAGGAATTTTAGTAATCCTTCATCAGTGTATTGCTCAATGTCTAGATAAAAAGAATGTTCTCTGGGCTTCTTGAGAAACATAATTAAAGAATGAGTAAGCAGGTTATACATACTACAACATTTCTAACTAAATAATTGTATTCCTCTTTCATATAATAAAGAATTTCTGATTTCTCAACTGCATTTTTTGCAGGCCATCACAAAGAATAGACTTAACTTATCAGAGTAATAAGCCTTTAGAAACATTCCTTGCCTCATTGCATGTGTTGACTGAAAGAAAAAGCATAATCTAAACGTTAAGAATTATATTTTCTAAGTCTTACGTGCTTTGCTTTGTGGTTATCTGTACCATCCTATAACTAGAAGCTAAACTGTACTAAGAGACTTCCCTGGTGGTTCAGTGGTTAAGACTCCACGCTTCCAATACAGGGGCATGGGTTCGATCACTGGTTGGGAAACTAAGATCCCACATGCTGTGTGACACCACTGGGGGGTGGGGGGAAGCTGCATTGAGAGATTGGAACATCTCCTTACCCTTAAACATTTGCATCTCCGATAATATTTAGAATACTAGTTTATATATACCAGAGGTTAATAATTATTTTATATTAATATTAATAAATAAAAGTTTGATCTACATCTTAAACATAGAAACAACTTGAGAGATTTAAAAAACAAATATTTCAATGAAAAAGTTTTGTGTATTTAAAAATTGTGTGTATTTAACTTTATTTTAACCCAACAGACAAATGGGGAGGCATTTATTTTTCTTAATTAATTACATTTTAAGACCTAAGTCAACCTTTTCTCTGCACCTTGGGACATTCCCATTTTCCAGCAAGCTAAACTCTTTGTCATTGTACTAGCTGCTTTGTAAGAACCATAACATATAAAAAGAGGGATAGACAGTGGAACTCTAGGCACCTGGAAAAGGCAATGCCTAATTCCTCAATATCCACGATTATGAGCTGTGTAGCTGCCATTGCAGAAAAGTACATTTTCCGTTATCAGAAATAATGAACCAGATTTCCCCAGTAGCCACTCAACTAGAGTAACACGTCTGGGGCTTCCTGGTAAAAGTTAACAAACCCAGTGATACTCCAGGGGCCTAGAATCTTTAGTCAGTACCCCTAAACCCTTCATGGACACTGAGAGGATGCATTAGCACTACGGGGAAAAAGGAAGCCCATAATAACTTAGCTTTTTATTTCAATCATCCAACAAATGGTTTAGTCTCTCCTTATATAACTGGAGGGAGTGTAGACATTTTTATTCTCGGTACTACAATCATCACATGTTCTGACAAGTTGTTGGAGTGGGAAAGGATAGGTATTTAAAAACCTTCCCTGAGCCCAGTAGCTCAAGTTCCCTGTAATGAGTCTTCACTTTAGTGGAGCCAACTTATGTGTCAGCGGCCACCCACCCAGCTATGGTCTATCAAATGCTAATGGAAAATCATAATAAGCATTTGAATGGGCTAGAGCTCAGCAGATAAGAAATCATTGTATATTTAGAGTCATTTTACAAACTGCCTCTATCTTCAGAAAATTAGGCTTGCACTTTCCTTTCTACCATGCCTCTTTTTTTTTTTAACTTCGTTTCAAAGTCACAGGGCAAAATCTGATTCATACCATTAATGTCTCTTTGTTCTTGGTTCTACTGCTTTCACAAAAATGCTGTAGGCTGTTCACTAGAATGACTAATTTACTGGAGAAGTTATCAGAGTCCATTCAGTTGCAACCATAAAATAATTCAAGTAAGACAATGGTGCCTGCTAGCACTCCACGGGGAAGGTTTGTCCGTGCAACTATTTGATTCACCCCAACATATTCATCCATGAAGTTAAAAATCTCATCTAGAATGTCCTGTCCATAATCAATTTGTCATTCTTGTCATAAATTAAGAAATTAAAACAGGTTTTTTAAGGTAAAACAAAGTCAAAATACGTTTTACACCACTCAACTCAATATTGCCTCACAAAATTAAAATATTTTAAATACTATTTATATTATAATATTTAGAAACAAAATTGCCTTCCCTTAGTTCCAAAAGTTTTTGTTGTATGGCTGTGGTAAGTGTGGAATATTCAAGAATCCATGTATATACCCTGGGTTTGCCATTTTTAAATTTTTTAAAATGTTACTCATCATGAGCATTTAAGAAATATCAATAAACTTGAGCTTAGAATAGAAATATAATAAAGTTATAGAAATTATTATTTTGCCATTACTAAAACAGTGCCAAGTCACCCAGATGCAAGCACTTCCAATGCATTCTGTCAGACAAACTATATATTACAGTAACTCACGCTATACCAATTGGGATTTTCTCCTTGTACTGAACACTCAAATATTTTATAACTGATTTTATCCATATTGAAAAAGAGAAAATTTAGTCTTCATACAGCCATTCAATATTCAGAGTATTGTTTCCCTACAGTATTAAAAGTAAAGGCCTGGAATTAGATTATTATAAACAGTAATTGTTGCTGTTGTTCAGTGGCTAAGTCATGTCCGGCTCCTTTGCAACGCCATGAACTGTAGCCCACAAGGCTCCTCTGCCTTGATTTCCCAGGCAAGGATACTGGAGTGTGTTGCCATTTTCTTCTCCAGGAGATTCTTCCTGACCAACTCAGGGATCAAACCTCTGTCTCCTGCACTAGCAGGCAGATTCTTTACCACGGATCCATAGGGAAAGCCCTATAAACAGTAACAGGAGTTTTCAAAACATTAAGACTTCCAGCCTATATCTTTCCAGAAAACTGCTGTTTAGAACCAAATGAAGTAAAGAGAAAATAGAAGACCAGAATGCAGATAAATATAGTAGAAGAATATAAAGACTAGACAGGTGACAGAACACAATGCTTCCTGTTTCAAAACTTTTAGTATTGTTTATGTTGTCCTTCCTCTTAGTAGAACAGGGCCCATGCACACAGGATTGCGATGGATTGAACAGAAACATTGGAAAGGGCTCAGAAATGTCAGCCCAAAGTCAAGAAATTACGATTCCATAAAATGCCCTGATGCCCGTGGTGAAGCCCCCAGCCCAACCTAGCCCTTACTCTTCTCCCACCTCACCTATTCTTTGTAAAAAAAAAATATCAGACTATTTTAAATTCCCTAAACATGACAGGCCTTCTCACATCCCCTTGCCTTTAGGAATAATGTTTCCTCTTCCCCGCTTCTATAAATGCCTGTTTGACTACGTTTTAGCCCAAATATAACTTTCTCTGGGAATCTTTCTCTTACTGCCCCAGAAAACCTAGATTCTCTTTCCTTTATGTTCCCACCATGTGTTATACAAGGTACATTATTAGAAATGTTCTCATTTTACTCATTTTACCATAATTGTGTGCATATATTCCTCCCCACTAAACACTTTTTTGAGAACAAGAATTATATTTGCTTCATTTTCATATTCCTAACATTTATTATAGTGCCTGGCATACTGTGGGTGATCAATAGTTTTTTTAAAAGAATAAAATGAGGGAATTAAAATAACAGCATTATGAATTCTGCCTAAAATTTCATGAAAAATGTTTTGAAGTGGGAAATAAGAAAGGATATATAAATAGGGTTTTTATGAGTATTTCTAAGTGAGAACTTCAAAATGGCAACTCTAGAAACAATTGTCGTCATGAGAGCAAATTCAGTACATGGAAACAGTACAAAGATAGAAGGAAAGCGGACTCAATACTGACCCATGGAGTTCTACTTTTTACAAATTTTACAGGTGAGGAAAGGAGAAAGAGTCAGCCATGAAGGTAAGAATGAATCCTGGAGAGTGTACTGGATGCCAAGTGAAGAGTCCACTGAGAGAGAAGGAATGGTCATCTCAGTGAAATCCTGCTACGAAGCATGGCAAAATTAGACATGAGCACGTACCCTGGATTGGACAACATGGAGCCTTCTGGTAAGCCTGACAAGAGCGATGTGCTTCCACTGGTTGGATAAAAACCCTACTAGAGTAGATTAGGGATTGAATGTGAGGAAGGGCAAACAACATCCACAGTCACATAATCTGAGAAGCCTGGCTGAGTAAAAAGAAAGGGAAGTGGAAAGGGGTTAGCTGATAGGAATGTGGAGTCAAGAAAGAATAGCTTCTAACATGGAAGATATAAATGATCCATTCGAGAGGGGAAGATTGAGATAGCCCCTTCTCTCCCGCAGCGTCAGAGAGAAAAAGCTCCAAGCATTTGGGAGGTGATGGGATCCAGGAACAGGGAGAGGTTGTGGCCCTTGTTCAGAGGAAGTTCACTTTATTCAGGAGAGAGGGAAGAAGCAACAGGTGGGTGTGGAAACTAGTAGGTTCTAGATGCGGTCGATGAAAGCTAATTTCATCAAAGCTCATAGAGTCACATTCTTCAGGTCATGTTGAAAGAGCACAGTTTACACCTCCGTCAGTCAGGGTAAAGCACACTGTACAGCAGTAAAAGGCCGCCACAAACCCCAAAAGGCCAGCCACAACGTGTTTCTCTTGCACACTGCCGTGTTGGTCACAAGTCGGCTGTGACTTGCTGCCACGTTGCCCTTTACCTCCAGTTTCGCTGATGTCACGCGGAGGGAGAGAGAACGAGCCAGCTGCGCCCTGACTCTAGAAGCTTCTGCCGGAAGTGACACAGCCCACTCCTGCTTCCCTGGCCAGACCACATCAAAAGGCCAGGCCTGCACTAAAGAGGGCAAAGGTGCAGGAGGACTCTGATGGGAAAGCCACGGGACACGGGTGAATGTGGAACATGGTGAAGACGGGTACAGTCAGTAATTCTCGTAGATGGTTCATTTCTAGCTTTCAGTTGAAAAATCAGAGGTAAAACCAATATCCTCAGTCACGGATATTTTTTTATCCTGTGACTACCCATTCTCCCCATCTATGCTCACTAGACTAAAATGATTAGCGTATTTTAGAACATTCACTGGCCTATCGTCACCTCCCGAAGTGTCATTCTAGCTGTAACTCTAGCCTCCCCTCAGGTAGCTGGTAACAGGTGATTTCTGCCATTCACTCAATCAATAAGTATTTACTATTTGCTAGCTATATCAGTGTTATCAATACCTACCCTGGCTATACACAAAGTTGGTATATTTTCCAGATGTTAAATGAATAAAATACACATTTTATGATAATTTTCATGTAGTGAAATATCTCCTAGGTTTGAGAAAACTATGAAAAATATTACATATGAAATCTGGATATTGCTTCTAAAGTTATGTATACACTGTATTTTATGACAATTGAATGAGTTTTTCCTTTCTGGGGAAGGGAGAAATGCTTATCAGAAAGTCTACCCTTGAAATTGTGCCAGAATTGTGCCATTTTTATTCAAAACATTTTTATTCATAATCAGTAGAAAAAAATTTAACTTCATTAATGAATTAAATGATTGCATAGGATGGATTCATTGGGGAAACATTCTGCTAAGGTTCAAAATGCAGACAGATAATTTTAACTTGTAGAATTCAATGACAGATAAGAGAAAGAAACCAAGGTTGAACTAGCTCATCTAGAAATGAAAAAAATATAAGGCTTCTATAAGCCTTCCATAAATTAAAATACCCTCATTGGTAACTGACCAGCATAGCAATAAGATAGCAGAAAATTTTTCTAGCAAATATGGTTTATCCTTTAAACAAAGTTCTTCATGGTATTTTCCTATATTTAAAATGATTCCTGTCCAGAGCATATTGCTACTTTGTATTCCTCTTGATATTTTCATTTAAAAGAGAGCCACTGTGCAAAATAATGTCCTTGTCTGTCCCTTCCTCATACAAACCTCCAATCAAATTTAATAAAGCTAGTTTGATACAATGCCAGCCTACACTTGGTTTACCCTTGGTCGACTTTAATAGGGTCAAAAATATTTTCGCATTGGCAGTGTACGCATTAATCATTTTTCCAGAGGATTTAGAAAATTGGAAGAGACAAGGCCAAGCAAAATTTTAAATTAATTGGGCCTACCCCAGCCTTCCAGGGTCACCTTGTGGCAGTTGTCCCACATTTTCCAGGTCATGGAGTTCCTGTGTTTCCTACAGCTGCCACGAGGAGAGATCCATGCTGTGGGCAACAAAGGTGAAAGAATTTCTCCCAGAAAGTGCGAATTTTCCTACGGCAACCACAACAATTGCAGTTTCCAGATTGTCGCCAGACACCAACCACTTAAATAATGCATGCTCGGCTGACGCCTCCACTTGTGCATTTTCTAATCGAGTAGTCAGGAAAATTTGCAAACACTCTGTCATTTACCATAAATCCGCTGCCTACTTATAACCACAGAGTAATTAATTTCAGTACTGCTCAGAATTATTAATTTCAGCCAGAAAAAAATCTGTTTTCACAATGGTTGTATCCCTCATTTCTTCCTCCACCAATATTCATCAAAAAGAGTGAAACCGTTTTCTTACAGGAGAAGGTTTAATCAGAGTAATGCTATTGAGAGTCTATGTGATAGCAATAATGGATCTGTATTTCTGGTTCCAATCTATAATCGTGCACTCACAGTTGTCTGGCTGACTCACCAGAAGTTAACAACATGAAATAAAGGCTTTCATGAAAGTATGATCAGTAGTCCTTAAAGCCTGACTATATGATAGGCAACCACTTCATGTTTGCTTCTCCTAATAGAAGGTAGCAAGGAGCTACACCTTCTGCACAGAAAGTGTGTGTGTCTTTTGAGAAAAATACCCAATATTTTTCACTTGTGTAAATGCTCTCAGCATGTGACAGTAAAAGAGAGTAAGACTCTTTAGTGAGAATAAAAATAACTTGTAGTGGAATACACAGTTATGAATACACTGGTATGAAAAAAAAAAATCTCAGCAATCACATGTATATCTAACACAGAGAATGAAAACAGCATTGAATATGGTGCATTTTATCTTGGTAAAGCTACATCTGGCACTCTCTTGTTTGATATTAGCTTCCTGCTCAAGCAGCTGCCTAATGTCACAAGACTGTCCATAGTGTAAATATATAATGAGCATGAGAAAACTGGTACAGCTTTGTTTGACTGATAGCCAGATCTCTCCCCATCAGTAGTGGGAACCCAGAGCTGGCACAAGTCTTGGCATGTTATCTGCCATGGAAGATTTTGTTTCCGTTTTCCACTGCATGAGTGATCAAGAAAAAAATGAAGAGAAAGTAAACTAACATCTAGAGATGTAAACATGACTCACTGGGAAATCAGACATGGGTAAGTAAATTCCAGGATGTTTGTGGTTATCTGGGTCTAAACACTGCTGATAATTCTGACTACTCTTGTCTTTAACTGTTTTTTCTCTGAATGCTTGTTCGTCCAAAGTGCTTCGTATAGAGACCACCAACTTTTTGATTATGAACAGTCTGATTGTGAGATGCCAGGGGAAAGATGTCAGTCAGTATTCATGAAATTACCTAGTAGGTCACAAAACGCTCTCCACAAGACCATGATCTAGAGAAAAACAAATTTTTTTAAACTTTTATTCTGTGTTGGGGTATAGCTGACTAACAATGTTGTGATAGTTTCAGGTAAACAGCAAAAGGACTCAGTCATCCACATACATGTATCCATTCTCCCCCAGATTCTACCCCTCCATCTAGGAGGCCACATAACATTAAGCAGAGTTCCATGTGCTGTACAGAAGGTCCTTGTTGGTTTTCCATTTTAAATATAGCAATGTGTACATGTGCATCCCAAACCCCCTAACTATCCCTTCCCTCATCCTTCTCCCCAGCAACCATAACCTCATTCTCTAAGACTATGAGTCTGGTTTTGTTTTGTAAGTTCATTTGTATCATTTCTTTTCATATTCCACATATTAGTCAGTTTAGTCACTCAGTTGTGTCCGACTCTTTGCGACCCCATGGACTACAGCACACCAGGCTTCTCTGTCCATCACCAACTCCCGGAGCCTACTCAAACTCATGTCAATAGAGTCAGTGATGCCATCCAACCATGTCATCCTCTTCCATCCCCTTCTTCTGCCTTCAATCTTTCCCAGCATCGAGGTCTTTTCCAATGAATCAGTTCTTTGCGTCAGGGGCCAAAGTATTGGAGTTCAGCTTTAGCATCAATCCTTCCAATGAATATTCAGGACTGATTTCCTTTAGGATGGACTGGTTGGATCTCTTTGCAGTCCAAGGGACTCTCAAGAGTCTTCTCCAACACCAATTCAAAAGCATCAGTTCTTTGGCGCTCAACTTTCTTTATGGTCCAACTCTCACATCCATATGTGACTACTAGAAAAACCATAGCTGTGACTAGACGGATCCTGGGTGGGGAGAAGCCCCAGCAAGATGGTAGGAGGGGCGAAATCATATTTAGAATCAAACCCCACACCCACCAGAGATGCTCAGAGGGCTCAAACAAACCTTGTGCGCACCAGGACCCAGAGACCCCACAGAGACAGAGCCAGAACTGTGTCTGAGTGTCTCCTGACGAGGTACGGGTCAGCAGTGGCCTGCTGCAGGGGCAGGGGCTCTGGGTGCAGCAGACCTGGTGTGGCATAAGCCCTCTTGGAGGAGGTCGCCGTTAACCCACCATAGAGCCACCAGAACTTACTCAGGACTGGGAAACAGACTCCTGGAAGGCACAAACAGGACCTTGTGCACCAGGACCAGAAGAAAGGAGCAGGGGCCCCACAAGAGACTGACCCAGACATGCCCATGAGTGTCCAGGAGTATCTGGTGGAGCCATGGGTCGGCGGCGGCCTGCTGCAGGGCTGAGGGCACTGAAGGCAGCAGTGTGTGCATGGGACCTTTTGAAGGTGGTCACCATTACCTCCTCCATAGTTTGGCCTCAGGTCAAACAACAGGGAGGGAACACAGCCCTGCCCATTAACAGAAAATAGGATTAAAGATTTACTGAGCAAGGCCCTGCCCATCAGAACAAGACCCAGTTTCCCCCTGTCAGTCTCTCCCAACAGGAAGCTTCCATAAGCCTCTTAGTCTTCTCCATCAGAGGGCAGACAGACTGAAAACCACAATCACCAGAAAACTAACCAATCTGATCACATGGACCACAGCCTTGTCTAACTGAACTCCACATATAAGGGATGTCATATGATATTTTAGAGAAAAAATAATGATTTAAGAGTAGAGTTGAGAAAACCTGACATTGTTACCACTTTGTACTTTATTTTGGTAATACAGTAGGGTCATTCAAGATGATAAAGCTACTGTTACACTGAAATTTCAAATTCCTAAAAAGATACCAAGTTACAGACACACAGGGAAAGACCATTAACACAGAAAAAAAAAAATGTCAGAAAGGTTTTTTTGTTTTTTGTTTTTAAATAAGCACCTGAACTTGAGAAACTTGAGATATTTGACAGTTTTGTTGAGAAGTAGGAGCCTAAAAACACTCAGTGTGAGGCCCCAACCCAGCAAGATCTGCATCCCCTAGGAGGAATCTGTTAGGAATGCAGATGGCCAAGCCCCTCTCTGACCTACCAGATCAGAGCCTCCTGTTAACAAGATCTAGGAGGTTCAAGGGTACATCAGGTCTGAGAAGCTCTGGGCTAAATCATGGCTGCAGAAGGGAAAAAAATTTCACGCAAATTATTTCTCCCCTGAGTTTTTCATACACAAAAATGTTGTTCCAAATTGCTGTATGTATATATGCTCATAGACACATAACCACAACTTCACATCAAGCCTGGGCCCACTTTAAAGCAGGGAAGTATTGTATGCTTGAAAGTTAAGCAAGACGAAATAAAACTTAACATCTCTACGGTGCTATTAAAGTTTCTGGAGTTATATTGCATGGACCTTCTCATCCCTTCTGAACCAGCCTCTTGTTTACGGTGGTAGATTTGACAAATATGCCTTTGGAACTATCATCTTTTATCTTCTTGGTTACAAGACCAAGCCCTGAATCCTCCCAAACTGAAACAAAATCTTTTTTTCCCCCCATACTTAAGTTTCCCAGGCTGTGGCAAAATTTCATGAAAAAAAGAAAGAAAGAAACATTTAACATTTTTTAATCATTGTGATAAATAATTCAAACATTGTATAACTAATCCAGAAAAAGCAGAGTTCAACCCCATTAATTAGTCATTATAAAACTACTGACTTGTACTATAACATCAGTGGAGTTCCTGGAATAAAATATAAGGGAATGACAACCAAGATATGGAATTAGAATACAGCAATTCAAAACACATAATTTTTTGATAGGAAGTATTTGTTACTAAACTGAGCCGCCATTGAGCTATTGTGTTGCTCAATATTACTCCTCTTTATTAATCACAAACATTTAAACTTTAATTCATGATATTCTGTTGAAAGAAGCACTATGCTGATCCTCACTATATTTTGACAGCAAAGTGAATTCTTGTTCACAAGTATAGGATTTGTTTAGCTCCAGGCATCTGTGTTTGGATTACAAGAATGCTGATTGCTTCACTGCCGAGGGCACCCAAAGGTCAAACTGTCCTTTTAAAAGTCTTTCTCTTTCTCCTCCTCCCTCTCTCCCCCTCTCTCCCCTTTCTTTGTCTCATTAATCAGAGTTAACAGATAGAGGAAAAGGCAATGACTTCAAATCATCTCATTCTTTTTCAAGGATATTTTTAAAAGCAGAACTCAGTGTTGGTGTGAGGTCAAGTCGATGTGAGTGCAGACCACACTGGCACACTTCTGACAGGTGACCTGAGACCTTTCAAACTGACATCTGTCACAGAGACAGACACAAGTTTTTTAGCCCGAGAGCTTGTTTTCCTGACATTTCATTTTTCATCAGATTTTGAGAGAAGGGAAAAAAGATGAACTTGAAAAAGTCTTGCCAGGGGCAGAAAATAAGATCAGGTTTTCCGCAGCTGGCTGACTCACCTTTAAAGGTTAGAGGTCCAGCAAAAGTGAACAAAAAAGATCTCAGTTTGATGTTATTGGATAAAAGGACATGTTATGACTTTAAATTATTTCTGAGACTTGCATAACCATTAGGCAGCATTACAGGAGAAATGGAATCACGGTGAGATTACATACCCATTTTAAATCCCAATTTTAGAGTTTAGTCATGGAGTAAATCAAATCCAACCTCACCTATTCATCTGGCACAAAAGATGAAATCCACAGGTGCATGAATTTTCTTTCTCATGAATTGAATAATTTCCTGCTCCTGTGGTACTGAAATAGCCAGTGAAATTTAGGCAAAGTAATGAAATTCTTACTTTGGACAAGAGGGATTTCTGCATTCAAATAGTTACATGGTTTATCTTGACTGAAAAACATTAGGAAAACGTATGCTATATTGAATAATAGAGGAAAGAGCTGGGAGTTTAAAAATAGCTGGGGTTATCATCTTGGCTCAACTAAAAGTGTGATCCTGGGCAAGTGATATTTCTGTTGCAGTTTTATCACCTGGAAAATGGGGGAAATCATATCTATCTTGTGGAGTTCCAGTGAGGATGAAATGGGATAACGTATTTGCATGCTGCCAAACATAAAACAGTGCATCGAGGAGTGGAAACCATACCATGCTCATCTTTTTCTTATTTTATTCCAGTGCTTAATACAGTATCTGACATGAAGTTAGCATTCAATAAGTGGTTCTTGATTTTAAATGAAAGGTAGTACCTTTTAGCTGAGTCCAGGGAATTTTTCTAAGAAGAAGAGCATGGTTGAAGGTTGGGAAATGTATTTCTACAGATCATTTCTGGAAATGGATACAGGAGCAGTAATTTTGGAATTCACTAGGAGACCAAGCATGTATTAGACAATTTTTAAGCCCACATTACTAGGCAAATTAAACTTACTGGTACAGAATCGTCCATATTTTCTAAAATAATGTCTCATGATACTGTTAATTGGCCTGCATCCCCTTGAGTATCAAATAAGGAGTTTTCAGCCATAGTGTTCATTATAGTTTAGAACCTGAGAGAGTACAGAATTTACTAAAGTAATAGGAGCTAAATATTGTGGATCTGGCCAACTAAGCGTAAAAATCTAACACATCTTGTTAAGTACACCATCAAAACAGTCTCAAAATTCTATTTATATATTGTCCTGACAACACTCCTCCACAAAGATAGACATTGCAGAATATATTTAACACATTTATGATACTTAATACATGCTGCTTATTATCAAACTGTTAAACAAGTAAAGTAGAAAGAGTATGACAAGGTTTAAGATCTTCAGGTAGGAAAATTTGGATGCGACTTCACTTTTGTAGGTAAATTGGGATCCAGAGCTTTTGTTCTATAGATAATTCTAATTTTTAGTCTCATTTTTGATTCCACTTTTTAAGCACACTTCACCCTAATACATATAGTAAATAAATCTAACGTGTATTTCAAGTCAGGAATCTAGTAGTATATATTTTAGCGCATGAGGCAATGAAACAGCATTTGCCTGACCTTGTTCTTATTTCAAATTTTTAGTTTCTGTTCTTCCTTTAAGTAAAATTATGATCACCCATACTATGTTTCAATTCTTGATTTTAAAAAGAGACTCCACATAAGTAGTGAAAATAACTTGAATCAATTCTTAAATCTATTTTTTAAACGCCTTAGGGCATCCTATATTTTGTAGTAGTTGCCTCCTTTTTATAGTTCATTATCATTCTGCTTTATTTTCCTGACAAACCTGAGAAAAAACTCTTTTACACAAATTTATTTTATTTTATAAGGTATGTTCTGCATACTTTGAATACTCAATAGTTGTTTTGATGACAGCAGTTTTAGTCATCAGTTGTTTTTGATGACAGCTGATCACAGAAGACTGCATGACAATGTTAATCTAAACTACCTGGAACTATCAAATTATAGAACCATCTAAAGAACAAGTGTATAAAATTTCTTCTGGAAAACTCTGTAGTACTTTGGAGACTTCACCAGCTTTACTTGACATCTAATTTACTTCTTTTACATTAATAAATATATTACCCCTCAACCACAATCTGTATCTTTTAATATCATTTGCTTGCAATGCTTGATGCAATTCCCAATACAGAATTTTAAAGGGACAAATGCATTTTTATTATTTCTGAATGTATATGATCTGAGATGTATATAACGTATTATTTCGGCTTCCTTAATGTTTATTTACTCATAATTACATAACATTTAGGAACTGGAGTTTACAAGCGCTACTTAATTTCCAAAACAGGCAGGACCCATTTATCAGATTTTAAAGCCATTCTTTTCCAAAACAAAAAGTTACATTGTTCTAACTGTAGTGTGATCTAAAGTGCCAGAGTTCAGTGTCAGTTCAGAAGTACAAACTCAAAAGAGATGAGTGGGTTTCTAATTTGGTGAAATATTTTAGACTGAGTTTCTGAACTGCAGAAGAGAAATGATACAAAGTGACACTTCAGAGTCTATGAACAAACAGACATGTGATCTGTTGGGTAGCTTTGGACAAGTAGAAAAGGCTGTTAGGACTTTAACTTATTCCTTCCGTACCCTGCTCCCAGAATCAAGGAAAATTGCTCTGAGGGCTTAAACAGAATCTACATCTGATCAGGAAAATAGAATGTGGCATTCCCATACCACCAATCCACCTCTGCCAGTCTCCACAATCTGCACCGCTCATGTGAGGCAGTCTTCATCCACTGGTGAAACTTGCAAAAGAGGAAACCATTACCCCTACTTTTTCATTCAAAGCAACACTGCATAAAATCAACCTCCAGCACCCCCCTGTGCTTCTTTTTGCCTCATAGTTTTATCTGTGCCCATCTCTGACTTTGCCAAGAAAATTTCCCTTTCGTTTTCTTCTTAAAAAATACTTTTTTTCTGTTCTGATTACATCTGTGATACATACATGTTCGTTGGAGTTAACTTAAAAAGACAACACGCTAGCACATGCTTGTTCTCATTCTTCCCTAAGCCTTGTTTTAAATACATGAAGGCATATAAAAACATCTAATTTTATATTTAGCTTTTCTCACCATATCATAAGCATTTCCCCATCATAAAACTTATTTTTAAAGATAATTTTACTGGCTGCATAACATTCTCCCAATATAATCTCAATAGACTATTTTGTCCTCTGCCCTTTTATCCATTTATCATTTAGTGAGGTTTTTTAGTCATTTTAAAACCATTTTATGTCTTTACAGATTAAAAATAACCTGTTCTGTTCAAAAATATTTCCTAGATTATGTGTATCTTTTAAATCACTTAAGATTTTTTAGATGTATAGAGATTTTAATATCAATTATGGCAAGTATATTGATCTTCGATTTTTTGTAGTTGCTTATTCTATTCTTTTCTACTTTTGGTTTTTCCCCAATGCTTTTTAAGCTTGGAATTTTTTCCACATATAGCAAAAATTCACCTGTATTTTCTTTTTTTAAAAAGTAATGTTTAATATTGATTATTGCTAAAATTGAATGGTAAGTACATGGAAACTCATACTATTCAACCTACTTTTATATATGTTTAAAATCTTCTGTATTAAAAATAAACAATAGAAATTTTCTAAATTATATTCTTTCTGGCCTCTGACAGAGAGAGTACTGACTTGGAGGGAAGTGTTAATGAATAATAATGGCATTATGCCAGTTACTCCCAAAGTTTAGCATCCACAAGAATTACCTAGGATATTTGCCATAAGATTTCAATCCAAAAGGACTGGTGTCAGACCTAGGAATTTGCATTTTTAACAAGCAATAGGAGTGATTATGCTGAGATGGTATATGGACTATACTGGAATTATGTGCTCCATATTTTAAAATTAGATGAGCGATTTCAACACATGGTGCTGGAACACTTGAATATCCATATGCAAAAAAAAAAAACAATTTTAATCCATATCTTTCACCATATATGTGAATTAACTCAAAATGGATCATATAAAAAATTAAAAATAAATGGATACTGACTTAATGTAACACACCTAAAACTAAAAACTTCTAGAAGAAAACAATGGAGAAATTCTTTGTGCTCTTGAGTTATGCAAAAAATTCTTAGTTAGAAGACCAAAAGCATGATCCATAAAATAAAAAATTTAAAAATTGGACCTAAGGAAAGTTTAAAACTTTGCTCCTTGAAAGAAACTATTATAAGAAGAGAATGAAAAGACAACAAAGGCAATATGTAGATAGCAAACAGTCAAAAAAAGAATGCTTAACATTATTAGTCATTAGGGAAATGCCTAGTTAAAAATTAAAATTGAGAACCACAATTTACTACTGTATACCTATAGAGAGGCTAACACTTGGATTGGCAAGGATTAGAGGAACTGGAGATTTTACACACTGCTCTCATAGGGATGTAAAATGACAACCATTCCGGAAAACAATTTGGCAGTTTCTTAAAAAGTTAAACATAAACCTACCACGTAATCCAACCATTCCATTCCTAAGTACTTAGCCAAGAGAAATGAAAAGTGAAAGTGAAAGTGAAGTCGCTCAGTCCTCAGTCGTGTCCGACTCTTTGAGACCCCATAGACTGTAGCCTACCAGGCTCCTCTGTCCGTCCATGGGATTTTCCAGACAAGAGTACTGGAGTGGGTTGCCATTTCCTTCTCCAGGGGGATCTTCCCGACCCAGGGATTGAACCTGGGTCTCCAGCATTGTGGGCAGACGCTTTTACCATCTAAACCACCAGGGAAGAGAAATGAAAGCATATGTCAATACAAAGACTTGAATGCTCTT
This sequence comes from Odocoileus virginianus, assembly GCF_023699985.2. Taxonomy (NCBI): domain Eukaryota; kingdom Metazoa; phylum Chordata; class Mammalia; order Artiodactyla; family Cervidae; genus Odocoileus; species Odocoileus virginianus. The sequence continues at coordinate 87,076,073 of NC_069676.1, forward strand.
AGTAGCTTTATTTATTATAGACAAAAATTGAAAACACTCAAGTGTCCATCAACAAATAAATGAACAAAAAGTTATTTTACATGCATAAGATAGAAAACTATCCATGAGCAAAAAGGAATTAACTGTTGATGAAGGCTCTACACATGAATCTCAAAATATTCTTAGTGAAAAAAGGCAAACCAAAGAACACATGCTTAACAATTCCATTTACCAAAAATTCTAAACTATACAAACAAATCTATACTGACAAAAAGCAAATCAGTGATTGCATGGGGAAGTGGGTAGAGGTGAGGAGGTGGAGGGGAGGAATTACAAAGGATCACAAGGAAGCTTTGGGGACTGAAGAATATTTTCACTATTTTAATCATGGTGATATTTTCATGAGTATATGAAAACGACAAGTGTTAGTCGCACAGTGTCCTACTCTTTGCAACCCCATGGACTGCAGCCCACCAGGCTCCTCTGTCCGTGAAATTCTCCAGGCAAGAACACTGGAAGTGGGTAGCCATTCCCTTCTCCAGCAGATCTTCCTGACCCAGGGATTGAACCTGGGTCTCCTGCATTGCAGGCAGATTCTTTATGAGTTTATAGATATGTCAAAAATAAAACATAAATTTGATTAGAGATTCTAGAAGATGGTGGTCATCTTGACTTCCTTTCCCACCTAACCCCTTCTGGGATAACCCAGTTTCCTAAGTTGACTAGTGGCTCTTGGAGCAAAACCTAACAGATAAATTCCCAGAAAAATGGTACACAAGTGAAATTTATATAATAAATGTATTGGGTTTTGCTTCATTCCATGGTGAGCCTACGGAAAATTCAGCTAGGGTGTTTTTGTCCAAAAGGAGCTACCCCTGTCATGCTTTGGGTTCCCCAGGAAGAAGACTCTGAGATGGCACTTCCTCAGGATCAACCCGGTGGAAGAGAAGGAGGAGGATGGGGTAATGCGAGAGGGCAAGCTGGCAGCTTCGGCTAACCCCACACACCCTTTGGAGTTCAAAAGGCAGCAATGTTTATGATTAAATCCAAATAGATGGTAATCATGTGGCTATAAGTGACAATATGCATAGCAGATAGCAATGAGTTCAGGTGAGCCAGTGGTCAGGGGATGTTACCAAAGGCCCAGCTTCCTGCTGTCTCTCTGTCACATGTTCAGCTCCATACTCAGGCTTCATTCAGCAATCTCCTCAGTTCCAGACTTTTATGAAAGAAAATGACATCTGTGGTCACATACCTCACACACTCTCACCAGAAACTCCAGTGGAAAAGTGATCCAAAGTCTAATAGCGCCTGTGAAAAACAAAAGTCTTCTCTTAAAGAAAGAAAGACAAACAAAAAAATTTAATCCAGCAAAAGTCTCTCCGAGATATCTCTTCAACTGGGCTATGTGCTCACAAGGGACCCAGCTTTCCTGGTCAGCAGACTGGACTAGACTCGTCAACACAGTCCTGAAACTCAGGCGGAATCAACTCCTCTAAAACGGAGGAGGTGGACTTTCATAGGAAACCTGGAGGTATTTGTATCAAGAAGGAGATGCAATAGATGCTGAGCCACAAAGACGACTGCTTTAGTGGATCAAAAATGATTTAAAGCAAAGGCACAAGCCATGGGGAAACTGGGGGGACAAGATCAATAAAAGGGCACTTTCTGGAGTTTAGGGGGCCACGTGATGGCCACTCCAGCTTCGTCACAATTGGCCAGCTGACCCTGCTTACTCACGCACAGTCTGTCTTCCCTTTCCCCACAAGTAAACATATCCTCATCCTTTCAAATTGAAAAACTACAAGAAATGTCAAAAATGAAGGAAAAAAAACATTTTTAAATTAAACTCTATTAAAGAAATGCTAGTTCAAAAAAGACATAATTGGGCTCTCTAAAACCTGGCAGCTCCCAAACGCCAACAAGTTTTTCTCTTCGCAAGTCTGTTCTCAGCCATTCCAAGAAAGGAACGGAGAAGAACAGAGCTATATCATTCTGATGACAACCCACTTCTAATCCACAGGATCATATGCCTTTGCACCCTGTTCAAAGGAAACTTGGCCTAAAAAGAATGAGTTTCATAACAAACCAGCCACTCTGAGAATAGAGGTGAGAAGAGATCGGGGGGAAGAATCCGAGACATGTTGAGGAGCTGGCGAGTTTAATTGCCAGTTCATATGCAACTTCGCGATTGTGCTCAGTGACCGAAGGGACTTGGCTTCTGGTGCCTCAGTCAAACTCTTTATTCGAGAGTCGAAAATAACAAAATCTGGAAGGTGTTTTGTCCTTCTTGAGATATAGAAAAAAAGGAGGTTTTTTGTTTTTTTTTAGTTACTAAGGCAAATACAATCATTTCAAGGAGAATAGGTTCCTTGGAAAGGTCAGCATCTGCAGGAGCGTCTTCACTATCCTCATCTGACCTTTATGAAGTACGTGGTTTGTAAGACATGCCAAGCTCCCTCTTTTTACAAAGCTTAGAACCAAGTATTCAAATGCATCGTTTTATTGGCAACTGAGGTTTAGAGAGACAGAAGACAGAGGAAGCCTGTAAAATTGGGAAGTCACTATGAAGCAAAAGCACAAAACACATTTTTATATGAATAAAAATGCTACCTAAATCAAAATGATATGCGGATGATACTGAGTTGGCCAAAAAGTTTGTTCGGGCTTTTCTGAAATACCTTATGGAAAACCCCAAATGAACTTTTTTGGCCAACTCAATAGATGATTAAAAGGAGATTTAAAGATTATTACTTATGAAATAGAATTTAAACCAAAGGCCAGAAATCTTTGCAAAAAAATAGTCATATGACCAGAGACAGCTTCCAGTTGATTCTCTTCCCCATGCATGTGTTTCAGCAGCACTATTCCTTAAGCCTCTTCTTTTATTTCTCCTTCTTCCTCCACTTTATGTAAGTAGTTACCATTTCAAGCAAGCTTCACACCCAAGAAGTTACGGCTGTTAATGAAGCAAATGGTAGTAATAAAACTGGAGCTGGGGGAAAAAAAAAACAGAACTGTTTTAACTGTCTCTTAAGTTCTAACAAAGCTTCTTACAGATTAAAACCATGTAGGTAAAATGCGCATAGTGCATTTTACTTTTTTCATGGCACTTTGATGAAATAAGCATGAAAAATTAGTTGCATTCAACCAATGCTTTCCCCTCATCACCCTGTCACCCAACAGGCCACTAAATACACTAGAGAATGATTCTGGGAAACAGAAGACATGCTCCTTTGGTTCTCCTGATTTTCTCTCATTTCTGTGAATTTAATTTTCTGTACGAGCATGTGTCTGAGCTGGGGCAGACAGATTGGTGCAGGGTTTCTTAAAAACAATTTTTTGCTCCATCAGACACAATATATTCTGCTGAAAGAGAAGAAAGCACTATACCCCAGGGGAAAAAAGTTTCCCCAAAAGTTTCTTCCCTCAAAACTTTACAACGAAAGAAGGCATCCCTCTTGGGTGATTTAATTTAATTGTTATGTTTTTTAACTTTTGTTCTGGGGGAAATTAAGCTACCATCAGCTGCAGTTCATAGACAAATACCACTTTTTGGTAGATAGAACACAAAACTAGGAATCGGAAAACCAAAAAAAGAATCCTGGCACAGCACTGGGTGATTTCATCTCCACATGCCTAAATTTCCTGTTTGCAAAATGAGATAGAGCTTCCCACTCGTCACTTCTTTCTTGGAGAGGCTGTGAGGACTAATAGTCTTTGCTCTGATTTTTTTCATCTGAGAAGCAGAGATTTTTTAATGGTGCAAAGGAAGCATCTAGGTACAGATAGGGCAACAGAGACGTGATTCTGTGCTACATTCAGTGACTACAGAGGCAAGGCGTGATCCATGTTCTTGAGTTGCTCCTAACTCAGATATTAAAACAGATACTGAAATAGGGGCATCAGATATTGAAGTCGGTAACTGACTATAGGAAATGTCAAGCTATACAGGGGAATAGATCAAATAGAACTGAGTCTTAAGAGGCAGGAGACCCTAGAGGTTACACTACGAGCTCCAGATCCTGATTCTAAAACCAGATTTCTAGCTGAGTGAACTTGGACAAGTTTCTTAACTTCACAGTGGCCCAGTTTCCTTATCTGTAAGAAGATAATAATAGTACCTCCCTCTTAGGGATAATATATAGTGTTTAGAATAGTCAGTGCCTGCCATAGAGGAAGTGGTAAAAGACAATGAAGAGTCACTAAAGAATTTTAGATAAAGTAACATGGTCAGATTTGTGACTTGGTAAATAATTAAATGAAGATGCTGACGGAATATGATAGATGGTTTGCAAAATGGTCACAATTATTTTCCTCCTTGTTTACACTCTTCATGTCTTCGGAGAGATTCCTTACTTATTTAATATGGGTTCACTTTGGATTTGCTATCTAATAGTAATGTGACCAACTGTGTCAGTTTCAAGACTAAATCTTAAGAGGTCTTATGTTCTTCTTATGACTGTCATGGCACCCTGCCTCCACCATGAACAAGTCCACACTAACATGCTGGAGAAAGAGAGGGCACAGAACAGCTAAAGCCACCCTGATCCAACCAGCCCCCTGATAACCCAATACCTGGCCACGGAGCCCAGTGAGGACCAACTGCCCAGCTGGCTCCAGGCTTAACTGCCAACCTGTAGAATCATGAACTAAATAGTTGTTGTTTTAATCCACTCCGTTTTGGAGTAGGTTGTTATGCAGCAATAGCTAACTGATATTCACAGTACAGAATTGTTTAAATGACTAAATTCAAATACTAGGGCTAAGATGGTTAATATGCACATGCACGTGTCAATGAAAACATACATTTGCAAATGACATATTTTTATTAGCAGTTAATTATACATTTTACAATGACCTTTCATGGAAATTATCTCCCCAGTATAAAAAACAATCTTGAAGTAATCTGAGACATGTATTATTTTATTGCATAGAGAGGTTGGTGACATCCATAATCATGCACTGGAAAGTAAAACTGAAATATGGGACTGACTGATAATAGCTGGTAGATTTTTTTAACCATATCACTCTACTAGTCCAAGAAAATAAACAAAGATGACATTTCACTTATTCATTAATTTATTCTAATACTTGAGTTTTCTACATGTGAGGCTCTGTGCTGAGTACCTGCAATAAGTTGTGAACACGCCAGTCATAATCCCCACCTTGGTAGAATGTTAGTTGGGACATAGTTGGGTAAACAGACATGTACCAAACAGTATGGTGAGTGTTATGATACCAGAAAAAAAGGGTGTGCTCAGAACTTAGGGAAACAGGAGAAGCTTTCCAAAAGAAGAAATATCTAAACAGAAATTCAAAGGATGACGGAATTGGCAAGGCAAAGAGGATAAAGTGGTCTGAATGAGGAGGAATAGCATATGTGAAGTCATGAAGGTGCTCAGGGCATGTTCTTAGAACTGAGTGTAATTACTTAAGTTTATAAGCTGTTCATACATGGTATGAGTTAGGAAAGGGAAGCTGAAAGCAATAGCAGAAATTTGTCCTTATAGGATTCATGGGATTTGGCCACTATCTTGCAGGCAAGGGGAAATCATTCAGAACACTTTAAACAGGGCTATGATATGGTCAACTCTGCATTTTAGAATGCTGACTATGGCTAGAGTGTAAGGACAGACTGGAGAGAGGCAGAGAGTGAGTAGAAGCTAGGAAACCATTTAGGAAGCTGGCGCAGTAATTCAGGTAAAGGATGACGATGCCCCGGGACAGGGGATATGGCAATAAAGAGGAAGAAAAATGAATAGAATTAAAAGATATTTAAGGATAGCTACAAGAGCCTTCAGTGCTTAATTAGATACTGGTGAGCGGAAGGCCTACCCCAGATTGCTGCCTTGGGCAGGTTAGTGAAGGGTAGTAGTGTTCAACTGGTTCTTTCAGATGGAGACACTGGAGAGACACTGTTTGGGAGGACAACATATTAACTCCAGTTTTAGGCACATCAAGTATGATGTTAGTGTGGGATGTTCAAAAGGAGAGATCTGGTAGGCAGGGAAGGAAAACAGGGATGTGAAGAAGGGTGAGCTTAGTCTCTGTGGTCACTTGAAGAACGGTGGGTACTCTGGAACAACTACATTGAGCTGCAGCCTAGAATGTTTAGCAGCAATGGTATGACATGCGGTGTGCCTTTTCTCTTAGACCACAGGAGTAAGAAATTTGGTGGGCATCTTTTATAGGATTTACACCTCAGGATCAGAGTTAGGTATATGCAGTAAGTGGAAGGAAGGAAGCTAGCCATCCTAAAGCTTCTAATATATGGGAGTGGCTGGTGCTCAAAAAGTAGCAGTTTTATGTTCTGGCCCCTAAAAGAAGTCAGCAATCTCATGAGGTTACCCCTGCTTCTCTCTACCAGATAAATTGGGATAATATACAATTTACACTAACTCATTTCATCGTAAAAACATCTGTGATATCAGCAAGGCAGATTATTAGTCCCCATTTCACAGAGGAAGACACTAAAAATTAGTAATTTTCTGGGCCTCATAATTAGTAAGTGGCAGAGTTGGCATACTAGAATTCCAGGTCTTGTTCTAAATCCAGCAATATTTTTCATGAAAAAGGAGAACAGCACATAACATTTTAATTAGAGAGAATTATAAAGAACAATTAAGATAACTTCATAATTTCTGGTGTAGAAGACTTAAATATTGGTGATGTCTCCAGTTAAAATTGAAGACTTGAGGTTGGAGGGAGGTAAACTGAGAATATGACTTTAGTTTTGAGCTGGAAGTTCTGGGCAAAAAGGGACCAGATATAATCTCTAACTAGAACAGTTCCTGTTTCTCTGTAGCTGTAAATCAAGGCCAGTCCTTTGAATAGGCAAGATGGAGGCTAGAATTTTCATAAAATCATCTCTTTGGACATTCTCACAGTCTCTTAAGGGAACAATTAAGAAAGAGCCACAGTATATTCTAAAGGCAATGTTCAGATGAATACAGTTAAGAAAATAAAATAAGTATATTACTTCAGAAAGTTAACCCTGGCCCTAAATATAGCTCCTTGGCTTGATTTCGAATACATTTAATTGTATTTCCAGGTTACCCATGGCAATAAAGGTAAAGGGCAGTATTTTTACTCACTTACCGAGAAGCATGTAAGTCTTAACTGATAAATGCGTTTAGATGAAAGGAGCCAAAAAGCCCATTATTTATTAGAAAATACAGTAAGTAGAGCATCTCAAGCTATATTTTCTCTTACTACTTTTCTGACATTTTCTCTGAAGGTCATGGAGATGACCAAGTGCAAAGAGGTTCACAGTATTTGGGGTTATTTATGCAACTTCTTGTGGACATACAATTTAAGCTTGACCAGTCTGATCACTCTGGAATGAGCCCTGGCCAAGTAGTAGGGATTAATCTGCCAGGAGACAGTCTTCGATAAATTATTTGGTTGGGTTTTTTTTTTTCCTCTTTTTCTGGTTTAAAACATTTTCCTCCAATAAATAATCGAGTTGTATACTGGAAAACAAAAATGACTGACCTCCTCAGAAAGTAAAAGAAAGTCTGAAAATGGAAACTGGAGAGTTTCCCCTTCTAAGGTCCACTGAGTGAGCAAATGTAGTTATTTATTTGAAATGCCAGCAAATGGGCTCCCATGCAATGAAATATTTATTGAAATTGCTTCTTTGGCCCTCTATAGTTGCTGATAGGGTTTAACAAGAGGAAGGTAAGGAGGCCAGAGTAAAGGTATGTCTATTTATTTATTTATGGTTCAAGCAGCTTTGACCGTAAGCCTTACATTGGGAAATCATACAGGCAGGGCCATACAACGACTGACAATGATAGTTATTTTCCATTTTCACTGAATTGTTTGCCATGGCTCAGGAAAATCAATCTTAAAGAATTTCTATATTTGCTTGGTTCTGTGCTTAAGCCTTCACTCTCTTGGTAAGATATATTTATGTTGGTTCTAATTGAAGTTCACAATGTTGAGTACTTATTAAATATCTTTTCATAATGCTATCACCTTCATTCGCTTTTTTGTTATCTAGTTTTTGTTTGTTTACCTGTGTGTTTCTCTCTCTCACCTTTCTATACCTTGAGAATCAGTTTTATTTTTACCAACTCAAGCTAAGGCCGTTTTCTATTCTTTCTCACTTTGAAAAATATAGGTCTATCCAAATTAAGATCATGTGTGTTCAAATTCTAACAATGACCCTGCAGAAGCAATTTCAAAACTATTCTTAAAATATCTGTATGAGCTATGCTCAGAAAGAATGAGAAGTGCCTAGTGTTCTAAAATCTCACGTATACCAAATACAGACATTCCAGTGAGCAAAGGGGCATCTCTGCTCTTCAGAGATCACTGGGTGATACTGGGGTTGTGTGAGTTTTCACGATATTCATCATGATTTATTGAGAAAGCTTGAGAAAATCACTAACTGGAGGTTTCAACAAATAGTCTCCAGCATTACTTTAAAAGCATTCCAACATGTTTATTTTTGTTATTTCTGGCTTTTAGAAAGCTAATAACTTAATAGAAGCATAGAACTTCACAGCTAAAAGTAGCCTTAGAGAACTCTCTCATCAAAATTCCTTAGTTGATGAATAAGGAAACTGGAATCCAGAAGCAGTCAGTGAATTGAGCAAAGGCTCGCAGTCAGCTGCAGAGCAGAAGTTAGAATCCAGGTCTCTCGACTCCTGCTTCAGTGTTTTTCAACATCATCAAATGATCACATTATAATCACTCATGCACAGACATGCATGCTAGGGAAATCAACTATATACACGTGTCTAACAGAGTTTTCAGAGATCACACATGATTTGAGCAAGCTGCTAACTCATGACCTCCATGTGTTTCCAACAGTGGAGTGGGCGCAGTGGCATGCTGCCCAGACCCGCCCTCCAGGACTGGACCCTCACTCCACAGCTTCTGGGAGAGTCGGCACTCTCTCTCAACAGAGTGGCTCCTCTGAACTTGCCTTGGCCGAGGAGGGCCCAAGGTTAAAACCCCGCACAGAGTGACAGGCAATCCCTGGGTGTAAGAGCCCAGTGCCCTGACCTCAAATTGGAAGCCTTCCCAGCACCAGAGCATCTCTTGGGCTTAGATGAGCCTGTTGCCTCTCCTGCATTGAAGTTCAACTTCTCTTTCTCCCCAGTCCTGCTTCCTTCACCACCCACCTAAGTGTTCATCTCATGAGCTCTGTCCCCCAAATTCTGCCTGCTCTGCACATCCTCCTTTCAGGATCAGTCTCCCAGAGGACCTGACCAGGGACACACAGCATCACGGTTAAGAGAATGGGCTCTGGGCTCTGACTGCCTGGGTTTGAATCCTGGCCTTGGGCAAGTGACCATTTAAATTTTTTATTAATTAGTTTTAAAAAAAGAAGTAGGTGTAATATTAGAAGCTACCACACAGGGCGGGTTCGTATTACATGACATAATCCGTGTTGAAGTTGTAGTGTAGTGCTTGGCACAGGCTAATTGGCAGGATCAGTCAGGATGCTAAAGGAAGCAGATGGCACATTCAAAATAAAGGACTATTTACAGGGGTGTGGGCAGAGCTAAAAGAACCAATAAGGAGTGGCAGGGCATCCAGGGACTAGCAACAGCAGGAAGCCAGTACCAGCCCTAGGCCCGACAGGTCAGTCAAAACAGTATCACAGATGCACAACGTGATGCGTACCACCTGGAGGGAGCCGTCGCTGGGAAACGGGCAACCTCCAGCAGAGGCAGAGCAGAAGAGGAGCTGAACCCCGCCACACCGTGAGAAGGGCGTTAGAGAAGGATGATGAGGACCGCGGGTTCTTTCCCCTCCCACCCTCTGGTTTCCTGATGGTCTGCCACTGGTCAAACACAATCAGAAGACAGAGGCAAGGGATGCCGGGAGAGCTAAGACACAGAGATCAACATCCCCATCTTCCCTTCCACAGTCCCCACCCTCCCGCACCCCCTAAGGATATGGCGGAGCAGAGAAGTGCAGGAATGGATCTAAAGGACAAACAGATAATCATCACCATGGTGGTCCTCAAATATTAGCTATTATTCCAATTTCTGCAATTCCTGGCGTACCCTGTATTTGGATCTTGCTGTTCATAACACCAACTTAATCTGATATTTGATAAGACAGAACTGAATTTTTTTCAATCTTTTTTTTTAAATCAACTCACCCTACCGTGCAACCAGCCCATTAGAACAAATTCTGGCACATAGTGGATGCCCAATATGTGTTAACTGATGATTTGACTAGTTGATTTAACACAAATGAAACAAAATTTTCTTTTGTATAAAAAGTAAAGAAAATTCTTTGGGAGATATGATGATTTAACTTCAACATTTACAAGATACTTTTAAGTTACTAAAGCATTTTAGAATTCTCAGAGATAGTATTCAGTGAGTTCCTTAAAAGAAAATTATCAAATAAATGCAAGTTTGGATTGTTATTATTATTCCTAACCAATAGAATGAATAGTTGCAAAAATAAAACTCTATTTTCAAACAAGACAGAAGACAAAATACTACAATACTACAATACTCTCTCCCCTCAAAATTATTTTATCACAAGTAATTAATTCCACTGATAGAAAAGTCCTTTTTTCACCCGGGTGAGATCTTCAAAGGACATTTCAAGGAATGGAGAAGAAACTGTCCTCTCCCCCATAGAGGAAGCAGAGTTAGGCATCAGGTCTAGCTGTGTAGCTTTAGATATACCACTTAATACTTTCTGGCTTTCAACTTTTCCTCTACAAGCCAAGAAAGGAAAATTTCTCCCTCAAAGGACAAAACGGGTCATTTCGAGTGCACAAAAGTGGTGGTGTAGTTTCCTATGCTTGTGCACAAACATGTAACTGCCCAAACCTACCTGCTTACCACAAGGAAGCGTGGGTGTTGTCATGCAAGAGCGACCATGCCCACTTTCATAGGTGGGCTTCCCTGGTGGCTCAGATGGTAAAGAATCTGCCTGCAATGCCGGACACCTGGGTTCCATCCCTGGGTTGGGAAGATCCCCTGGAGAAGAGAATGGCAACCCACTCCGGTATCCCAGCCTAGAGAACTCCAGACAAGGAACCTGGCGAGTTGCAGTCCATCATATCGCATAAGAGTCAGACACAACTAAGCGGCTAACAATTTCACTTTCATAGGGATAATAAAAAGTTACAGAGATCTTGAGTCCCATTGCTTATCTAGGTTCTGAACTGTTTCCAAGTTTGGAGCCCATTCAACCAGGAGTTCTCAGCCTGAAACCCAAGTAGTCTTTGAATATACCTGCAGGGGGGGGGGGGGGGGGGGGGAAGATGAAGAAAAGTTGTATTGTTCAGGGAGGATGATCCACTGATTACATGAGATGCTCAAGAAGTGGGTGGCCCAAAGAAAGATGAGGATCCCCTGCCATAAGAACCACATCTAGGCAACCTCCCTAACTACACTACACCCACCGACCCCCTCTAGACACAGAGGGAACAAGCATCCCCCTGAGTTAACCAACAGTTCACAGACCCTTCCCAAAGGTGAAGGATGATGTTTTTATCTGTGAACATTGTGGCTTTCCTTCTGAAGCCTGAGTATCAATTTACATAATTCCGTTTTCAGCATATGTAGTCAGTTCTCACAGTCCGGTGTCCCTTTTTATTATTATTTGAGATTTTGCTGAGGCAAATCTTTTGATGGCCTGGAGGTTTGCCTGCAAGCTTTATGCAGGGGAAGTTTTAAGACATAGGTTAACATTTATGAAAATCTCAACTCTGAATTAAATGTAATATCCAGAAAATGTTTCATTAATGAAGTAGTTCTAAGATTTATAAAGCAATCTAGTCTGATTTTTCAGTTCAAATATAGTTAACTGGTTGTTTTCACAATCTTGAAAAGCATATTTTATTAGAATTTAAATTCTTGCTTTGGGGTTCCTCAGGAAAAGAAAGAGAAGGGAAATTTCTCTTTAATTTGATTAGTGTAATAATAGCATTATTTAATTCTTTAACCAGCACATTTATAGCATTTTCTATGTGCCAGGCATTCTTCCAAGGACTTACAGCTATTAAGTATATTTAATGCTCATAACAAGCCTATAAGATAAGTAGTAGTATTATATCCATTTTGCAGATGAGAAAACTAAAGCGCAGAGAGTGGTGAGGCAACAGGCCCAAAGTCATATAGCATGTAAGTGGCAAAGCCAGGATTCAAACTCAGGCAGAAACAGTAATAGCAGCCACAATAAAAGATTAAATAATAAATTAAATAATAATAATAATATTATAATTAATAATTAAATAATAAGATTAAACTCATGTCCATAGAGCCAGTGATGCCATCCAACCATCTCATCCTCTGTCGTCCCCTTCACCTCCTGGCTTCAATCTTTCCCAGCATCAGGGTCTTTTCCGATGAGTCAGTTCTTCGCATCAGGTGGCCAAAGCATTGGAGTTTCAGCTTCAGCATCAGATCTTCCAATGAATATTCAGGACTGACTTCCTTTAGGATGGACTGGTTTGCTCTCTTTGCAGTCCAAGGGACTCTCAAGAGTCTTCTCCAGGATCACAGAAAACATCAATTATTTAGCGCTCAGCCTTCTTTATGATCCAACTCTCACATCCATATGTGATTACTGGAAAAATCATAGCTTCGACTAGACGGACCTTTGTCAGCAAAGAAATGTCTCTACTTTAAAATATGCTGTCTAAGTTGGTCACAACTCTTCTTCCAAGGAGCAAGCATTTTTTAATTTCATGGCTGCAGTCACCACCTGCAGTGATTTTGGAGCCCCCAAAAATAAAGTCTGTCACTGTTTCCATTGTTTTCCCATCTATTTGCCATGAAGTGATGGGACTAGATGCCATGATTTTAGTTTTCTGAATGTTGAGCTTTAAGCCAACTTTTTCATGCTCCTCTTTCATCAAGAGGCTCTTTAGTTCCTCTTCAATTTCTACCATAAGGGTGGTGTCATCCACATATCTGAGGTTATTGATATTTCTCGTGGCAATCTTGATTCCAGCTTGTGCTTCCTCCAGCCCAGCATTTCTCATGATGTCCTCTGCATATAAGTTAAATAAGCAGGGTTACAATATACAGCCTTGACATACTCCTTTCCTGATTTGGAACCAGTGTGCTGTTCCATGTCCAGTTCTAACTGTTGCCTGTTGACCTGCATAGAGATTCCTCAGGAGGTAGGTCAGGTGGTCTGGTATTCCCATCTCAAAGAATTTTCCACAGTTTGTTGTGATCCACATAGTCAAAGACTTTGGCGTAGTCAATAAAGCAGAAGTAGATGTTTTTCTGGAACTCTCTTGCTTTTTTGATGATCCAACAGATGTTGGCAATTTGATCTCTGGTTCCTCTGCCTTTTCTAAATTCAGCTTGAACATCTGGACCTTGGTAGTTCATGTACTGCTGAAGCTTGGCTTGGTTATTTTGCTAGCGTGTGAAATGAGTGCAATTGTGCAGTAGTTTGAACATCCTTTGGCATTGCCTTTCTTTGGGCTTGGAATGAAAACTGACCTTTTCCAGTCCTGTGGTCACTGCTGAGTTTTCCAAATTTTCTGGCATATTGAGTGCAGCACTTTCACAGCATCATCTTTTAGGATTTGAAATAGCTCAACTGGAATTCCATCACCTCCACTAGCTTTGTAGTGATGGTTCCTAAGGCCCACTTAACTTCACATTCCAGGATGTCTGGCTCAAGGTGAATGATCACACCATCGTGATTGTCTGGGTCATGAAGATCTTTTGTGTATAGCTCTTCTGAGTAATCTTGCCACCTCTTCTTAATATCTTCTGCTTCTGTTAGGTCCCTACCATTTCTGTCCTTTATCAAGCCTATCTTTGCATGACATATTCCCTTGGTATCTCTAATTTTCTTGAAGAGATCTCTAGTCTTTCCCATTCTGTTGTTTTCCTCTCTTTCTTTGCATTGATCACTGAGGAAGGCTTTCTTATCTCTCCTTGCTATTCTTTGGAACTCTGCATTCAAATGGGTATATCTTTCCTTTTCTCCTTTGCCTTTTGCAAGTGAACATGAGAGTTGGACCATAAAGAAAGCTGAGTGCCAAAGAATTGACGCTTTTGAACCATGGTGTTGGAGAAGACTTTTCAGAGTCCCTTGGACTATAAGGAGATCAAACCAGTCCATCCTAAAGGAAATCAGTCCCGTATATTCATTGGAAGGACTGATGCTGAAGCTCCAATACTTTGGCCACCTGATGCAAAGAACTGACTCCTTGGAAAAGATCCTGATGCTGGGAAAGATTGAAGGCGGGAGGAGAAGGGGATGATAGAGGACGAGATGGTTGGTTGGCATCACTGACTCAATGGACATGAGTTTGAGTAAACTCCAGGAATTGGTGATGGACAGGGAAGCCTGGCGTGCTGCAGTCCATGGGGTTGTAAACAGTTGGACACGACTGAGCGACTGAACTGAATAGTTTTAGAGTATCTACTCTGTGCCAGGTACTAGGCTAAGTATTTTCCCTGCATTGTCTTTTTAATTGACATTATATCAATATTATGAAGGTACTAATTTTAGCCCACTTTACAAATGAGCAAACAAGCCCAGAGATGTTAAGTTGCCCAAAATCACACAGTTGGTAAAAGGCAGAGTCAAGATAATCCAAGTCTACTAAATTCACGGTAGCCTGGGTTCTCATTACCACATATGGATGAACAGCTTCGTAGAGAGAGGTTGTTAGGCTCTGTCAGGCAAAAGCAGCATGAAAATTTGATAGGAGACTAAACACCCCTCAATCTGTAAGCTTGTATTCACCCTTTATGCTGAAAAGGTCAAGGATGTGGCATTCTTTGGCTCCCCTCTCCTCCCATTTCTTGTCCCAAGCATGCCTTTGTCTTCCAGCTGCCCTCCTGGAAGTACTGTTGGGCCTCTTTCTGAGAGACTTCAGTAAGAGTAGAGGGATCCAATGTGCTATGCTCAGACATCCTGTCCCTGGGTTGTGGGAATTAGAAGTGACAAGAAGTCACAGACAAAACCTCTCAGCTCTCACAGCAGCCGAAGTCTTCCAACCCTCACCCCCAGAATCCCCACAGGTCTTTCCCCAGGAGACGGCTGTTAATCTGGTCTCCTGGCCCCAGGGGATGAGACTCTGGGCCAAGGTATGTGACAACAGAACAGTAGAAGTCAGCAACACAAATAACAAAACTGCATTTCAAAGGCTTCATGCCTTACAAATCTGCTTCACAGATGTATTTGAGCACTTCTGATGGGAATTATTGGAAGCTAAAACTGGTTCTAAGAACTATTTGGTACTACTGAGTTTTAGTATTAACCTTTGGCTTCATTATTATATATTGCATTCCTATAATGGTTTTAAATTTATATTTGAACTTCTTCTGTGTACCTAGCAGGAGTTTGCTGTTTCCTCAAAACATATTTGATTCTACAAGGATAGTTTAAGGGAAAAACTATTGTCATCTTGTCACAGATAGTGAGTTTTGCCTTCAATTTAGATGGAATAATGAGCTTGGCTTAAATATGGTTACAAGACTAAGCATGTGGGGTTGGGAATTTCTTAAACATTTATATGTTGAAAGATTGTGCCCCCATCCCTCAGATTCACAGGTTGAAGCTATGACCTCCACTGTGATGATATTTGGAGATGGGAGGCTTTGGGAGGTAATTAGGTTTAGATACAAAACTCACCTGCCAAGGCAGAAGACTCAAGAGATGTGAGTTTAAGCCCTGGGTCAGGAAGATCCCCTGGAGAAGGAAATGGCTCCATTATTCTTGCCTGGGAAATCCCATGGACAGAGGAATCTGGCGGGCTACAATCCATGGGTTTGCAAAGAGTTGGACATGACTGAGCAAGCATGCACACAGGTCATGAAGATGGGACTTCATACTAGATTAGTGCCCTTATTAAAAGAGACAGTAGAAAGCATGCTTACTCTCTCCACACCCAAACGAAGAAGAGGTTGTATGCTTTCACCAGGAACCAACCATGCTCGCCCCCTGATCAGAGAATTTTAGCTCCCAGAACTTGGGAAAATAAATTCCTGATGTTCAAACCATCCGTCTGTGGTATTTTGTCATGGCAATCCAAGCTGAGACAGACATATATGCATAGATACGGTATAATAAATATTACATATAGACACATGATATTGATAGATTATTGATATACACATGTTAGAAAGTGAAGAAACAGGCTATTGCATGAATAAATAAATAATAAATCAATGACAGTGCTCCAGAAGAGAGAATCCACCACCTGAAGGCATTTCAGCAACAGAAATTTAAAAAGAAAGAAGTTTTCTCCCAAGTCGTTTGTGAGTCAGGCTCTAAAATAAGGTAGACAGTCTAATTGAAGCAACCTCAGAAATAAGCTGGACAGAGATGAGAGAAAAGGAGGCTATCCAAGAAGCCTGGAGAACGGCACAGGTGGTGGAGGGGAGGGGACACCCTCCGCTTCCCTCTTCACTCTGAAGTCGTGTAAGGTAACCTGTGAGGAACAGGAGGCAGCTTTTGTGGAAGGGAGTTAGCCTCAATGCTAAGGAGGAAGGAATTGCCAGCTTGCTTTTGCCAACTTGGCCTTTCATGGCCTTATCGCGGCTGCTCTCTCACTGGAGGGCATGGTTGGAGTGGAAGAGCAAGACTCAAAGCTCTAGAGGCTTTGCACGCTTGGTCTCAATCTGTTGGTCCCCCTGGTGAGTTAAATGGCTCAGTCAAAAGGTGCAGTTAACTTTGGGGAGGATTATCAATGTTAGAAAAGATGGAGAGCAAATCTCCATGAGGAGTTCCAAGAGAAACATTTCTGTAGGGCCACAGGAAACAATGAAAGAGAAATCTGCCAAAAACAAAACAGGCATTTTAAACAATAATTTGGATATTAGAATTCTTCAATAGTGAGGTGTTTTTTTTTTTTTTTAAACGACTGCCGTTAAATCTTCCAATACCTTTGACAAAATTCATCAGATATCACTTTAAACTTTCAGTATTAGCTGGGTGTCAGCAAGAAAAGTGATGGTACAAACAAGGAATGGTTAGGGGGCAAAAGATAAAAAACGTGGTGTATATACTAACTCATCCAACAGGGGCAGTTACAATCCCAATCTTAAAATTTATGATAACTATTTTATACCTCATCTTTTAGAGCAATTCTTTGACATTTTATCAAAAGTTTAATAACAGAACTATCAACTCTAGAACTAGAACTGATTCTAGTTCTCAAATTCCTAGAATTCCTAGAACTCAAATTTCCAAGACCAATGTAAGCCTATTGAATCTGCCAAAGCTGAGAAAACTCACAGAATTGCTGATCTTTGGGCTGATCTGTATTAGATTGATCAGTTTGGGTGAGAATTCATGCAGACTGCAGAAGATTTGGGGAGGAATCAGTTATTGCCATTGAGTGTTTCAGACACAAGATGAAATTGAAAACAGACCAGTATTTCCCTTTATTTTTGCTATTACAGTTCATAAGCTCTCAGCATTCAGCATATTAGATGTTTCTGGCTGACAGAATAGAAATAGATTTCTACCTACACGGGCTCAAAGGCTGGTTTGCTCAATTCTCTGTTGTTATTTTCTACAGAGTTGAAATAGTTAGTGCAAAAGACATGTGGAATTTTTGAACTTCAAAAATTGGAGGTTGGCTTGCATCATGATTTTGGAGCTATTAAATCCAGGAAAAACCTGGGGCCCTTCCTCCTAAATGGACATGATCAAGTTGTGTAGAGAGTGATGAATCACTGCCAAACTGGAAGACGTTTTCACTAACGTTTATCTAGTGTTTACTGTGTAGCAGACATAGCATAATTCCTCACTCAAAATTCTAAAATTCAAAAACCTTTGTCAGCCAGGTTTTTTTGTAATTCAATTGGCAAAAAATACACGACCAAACTCATTTTGCCGCAAAAATTATCTGATTTTTAGAAGGTACTAATATTTAATTACTAATAAGTACCCTAGATTCCATTGGGGGTATTATATATTATAGGCATACTACACAACATATAAATACAGTCACATGTACAAATAGCTTCCTAAAATCTAAAATGTTCAATTCCAAAACACATGTGGCCCAAATTATTTCCACTAAGGAAAGTTTAAAGTTTCACACAATTATCTAAAGTAAGTGCTTTTAATATTCCTAATTTACAGATAGGAAAACTGAGACAGAGTGTAAACATATTGCCCAAGGTGACATATGTAATAATACATAGATCTAAGATCTGAATCCAAACAGAATCTATGCTCTTAATTGCTACACCTCAATATACCACCTTGAGTCACCCGTTAATGAGGTATCTTTAAGAAATATTTTTTGTTTTTATTATATATAGACTTGACATGAAAAAGAGAGAGAGGATATATTACCTTTGGTTTTGAGTAGCAGCCTCTTCTATCTTTATCAGCCAGGACCCAGCTAGGAAAACAGTATCTACCCCCAGTGGACAAATGCCAAGGAATTTAAAACGGGGAACCAGCTACAAAGTTATAGGAAGAATTGAAAAGCCTAAAAGGGGATTCTGAGGCAACCAGAATTTAGCCAAGACTCGGAAAGCTACCACTACCTCTTGGGTTGAAATAACCAAGGGAGAAGGTAGCTTTCCAGAAGTCAGGAGCCTGGGTCAGCAAGAGTTGCTGACACCAGGATGTGAGGTGATGTCCTACAAAAGCAATAGTCAATGCCTTAGAGGTTGAGGATCAAAGCAACAATGATAGGGAAAAATATCCTGGTTTTTTCCCTTTCTTCTGCCATCCAATCCCCCTTAAGAATCTCCATTGTCTAAACCTGGCTAGAAGCCAATTAGCAATGGAATCTGAAAAATAAGGTCAACCCTCTATGTTACAGGATGGATCAGAGCAAAAGAAAAAAAAATTCAGATTGGAAGACACATGATCAAATGACTTTACCCATGAGGTTGAGAATGAAAACATTGGAGAAGAGACTAAGGATCAGTCAAAACAGATTTAACAGGTGACTGCAAAGGCAAACCCTTACAAAACAATCTTTGCACACTTATTGATATTTATTAAATAATTATATATTAAGGACCATTATACCAAGTATAATCAATGATGAATGTAAGCTTATAGAGGGCAGGGAGTAACTTAATGTTTTTATTTTTAAAAAAACATTTTAAAAAAAATTTAAATTTAAGCAACATAAAGGGTTTTGAACTTGAGTACAAAGAGTCAGTTGTATATGAGATGAGAGGAGGGCTGTCTTAGCAGAAAAGGCTTTAGAGGCTTAGCTAACAGTTAGGTCTATTAGTCAACAGGACAAAGTGAATCTCAGAAAAAGCTAATTGGATTTGGGGCGGCATTTAATGTTTAACATAACTCTATGCTAAAGCAAGATATTAAAACGTGGTAGGAGGTATTCCTATCATAAACCAGTCAGATAAGCTTGGAATGACTTCTGAACTTCCAGATATCACTTTTAGAGGGATATAAGTCAACCAAATTATGGACGAAAGATAAAGTAGTAAAGACCCTCAAAACCATGTTCTGTAAGCAAAAAATTGAAAAGCCTGGAAAATTTTAATCTAGAGAATAACAGGGTAAGGAGGCATATAAACACACATTTCAAATAATTCAGAAATGTGTACAGGGGTATTAACAACTGCATAATTACTCCACTTGAAAAAGATACTGCTTCTACCACCATCCTGCATCCTAGATACCGATGCAATGGCCATGCTTTTAACTACACAAAACCATTCCAAGCTAGGTGGACAAGGTGTTGACATATTGTCGCTCAAAGGCAGCCAGTCCATAAGCCAGCCACCTATGCCAGCATCCAGAGTAAGATAAGCTAAGGTAAGAGTGAGGTAAGCTGGACCTCACTCTCCTTAAATGGGAATTTGTATTAGAAAATACAGAGAGACTGAACCAGTTAATGATAAAGGCAAAAGCTAAAAGGAAGCCAGAAGATAGAGTTGGCCCACGGCAAACTGAGACCACGTGTAAACTGAAATGATGAGAGAGCAAACACTTTGTAAGCGAAGTTCAGCAGCAGAGAGAAGGAGACAGTAAACTTCAGAGGGCAGTCAAGGTGCTGAAAAGGGTAGGGAGAGAGATTCTGGAAAGTGGATTCTGATCCTGCTGTCTTCTCTTTTTTTCCCACCATGTGAATCCGTATAATAAATCCCCCTTTTCTCAAAGTAACACATGGGAAATTCTGCCCTTGCAAATAACTGAAAACCAATATAGACAGTTCCAAGAAAAAGGAATTAAATCAGTTTTCTAGAGTCTTGAGGGATAAACACCACTTGGGAGAAGCTCCAGAGAGACTGGTTTCTTGTTAGCAGTGCACAAATGTGGGATGGCTGTCTCAAGGAACAGAATTTTGTTTAGCATGGAGAATCGAAGCACAAATGGCCAGTCACACGGCAAGGACCTCAGCCCTGGAGGCAGTGCCTGACTGAATCTCCTTCAAAGCTCTCCCAGTCCTGAAACTAGACCCTCTGATTCTAGGTGGAAAATTACACTCTACCTTGAGGTAATAGAGATGGCTTTCATAACCTAAGAAAAGCATAAGCTTCTAAAATAGAATTTTGCCTTTTGTTTCTCAGTTAGAATATATTTTTCCATCCAGAGTTCTGCCATTTTGAGCTTTTCTTTCCAATAGGAAGTGACAAGCCCAACTACAATTTTGAGTTCGGTAAACAATGCCTTAAGTGGTTTTGGTTTTGAGAAAAGGAACAGGTCATTTTGGCACTGATTTTTCTTTTCCATTAATTTTTAAATTCATGTGTATTTTTCAGTAAATTTAGTTCATATGATTTAGATTTATTTACACTTAGCCCCCTAAAATGTGCAGTTAGCAATTTGATGACTATGCACGTTCTAATTAGACTGTCCCAGAACCAGAAAGTCATGTGTTGCCAACACGACCAGAGTGAAATCCAGCTGACACAAATTTGGACACAAATCGAAAAAGTCGTAAAATTCAAGACCATTCTAAACTTGGCGATAAAAGTTCCCTTGTTCCCCAAAGTTACAGACAAAACAAGTTCCAAGTATAAAGAACTTAACAAATTTTTCATGCAAACATGTGGCACACAGACAAATGGCATCGGGACAGCTGCCTCTCTCGTTGCTCGGCTACCATGGTTACCTTGTGATCAACTTCGGATTACAGGGGGTTGCTTCACATGAGGTTGCATATCCATCCCTGAGAATCTGGGACCCAGGCAGGAGAGCCAGTCAACTCGTTGTTGAGCAGAGTGTAAACCAATCCACTCACAGTAGATGCAAATGTTTCTCACTCATAGAATTAGATAATGTTGAGTGTTAGTAGGAACCTTCGAGAAGGATCGTGGCCAATCCTTCTCTTTACTAATGTGTTTTAAATGATTGTTTTGACATTCTATGTACATAACCTTTAAAATTCAAATGACATTGGTCCAGGCATGAGTTTAATTATAAAACTCAAAGCACATATGGAGGAGAGAATATTTTCTAGGGAAACCTAGAGAATTGTTTTATGGGTTTTTTTTCCTTCACTTATTCTTGAGACCCACAATATGAAAATAGGCTTCCTCCTTAAAATGTGTTAGAAAGTGATAATACTACCGAGGTATATAATATATACATTTTATATACAATTTATGTTGATAAAAATTCTAAACCTGCTTCCACATATCTCTATGTGCCAATTTTTTCTACAAGCCAACACTTCATAAATCATATTCAAAACAAATACCAAAAATACATAACTTACATAATTAAACACTTATGTATTAAATTTATACACAGGCATAATCTCTCCAATTTAAAGATATTTATCCATGCCAGGGTCTATGTATTCAGAAAGAATTGGGGGGAAAAAAATCCTTAACCAGAAGTCCTTCCCTTAGTGAGTTCACAGGTCAAAGGTTTGAGGCCACCACCCTGTGTCTCCTTGGGCACCCCGCAAGTTAGAGACAGGGGCTGAAGGTGGTTCTATTTGTTGATCTTTCTCCCTTCCAGAAGTCTCTGATTATCCCACCCATTTATAAGCCTTAGTTTTTGCTCCTTGAGTTTCTTCTAACTGCTAAAATAGAAGATGGCCCATCAGGTTTGGACAGCCATTATCCTGACCCTCCAACAAATATTTTCATTTTCTATGTCACTCATTATCTTCTAAGAAGCCAGGTTGATCCTTACTGTAAAACAAGGAGGATGTGCAATCCCAAAAGATTAATGGTTCTCGAGATCTCTTCCTTCTTTCCCTCAATTTAAAAATATTTCCTATTTAATGCTCTCTTCCTTGGAAAACTCCTCATTCTCCCCAAACCACTGGTATTTTCCTTCATCTATCAGAACTGGAACTCATATTTCAGGACCCTACTTAAATCTCATCTACTCTAGGAACCCTCCCCTGATCCTCCAGCTTCCTGTGATGCACCCCTACTTTGAACTTCTAATGTGCACACTCTGTACCACCCAGTTGCAGGCCCAAGCTTATATACAATCTAAGCTTTGTATATAAGCTTAGATTTACTTGAATTGTTTCATCTTTGGTCTTATCTTCCTAAGTAGATTAAAGACTCCCAGTAAGAGTGAATCATGCTTTATTCTATTTTCACATTCCTATAGTGATCAGTAGATTGCACAACCCAAAGCAAGAGTCACATATCAGTTAACAGACTGATCAATATTGCAGCCCATAGCCACTTCACAAGTGATAATAAAGCAACTATTTTTTATATTGCTGCAACTAGCTAGAGAAAATTCATTTCCTATAAAATTACCCTTTATAAACCATAAATAAACTTTGCTTAAAAATCATCCCTTCTAATAATACACCAGTTTAGGTAACAATCATATGAAGTGCTGATCCCTGCCTTCCATGAGCTCACATTCTCGTGAGAGAGCCATGTCGATAAATTAAGATGCAATGTGAAAAATGTTCCCAAAGAGGCAAGGTCCACCACATGAAAGGCCAGAGATAAAGGAGCAACTTTCAGAGGTTTCTAATCAAACTCTACAGTCTAATGACTAATGTCCCACATAAATTTGTGGATACAAATTCTGAACTAATTTTTT
Organism: Odocoileus virginianus; assembly: GCF_023699985.2. Classification (NCBI taxonomy): domain Eukaryota; kingdom Metazoa; phylum Chordata; class Mammalia; order Artiodactyla; family Cervidae; genus Odocoileus; species Odocoileus virginianus. The sequence goes on from NC_069676.1 coordinate 87,098,990, forward strand.
TTTCCATTTGTCCTTACTATATAAAACCAGAGTGCTTAAACAGAAAGATTTATCATTTTTATTGAACTTTATAGCCAAATAGGCAGTGGAGGTAAGAAATAACTTTGAAAATAAAAATATCTTAATGTAAAATTATATTTGAAGAATGTAAACTTGGAAGAATATACTATATATAAGTCATATTAATGAAAATATAGCTAGCTTTTTATTCAAAATAAAACCACAGTCACCTGCAGCATCTGTTTACTTCAATCACATTATTTACTGTAGTTTTCTTTTTTCATGCCTGTGCAATTCCTTGTACATATGCCTGGGGACTGGCAGAGATTCAGTTGGCTTTTATTCAGCCCTATCTTTTGGTAAAAATTAGTGTAAGATGGAAACACTGTCTTTACTTATTTTGCAATCTTAATGTTACATGACAATGTCAAGATCTTGCTGCAGATCAGTGTACACATCAAATGTGTGTCTCAAAACTCTTTGAGCTTATTATGAATGCTCTTTTTCACATCTCCCTTTCACATTTTCAGGATTTTATTATCCTTGTTATCTGTGTGTAAAAATATGATAATTAGATTTTATTTTCTTTCAGAAGCAAGTAGAATAGAGCTCTGACATAACTTGCTTCGAACAAGTTCAGATGATAAGTAGTATCTGGTTGTAGAGGAAAGTAATAAGATCTATAGATCTGGAAAAGAAATTTAGAACCGTAATTTCAATAAAAAGTGTTACAAAGTAGAAGTAGAGACAAGTATGAGATCTAAAAAGGAAAATGGTTATCATCTCTTGAGTTTTCTCAAGTATGGTTGATAATCAGTTTAAGCAAAAATTATTATACCATCTGATGTGATTCTGAGTGTGTACAGAAGATATTGAGGACAATTGTATTACAAAGGAAGACAGGAGTGGCTACCTAATATCAGATAAAGTAGACTTCAGAGGAAAGAAATTTACCAGAGACAAGAGGGACATTACCCAGTGACAAAATGTCAATCTACCAAAAAGATGTAACAATCCTAAATGTGTATTCACCAAACCACAGAGCTACAGAAAATGTGAAGCAAAAACTGGTGGAGCTGAAAGAAGAAATGAACAAATCTACAAATATGCCTGGATACTTCAACTCTCCTAATTAAAATGGATACAGAAGAACTCAGCAATATCAACAGAGGATTTAATTGACATTTGTTGAACATTCCACCCAATAACAGCTGAACACACGTTCAAAAGCCTACAGATTATACACAAAGATAGATCATATGCTGGCCTATAAAACAGAAAAAAGTATGGAAATCATTTTAAGGTATGTTCTTTCACCATACTGGACTCAAACTAGAAATCAAAACAGAAACATAACAGAAAAGTCTGCAAACACTTTGAAACTAAACAACACACTTCCAAGTAATCCATGAGTCAAGGATGCAGTCTCAAGCAAAATAAAAGAATACACTGAACTAAATGATCATGAAAATATAATATATCAATATTTGTGGGACACAGCTAAAAAAATAGTGCTGAGAGGGGAATTTATAGCATGAAAATGCACATATTAGAAAAGAGTAAAAGTCTCAAATAATCAAAGCTACCACATCAAAAACATAGAAAAAGAAGAGAAAAAGTAAAATTGAGCAGAAAAAAGGAAATGGTAAAGACATGAACAGATGTATAAAATTGAAAAGGAGAAAAAGCAACCAAACCAATGAAATAAAGTCATTTCTTTAAAAGCATCAATAAAGTTGACAACTCTCTAGCAAGGCTGAATAAAAGGAAGATAGAAATTACAAATATCAGCAATGCAACAGGAGATATTGCTATATATTCAAGACATCAAAAGGGTAGTAAGGGAATACTATGGATTACTCTACACATAAATTTAACAGCTTAGATGATATAAATAAATTTCTCAAAAACACAAACTACCACAGCTCATCTTGTATAAAGTAAATAGTTTGAATAGGCCTGTAAGTATTAAATAAATTGAATATGTAATTTAAAAACTATCCCCACGGGTCCAGTTTCCCAGGCCAGATAATTTCACTGGAAAAGTGAAAAATGTTAGTTGTGGTCAGCTCTTTGTCAGCCCATGGACTGTAGCCTGCCAGGCTCTTCTGTGCATGGAATTCTCCAGGCAAGAATGCTGAAGTGGGTTGCCATTCCCTTCTCCAGGGGACCTTCCTAACCCAGGGATTGAACCCAGGTCTTCCGAGTTACAGGCAGATTCTTTACCACTGAACCACCAGGGAAGCCCATAGGGGATACAGAACACATATATATGCTTAACTGATATTTGACAGAAGTGCAGAAAATCGAATGGAGAAGAACGATAGACTTTTCAACTAGTTCTGGAGCCACTATGTATCCAGAGACAAAACACAAACTGACATAAACCTAAAAGCTTATATAAAAGCTAAATCAAAATAGAGTTACTGTAGAAAAAACTTTATAGCTTAAAGTTTTAGGAAAAAACAGGAAAGGAAATCTTCACAATCTAGGACTCAGCAAAAAAAGCCTGATCCATACAAAGAAAAACCAGTAAACTGATTTCATCATCTATGTGATTATTTATAACAAGATTATAAGAGCTAAAAACTGGAAACAACCCAGATGTCCTTCAACAGATGAATGTTTAAATATCCTATCTACGCCACAGAGTAATACTATTTAGCAAAAAATCTGCTGTTACAAGACAATGACAAATCTCTATCCAGAAAATTGCACTGAGTGGGAAAAAAAAATTCCAAAGGTTCCATATTGTAGGATTCTATTTATGTAGCATTGTTAAAATGGCAAAATTATAGAAATGGAGAACAGGTTCATGGAGCACAAGATGGGAGGAAATAGAGAAGTGAAGTTAGTGTGGCTGTTAAAGGGCAACATGAGAACTCCCTGTATATGGAAATACTCTATATTTTGCCTATATGAACATAAATATCCTGGTCATGATGGTATATTGTGGTTTTGCAAGATGTTACCATTGAGGGAAATGTGTAAAGAATACACAAAATATTTCTGTACTATTTCTTACAACTGCATATAATCTACAATTAACTCTAAAGCAAAGTTTAGTTTTAAAAACTAGCCCAAATAATTTCACAATTTGTATGAAAAATACAAGAAACCTCAAATAGCCAAAGCAATATTGAGAAAAAAGAATGGAACTGGAGGAATCAACCTGCCTGACTTCAGACTATACTACAAAGCCACAGTCATCAAGACAGTATGGCACTGGCACAAAGACAGAAATATAGATCAATGGAACAGAATAGAAAGCCCAGAGATAAATCCATGAGCCTATGGACACCTTATCTTCAACAAAGGAGGCAAGGATATACAATGGAAAAAAGACAACCTCTTTAACAAGTGGTGCTGGGAAAACTGGTCAACCACTTGTAAAAGAATGAAACTAGAATACTTTCTAACACCATACACAAAAATAAACTCAAAATGGATTAAAGATCTAAATGTAAGACCAGAAACTATAAAATTCCTAGAGAAGAACATAGGCAAAACACTCTCTGACATAAATCACAGCAGGATCCTCTATGACCCACCTCCCAGAATATTGGAAATAAAAGCAAAAATAAACAAATGGGACCTAATGAAACTTAAAAGCTTTTGCACAACAAAGGAAACTATAAGCAAGGTGAAAAGACAGCCCTCAGATTGGGAGAAAATAATAGCAAATGAAGCAACAGACAAAGGATTAATCTCAAAAATATACAAGCAACTCCTGCAGCTCAATTCCAGAAAAATAAATGACCCAATCAAAAAATGAGCCAAAGATCTAGACAGACATTTCTCCAAAGAAGACATACAGATGGCTAACAAACACATGAAAAGATGCTCAACATCACTCATTATCAGAGAAATGCAAATCAAAACCACAATGAGGTACCATTACACACCAGTCAGGATGGCTGCTATCCAAAAGTCTACAAGCAATAAATGCTGGAGAGGGTGTGGAGAAAAGGGAACCCTCTTACACTGTTGGTGGGAATGCAAACTAGTACAGCCACTATGGAGAACAGTGTGGAGATTTCTTTAAAAACTGGAAATAGAACTGCCATATGACCCAGCAATCCCACTTCTGGGCATACACACCAAGGAAACCAGATCTGAAAGAGACACGTGCACCCCAATGTTCATCGCAGCACTGTTTATAATAGCCAGGACATGGAAGCAACCTAGATGCCCATCAGCAGACGAATGGATAAGAAAGCTGTGGTACATATACACCATGGAATATTACTCAGTCATTAAAAAGAATTCATTTGAATCAGTTCTAATGAGATGGATGAAACTGGAGCCCATTATACAGAGTGAAGTAAGCCAGAAAGATAAAGACCAATACAGTATACTAGCACATATATATGGAATTTAAAAAGATGGCAATGATAACCCTATATGCAAAACAGAAAAAGAAACACAGATGTACAGAACAGACTTTTGGACTCTGTGGGAGAAGGCGAGGGTGGGATGTTCAGAGAGAACAGCATTGAAACAAGTATACTATCAAGGGTGAAACAGATCACCAGCCCAGGTTGGATGCATGAGACAAGTGCTCGGGCCTGGTGCACTGGGAAGACCCAGAGGGATGGGATGGGGAGGGAGGTGGGAGGGGGGATCGGGATGGGGAACACATGTAAATCCATGGTTGATTCATGTCAATGTATGGCAAAAACCACTACAATACTGTAAAGTAATTAGCCTCCAACTAATAAAAATAAATGAAAAAAAAAAGAATAACAAAGTGACAAAAATCTCTAAATATGTATGTAGATGTACATGCAAATGAATATATGAATATGAAAAAAATCACAGAAGGGTACCCAGTAGATTATTATGTATTATTTTGGCAAGGAAGAGGAGGTGCCTGTCTTGTGTTGTTCTATTGTTCCTCTTGTTATAATAGGCCTGTGTTATTTTTATAATTTGAAAACCATACAAAAAAAATAAAAAATAAAATAAAAACTAGCCCAACAGAATGGCTGAAATTAAAAAAAAAGTAAAACCATGAAGAGGAAATCTGTATTTCTTCTTTCTGAAATATCTGTGTAACAACACAAAACAAAAAGGAATTTGAAAGTATTAAAGAGGCAATGCTGCCGCTGCTGCTAAGTCACTTCATTCTTGCCTGACTCTGTGTGTTCCCATAGACGGCAGCCCACCAGGCTCCCCCGTCCCTGGGATTCTCCAGGCAAGAACACTGGAGTGGGTTGCCATTTCTTTCTCCAATGTGTGAAAGTGAAAAGGGAAAGTGAAGTCCCTCAGTCATGTCCAACTCTTAGTGACCCCATGGACTGCAGCCCACCAGGCTCCTTTGTCCATGGGATTTTCCAGGCAAGAGTACTGGAGTGGGGTGCCATTGCCTTCTCTGAAAGAGGCAATACACAGGAACAAAATAAACTTAAGCATTTTATTTTGTTACACAGTTAATAAATTTTACAGTTAGGTTAATTTCATATACTGATAGTGATGGAATAACTCAGTAATATAAAATATAATCAATAGGCACAGATATTTACATTGAAAATATATAAAAATATGAATAGTTTTTTATAATTTTATGTAAGCCCCAAATTAAGAGTTCTTTCAAGCAGTAGACTGTGTGTTTTTTTCCATTAAATTATGCACAATTTAAAATAGGAAGGATAAAAGATAAAAATGAAGTCAGTCTAGTATGCTTTGCACTTCTAAAATGTCAGAGTTTAAATACTCATGATAAATACCATGTACACCACACATCACGCCTATACTTATACATGCTGAGTTGCTCAGGTGTGTCCAACTCTGTGACCCTTTAGACTGTAGCTCACCAGTCTCCTCTGTTCATGGGATTTCCCAGGCAAGCACACTGGAGTGGGTTGCCATCTCCCTCTGGGGATCTTCCCAACTTAGGGATTGAACCTACAGTTCCTGTGTCTCCTGCATTGCAGATGGATTCTTTACCACTGAGTCACCGGGAAAGCCCTCTGTACTTATGAGGAACATGTTTCTTCAACCAAGGTCATGTTGTACCAATCCTACCTGAAGACAAGACTGAGTCACTGCAAAATTAGATCAAGAAATCAATGACCTAACATTGGTCTTGCTAACATAGATAAGGAGAGAAAGATGATTGATAGGTAGGTAGATAAGTAGATAAAAAAGAGATGTATATTAATACTGTACGTTAGCCTAGATATTCTGGTGAAACAGTAGGTTTTAACCAGCCACTTTAAAATGTGAACACAGTAGACTGAGAAGATTTATACAGAGGGCAGATAATTGGCTTGAGTGAAATTATTAAATTAGGATTTAACTAGCCTAATCAATTCAGTCATTAGTTGCCAAAGAGCCATTCTGGTCATATTGTGCAGGTATGACTTAACACTTTTAGAATCTTAGACATTGTGGATAATCACATTAATTTTTTAAAGATACTGACTATTCCATAAATTTTAAGTGTTTTTTTTTTAATCTTTAGAAACATTCTTGGATTTAAGGAACAAAGAAGTGAGAAAAATCCAGCATGTTATTAAGTCCCATTTTTCTTCTTGAGAATAACTCCTGAACTTCACCCTTATTTTCTATTCAACTTCCACCACCCATGTTCAGGCTTTCATCACTTATATTTAAATGCCACCTCAACTTTCTATCTGGTCTCTCTGCCTCGAATTGATTTTCCCTTCAATATATTCTGAGGTTATGCACTTCTTAAATTCATTTTTTTCATTTTTCACTCCACAACTTAGGACTCCATCATGACATAGTACCATCAGCTCCTCTGACCCTTTCACAGTCTATTCCAGTTCCCCTACTTATTGAACCTTGAACCCCGAAATTCATACACAAATACACTTCACCCCAAGGAAGCAAGCATCCTTACTTACCCTGGTGAACCCAAACCCCTCACATCTGAGATTTTCTTGCCTGCCATCAAATATTCCCTTATTGACCTCTAATTCCCTTCAACGTTTCTCCAATCTCTCTGCCACCCAGACTTCAAGGCCCAATTCAAGGTCACCATCTTCAAGGAACCGTTCTGCCATCCCAGTACATAGTTCATCATTGTTCCTTTCAAGGTTTTGCTGAGTTATGCTGAGGACCAGAGCCAACCAGTTTGCCCTTAATTGTTCTCTTGCACATTCATTTACTTGTTTACTCTATAAAAATATATTGAGCAATTTTCATGGGTAAGATACTCTGCTAATTGTAAAAATCCTTTCACAGCCCTTGGTTTTGTCTATGATTATATATTTGGCAAATAAAATGGATTTTATTAGCTTCCTTTCCAGATTCCTCCATACACAGCAGTGCAGTTGGTATATCATCATCACCATTAACATGTTGATGTTGGTGATCAACATCAAACATTAGTCAAGACACTCCTCAGTGCTAGAGGCACAAAGATGTAAGACATGGCCCTGAAATCACTGTTCACGTTGGGAGGAAATTACCCAAGGTAATGTTAGAAGGACTACAAAACAGGAATAAGCACTGTGAGATCATGACAAAGGTGGTGGATCTTAACATCTTGCACTGATCCTGCAGGGCTCTACCCAGATCTCCTCGTCAGGGCCTGTGTGCCCTTTTCAGGCTATTGGGAATATCAAACATCAGCTACTGCGTCCCTCACTGGGGATGGCCTTCAGCTGCAGGGAACTGCCCTGCCCAAAGTCACAGACCCTGCCAAGGGGCAACCCATAGCTAGTGGCTGCTTTATTCAGGGAAACAAAGGGAACAGAGGGAAACAAAGGCTCAGGCTCCTTTGCCTCAATCTGAGTGACTCTAATAGGCCGTTCAGCCTCAGCATGCCCGTGACGATCAGCGGAGGCCTCATTCGTAAGTGCACTGCTATTCCGCTTCTTACTCTGCCCACTACTCCCTTGCTTACTTTTTCAGAGATCTGTCTCCCAGGACCACTCTTTGGAGAAGACTCGTGAGAGTCCCTTGGACAGCAAGGAAATCAAACCAATCAATCTGAAAGGAAATCAACTCTGAATATTCATTGGAAGGGCTAATGCTGAAGCTCCAATACTTTGGTCACCTGATGAGAAGAGCTGACTCATTAGAAAAGATCCTGATGCTGGGAAAGATTGAAGGCAGGAGGAGAAGGGGATGACAGAGGACAAGATGGTTGGATGGCATCACTGACTCAATGGACATGAGTTTGAGCAAGTTCTGGGAGATGGTGAAAGACAGGGGAACCTGGTGTGTTGCAGGGGGCTGCAAAGAGTTGGACATGACTGAGTGACTGAAAAACAATCTCCTGAGACCACTCTCCCACAGAATTTCATCATGAAACTCCCCATCTCACGGTTTGGTTCCAGGGAACTGAGTCTCTGTTTATGATGGGGAAATAATACTTGCATAGTTCTTTGCACAATTAAAGTTCTGGTTCAGAACAGTAGCACTCAGATGGCCTGTCTCAGGTCTAACTCATCTCAAGAATTCTCCAGAATTCCTGGAGTTGACAGGGATTTCATCTTCATCTCTCATAAATAAAGACACTCAAGAGCAGAGAGATGAAACATCCAAAATTGCACACCTAGGAAATAGTGGTTCCAGTACTCAAGCCCTGACTTTCTCTCTTTTTTTTCTTTAACTTTGAATTGTTTTTTTTTTTCTTTGAGGGTGTATTGAGAGTTACTTTTTTTTTTTTTCAGGTTTCTAGGTTTTTATTTTTCTCTTATCTCTCCCATGGTTTTTGACACATTCTGCATCTAATATGTGTGACCTAAATTTCTCTCTCCACACCTCAGAAGTTCTAGTGAGTAGAAGAGGGGATATATATTCAAACTCCCAGGAAATAGACTTCAGAGCTTCTGCATAATCCCACCACTGCATCTTTTTTTTTTTTTTTGTCATACATTGAAATGAATTAGCCATGGATTTACATGTATTCCCCATCCCAGTCCCCCCTCCAACCTCCCTCTCCACCCGATCTCTCTGGGTCTTCCCAGTGCACCAGGCCCGAGCACTTGTCTCATGCATCCAACCTGAAGCCCTGACTTTCTCAATCTTACCCAGTGCTCTTAATCCTACACCAGTTTGAAAAGTGGCCCAGTTTTAAGAAAACAATATGGACATTAAAAGAGGCAAACTGGGTTTTCCTCTTCCACCAGTGATTAATAATGTGAATCTGAGCAAACTACTTAATTCTCAGGACTTCAGTTTTTCCAGGCAGCTCTGTGTCCATAAAATAAACATAAGAATACCTCCTTGTAGCATTATTATAAGGATTAATTGAAGCATGGAAAACATTATTTCCTGTTCTCATGGAGGAGTGGTGGCACATAACAAAGAAGTTTACAGTATCAGATGGTAGTGAGCCTGGAATGGTTTCCTGATTTTCTTCTTTTCATCATCTGCACTGAAAGTGTCAGTCGTTCAGTCATCATGTCTGACTTTTTGTGACCCCATGAACTGTAGCCCTGCTTCCTTCTGTATTCCAAGGACAAATCTGCCTGTTACTCCAGGTGTTTCTTGACTTCCTACTTTTTCATTCCAGTCCCCTATAATGAAAAGGATATCTTTTTTTTTGTGTTAGTTCTAGAAGGTCTTGTAGGTCTTCAGAGAACAGTTGAACTTCAGCTTCTTCAGCATTACTGGTTGGGGCATAGACTTGGATTACTGTGATATTGAATGGTTCGCCTTGGAAACGAACAGAGATCATTCAGCCGTTTTTGAGACTGTATCCAAGTACTGCATTTCAGACTCCTTTGTTGACTGTGATGGCTACTCCATTTCTTCGAAGGGATTCCTGCCCTCAGTAGTAGATATAATGGTCATCTGAGTTAAATCCACCCATTCCAGTCCATCTTAGTTCACTGATTGCTAAAACGTCGATGTTCACTCTTGCCATTTCCTGTTTCACCACTTCCAATTTGCCTTGATTCATGTATCTAACATTCCAGGTTCCTGTGCAATATCAGAAAACTAAAATCATGGCATCTGGTCCCATCACTTAATGGCAAATAGATGTGGAAACAGTGAGAGACTTTATTTTGGGGGGCTCCAAAATCACTGCAGGTGGTGACTGCAGCCATGAAATTAAAAGACACTTGCTCCTTGGAAAAAAGCTATGACCAACCTAGACAGCATATTAAAAAGCAGAGACATTACTTTGCCAACAAAGGTCCATTTAGTCAAGGCTATGGTTTTTCCAATAGTCACGTATGGATGTGAGAGTTGGACTATAAAGAAAGCTGAGCACAGAAGAATTGATGTTTTTGAACTGTAGTGTTGAAGAAGACACTTGAGAGTCCCTAGGACTGCAAGGAGATCCAACCAGTCCATCCTAAAGGAAATCAGTCCTGGATATTCATTGGAAGGACTGATGCTGAAGCTGAAACTCCAATACTTTGGCCATCTGATGTGAAGAACTGACTCATTTGAAAAGACTCTGATGCTAGGAAAGATTGAAGGTGGGAGGAAAAGGGGACGACAGAGGATGAGATGGCTGGATGGCATCACCGACTCAATGGGCATGTGTTTGAGTAAACTCCAGAAGTTGATGATGGACAGGGAGACCTGGCATGCTGCAGTTCATGGGGTCACAAAGAGTTGGACAAGACTGAGCGACTGAACTGACCTGAACTGTAGTCCACCAGTCTCCTCTGTCCGTGGATTTCTTCAGGCAAGAATACTGGAGTGGGTTGCCAATTCCTACTCCAGGGGATCTTCCTGACCCAGAGATGAAACCCAGGTCTCCTGCATTGCAGGCAGATTCTTTACCATCTGAGGCACTATGTGTGAAATTCCACAGCCTGTTGTTTTCAAATTTTACATGGTCTGTTGTCTCCTTTCTCTGGAATGTCATACTCTGTGTGTTTCTTAGAAACATACATTTATTTTTTGTATTTACAGACCACATTTTACCATCGTGGGCCATGATTTGCCCATCAGTGTGTGATGTCCTCAAGGATCAGAACGACCCTAAGCATCTTTATACTCCACAGAGCCTAGTTCATTACGTTCCACAGAGTCAGTGCTACATGTCTATGGAATTTGTTACTAAATGTTGAATAAACTGATGCCTTGTTGGTCCATATAGGCCTGCCCCAGTAAATTGTCACATGAAGAGAAGATAATACCTTTACCCTGAGAACAGGCTACTTTAGAAGACATAGAAGAAGGGTAAGCAAAGGGAGCAGGGCATTACAACAGTCAGCCTGCCTAATTAGGGAACACAGACCTTTGCACGACAGAGGATGAGATGGTTGGATGGCATCACCGACCCAACGGACATGAGTTTGAGCAAACTCCAGGAGATGGTGAAAGACAGGGAAGCCTGGCATGAGTCAGACCATGACTAAGCGACTAAACAACAGGGACCTTTGGATGCCAGAGTCCACTTATACCAATAATCAACTAAGTCACTTAACCTCATGGATAAAAAGAAGGAGTGAATGGGGGAAAAGGAAGTGCTGCTCCAATACTGTTCATTCCCAGGAAACAGGAAAACAAGAGGACCAGGAAGACAGTTTTCCCAACAGAACACACTTCCGAACATTAATCAGTCGAGCCAGGAGTAAAGGCTTTTGCTGACATGAAGGATGGGGTGGAAACGCTTTTGAAGAAAATGTGATAGGAAGTTAGCAAAAGAATTGTGAACAGCTGTAAAATTAGAAAACATGACTCTATAGATTCAGTCAGAATAGATTTGTGATTTTCTACAGCAACATTCAACAGCTCAGGTGTGTGAGGGGAGAAATGATAAAGATGACCCTGGGTGGAGAAATGCTCTTGCCTTGATTCCTTGTGCATGTTTATAGATATAAACATATATGACAACATGTCAACAAATTAGAAATATTAGCAGACTGGGTCCTAGGTCTTGTCCTTTGACCAGAGAGGCGGTGTAGCAAATCTGTGAAAAGGAAAAGCTCTACAGACTAATAGTCCTGGGTTTGAATTCAGTGCCTACTCCAATTAACACTATGTCTTTGGAGACATTATTTAACTATCCTGTATATACACACAACAGTATACACGTCTTAAACTGTGAGAATTAAGATAATATGTAAAGCATTTCATATAGGTGCTGAATAAATGCTAGATAATATTAACTGGAGAGAAAAAGAACTTGAAACTCACAAGAATCTGTACTACTTAGGCTGACTTCTGCCTTTTGAGTACATGAGAAACATGTGGGCCGTCACATCTGGTTTTGGAAACTGTTGTTTACTGGAAAGAGCTCCTTCAATTTAACACTTGTTGACTATGAACAATACTTATTTATTTTCTTATTGCCTTTTCTGGTAAACAATAGATCTTACCTAAAACTGGCTAAGGCAATCCTTTAGATTTGTCATTCAAACATTAAATGACACGCTGCCATCATCCCTGGAGCACCAGCAAAGAGGGAATCTTTCTCCTGGCTCTTTGACAAGGTCTTCCTGATCTGTACAGCCTTGAGACTGTTCAGCTGGTGGGATTTAGATCTCATGTGCTATGTGTGTCCAGTTATTTTTCTTCACAGCCTGTTTCTTGAATTTATCATTGAGTGCTAAGTCGCTTCAGTGATGTCCAACTCTGCGATCCCATGGACTGTAGCTCGCCAGGCTCCTCTGTTCATGGGGTATTCCACGTGAGAATACTGGAATGGGTAGCCTTTTCCTTCTCCAGAGGATCTTCCAGACCTAGGGACTGAACTCGTGTCTCCTGCATTGGCAGGCAGATTCTTCACCGCTGGGCCAGGGAAGCCAATAGACTCACTACATCGGTTTTCAATTCCTAATACAGAAGTCTGAGCCCAAATACAGCTATCACCACAGGAGCCACAGATGAGCCCTTTGTTAAGGTTGTATCATCTCTGAGTTTGGAATATTTAGCATCCTTTTAAAAGTTTATTTTACCCAGGATTTTTATTTTTAACTTACCCAGAAGTTTGGTTTTTTTTAAATCACATAAAACTTACATCAAAAATTCCTATTACAGGCATTATAAGGAGTAATACATTGTCAAAAAACTTTTAAAACATAGGTTATTTCACTCCCCAGATCTAACTGTGCTATCATGCTCTCCCTTCTCTTTTCCTATAGAGCAGCCATAATAGTTTGCAGAAGCTTTGCTTGTGCACAAGTTTTGGAAAAAAAAAGGGGGGGGTCTAAAGTAAAAATATTGAATTTGAGAGAATCAATTGCCTAATATGCCAGTAAAAACAAACTACTAAATTTCAAAGGTCCAACACCTTCTCCTGGTCTTTTTCCTAAATGCTTAGTGTGCAGTTCTGACTGTAATCTAATAATTGCTTTTCTGATCCAAATATCAATACTTGATGTTTACTGCCAGAATGCCAAGTTAGATGGCCCAGCCACCTCCTCCTAATAAGAAAAAAGACCTGAGCATTCTCCTGGCTTGACGAAGCCAGAGTGAACTGAAGGGAGCCTCCTCCCGCCAGGACGGCAGCAATGTGTTTTCTGTTTTCTGTCTCCACTGAACTTCCACAAATTTGTAACGTATTTGGAAGAATATGTTGCAGATAAGCAAAAAAAAAAGGGGGGCATCTGGAAGTCTTTTTGCCAAATGGTAACTTTCTGGAAGGTTCCTCATTTAGAAGTAATTTCTGGAAAATTTCTTGATTAATACAAATCCGTGAACAAACTTAAAAATGATGGCTTTGTTATTGCTTTGGCACAATATGTTAACAACACTGTGAGCGCTGCCAAAACTCTGCGAGTTCTTTCATGCGGATTATGGTCTTGTTTACAGACCCAGCTGTACTGAGGCCTTGTCCCTGGTGGTAACTAACAATGTTCCCAGTGGGGGTGCCCATTAGGGGAGGGGAGACTAACTGAAGTTCAGTTTGTTTAAATTGAGCAAGAATGCACAGCGGCACTCAGATCTTGGGGGAATGCGTTGGAAGCATACCCTTTTCTGGGATCTGTTTTCATTTATTTAAGGGGGATGTTTGCATTGCTCAAAAATTGCAATACACAAACTTGCTGTACAAAATGCCTTCCCAACGTTTACACCGGTCTCTACAGAAGTGAGCAGAAAACACATATAATACTAGATTGAATTAAAGAGCTAAGTGAAAAAAAGTCATTGCTGACCTCCAAAGTATCTAATAGTTAAAACCCAAACTATTTTCTGTTGTATGTGTGCATATATGTACAAAACATATATTCCCAAGTATGATCATTTAAACTTGGATAGGAAGATTAAGCAACACTCATTGAAGAATATGTCTTTAGAATTGTGGGAAACTGGTTTTGATTAATAGAACATAGGCAAATATTCTCTTTTAATTGGTTTGCATAGATCTGTAACATGGATTTTATTGGAATTTTATTTTACAGGTTCTAATGACAAAATAATTGCTTCCCCCACCCCCCCAAAAAAACCAAATGTGAGAAACAATAAGATCGCCTGTTTTCTCACATCTGACAAAAATGTTAATAAGATTTTAGTTGCTGCATATTATTACAGCAAAAAAGAATTTGGTATACCAATTGCTCTATGCCAGCTTTCCAACATCTCTGAAGTGCGTAATGAAAAGAATCTGTTCAGAAGAAACTTTCACTTTTTCTGCTTTCTATCCTTTCTGGTGATAAAGAACCAAAGAGGCTTCAGGCTACCATGCTCCCTGGGTCTATCACTGGGAGACAGAGTCTTCCTCGGGGTATTTCCTCTCTGACACCAGCTGAGAGGCCACCGCACTTCTGTCACGTTAAAAATGTAGGAAGGTCTAAGTTGATCTCAGATATCATTTAGGTCAAAACAAGATTCTTCCTGAAAAATCCAACATGATTCATGTGGATTTTAACTTGAAGTCAGTTTTATCAAAGTAATTTTCAGAGGATTTCTTTTCCATTTTAATCAAAAAGTGAAGCTGCAGTAAACATTTCCACCCCCCAAAAAAGTTCCCCCAAATCTATTTTAATATGTAATTTCAGCATGTAATACTATCCTTGATATCAGGAGGTCAATATTTTAATTAAATCTATCATCTTCTCTTGAAAATGTAGAAATTTCACTAATATGTAAGAAAAATTATAAAGATGCCTATTCTATGGAATTGTTACTTCTGGGCCTTTGAACTTAGCCATCCCACATGCAAACTGGGTGCCATGCATCTCTGTTTGTGAAGATACAGTGTATTTCTCACACTGCTGCAAAGTGTCAAGGTGAGTGATGGAGGACAGAGGATGATGCTATGAACATTGATTTACAGAAACATCTTTGCTTTTCCTGTCAAGGAATCTTACACTGGTTGCAGTCTCATATCTTAATACAGTTTTTGAATCAACATTAACTAGTATGAGGCAATATAATAAAATATAAGGGCAAAGAACACAGCATCAAGCTACCTGGGATTTTATACCAACTCTTCCACTTACCAACTACGTGCCTTGAAACAAGTTACATATCTTGCCTATGCCTCAGTTTCCTTGTCTATAAAATGGACCTAAAATTATAATTTTTACACTGGATTATTTTGAGGATTAAATGAAATAATACATGGATGGCCCTGAAAGAAAGGTGCTTGGAACATACTAAGTCTTCAATAAATGTTAGGTATAAAATAGTACTGTATGAATAGGCCCTTAGTTTTAACTGAGTTAATTTGAACTATTTTTAGTATCTTCAGCATTTTAAAGCAGTTAATAGATGCATGTTTTAATAATTCCAAAGACCTTGTTGACATAGTATTACTAAAAATATTTTGTAATTGTTCTGGTATCAGACAGCCAAATCTGGAAATATTTAGAAACTATTAACTTTATGAAAGACAGACCTGACCAAACAACTTAGAAGCAAGATTCCTGATAAAATGTTTTTAAAATTCCCCTGGAGATAATATTGTGAGTTTAAAATAGAATAATGAAGAGATCATGAAATATTCCTGGGGACCTGTAACTGATATTAATGAAGACAAGTTTAATATCCAAATATTTTTCAAAGTATCCTCAGTATTTAATTGTTCTTTACTGTGAACTATTTTCTTATATTCGAACTTTAGCATGTATCCTTTACTGACAACTTTTAAATACCATATTAAATTATGAAAAGAATCCTATTTGAAGAAGAATCTTAATATCTAGAAGAAACTGTCAAATATATCCATAATCTGAAAGTTTCCTCAATAAACTGTGCATCAAGTAAAAGTGTTAGTTGCTCAGTCGTGTCTGACTCTTTGTGACCCCACGGACTGTAGCTCGCCAGTGCACAGGCATAGTAAATTAGCACCAACGACACCTATTCTGTGTCTCTGGGCTGCAGCCTCTCCCCAAGTTCAAGGTTACCTTGGCTGAAACCAGGCTGTCCTCTAAAGGGGCCAAGGTCAGAAGAGATGGGGCTGATCCACCGCCATCTCAGGGTTATATAGTTCAGTATAAATTATTTCCTAATCCTGTCCATTATTATTTGCTTCCCAAGGACATAGAGGGTGCTGGAAACATGCATCTTTTTAGAAATATTTTTATATTTTCAATTTAATGGTTGAAAAGTAAGAGCCATGTTTCAATTTTCTAGAGATGAACTATACAACTTCTTTGTTAACCCACTGTATTAAACTGGCTAATGATATTTAAAAAGATATTTTAAAATATTTGTTAGATATAGTCACATGACCTTTCAAATAATTCACTCTAATTTTGCCCAAACTGCCACCCAATATGAAATGATGAGACTGATCAGACAGTGGTATCTTCTGGTGAAAACTGTAATTTGAGGGTGATAAGTTACAGTAGCAACTGTGAGAAGAGTTGGGTATAAATCTTCCTCCTGCCATTACAAGTACACCCTACATCCTTGTGAAACCCTTGTATATAACAATTTTCTACATTGGTTATCAAAATCAGTAATTTTTTTAGAGTAATTCTTTTTCTAGCTTTCCCTTCACTTTTATCTTCTGCGAATGGGGGCAAACTCATTTAATCTTTAGACTCAAAGTCATCGTGGAGGCAAAAAAGTCTCAACACCGTAGTGAATCATTTGTAGCTGAAGGCGGCCTTTGTTCCCAGCCACCAGTGAGACTGCATTTTCATAGCCTGGTGCCTCTACCAGAGCCCTTGATATATTCACGTAAATGATGGAAGATACACGAGACGTGAAGGTGACACGTGCGTCTCCGGGAGGAAACTGATACCCTGGATGCTCGCTCAGGAGCCATCCTGGCGTTCGCTGCACACGCAGCCATCCGGCTGCCCTCCCAGGTGGGAGCGAGGTGTTTAGGAGCAGCTGTCAGCAGAAAGAGGTAGAAAAGAGGCGAGGTCTCTTCAATTCACAGAACTAAAAATGGCTCATGAAAATCTCCAGTACTGTCTACTGAGAGCTGCCTTCTTTGCAAAATTCCTCACGGACTGCCTCCAAACTTCTTTAGCCTCCTGGCTTATCAGTTTTGGGGCAATGTATTACTCAGCCACCGCCTGGGAAGTGAACCAGAACAATTTGAGGTTAATTCACCTCTCCCAGCAATCATAAAAGTTTGTTCGTTCGTAGATTCAACAGTGAACTTGTTACTGATTAGGCCAACTAAAAAAATCTGCACTTTCGTCATTTCAAAACAATTTAATTACCTTTTTCTAATGCAGTATATATGCCCCATTCGTCAAGACAAAAGAGCTATTATTCAACACGAAAAAAAATATCGCTGTAGCAAGCACAGTAACTTTTAATGTTTTCACTGCTGAACTGTCAAAATGTGAACGTTCCCACCCCCTGAAAAGTATGGAGCTATAGTATAACCTTCACTTTTATAGTAAGAGGTTTCTAGAATATGACAAAGAAAACATAGCAATTTCAGCCAGGTCATAATTTAGTATAAAATAAAACAAGACATTTAAACCCAGGGAAGAAAAAAAAAAAAATCTGAGAGTGGTAGAACTATCAAACTATGTGTGCAATTTCCTTGTGCTCAAATTGCATTTTCTCCCTTCAGTGTTAGATGGAGCAGGGTCTTGCCCTCTAGATTAGAGACTTTTGCATTAGAGGAAACTAGGTTATGTCTTCCACTGTCAGAGGCAGAAATTATGAGCTGGAGTGCATTTTAGCCAGTCACTCTGAAAAATGTTAGCCCAAGGGGATAATAATTAGAACTGTTTTTGTCAGGTGACTGCATTTTAAGCAGTGATGTGTCTGAGAATCTAGCTGAGGGGTTTAATATAAATATAAATATTTTTTTCAGTCAGCATTGTGGCTTGATTTTTTTTTTTTTTTTGCTTTGGTTTTTATTTCAAAAGTAAGCACTTTCCAGAAATTATCAGCTAAAAACGCCCTACAGTTTAGCATTATGTGACCTGATAATATAATAGCCAGCAGAAAATCATACTCCAGCAGCCTGAGAAGTTAATGCATAAAACTATAAACTAACTCATTATGAGATCATCATACATTTATGGACACAAATAACTAGTCTGCTTATAAAACTCTAAGCACAAACATAACAGTTTTGCTTCTAAATTATTATTTTATTTATTTAAGAAGTTATTCAATAGAGTATAATATTGTAGTTCACACAAATAAAGGTATAATAATGCATCTTATGGGCTTTTGGAATACTTCAAGGGGTGGGGTGGCACCTTTGGGGTCAGGGGTCCCTAGTTGAGTGGGTAGTCTGGGACTTCTGTTATTATTTATTAAGTTGTCCAAATCTGAATATATCCCTTTTTGACAAGAATGGATCATTTTAATATTTGTTCCCATTACAAAAACATTATGAAAAGATGGGGATGAATGGAAACAATCTCCTCTCCTTTAGCTTATAAACTTTAATAAAGACTATCCTTTTGTTCTTACAATAACCGTTTCCTTACAAATAAATGAATCACTTTAGATTATGAGCTTCTCAGAACAAAAGATCAAGTTTCCCATAGGCTCTTTAAAATACTACATAGACCTTCTCGTCATAGTATAAATAATGAATAATTACAAAATCTTGCTCTTGAAAATTAGCTTTAATTATTTTATATCACATGAAAAATAAATGCCAATAATTCAGAAGCAATTCTCTAGGACCATTCTAATTTACCTATCATGAACAGATTCGACATTTTTAAACATTCTATCTAAAAAGGATTCAGGCAGAAAAATTTTATCATTTATCACAACCAATTACGAGCAGTACATCTCTCACCAATCAGAAACACGATATTCCAAGAATAAGCGTATGCCGTGTGAATATATTTCCCCACTGTGTAACTCACCTCATCTTGCTCCGCAGCACTCATATTTGAATCTTTCTGTTTGAACTCTAAGTGACTGTTGAAAAAGACTGCTTTCAACTCTCTATGAAAGTTGGATCTTACAAAGAGATCCTTCCTCCCTCTTTCTCAAGAGGCTATCTAGGTATAAGAGGATGCTCTCATGTCCAGAGAAAGATCTACTTGAGGCTGTGTACTAGCATCTGGGTCTCTGCCGGCCTCTACTGATCTAGCTCTTCCTCCCCGTATCAGGCTTCTGGGTATCCCATACTAGTATCCAACACATTCTATTTTATACTGCCTAGTGCTTTGGGGGTTTAGAGAGGGTTAGGATCTTGGTGGCACCATTCCCAACGCTTTCTGTAGCAAGTTCCGTGCTCTGTAGCATCCTTGTCCTTACATCACACTGAGTCTGTTAGTATTAGGAGACTTCAGAAGTCACAGAATTCCTAGATACTATCTCATGAGCCATGGGAACCCAAGGGCATCACTTGGTACTCCTGTCTAGATGTTTCCTTCAATCATTCCTAATTTACCAATCATGTGATGCCATATTTGTGCTGTATCATGATCAACATGGGACCCCAAGGAATTTGAAATTTTCCCCAGAATAGATCCTGAAACAAGTGGCAAGCTTAACCTAACCCCCAATCCATGAATCCCACAACTTTAATCAGATTTTTCTGCCAGCCCTCACTTCACCCCAAACCAAAGGGTTTGAACTCCATGACATCAATTCAAGGACACACTCATCTGATTGCTTGCCATTCACACCCACTCTGGCTTCCCAATTCTCAGACCAAATTTTCTTTCCCTTCTCCCAAGACCATCACCATGTTACGGTCTTCCTCCTTCCCTTGGTTTAAATCACTCTCCCCTTCACTGCCTCATTTGTGGTGGAGCGATGTCTGGAAAATAAACCAGATTACCAAGGAGAGAAAGGAGAGCGGGAGGTGTGCTGGCGAGCTTGTTGTCTCCCAGCGCCGCCTTGTTTCTTCCTTACCCTCTTCCATATCTCAGGGGCCGGAAAACCTGCAAAGCTCCATCTCCCAGACTCCCTTGCAACCTGATTTTCTAAGTTTCATCAGTGGGAGGCACCAATAGGATGCTGGAGAAAATAAGAAGCCAGGTTTTGGCGGGGGGGTTGTTTGGGGTGGTTTTTTTTGCAGATTCTAACAGCAATTTCAGCATCAGCAATGGTTTCAGTGAAGTGTAGTTTCAAGTTGTACTGAGGTAACTCACTTTCAACATCAGCAGCCTCAGCTTCACTCGGACCCCAGGGAAACATTGTTTTTTCCCTTTGGGCCCCCAGGCCTACGGGTGGCAATGCTTTTATATCGCTACTGCTCTCCAGGTAACCTTCCCTGGGAGCGCCTCCAGCCTTCTAGTACTCTGCAGTATATTAAATTAACTCTGCTTGAAATTCCTCAAGTGGATTCTGTTTGTCTGATTAAACACTGACTGATACCAGAAATATGTCAATCATATGAGTTCTATTATACTTAAACAATGTCTACCTATTGAAGTATTATTAGTTGCTTTTAAAAAATATCTTTACCGTGGTTCAAGAGAATTTAATGGAGACCTTTGGAGTAATATCGAATCACCATCACAACTGCCCAAAGAGAAATTTTACTTACAAGGTAATTATTCCACCAGGGCCTAAATGGTGTCTGCAGCACAGAACAAAAAACACTAGTTATTAGGACTCAGTTTCTCACCACTCATTTCCTCAAACCATAGGCTGCCTATATTCTTTAAAAACTGTCTCTGAACTTGGGAAGAAATTCCAGAAACATTTTTGGAGTTCTGTTGTTCCCCCCACCCCCTCTCTCTCTGACGACTGTCCTTATCTCTAAGCACATATGGAAATAAGAATCACAGAGTTCTGACTTTCTTTCCCTCCTTCATATAGCACCACATGTGCCAGCACTCACTCACTTCCAAATTTTTCTTACTTTGAACAATTTGTAGCCCAGCGTGCCAGAATGCCATTAATCACCTGCAGATATAGGAGAATGCTGTGGTCCAAGGACCCAAAGAGCAATAAGGCACACACACACATTCAATTACTCATCCCCTTTTCCTTTCAAGCCAGGGGCCTGTTAAGTGGAGGAAACAGGTTTATTTTATCTTTCTATCTTAAGGCCTGTTTTATTCCCCAAGTCGAAAGGCATGTGAACTACTTCTAGGATTTTTATAAAACCATGGAATTATAGAAGTAAAAACAGCATTAGAAATCATATTGTTCCACCTCCTCATTTACAGATGATTATCTCTAACATTTATCACCTCTATCATAAGTATTTTTTATCTTCCTGACTGGTCTATGAACTCCTTGAGGGAAGGGTCTGATTTTCATCTTAATATCCTCTGTGTCTAGCATGGTGCTAAAACACAAGAAGTATTCCAGAAATGCTTGTTAGAAGTAGACAAATAAGTGAACAAGTGAATGGATTCCTGAATGAATGAATTACTAAAGTTTAATATATTGTCTGAGAATACGCAGCTATAAGCAGTTTAGTGAGGATTTGTTGTGATTCTTATTGTTTAGTAGCCAAGTCATGACTGACTCTTTTGTGACCCCATGGACTGTAGCCCATCAGACTCCTCTGTCCATGGGATTTTCCAGGTAAGAATACTGGAGTGGGTTTCCATTTCCTTCTGCAGGGGATCATCCTGACCCAAGGATCAAACTGGCATCTCCTGCTTGGCAGGTGAATTCTTTACCATTGAGGCACATAGCGAGTCTTCTAATGAGGGCTAGATAACATCTAGTCATATCTGATTCTAGGTCCAGTATTCCTTTCCCTCTCTTCACTAAACATTAAAAACATTTTTAATGTTTTTGCAGAAAACAAGGTTTAGTCATTTTGCCTTCCGAGAAATGTAGAAATGTGGGTGAAACAAGAAGAGAGGCTGTCCTACATGCCAGGCAGGGAAAGAGAAAGTAAAGGGCTCAGTACTTAGCACAAGGTTCAAAAGCAACAGTCAAGTCCCCAACACCAATTAGACAGTAGAAGAATCAGGCAAGCATGATAGAAGAATAATACTGGACACAGTTACATTAAAAGCTCAATTTCCAATGTGGTCACTCTGTGCCAATTTATGGGAAATGTAGCATATGTAAATAACTGGATTCTGACTTTTTTGCCAGGGTAGAGATAAGATCACTATCTGTCTTCATTATTGCTATTTTCCCCCAGGAACAGTACATCCTACTTATATAAATTGTGGGGGGGAAATGAAGACCATGAGATATGCAATTGCTCTTTCAGAATTCTAATGCTCTAGAAGCATTGCTGATTTTAATGTATAATATTCAGGAAAACTTATATTCAATTAGCTGCTCTCTCAACATGTATAATTTGTAAACCAAAAAGCAATTAAAAATGGAAAATTAGGAGGGTAAACAAATATCACTGAAAGATAAATACTATTAAAATTTTGTTACAAAAACATTTCAATTCCTTGGTGTTTATTTTAAACCCAACTGGAAATTACAAACATCTAAGATTCAAAACAAAATTGTATACTCTTATTTACACCCAGAAATTTTGGTATAAAGTTAACACATCACAATGCATAGGGGAAGAGCCTAGTATGCCAGCATTTGGTTATATATTTCAGTTTCTCTCAATATGTGATGAAGTAGAAATGTGACATTTGCTATTATCACTGACAGTTAATTCTGTGAACATTTTAATATTTTTCAGACATCCCAAGATTTATATTTTTTTCTCCTCACATGAAAGTGAGAATTTAAATACCAAATCTTTCCTTTCTTTGAAAAAATAAATGCTCTAATACACCTCCCAAGGTTAATCTGTGTCCTTGCACCTCCAATGAATCCATGGCAAGAATATTTTTTATTGCTCTGCCATGTCTAAGATCGCTTAGTCCACACTCTTAGACACATCATTTTTCAAACTCAAACTTCTAAGTTTCATCAGAGACAATCACACTAAGCTAGATGCAAAGTGAATGACTACTAACTCATGTTCTAGGGCTATGTGCCATTATTCACCAAATAAGCAAGCCCATATGGTTTAGGTTGAAGAAATAATCTTGCAGGAGGCACTGTTAAGATACCATAGACTTTGAATGATTCTTTGGCCAATTGAGGGATTTTTTTTCCTGGAAATTGTAACATCTGTGGAACCCTGACCCTCACCATTTGACTGGTAATGGATATAGTTTCAAATAAATGGTCTATATTTACAGCCTTGACTTTCTTATCTCCTCTTAATTCTCAGCCTATTGCACTGGCTTTTTCTTCCAACTCTGAAACTCATGCTAGGAGGAGGGGGTAAAAGAACCCGTAACGGGATAAATTTTTTCCTCTCAAAATTTGCATGTTGAGGTTCTAACCTCCAGTGCCTTAGAATGTGACCTTATTCAGAAACATGGTCTTGGCAGATGATAAAATTATGATGAGGTCATTCAGTTCAGTTAAGTCACTCAGTCCTGTCCGACTCTTTGCAACCCCATGAACCACAGCACCCTAGGCCTCCCTGTCCATCACCAACTCCTGGAGTTTACCCAAACTCATGTCCATTGAGTCATTGATGCCATCCAACCATCTCATCCTCTGTTACCCCTTCTCCTGCCCTCAAGCTTTCCCAGTATCAGGGTCTTTTCAAATGAATCAGCTCTTCACATCAGGTAGCCAAAGTACTGGAGTTTCAGCTTCAACATCAGTCCTTCCAATGAACACCCAGGACTGATTTCCTTTAGGATGGACTGGTTGGATCTCCTTGCAGTCCAAGGGACTCTCAAGAGTCTTCTCCAACACCATAGTTCAAAAGTATCAATTCTTCAGCGCTCAGCTTTCTTTATAGTCCAACTCTCACATCCATACATGACTACTGGAAAAACCATAGCCTTGACTAGATGGACCTTTGTTGACAAAGTAAGGTCTCTGCTTTTTAATATTCTGTCTAGGTTGGTCATAACTTCCTTCCAAGGAGTAAGCGCCTTATAATTTCATGGCTGCAATCACCATCTGCAGTGATTTTGGAGCCTAAAAAAATAAGTCAGCCACTGTTTCCACTGTTTCCTCATCTATTTGCCATGAAGTGATTAGGGTGGGCCCTAATGGAATATGACTGCTGTCCTTATAAATAGGAGGAATTTGGACACAAAGAGAGACACACACAGGGATGACGCCATGAGGAAGATGAAGGCAGAGACTGGGGTGATGCATTGAGCAGCCAAGGAATGCCAAAGATCTCCAGTACACCAGCGCAAGCTAGGAAGGAGGCATGGGGCTCATTCTTCCTCATGGCACTAGAAGGGATTAACGCTACTGACACCACGATCTTGGACTACTAGCCTCCCAGAACTGGAAGACAATACATTTCTGAAACTTTTGGGTAGTGACCTAATTTGTGGTACTTTGTTACAACAGCCCAAGGAAACGAAAAAAAAGAAAAAGAAAAGCCCATTGTAGAAAAGATCAAAGCTGAAGAGGACTCCCCGCTTCCAGCAATGAAGGCTTTGCCTCCAAGCTCCAAACTCAGTCCTTTCCTCCTGGGGAAGTCTCAGCCATCCACAGCCTCCACTGTCACTGAAGATCAAGTATTTCCAAATCTACCTCTAGTCCTATCTCTTTTCTTTGATCCAAATATGCATCTTATAATTTGTCAGTTGATATCTCCAAGTAATTTTCTTGCAAGTACTGCAGTTAATGTCACTCCAAAACTGCTGCTGTTTCCAGTAAATATTACCTTATTAGTTAATAGCATCACCATCCACCCAGTCAACTAGCTCCATATGATTATACTTAATGGTTCCTTCTCTCTCCGTCCCTCCATCAAGTAGGTCCAATTAAATCTACCTGTGAAGAACTCTTGACTCCATCCCATCTTTTTAGCCACACTGCTACAGCACCTGCTTCAAACCCTCACTATTACCTGCCCCAACTTCTTCCAGGAATCCTATATAGCTTCTCCCTGCCTTCAAGCCACTCTCCACACTTTTCACGAAATTACCTTTCTATACATAATCTATCTTGTATAAACCGTAGTTATGTTAAACCACAGCGCTATATGGGGAAGTTTCTTGCTGGTGCATAAATTAGCTCATGCTGGTTTATATCCAATGAGTTTTACATCTCTGCATTTATTTTATCTGATTCATGTGTTAAAGTGTGTTGGTTTGATAGAAAATCCCATTTGAAAACATATATGCCATGGCATTTTCAGCTCAGAGAAGATAGTGTGTACTTTGAGAAATTTTGAAATAAAAATTAAATATCAAACATGCCATAAGGTTCAGCTCAACTGCTTCTCCTCCTTGAAGATCACCCTAAACTCTACCCCCTCCCCAGCCTCTCACTCCTTTTTTCTGCCTCCTCATATTGGTTTATTTTATCTTTGTCATTTTTCCTTATCTTATAGGTTTATGTTCCTCTCTTTTCCCTCCAGTCACACATTCCAACTAAAGTGTAATCTACTTAAGGTCAGGATCTGTACCCAATACATTTTTTTTAGCCCTCCTAAGCACATCATACAAAGTGCAAGGCCATTGTCTATGCTCAGTAAATGTAAATTGAATGAGCTCAGTCATGGAAAGTAATAAATGAATTTTTTTCTAAATGCACCATGCCTCTGGAAACCCACAGTGCTCACATTTTGCGTTATGAGCTCATTTTAGAGTGATTGGATGCCTTTTATTGGCTAATGTCCGCCATGTGGTAATGTCTTCATTTGCTGAGTTGATGTTCCAAATCTTACAATTCTTTGTCATAATTATTAGTTTTTCCCCTGAATTTTGTGCTTCATTGAGGTTTTAAAGGGTAAAATTAACCTCCCAGCTTTTCCTCCATAAATTTATAATTTCATTGTGATTTCATTGCTATATTGGCTTCCATTTCAGAGGTTTGTCCAAAGTTTAGGTGATTATGTGTCTGTTGTTTTTCTCCTCTCACAAATGCAGTTATCTCCTTACCATCTAATTTGCTCAACTGTACAGCTATAGACACTGCAACATGAGGAATTCTAACTGTTGTTTACTTAGACAAGACCTATTAAGAGAAATGGAACATTTTTTAACCTGCGTTAAAATTAGACCCAAGTTTATGAAAATACAGACCTCATTCACCTAATATTCTTCCCTGCTTTGGTATCTGTTTATCTGGCATTAGTCAACATTTGCTGCTGCAGAACACAACACTGTAAAAAGTACATCAAGTTCTTAAGGGATATTTTAAGAACAAAATTTTTTAGCCTCTAAACAATGTAAGCATTTGATTACTTGAGCTGGAAATATATGGCTCAAATTTCACTTAAAGTTATACATGATTATATACATTTAGAAATGTGTCTTGAGATTCTTCATTACTCAACGTTGGGTAAAACTGTTGTAGGGACCCAAACTACTTTACATGATTACTTGTAAGTAGACACCTTAAAGTACTTTTTAGGTAGAAAAAAAAAAAAAACTCCTCTATAGGATCAGAAAAGCTACTTCAGCCTGGATGCAAACTAAACTTGGATGAGTCATAATACTTCTTGAGACTTCCTAGGGAAAAAACAGGATACTAATATTCATCTCACCTCAGTTTATCCTTGGCAAAATTAATATATAGAAATCTGCTTCATCTATGCCTATGAATGCCTCCAATCCCAAACCCTGCACCCACCCAACTACCACCCCTATATATTACTACATTTTCCTTTCTCAAACTGTGGAACCAGTTTTAGCCTCATCAGGAGAAGAAGAAACTGGGCCAGTAGCTCAGTAAGTAGTTCAGCATCAAGTGGGCCTTTCCCCACATCTTCTAAAAACCAGACATGCTAATTTACCCTTGATAAAAACTGTGCCTGAGAACTATGGTTTTAGTAACAGCATTCCATTGCTCCTGGGGCTCTTTCTGGTCTGTTTCCCCTTAAACTAGATAGCTCCCTGGTTCCCAAAATGTGGTCCACAGTTCAGCAGCATCAACATCATTTGGGAACTTAGTTCAGTTCAGTCACTCAGTCATGTCCGACTCTTTGGGACCCCATGAGCCGCAGCACGCCAGGCCTCCCTGTCCATCACCAACTCCCGGAGCTTGCTCAAACTCATGTCCATCGAGTCGGTGATGCCATCCAACCATCTCATCCTCTATCATCCCCATCTCCTCCTGCCTTCAATCTTTCCCAGCATCAGGGTCTTTTCAAATGAGTCGCTTCTTTGCATCAGGTGGCCAAAGTATTGGAGTTTCAGCTTCAGCATCAGTCCTTCCAATGAATATTCAGGACTGATCTCCTTTAGGATGGACTGGATGGATCTCCTTGCAGTCCAAGGGACTCTCAAGAGTCTTCTCCAACACCACAGTTCAAAAGCATAATACAAATAATTGGGCCCCAATCCAAATCTATTCCATCAGGAACTCTGGGGGTGGAATTCAGCAGTTGGTATTTCAACAAACTCTCCAGGTAATTTTGATTAGTACTCAGGCTTGAGAACTTCTGCGCTAGGTTCTTTAGTTCAACTTCCTTTTATTTCCATATGCTCTTCTGCGCTCTTTTAGTCCCTCACCTCTAACAGAGAAAACTTCTTTTGGAAAAGAAAGAGCAGTAACAGGAAAGATTTTAACACCAGTTTCCAGTGTATATGACTTTGGCAAGAGGGAAAGAGATTGAAAAAGGAGTGAGACAGGCTTCGCTGTGCAATTTTACTGTGGAAAAGCTACGGTAAATGCAGCCATGATATATGAAAGAAAATTGAGAGCTATCAAAGGAGAAATTTCAAAGTTAGGACTATACTCCCGCCCCTGGCATTTTTAGAAGGACACCAATAAAAAAAAAAAAAAAAAAAAACTTAATTTACTTTTTGGTAGCTGGGCTATTATTTCTTTTAATTCAACACCACAGAGACCACAGCATATGGAGACCAAATTGATATTCAGGTTTGACAAGGACGTGACCTACCCGGCTCAGTGTGCTATGGGGCAGGAACAGCATGGGACAGAAAGAGAAGAATCAGTAACCTCATTTCTTCCCCCTTTGCCTCTTCTCAGATATTGTTCACTCAATTATCCCCACTCTCTCTTTCATCTTTTAACCTCCCTTCTCAATTCGTTCCTTCTCCCTCAGTATGTAAACCTATGAACATCAAAGCCAGATCTTTATAAAGCCTGTTTTAATCAGGCAACCACCCCATAGGCACTACCCTAAATACGATCTTCTATTCACTCATAAGTCTCTATAGAAAGGGATCCACCTTTAAAATCTCAATTTAGCCCCTCTTGTTGATTCCTTAACCTAGTTTAACACAGCTTCATTCCCTCCATGGAAAGGAATTTCTACCATCAATGACCCACTTCTCAAATCCATGGGTAGTTTTCAGCCTTTCCTAATCTTCTCTAGAGTCTAATCTGTTCAACAGTCCTCCTTGAAACACATTGCTCTCACTTCCCCTGACAAAGAAATTCTCTACCTTCTTCTTCCCATCTATGGCTAGTTCTCCCCAACCCTCTTATGCTCATCTTCTCCAACCCTTCTTGTAAGTCATGAGGCTTCCCAAAATTCAATTCTTAACCCTCTTCTCTTCTCACCCTCAGCATGCTTCCCAAGCAGTTTTACCTCCGACTACAATCTTTCTTCTGTTTCCCCAACCTAATTTGCCCCCATCATTCTTCTGCCTTCAGACTCTTAAATCTAATTTCCCAGTAGATTATATTCATCTCAGAATGCCAACAAATGATGACTCATCACTCTCCCCTCAAAACTATATTATCTACGGGTTCTCTCACTCTTTGCAAAACCAATAGCTTAGCCTTTATTTATATTTATCCTACATTTCTTCTTCTTCTTTAACCCCCATCAATAAAAATTGCATTGTCTCTATCCTCACTGCCACTGCAAGTCCTTATTGCATACTCTCTCACCTAAATTATTATAATAGGCTCATAACTTGGGTCTCTCCCCTTCACGCTGCTGAAAGTGATAAAATATATAAATGAGAACGAATTTAACTCCATCAAATTTCCACATAGTTTCCCACCAGAAAGTTAAAAGACAAGAGGCTAGGGTATTTATGGGGAACGAATCGAGGGGCAGGGCCCTCTGCGGTGCAGAGGGCGTGGGGAGCATCCCGGGGCGTGGGCAAAGGTGACCAGAAAGGGCAGTAATCATGGTCTGCGCTCCTGTAATAGGCTGCAGCCTCTGCCCGGCTCTGCTCCGTAACCTCACCTGAGGATGGAGTTCTCAGCCCTCCGACATCAAAAGGTCACTCTGATGTCAGATAGCAGATCAGACACTGGCACATGCCCAGTTACAGGGTCCATGCGGCTATCCGGTCTTAACCAGCTCAGCTCCAACTAGACACAGCTGACTGCAATCCCTGGCAAACAACTTCAGGCCACCGTCTTTGTGTTTAGGCTCTCTGCACGCCTGGAGGACATGAAAGTCTTTTTTTAGCAACAATTAAAACTAATTAATTAGTGAAGGCAGGTAAAATGGATTTGACTATTGATTACGCATGGTTTCACTTTGAGCCGCCTAATACAGCTGGACAAATTCAGCATGTATAAGAAAAAAGTTCTCTAAATTATATCTTACTAAAGAGTTTACCAATTCCAAGGGGGGGGGAAATTAAGTTACTTTCAAAAATTCAGAATATGAAAAAAAAAATTCAGAATATGCACATATACTCTTGTGTACACTCTATTCTATTCAACTCAGCCTTTCAGCTCTTTTTATAAATATGCCACTTCATAGCCCCTTCGAATACTGTTGCAGATAGATATTTGAGTTAGGTGAACACAAACAACTATTGAAGTCGAGGTTCTGATGCCCAAAGTGGCAAGAGAAAGAGAAGAGAATGCTACAGACTTGACTAGTCTGCTCTTAATTCTGACTGCATAGGTCACATTGCAGAAGTAAGGCTGGTTCTACATATTTGTTTCCAATGAATGGCTACAAAGGGAAATTAAAACCATGACAACCTATCTCTCCATCCCCTCTGTCTACTTCCATCACCTGAAGGAAGGGGCAGGGATAGACATTACATAAAATATGATTTGGATGCACTATCATTCACTATTAGAAGAAACTATTTGCCTTTATTCAGCTTTTTATTTAACATGGAGCTTAATATGTTGCCTTTTACCTTGTGAGTAGTCCAAGTATTTCTAAAGTGAACAAACTAAATCATTTAGTTTTTTTAAATGGTTAGTAATTTTTCTTTTTTTTTAATCTTGTTATTTTATATTGGAGCATAGAGGAGCCTGGCCGGCTACAGCCCATAGGGTCGCAAAAAGTTGGACATGACTGAAGCAACTTAGCACATAGCCAATTAACAATGTAGAGACAGTTTCAGCTGGACAGCAAAGGGACTCAGCCGTACATTATACATGTATCCAGTCTCCTCCAAACTCCCCTCCCAGTTATGAATGGAAAGCATTTCCCGCCTATTACTTTATTACTTTTGCCACTGACACTCTGAAAACACGACTAGACAATTCGGCATGCACTGGAATTTAATTATAGGCTAAATACTGTACGGTGGCTAGCTACAAAGTCCTGAAAGGGATATGTTGAAAACTTATTACTAAACTATGAAAGATATGCAATATATAGCAAAGCATGTGCAGATTAGGGTGGTCATGGAAGAGACTATGTTGTCCCAGTCACAATGATGCCTGTCTACCCCCAAGGAATTCAATAATTTAGAACAGAAGTAATCCTATGGGGCTGTAATACAAGGTAACTCGGAGGAGGAACCAACAGAGTAGTTTGGCCACAGAGGCCAGAGAAGACTTCATGGCATTGCACCCAGATGATTGGTTAGGAAACTGGCCGCTGGTACATGGAGGCTGAAGAAGAGACCAAAGAGGCACACCACTGCAGGTTGGTAAGTGGCAGGTTTGATAAGCAAGGGAACTCACATATGAAACTTGTCTTGGGCAGCTGTGCAAGATGAGCAGATATCTGCACACGCCTGCCAGAATCAAAAGTTTCTATAGAGGCCTCAACTGGGTTCAGTCACTATACTGTCCAGAGGGTCTCAACACCACCTTGTTCTCTCAAGGCTGTGTCCTTGGAAACAGCTTCTACAGTGGGAACAGTTGGTAGAATGTACATTCCAAGGACAGGAGAGGGGAGAGGGGCCTCCAGTTGACTAGGTCTGGTTCATAGGTCAACCAGTGGTCACATGCTCTCAACACCTCTTCTTCCAACAACCATGAGGATGAAGGAGTGTTCTTCATGGGGGAAAGCAGTTGGATGAGAATTTTCAAGGCACAGGTAGCATCCATCGCTCGAGCAAGGGTACCGGGGCTGGAATTCCAACTCTGGCTAAAGGAATTTCTGGCTCTTGGCTTACTGATCGCAATACACAATATTGAAAAAGCAATCTTAGTTTCCCTTTAACTCAGTTACTGGTGCATAGACCCCAGATGCTTTAATAGTTACAGTTACGGAGAGAAAGGGAGAGAGACAGTGTGAGGGAAAACCTGTGAAAGCTGTTAGTGAAATGAAGACTGGAAATCTGGAGCTTGGGACTTTGTTTCAGCTCTGATCTTCACCAACCCACCTGCCATCAGGACACTCAGGATTTCCAAGCCTCGGTTTCCTAGCTTCTAGAATGAGGGAACTAGACCAAGGGGGCCTCCAAAACCCTTTCCAGCGTCAAACATCGACAACAGACTAATTACCTGATTTCTTGCCTCTGTTTGCCTATTATTTATTAGCAGCTCTACGGGAGCAATAAAAGGAAGTAAAATTTAAACCACGCAATTTTGTTGCTCATCAGCTCTGGGAAAAGGTTTGATTAACCAGGAAGCTGAGGGCTCTGTATTGACTTCAATTATCAACACATTCCCTGCCCACCATTACACCACAGATAACCAAGATTACCCCTTTTGCAGGCACACCTTATTTTTGGTTGGACTTCCTTTCTTAGTATCTATGAAATTATTTCATAATCCCATTTGACATTTCTATATAGGTCTGTGAGGTCCTAGAGGCCAGTGTATAATATTGATGAATATTCTACACTAGACACTGAATGCTTTGCTAGAATTACCTCAGTCAGTTTCAAACTTGTATTCTGCTCACAGGAAGCATTATTTCCTACGCAAGCTCTTGAAATGTGATTGTTAAAGTGGACAAACAATATTGTTTGTAACATCAAGGTCACAGATAACAACCACAGCCGTGTCACGTTCCATAATCATACCAATAATCAATATTCATGCTGCATCTGCATGTGAGGGACTCTGGTAAATACTTTATATACTATGGACTTTCTATTATTGCTCCTGTGATGCTGGAAAAGGAACTCCATGAGGGCAGGGATTTCTGTTTTGTTCATGGCTGATCACCCTAGTGCCCTGCACTATTTGGACACTCAAATGCAGGTAGTTGTCTCGAGAGCCCACTCCATTTAGCAGCACACCATGATATATGGGTGCTGTATCCTCTGTGAGAATCTGTGCTTTGACAAAGGCTCTAGATTCTGCCTCCATTATTTGCACTGTGATGACCCTGACAAATTACTTTTATTGCTGGGGCCTCTATTTCCTTCTCTATAAAATGAGCATAATACTAGCACTACCTCATAAAGTGCTGAGAATTAATATATATTGCAGCATCACAAACCACCAAAAACAAGGACTTCAAACAATAGCAACCATTTCTTTTTACTCACAATTCTGCAATCTGGGTATGGCTCAGCAAGGAAAGGGCTTCCCTGGGGGCTCAGAGGGTAAAGACTCTGCCTGCAATGCAAGAGACCTGGATTCCATCCCTGAGTCAAGAAGATGCCCTGGAGAAGGGAATGCCAACCCACTCCAGTATTCTTGCCTGGAGAAGTCCATGGGCAGAGGAGCCTGGCGGGCTACAGTCCACAGTGTTGCAAAGAATCAGACACAACTGAGTCACTAACACTTTCACTTTTCACTTTCAGCAGGGAAAGCTCGTTTCTGCTCCGCGAAGCATCAGGAGTGGTAGTCCAGGTGGCTTCCCTGGTGGCTCCGGGGTAAAGAACCATCCTGCTCCGGGAAGATGCCACATGCCTCAGAGCAACTGAGCCCATGAGCCACAACTCCTGAACCTCTATGCTGCAATGCCTGAAGCCCACACACCCTAGAGCCCATGCTCTGCAACGAGAGAAGCCACTGCAAGGAGAAGCCCGCACTCCACAACTAGAGACTGGCCCCCACTTGCCGCAACTAGAGGAAAGCTCACACAGCAACCAAGACCCAACTCAGCCAAAAATAAATTAATCAACTGGAAAAAAAGAAAGAGTTGACAGTCCAGCTGAAGACAGATTGATCCACCTACAAGATGGCGCACTCAACGCAGCTGGCAAGTTGGGGCTGACTGTTGCCTGGGAGGAGCCTCGGTTCATCTCCACGTAGCCGACACCCCAACGCAGCACACTGGCTGGGTTCTTATGGGGTACATCTCCAGAGAGGGGAGCCGGGCAGAAAAATGGTATCCTTTCTCATAACTTAAACTTTGAAATCTCATAGCATCACTTCTTCCATAGTCTCTCGGTCTGGAAATGGTCATAAAAGCCACCGAGCTTTGTGGAGTGGAGATGCGGACTCTGCCTCTTGTTGAGGGAGTGGCGACATCCTGGAAAAGCGTGAGGGAAAGGAGGTATGGCTGTGGTCATTTGGGGAACGTCCAGTCTGCCACAACCTGTGCCCTGAATCTGGTTTTCCTCAAAGGAAATCTGTACTTAACCGAGGAATGACTGGAATGTCCAGCTACCCTGCCATTGGGTTAAAGCTGCCCTATCTAAGAGCTTGGGAGAGAGAGGACTGTCCATTCGTCAGCCGCAACGCTGTGTGAAGGTTGATAATGGGGTTTTCCCATGCCCCCTGGTAGATAGGTAGGGAATTCCCAGGCACTGGGCCATGGACGCTAGAAGGAAACCAATCCATGTATCAGACTGAAAGGTGAAAGGGAGACGAAAAAACCCGAGAACAGATAGTGATCGGCAATGAAGAAAGAAGTCAACTGCATTTATTGAGCCCTGCTGTAAGGGCTATTTTACTGAGATTGTAAAATCTTCATGCAATGTTGCCTTTCCACTAACCAAAAAGGCTTTAAGCCAACATAAACCTAGAGAATTTCACAGTGTACCTTCTCCTCATTTAACCCCCAAAGCGATCCTATCAGTATCATTACCCTAAGAGCATCCGATAAGACTATGCTAAAACTAGCACCCTGGCACGGAAGGATGGCTTCAGCCACAGAGGAGGTGCAAATTTTCTCAGAGAAAGTGCTTCAAGTCCAGTAGTCACAGTATTCTGACTGCTGACTCCGCTGACTCACATCACATGCCGCTAGCCCATCAGCGACTGTGCAGACTGATTCAAGAATATAGCAGCACGGGGTTTGGGTATTTCTGTCCTTGCAGCTTCTCCAGGCAGTTTAAGGAGAAGTTCAATGAAACAGGCTCTATGCAGCCCATCCTGTACTTCCTTCATCCCAAGAAATGTTCATTTGTTTCTAATATTGGTTTTCTTCTCCAAATCAATTCCTTATCTGTAACAAAATGTCTCTTTTCATCCAATTCCATGAAATCCTGAAGCATCAGAAGGATGTTTTTACAAAATGGTTCCATTTACAAGTAATTCTATCGCAAAGCCCCTGAGGATCACGCTGCAGCGAAGTTTTAGTATAATATTCTCTTGGATGCAATAATTCAGCCATTGTAGCTCATATCACGGGATCCTTGGTTTAATGAGAGTTTTGCTGCAAGGCATCCAATATCCACCCAGTGCGCTTAAGAAAATCAGGTAAAACAGGTGTTTCCTCAATTAACAATTTAGAGTTTTGTTACATGAAAAATAAGTGAACCGAAATAGAAGATAATATTCCTAGCAAAACATACCAGTATTCTACGCTTCCTGTTTTCCCAAAGCCCTTGAATGTATCATTTCATGTATACATTTTAAAGTAATTAATTAATGCATGCTTTGCTAAGAAAAAATAGCCCCCCAAAACCATTCACAGCAACCTCACATGAACCGGTATGTGTTTAAACAAACAAACAAAAAATAAAATCTGCAAGGCAATGAAATACAATTTTTAACTTCTAGAGAATTAAACATAAGTAAAATAATTTGCTTTAATTTCTAACTTTATGAAAAATCTTGCTTACATATTTAAAAGTAAGTAGTGTCCATGTTTACAAACATTTTTAATATCATGTTGTTTCTTAACTCATTGGCAGTCTCCTGTAACTTGTGCAATATCAGAACTTCTTCCACATCATACAAAGATTGAAGCTGTTGGTCATATTCTACTTATAATTTATTGCTGAGTGCTCTCAGAAGGCTAGCATCTAGTCTACCCAAGATAATTCTCATGATGGAACAAAGTGAAATTTGATTCCATTCCCAACTCCCTAATTAATTTAAGCAAGACATATGAAATCCAGTTTCTCACTTTTTCTTCTAAATATTGCAGCTATAAAAGAAAATCTGAAACTATTTGGAGCCCTAAGTTGTTTATCTGAAAACATTTCCAAATATCCTCAGAGACTGCCTGGGGAAGAAAGACAAAGGACAGAGGGTAATAGCTGGAGGAAGGACATAGACCTGAGTGTGTTACCATCTAGGTTTGCTCTGGTTTCCATGTCCCCTGCCTGCTCACTCCATCACTTCAGGAAACCAGATTTGAAAACCAAATCAAAATGTCTCCCCTTTCATCTTTTATACAAATCTACTAGATCCAAGGGAGCTTTGTTTATGCTTAGGGTGACTATGTAACTGATCTCCCAAGCCAGGACACTTTTAAGAGTAAAAGGGGATTTTTATTTATAACTAAGCCTATTCAATAGACACAAAGTCAGACTGTCCTAGGAAAACCGGGACAATGGCTCACCCTATTTACAGACAATGCTAACTTGGCCTAAGAGCAATTCAATTGTTCGTTGACAAAGTTATAACATTCTGCACTCTGTTGACCTCTGTGCCTTCTTAAGATTCTAATTTCTCGTTGGAATGAGATTTTAATCCCTACATTTGCTTTCTTTAGCTCTTCACTAGCCTATGTGGACTTTTTCCAATTTCTTCTATGTTTACCAGAGCCCTGACAAAATAAATGACAAATATATATTCAAGTGGACACAAAACTCTGGACAGACAGTAATCATAACCAAAATATTTCTAGGAGTTCACTGTAATATCAGCTCCTAAAAACCTGGGAAATTCAATGAGTCCGTCTAGAATGGGATACTTGGAATTTTTACTGACATTTTTCTGAGCTAAATGTTCTCCCCCAGCACTGCTCAGCATTACCTAGTCTACCTTAGCCCCTGTGGATCCAGAGTTTCCTCGTCTTCGAGGCTTATAGTTGGCAACATACCTACACAGGAGTTCTCTGATGGCCGGGTTGTTGTTGTTAAATTACTTGAACCGCTCCAAAGAATCAGACCCTGGGATCACTCCAAAAGCAGGTTATTTCCCTTTCATTCCCAACTGAGTCAGAAAAACGTATTCATTTACTAGTCAGAAAGTAAATGTGATGCATGTTCCCCAGGAGATGCACATGCTGCCCCTTTCTATGGCGCAGTGCCCCGCGTGCAGCAGAAAGGAATAGGCGGTCACTAGCCCACGGGCACAGCTGCGTGGCCACAGTCCACTCAGAGCTTGCACGGTGAGCGAGGCTGAGTCCAGAAACAACCGTGGACGGCAGGCCCCGGGCGGAGGCCACGCTGCATGCCAGGTCTCGCTTTCCTTGTGACCTCACTAAAGGGGACCTTCGTGTTTGCTGAGGGGCGCCGGGCTGACACTGGCTTTCCACAGCAAGAGTTGGGGAAGCCCAGGTATAGACGGATCCCTCAGGACATTCTCCCGGCCTTTAGATTCCAAAACCACAATCCCTGTTCCCTTCTGCCGTCGCCATGACCAGCATATTCCTGCCTTCTCCCAGTGTTTGCTGGTGGCTTTCACGTGGACAACATAGTCCCCTTTTGGACTAAAACTGGGTGACAAAACTGGCTATTTCTTGTTCAGTCACGACCATGTTCACTGAAGATATGTTTGGATTCCTTTAGCGGGTGACAGGGCTTCTGCTGTCAAAAGTGAACCACACCTCGCTGACCCCCCCAGAAAAAGGCCACCTCATTAACTGCTGCGGGAGACCCGGGTTCAATCTCTAGGTCGGGAAGATCCCCTGAAGAAGGGACTGGCAACCCACTCCAGTATTCCTACCTGGAGAATTCCATGAACAGAAGAGCCTGGTGGGCTGCAGTCCATGGGGTCACAAAGAATTGGACATGACTGAGCAACTAACACACAGTTTCTTTAGTATAGTAGAAACTTTCCCCTTAGAGTAAGTGGTTATCAAAATCAAGCATGGACCAAATATTTTTAAGCTTCAAAGTAGTTCTAAATAGCTGATGTCCCAGGAACATACATCTATGCCTTGAATCATTGATGGTTTAGGAATTAAATAATAACTAAAGGAAAGAGTTGGCAATTAAAGTATTAGGAGAATTAAGATTTCATTCCTCTTACTAGAAAAAATAACACCGTTATTCAAAGCTTATCCAAAAGAAGATTTTTTATGGGCATATTTTAGCCTACCATGCTGTAATCAAGCATTTTTATGGGGCCATTTATATTAATAAGGCTGTAAAGGAGGAAGCCTCAGTTAAAAAAAACATAAGCGGTAAAAGCCTTAGGATCCAACGACAGGCTGAAAGAAGAACCAGCATCTCCTAATGGTGCCAGTTACTCTGGATTCACCCTGCTTCATTGCTATTTGTTTTTTCTTTGGTCAATGTGGGAACACCCTGACCAGCCTTGAAAAGTAGGACTTGATGGCCCATCATGGGAAAAGCTATTCACATATCCACAGTTGGCCCCGGAATATACTTTCAAGAATTTAGAAGATTTGCCAGCCACCATTTGAATTTTCCTTCAGAAAAGTGCACTTTTATTAACACCCTCCTCCCTCCTGGGGATAAAAATGGTCTCGATATTCTCATGGGGAAAAGAAAGAGCATTCTCAAGAGACTCTGTAGACAGAGAAGGAGAGTTCCTGGCCAAGAATAAAAATGGGAAAGTCTGAAATGTTGAGCGCTTCTGATTAAACCTTCAGTGGTATATTTCTCTTAGACAAAGCATTTGTCATAAGTAGCTTGTCTGCCTGAGTATGATTTATGCGGCTGAACTGAAATTGGCTGAATAATTTATGCTATTTATTGTTCTGCAAAGTTTCTTTTCTTAATAAATATATAAATAATGCTGGGCTAAGAGAAAGGGGAAATAGTGGCAAGTGTCAGCGTTGTGATGAGAGAAAAAAGTTCTTTTTTCCGTGTTGAAAGCTAATGCAGTGTATCTAAGAGGAATGGTCTCCACGCAGAAGGGCAAGAGTCTAATAGGTGAATATTGTCAGCGTTTTTCAACGAAACCAATTGGCTAAGAGAAGCTGTCAAATCGGTGTGAAATGAGGTAAAATTACGAGCGATACACTTTCTTTTAAGGTACTTTTCTTTGTTCCTTACAGTGCCTTCCAGCAAAATATTTAATTTAAATACTGAAAATGGAATGCAGTTATATTGATTTAAATTTGCTAAGAAATTCTTGGACTCCATTTCCTGTTTGCTGCACAAGATAGAAGGTGTGTGAGCCTGTGTATGTGCCTGCCTGAGTGTGCCATCAGCTTTCAGCTTTTCTACTATTTATAAGTGAGTCACAGTTTATTAGACCCTACCACAATGTGTATTAGCATAAAACACATAACTTGAATTGTCAGTTTATAAAATTTTCAGAATGTATGCTTATAGTCCTGTTCTTACTGTAAATTTTTACATAGCTCCGATGATTTATCCTACCTGCCGAAACACATAATATGGGCACGTATGAGACCTTGGTGATTTTTTTGTCAAGCTTTTTTCTTTTGGGTGGGGGGTGGCAAGGGTGACCATGTTATCACATACATTTTATTCCTGGAACCTATGCCAAAGACAGACAAAAGAATGGATGAATGAGTGTGCAGAAATACATGTGGCTCAGCTCAGCTGAAACTGTTTCATAGATAACTCGCTGTAAGCTATGACTAAAAATATTTGAAATGTTTACAGGCTGCATAATATATATGTTTGACATATTAAAGGAGACTTCTATCAGCTGCTCAGTAACCATTCCAGAAAAACGCCTTAAAAGAACTCAAGCAAAATCACAGCCCCTCATCTGCAGTGCTGTTTCTAATTTGAAGGCAAATTCATCTCTGACATACAGCAGACTCTGTGCAGGTGGAAGCAGGCCCCTCTCTGCTCCTCTCTCTGCCAGTCAAATTATGTCATCAGTGAAGGATCACTGGTTTTTAATGATACGGTGGCCTCCATACTGAGAGGCAGTCCTAGCAAAGCAGTATGCATAGCCAATAAAATGGCTGTCACCAAATTACAATTGACACTTAACATCACTAAATCTGCAGTGTAATTCCTTGTGACAGTTGTGTAGGTATATTAGAAGAAAATAATTTACTTCAAACCCAGCATGTTAGACACATTTTCCTGAGCGTAATTCATGTCACATTTACAGTAGCCAAAGCAAGCAGTCTCGAGGCAACCTTAATCTGGGAAGAGATCATAGATACTAACATGTTCATTGAAGTATGATTATTTATGCATGCAATAAACAAAGCTAGAGCAGTTGTTCATTGTAGGTTTTAATTGTTATTGGGGGTTTTAATTGTTATTGGGTTTTAAATGAATATTAGCCTCTTTTGCTGTAGGGAATGAGAAAAACTATTAAAAAAAAAAAGCCACATTTTATATGGAAAACAGGCATCAGCTAAAAAGTCTTTTTTTTTTTTAATCAGTATTAGATGGACATTCCTGTCCCTCTCACCCTAGCCCAGATCTAGATTGTGTTTGGATTTGAATTCTATGCTGAATGGCATAACAAAAGCATACACATGCAACTTACAAAATGCAAGTTAACTGAAACACCAGCAACAGTATCTCTCTTCCCTCAGACTAATAACATTGGAGAACAAAGGTTTGGGAGGCAGACACAGTTTCCTCCAGAATCCTATTTTGCTACATTCACCCAGAGCAGGTCTGCAGAAAGACCCTTCCCTGGCCTTCTAAGCATACATAAATATGTGACAGAGTTAAAGGTCTCCACTCTTCAGAATGAAGTGGTTTGAATGTCTGGCGAAATGGGACTGCAAAAAATTCATTCCAACTTTGTCTCTAGGCAATTCACCTTTGGCCCAGTGATGATATGAGTCTTTCTGCTGATGGGGGAGATATAATAAGTCAGGTCAGGCAGTCTCTAGAAGGCAGGGGCCTATTTGTTAGCAGAATGAGGCAGGTGTACTATATTCCAGGGGAGATTAGCTCATCCCAGCATGATAATTACCTCCCAGGAAACCCTCAAGGTGACACATCCACCTCGGAGCTGCACACCCCGTCTTGGAAATGGGCATGCCTGTATCGTTAAGGAGTCTTAATTTAGAAACCCCAGATTTAAAAACACAAATCAGCGAGGGGTAATTTCCCTGTCCTTTCATTAAGACATTAAAATGTCTCCAGCAAGTGCGAGCCCACTAAAGAACGATAAGCAAGATTACAGCTCAGCTGCCAGGCGTAGGAATTATCCTCCGGCCGCATTTCCTCCTGGATTTTCTCATCCGAGTGGGAAACGGCAAACAAGAAGCAAGGGCGCCCACCCTCCGCTCGCTCGGGGCCTTTTGGGTGCTTTGGTGCCGTTGGCTGAATCCCACCTTTTGGGAAATCATCGTGAGTGGGTTTGTGGATCTTTTAGAACAAAACCATGGGGTTTCGGCTGGGCCACCAAAGAGGGAAAGGGAAAGCTGTCAACTGGTGGTATTATTAATATTTTTCCTATGTAAAGTGTGGGAACGCAGATGGCCTTTCCGACACCACCCTGACTTTGCGGTGGCCGTGGGCCCCTGTCTCGGGCTATGGACCTTCTTAGCTGTGCCAGGCAGCCCCGTGTCCACAGTGGGCCACCTGCAAAAGCTGGAACCTCTCTGGTTTCCTAGGTCCGTGAAGATGACCTGGGAAATTCGTCTGCGTCGCTGGTCCCTTGAGCACACGCCTGACAGCCCGAGGCTGGGAGGTGGCGGGGTGACCGCATGATGACAGCTGTCAGATTTATCAGGTGGGCACCTGGCTGCGAGGGTCGGGGGCTGCACCACGAGGAGCGGCTAAAATAGAAGCGGAGGGTGGGATAATATGATTAGAAGTCGAGAGTTTCACCAGCCTTTCAGTTAGAGGTATAAGAATCCGATGGAACTCAAGCCACTTGGCGCACACACACACACATGATAAATGAAGCCAGGGCGTTTCTGAGGATGAACTTTGAGAGACACCAACTTATCAGAGCGTTATTGGAAATGAAAGTTTTGAGCAGGCATTCTTAAGGATGCCTAATGAGAAAGGATTTCACACACACAAATCAGAATGGTGAACATGAATATTAATATCACAGTCTTGAAAAAGATCAAAAGATGTTTAATGAGTAATAAATGATTTGAGTTTTATATTTAATGGCTATGGAGGGGTGGGGGGAGGAGGAACGCGTTAATCTGTCGATTTTGTACTCTAAAGTGGCATTCACTTTATTTTTCGTTGGGCCAGAAGCAATCTTGTGGCGCGCTCACATTGTTAAGGTCCATTTTGTGGCAGAGATAAACAGTGTGGTGACCCCCGGAATGGTGTTCCTCATAGAGGGAACTCGAACCACCTCCGTGGTGGATCCTGGTGAAAGACACCCCCTCTCTTAAGACCCACAATAGTTTAGCACACCCAGACATCACAATTAGGATTTCCCCAAGTCCCTATCCAGAGGCACCCACCCCCTTGTTGTCTGGCGTCCCTACACCAGCCCCACTGCCATGCCTCACCTTCTCAGAGAAAGGAAAGAAATCAAATGCAATAACTGCTTCTGCAGGAAAAGCCAGCTACAGAAACTGTGCAGAAACCACTCACTCACTGTTGATGGCAGAACACAGCATGAAACTCTGGACGTACTTGTCAGAAAGTAACTTAATCTCTATTTTGAAAACATTACAATTGTGTTGTTATTATTATATGTACTTGACATAGAAAAATGCCTTCACACAGAAGGAGTAGGTTAACAGAAGGCAGGTGACATGTAATCGCTCAGTGTTCTGATACTTCCAGACCAGGTCATGTAACTCCCATTGCCAAAAACAAGTCCAATTTGTCACAGAACATATGTCCTGTTGGCTCTTTATTAGGAACAGCTGATTGGAAGAAATTATTTTCCAAAATATCAAATTTAGCATAATTCTGTTTAAAAGAGCTTTAAAGATTTCTTCTGGAAACAGTTTGAAATCTCTCCCTCACAGTGATACTAGTACTTGCCAAAACAGTGAGAGATAGAATCCTAAGTATTAAACACATCACTTAAGTACTTGTTTAATAAATGGATAAAACTTTTTTAAAATTGAGGTATAGTTTTTATGCTCTCCTTTTTAAAAATTTTTATTTCATATCAGAGTATGGTGGTAGTTTAGTCTCTAAGTCATGTCTGACTCTTTGTGAGCCCATGGACTGTAGCCTGCCAGGCCTCTCTGTCCATGGGTTTCTCTAGGCAAGAATACTGGAGTGGGTTGCCATTTCTTTCTCCATATCAGAGTATAGTTGATTTATAATGTCATATTAATTTCAGGTGTACAACAAATTGGTTCAATTATACATATACATATATCTAGTCTTTCAAATTCTTTTCCCATTTAGGATATTACAGAAAATTGAATACATTTCTCTGTGCTGTACTGTAGGTCCTTGTTGGTTATCTATTTTAAATATTGTAGTGTGTATATATAAATCCCAAACTCC
Organism: Odocoileus virginianus; assembly: GCF_023699985.2. Classification (NCBI taxonomy): domain Eukaryota; kingdom Metazoa; phylum Chordata; class Mammalia; order Artiodactyla; family Cervidae; genus Odocoileus; species Odocoileus virginianus. Next base: position 87,141,925 of record NC_069676.1, read on the forward strand.
CAAACAAAACCCAAATTTGGTAGAAGAAAAGAAATCATAAAGATTAGAGCAGAAATAAATGAAGTAGAGATGAAGAAAACACTAGCAAAGATCAATGAAACTAAAAGCTGGTTCTTTCAGAAGATAACAAAATTGATAAACCTTTAGCTGGACTCATCAAAAGAAAAGAGGAGAGGGCTCAAATCAATAAAACTATAAGTAGAAAAAAAAAGAAGTGGACAACACAGAAATACAAAAGATGATAAAAGACTACTACAAGCAATGCTACACCAATAAAGTGCACAACCTAGAAGAAACAACTGGAATTCCAGTTGAATTCATTCCAGTTGTTGCTTCTTCCAGTTGAGCTATTTCAAATCCTGAAAGATGATGCTGTTAAAGTGCTGCACTCAATAAGCCAGCAAATTTGGAAAACTCAGCAGTGGCCACAGGACTGGAAAAGGTCAGTTTTCATTCCAATCCCAAAGAAAGGCAATGCCAAAGAATGCTCAAACTACTGCACAATTACACTCATCTCACATGCTAGTAAAGTAATGCTTAAAATTCTCCAAGCCAAGCTTCAGCAATACATGAACCATGAACTTCCAGATGTTCAAGCTGGTTTTAGAAAAGGCAGAGGAACCAGAGATCAAATTGCCAACATCCGATGGATCATTGAAAAAGCAAGAGAGTTCCAGAAAAACATCTATTTCTGCTTTATTGACTATGCCAGCGCCTTGACTATGTGGATCACAATAAACTGTGGAAAATTCTTAAAGAGATGGGCATAGCAGACCACCTGACCTGCCTCTTGAGAAATCTGTATGCAGGTCAAGAAGCAACAGTTAGAACTGGACATGGAACAACAGACTGGTTCCAAATAGGGAAAGGAATATGTCAAGGCTGTATATTGCCACCCTGCTTATTTAACTTATATGCAGAGTACATCATGTGAACCACTGGGCTGGATGAAGCACAAGATTGGTGGAATCAAGATTGCCAGGAGAAATATCAATAACCTCAGATATGCAGATGACACCACCCTTATGGCAGAAAGTGAAGAACTAAAGAGCCTCTTGATGAAAGTGAAAGAGGAGAGTGATAAAGTTGGTTTAAAGCTCATCATTCAGCTTTAATATCATGACATCCGGTCCCATCACTTCATGGCAAATAGATGGGGAAACAGTGGCTGACTTTATTTTTCTGGGCTCCAAAATCACTGCAGATGGTGATTGCAGCCATGAAATTAAAACACGCTTACTCCTTGGAAGGAAAGTTATGACCAACCTAGACAGCATATTGAAAAGCAGAGACATTACTTTGTCAACAAAGGTCTGTCTAGTCAAGGCTATGGTTTTTCCAGTGTTCATGTATGGATGTGAGAGTTGAACTATAAAGAAAGCCGAGCGCTGAAGAATTGATGCTTTTGAACTGGGATGTTGGAGAAGACTCTTGAGAGTCCCTTGGACTACAAGGAGATCCAACCAGTCGATCCTAAAGGAAATCAGTCCTGAATATTCACTGGAAGGACTGATGCTGAAGTTGAAACACCTCATGCATTTGGCCACCTCATGCGAAGATCTGACTCATTTGAAAAGACCCTGATGCTGCAAAAGATTGAGGGCAGGAGGAGAAGGGGACGACAGAGGATGAGATGGCTGGATGGCATCACCGACTCAAGGGACATGGGTTTGGGTGGACTCCAGGAGTTGGTGATGGACAGGGAGGCCTGGCGTGCTGCAGTTCATGGGGTCACAAAGAGTCGGACATGACTGAACAACTGAACTAAACTGAGAAGAAACGAATTCTTAGGAAGATACAATCTCCTAAGACTGAACCAGGAAGAAACAGAAAATATGAACAGACCAGTCACAAGTGCTGAAATTGAAACTGTGATTTAAAAACTCCCAACAGACAAAACTCCAGGACCAGATGGCTTCATAAGCAAATTCTATCAAACATTTAGAGAAGAGTTAACACCTATCCTACTGAAACTCTTCCAAAAAATTGCAGAGGAAGGAACGCTCCCAATCTTATGCTATGGGGCCACCATCACCCTCATACAAAAAAACAGACACAGATACTACCAAAAAAAGATAATTACAGGCCAATATCATGATGAACATAGATGCAAAAATCCTCAACAAAATACCAGCAAACTGAATCCAGCAATACATTATAAAAAAGGGATCATATACCACGATCAAGTGGGATCTGAGGGTAGGAGGATTCTTCAATATCCACAAATCAATTAGTATGATACACCACAAATTAAAGAATAAAAACAATATAATCATCTCAGAAGATGCACAAAAAGCTTTTAACAACATTCATCACCCATTTATAGTTTAAAAAAATACACTCTCCGGAAAGCAGGCATAGAGGGAACCTATCTCAACATAATAAAGGCCATATACAACAAAACTACATCTAACATCATACTCAATGGTGAAAAGCTGAAAGCATTCTCTCTAAGATCAGGAATAAGGAAAGGGTGTCCACTCTTGTCACTTTTATTCAACATAGTTTTGGAAGTCCTAGCTATGGCAATCAGAGAAGAAAAGAAATAAAAGGAACCAAAATTGAAAGAGAAGGAAAACTGTCACTCTTTGCAGATGATATGATCCTATACATAGAAAATCCTAAAGATGATACAAAAAACTACTAGAGCTCATCAATGAATTCGGTAAAGTTGCAGGATACAAAATTAATACACAGAGAATCTGTTCACTATAGGGAAGAGAACTGAATGTATACACATACACACACACACATCACAATCACACACACACAAATATACCTTCAGACATTCACTATTTACTCAACTGATTCCCTCATACACTCTGGGAAAATAGGGTTCTAGTCCCAGGCTTTGCTAAGACTCTTCTATCACACTAATACTCGGTCTCAATTTTTAAAATGAACACGTCTTTCTGAAATTACATGCTGAATATCAAACAAAGACCATTTTAATGTTTTCAAGGCCAGACCAATATCATGGATAAGTCTGAAAAGGATGAAAGTCAAATCATGAACTGTGTATGGCTTTGATAACCAAACAATTTCAGTGATTAAGACAGAGAGGTACGCTCTGGAATCACATTTGCACAATGATAAGGAGCAGCACTTATTCGAGGGGTTCTTTTCCATTGACAGAAGACATCAAAAAAGAAAAGAGAAAATGCTTATTATAAAAACAATTCTTCTTTATTAACTCCTATATGCATAAGGATAATTTTTCAAAAGGAGGATATAGGGAAATTCCAATTCCACATGAAAATGCTATTCTATATTTTGTGAAGTCTCAATTATATTATGAACGAAATCTTAACTTATACCACTGATAGGAACATAAGGCATCAATTGATCTTTAATACATTATGTTTCTGTTCCAAGAGGCCAATCTATGGAGAATTGTTTTCTCTACATGTCTGGATATTTTAACTTTATAAAATAATCTTATGAATAACAGACGATGCTCTTTGAGGCCAAAGCACTGTTAGTAAAAAAGGCAACATTTCTTTATTATTCACATGTTCCCACTTATCCCATATTACACAGTATACAGTTTTTATTCAGACAAGTTACAAAATTAGCAGAACTATATTTGTAGCACTATTACATTTAATTTTATTGAAATATACAATACTTGAAACCCATTTAGTTTGTTTTTTCAAAAGAGAGCAAAGAATAAATTTTAAAAACCACTAAACTCCACATCATATGTCATCAGGGAAATGCGAGTTAAAACAATGAGATAGATACCCCTACACACCTACTATGGTTGATAAAATTAGGAACACTGACAACACCAAATGCTGGAGATGATGTGGAACAACAAAAGCCTTCGTTCGTTGCTGGTGGAAATGCAAAATGGTACAGCCACTTTGGCAGAGAGTTTGGTGGTCTCTTACGCAACTGAACATACTTTCACCAGTTTGCTGTGAACCAATAACTGCTCTCACAAATAAATTCTTTTTTTAAACATTCAACATTTATTTTTGATAAAAGCATTCAGACACATTTTCTTGAATAGTTACAAATACTCAAACAGAAGATTAAAATTTTCCAAGGCATTCAGGTTAGAAGTCTCTAGATTTTGCAGAAAATTAGCTTTCTGTGATTATAAAGAAGCATTTTTCTTATTGTAACTTTAGGACGTTAAATAATCATTTGCTAGAATTATCAGTAGGCTTTCCCGGTGGCTCAGACAGTAAAGAATCCGCCTGCAATGTGGGAGGCCTGCGTTCGATTCCTGGGTTGGGAAATTTCCCTGATGAAGGGAACAGCTACCCACTCCGGTATTCTGGCCTGGAAAATCGCATGGACTGTATAGTCCACGGGGGTCACAATAAACATAAGTTTACATCATCCTCATATGTCTTTAAGATTAAAGTTCCAGTTGTCTATTGCTACATAACAAATTATCCCTAACACTTATTTAACATTTATTATTGGTCATTATCTTATGGGTCAGCAATTAGAGCAGGACTCAAGTGGAACAACTCTTTTGCTTCACAGGCATCAGCAGGAGTCATTTGGTGATATTCAGCTAGTGGTTGAGCTGGACTGGGTTTCTTATTGACATACGTGAAGCCTGGGATGGGACAGCTGAGACAGCTGGCCGACATTGGACTGGCCAATCTTGGTGTCTCTTCCTGCTGCCTCTCCAAGTGGCTGGCTTAGGCTTCCTCAGAGCAGTCTCCGGTAGTCATATTTCTTACACAATAGGTCAGCTACCTGAGAATGAGTCTTCTGAGAAACAGGAAGTAGACCCTTCTGGTCACCTCAGGCCTAGACCCAGAAACTGGCAGAGCATCAATTGCATTGTGTTCTGTTGGTCAAAGCAGTCACAGAGCTCATTCACATTTAAGACTGGAAGACACAAACTCACCTCTTAATAGGAAAAATGTCTAAAATTTTGCTACCTTCTTCAGTCTGCTACAACAGAGTGTTTCATTTTTGGAACTGCTTTGTTAAAAAGTTTTTCCTACAAAGAGCATACACTTCACTCAGTTTCCTTATCAGGAATCCCCGATTTTCAACACCAATTTCACTGTTTCCAGTAAAATAGACAGTAACCAACAAGGAAAGTCATGGGAAAGCCTAAAGACATATGGAAATAAACTGTGTCATATGAAGTATACAGCACACTATGCCCAAAATAAGTTCAACAGAAAAAGGTAATAATGAATTCAGGGATATTTTTTTGTTTTGTTTATTCAGTTAGTTATTTTGATTAAGTTTGATTGAGAAGAAATCATTTGAATTCATGGAAAAGTAAACTCAAGCATAAAGTTGCCATATTGAAACTTTAGCTCCAAAAAGTTTATGTGTCTTACCAAAACTTCAATTTTGAAAATGGTTTTGTAGCATAATTTGTATGCTCAAAACAACAAGACTGATTCCTTAGGGTCATATGTACATGTTTAGTCGTGCCCAACTCTTTGCAACCACATAAACTGTAGCCCTCCTGCCAGACTTGTCTGTCCATGGAATTTTTCAGGTAAGACTACTGGAGTGGGTTGCCATTTCCTACTCCAGATTCCCTAAGTCATACCCAACAATCAACTTAATTACTCCATCAGTCAGTTCAGTTCAGTTCAGTTCAGCCACTCAGTCATGTCTGACTCTGCAATCTGACAGATGGCCTCTCTGTTCATCACCAACTCCCAGAGCTTATTCAAACTCATGTCCTTCGAGTCAGGGATGCCATCCAACCATCTCATCCTCTGTCATCCCCTTCTCCTCCCACCTTCAATCCTTCCCAGCATCAGGGTCTTTTCCGATGAGTCAGTTCTTCACATCAGGTGGCCAAAGTATTGGAGTTTCAGCTTCAGCATCAGCCCTTCCAATGAATATTCAGGACTGATTTCCTTTAGGATTGACTGGTTGGATCTCTTTGCAGTCCAAGGGACTCTCAAGAGTCTTCTCCAACATCCCAGTTCAAAAGCATCAATTCTTTGGCACTCAGCTTTCTTTATAGTCCAACCCTAAATCCATACATGACTACTGGAAAAACCATAGGTTTGACTAGACGGACCTTTGTTGGCAAAGTAATGTCTCTGCCTTTTAATATGCTGTCTAGGTTAGTCATAGCTTTTCTGCCAAGGAACAAGCGTCTTTTAATTTCATGGCTGCAGTCACCATCTGCAGTGATTTTGGAGCCCCCAAAAATAAAGTCTCTCACTGTTTCCATTGTATCCCCATCTATTTGCCATGAAATGATGGGACCGGATGCCATGATCTTAGTTTTCTGAATGTTGAGCTTTAAGCCAGTTTTTTCACTCTCCTCTTTCACTTTCATCAAGAGGCTCTTTCGTACTTCTTTGCTTTCTGCCATAAGGGTGGTGTCATCTGCATATCTGAGGTTATTGATATTTCTCCCAGCAATCTTGATTCCAGCTTGTGCTTCACCCAGCCCAGCGTTTCTCGTGATGTACTCTGCATATAAGTTAAATAAGCAGGGTGACAGTATACAGCCTTGATGTACTCCTTTCCCAATTCAAAACCAGTCTGTTGTTCTGTGTCCAGTTCTAACTATTGCTTGTTGACCTGCATACAGATTTCTCAGGAGGCAGGTCAGGTGGTCTGGTATTCCCATCTCTTGAAGAATTTTCCACAGTTATGATCCATAGTCAAAGGCTTTGGCATAGTCAATAAAGCAGAAGTAGATGTTTTTCTGGAACTCTCTTGCTTTTTCGATGATCCAGCAGATGTCAGCTATTTGATCCCTGGTTCTTCTGCCTTTTCTAAATCCAGCTTGAATATCTGGACCTTCACAGTTCACATACTGTTGAAGCCTGGCTTGGAGAATTTTGAGCATTACTTTGCTAGCATGTGAGATGGGTGCAATTGTGCGGTAGTTTGAACATTCTTTGGCATTGCCTTTCTTTGGGATTGGAATGAAAACTGACCTTTTCCAGTCCTGTGGCCACTGCTGAGTTTTCCAAATTTGCTAGCATATTGAATGCAGCACTTTCACAGCATCATCTTTTAGGATTTGAAATGGCTTAACTGGAAATCCTTCACCTCCACTAGCTTTGTTCATAGTGATGCTTCCTAAGGCCCACTTAACTTCACATTTCAGGATGTCTGGCTCTAGGTGAGCAATCACACCATCATGGTTATCTGGGTCATGAAGATGTTTTTTGTATAATTCTTCTGTGCATTCTTGCCACCTCTTCTTAATATCTTCTGCTTCTATTAGGTCCATACCATTTCTGTCCTTACTCAGCTCCCAAAATTAATCAAAATTAAGTATGTCCTTATTAAATAATCCTAAATAAAAATAATACAATTTTAATCTCTTAATAAGTATGGACTAGTCAGGTTGGTTGCTAGGATAACATTCATACATTAAATCTGTGTCCTAATCTTCTCTTCTTATAAAGATACCAGCCCACCCCTATGACCTCATTTTACGTTAATTACCTCTTAAAAACCCAGTCTCCAAATGCAGCCACTTTCTGAAGCACTGGAGTTAGAATGCAAAACATTACCGATCCATGTCCACTTACAGGGTTTTGGTCCCAAACTCTAATCTGACTTCCCACCCTTGTAAACTAGTCTTTATTGTTCGGTGGCTAGGTCATATCCAACTCTTTGTGACCCCATGGACTGCAGCATGCCAGGCTCCTCTGTCCCCTCTATCTCCCAGAGTTTTCTCTAATTCATATTTACTGAAACTAGGCTTAGCCTTACAAAAACTGGGGTGATTACTTTTGTTCATTAACAAAAGACCTACTCCAGACACGGCCATGGGCTTCTACACCACATTTCCTTGAGCACATGGTCAGGTCTCCTACCTCTGGGTGTGAGCCTTCCTGACTCAGGGGAGGCATAAAATGAGAGAGCACTTCTCCCAAGAGCCTAGTGGAAAACCTGCGCCAACTAAGAATTCATAACATGTGCTCTGTGCCCATCAGGCCTTCTAAGAGTGGAGGCATCCCCTGGATATGATCTTAGGCAGCACATCAGCCAGAGCAAAGAGAAGACAGCAAAGTAACACCACAAAATTGGGTGGAGATCTACTCCCAAACAGTAAGACTCCCCTTCCTCTTCTGAGTTCTGAATCCCATTCCTAGGATTATGTAATCTTTTGAACACTCTTAGAAATATTTTAAATAATTTTCCTATGCCATTTTATAAAAAGTGATATAAGCATTTTTATTTTAGATTAGTAAGTTTTAAAATATGGTTATATACATTATTTAATAGGTTATTTCAAGTTTTATTTTATATAAAGAATTTTTCTTTTTTTTACAATAAACAAGAAATTCATGTTATTTAACTAAACCCAATTTATGAAACAAAAGTATGATATGCTTGACTAACAATTTGAAAGTAGTATGTTTTTAAGTGTATCAAATGTAAATAAAAAACTACACTGTGATTGCTGTAAAAAAAAAAAAAAACAGTTGAGAAGTTGACTGGAAAGTTATGTTTTCTCTTTTTAATATTCATTTTTGAAATGCTAGACTCATTTTGGTTCCTGTGCAAGAATTTGATCCAATAAATGCAGCATACACAGCTATGGAAGAGTGTGGAGGAAATTTTGCAGAATTGTTATCATGTGTATCCTCCTCCTCAAACTTGTTGGCTTCCAGTATCACTATTGTGTTTTTCTTCTCTTCAAACAAGTCTATGACAGGTATAAATTGAACTATCTATGCTGCTAACAAGTGCTCAGTGATGTCTGACTCTTTGCAACCCCAGGGACTGTAGCCTTCCAGGCTCCGCAGTCCATGGGCTTTTTCCAGGCAAGAACACTGGAGTGGATTGCCATTTCCTCCTCCAAGGGACCTTCTTGACACAGGGATCGAACCTGGGTCTCTCGCGTATGCTGCATTGGCAGGTGGATTCTTTACCACTAGCGCCACCTGGGAAGACCAAACTATCTGTGATCAAGAAAATAAATTAAAATTTGATCATGTTTAAGTTCTACAGCAGTTAGCAGCATTGAGCTGAAACAAATCCCCAGGTAACTGAGGCATTAGAATACTTATTTTAATCTCTACACCATCACTCAATGAAACTAAACTAGAGAAAACATTACTCCTAGAACAATGGTTCCCAAGTGTGTCCCCTGGACTAGTAGCATCAGCACCCCCTGTGAACTTGTTAAAAATGCAAATTCCCAGGGACCTCCCTAGACTCACTGATTCAGAGACTCTGAGGTGAAGCCCAGAATTTTGTGTTCCAATAAACCTTCTGAGGATCCTAATGCACGCTAAAGTTTAACACTGACTGAGACCAAGTTGAAACGCCACACGCCCCTTCAGGAAGCATACCCTTTGGGAAAATATGCCCTGGAGGAATCAGAAGAGCAAGCCTCTGAGGCAGGCAGACAGCCCTCAGAAACCTGAACTAAACATATTCTCCAGTTCAGGTCGCATTAGTAATATGGCAGAAACACTACTCTAGGAGTGGAAGTGCTTTCTTCATAAAGAGAAGAATTGGAAGAAAACTTTGTTTTGATCTCAATATCTTCGCAGCGTATTTTTAAATAGAATATCACTTTGGGCTCTAATTGGCATGAACCGAAATGCTGGCCCTCCTATTAGTCGCATGACTGGCCTAGAAGTGAAATTAACCAACCCTTCATCTGTAAAGTGGAGATGAAAACCCTGTCCTTGCGGCATTGTGGTGGGATTTTTATGACTATCATACATAAAAGTAAGCCCAACACAGGAATATTTCTCATTTAAATAGTAGAGTGGTAAGATAATTCACCAAGAAATTATTGTTGTTCAGCGGCTAAGTCTTGTCTGACTCTTTGTGACCCCATGAGCTGCAGCCCACCAGGCTCTTCTGTCCATGCAAGAATACTCCATGCAAGTATTCTCCAGGCAAGAATACTCAGTGACTTACCACTGAACCACCAGGGAAGCCCCTAACCAAAAAACTATTCTGGTTTTATTCTGTTTATTTTTTTCTTACCTGCCCTTCCTACCGTTTCTAACCAGGGGCTAGGTTTTGTGCCCTGCTCGCTCTGGGACTTTGCAACAGAGCAGAACACACAAGCTGTAGAAGAGAAATTACTCTCATTGTTCTGGAGGGAAAAGAGAGAGGGGGGAGTGGTTTTGAGATGAAGGGCAAGGGGACATGAGATGTCCTTCATGAGATGAAGGACATATACCTGTCTTAGCCCACATCGGGGAGGAGATAGTCTGCAGGGCTCCTGGGAGGAGTGGGACCCTTGCATGTTCCATGGCACTGTGAGCAGGTGGTAAGACCCAGGTTGATCAGGGTTAGGAGGACTTCATGTGGCTGGTAGGACTGGGCTGCAAACCCAAGGGCTCAGGGTTTGGCAAAGATTCCTGGCACAGAAGAAAAGCAACAAAACCTCCTGAGCAGAAATGAACAACCAGGCTAAGAGAATGGGTGGCTTAGAGGTAAATATCTTGTGGCTAGAAATGTGCAGAGTATGTAGCATTTCTGTGTAAGTCCTTAGCACTTTTGCACAATGCAGGAGGGAGAGAGTCTCACACTGAACTGAACTTCCCATCAGGACCACAAGAAGGACTGAGAATAGACTGTATCTAGCTCAAAGCAATTTTTACAATTTGATGTCCTTTGCACATCTGAGTTTGAGGACTGATCTGTTATGTTAATTTTTAACAGCCACTTTACCTTCAAATTTACACAGGTATAAGTATATTCTAGTTAGTTAATGAAAGTGAAGGTCTTTTTAAATACAGGAGAATGTGAGGGAAATCAGCCCTCCCCTTTCATCATTAGGAAGAACAGTAACAGTGTGGGCCTCAACGGAAAGTCTGCCAGAAACATATATATCTGGGTTTTATCACATGCTAAGTGGTGACTTTTCAAACCTCATTTGAGTCTACATTTATAAAACAAGACACTTTGGATTAAAATACTTCTTACAATTATTTATTTCTGTTTTCTTATAAAATTCTTTGTATACCAAAATGGCTCATTGAACTAGGTTCTCTCATGATATTGAAATGTAACTGCAAAGACCAATAAGAAACTAGCAGGCCTTGGTGCATGAGAGTTGGCCCAAACCAGACTGAGGTAAGACACATGGTCAACTATAACATCAGAAGTGATCGTAGTTCTCTGAGCACTTGTTCAGTTGCTAAATTGTGTCTGACGCTTTTCAACCCCATGGCTGCAGCACACCAGGCTTCCCTGTCCTCCACTATCTTCTGGAGTTTGCTCAAACTCATGTCCATTGAGTCAGTGATGCTATCTAACCATCTCATCCTCTGTCTCCCCCTTCTTCTCCTGCCCTCAACCTTTCGCAAAATCAGGGTCTTTTCCAATGAGTTGTCTCTTTGCATCAAGGGGCCACAGTATTGGAGATTCAGCATCAGTACTTCCAATGAATATTCAGGGTTGAATTCCTTTAGGATTGACTGGTTTGACCTCCTTGAAGTCCAAGGGACTCTCAAGAGCCTTCTCCAGCACTACAATTCGAAAGCTTCAATTCTTTGGTGCTCAGTCTTTTTATGGCCCAACTCTCACATCCATATGTGACCACTGGAAAAACCATAGCTTTGACTAGACAGATCTTTGTCAGTAAAGTGATATCTCTGCTTTTTAATATGCCGTCTAGGTTTATTCTGCTTTCTTTCCAAGGAGTAAGTGTCTTTTAATTTCATGGCTATACTCATTGTCTGCAGTTATTTTGGAACCCAAGAAAATAAAATCTGTCACTCTTTCCACTTTTCCCCTTCTATTTGCCATCAAGTGATGGGACCAGAGACTATGGTCTTAGTTTTTTGAATATTGAGTTTTAAGCCAGCTTTTTCACTCTCCTCTTTCACCCTCACTGGGAAGCTCTTTAGTTCCTCCTCACTTTCTGCCATTAGAGTGGTATCATTTGCCTTTCTGAGGTTGTTGTTATTCCTCCTGGCAGTCTTGATTCCATTTGTGATGTATGATATATTCCCACATCCACATTACTACATAATAGAGCAAACAGAAACATCGCAACATTAAAAAGAGGATAAAATCTGACCTTCACCCTCAATTGGATGACACCAATGGTATGGTGGCTAATGACCTTCTAAACACAATAAAGTTCTAGACATATAGGATCTTTGAACACGAACACGTTGAAGTCCTTTCCTCATAAATTGCTGAACTGCTTTAAATCTAGAATTGCAATTCAAAAAAGTACAGCTGAGTACTTGGCAAAACATGATTAAGTAAACTGGCCAGTATGTTATTATCTTGCTCACAATTTGAGATATGTTATCTGAGGCAAGTATATTGTGACACTGCATTTACTCATATTTTTAAATTCTTGGTGATAACTTAAAAAAAAAAAAAAAAAAGGACTCAGATCATTCTCCTTTCCTGATCCTTGAGGCAAAGCAAAACACCTTCTGTATACAAAAGGAATCATCTCTCCTTTCCCATAAAAGACACAGTCATCTCCCACCCCATAAGCCTGTGAATCTTTTCCCTCTGAGGATTCAGCAGCCCACTTCCAACCCAACAGGTCAAGGAATAGAGCAGAGTATGACTTTGTGATTAATATTTACTATATCCTGGAGTTTTGCTAGCTATCATTTAAGAGCCAATGAAAGCGATCCAAACAAGGAGAAAAGTATGAAAACATACAAGGTTCAAGGGAGTCACCATAAGCCTGCTGGTTAAGAGTCTGAGACTCTGAGGGCCAGCTGCCTGCCTGGGTCCAAATCCTTCCCACAGGATTTCATCCTGTGAAAGGAAATCAGCCTTTCTCCTGGCTCTATAACCCTGGGCATGTCGCTCAGTAAAAGAACCCTATTAACCCTGTCTACTCACAGGGAAGAAGTGGGGATGAAGTGAATTAATATTTGTAAAGTGCTCAAATGATACTTGCCTATAAAAATAATTAATATGTGATTGGTAACTAAATTAAAATAATCAAGTGAAAAGAGCTGGTATTTATTAGAAACTACCCTGGATAGAGACAGGTTAGGATGTCTTCAAATCTTTATTTCTTTTCCACTGCTACATTTAGTTCACAAGAAAATGGGATAAACTATCTAGTAAATGATAATTTATCTATTTATGACAGGGTCCAAGAGTCCATATAAACTTATGTTGTCAAAGAAATCCAGTGGCGTAAGATTTCCCCATATGAGACAACTTTTATGTTGCTGTTGTTTGTATTCTATTTTCAAAGTTCAAGATTGGACTAGCTTTAAAACACATTGTTGGAAAACTCTAGGCCAAGTTTCCAAAATGACAGTTTTATTCCAGATTTATTAATTGGTCACAAATTTTTACATAACAATGTCCAGAGCTTTTGTGGGGAGAAAGGGATGTAAAACACAGTACTTGCTCTCCTGAAACCAAATTAGGAAAACAGACAGACGTGAAGTAGTTAAAAGCGATTTTTAAGAATCAAATTCGCTAACACTAATGATCTGATTACATTTCAGTACTTCAGTACTTTCACATTTGTTATCATTTTGCATTTCATGTATTAACAGCTGCATTTTATTTATTTAGTTTTAAAAAGGCAATACAGGCTCAGAGAGGTAAAATGACTCGCTCCAGGTCTAGAGTTGATATGTTGTTGAAACCTATTTTGGAAGCAAGTTTACCTAACTCCAGCCCAAGGTTCTTGCCATGATGCCAAAGCTGCCAAGATCATCACCCAGTCTAAAGACATGATATAATTTAGGAATTCAAAGGAAAGGGGATCGATGTGGGTGAAAACAAACGAAAAAAAACGTCTCATGGGGAAAGAGCTAAAATATGATTAGGATTTGGGGAGTTGAGTAGGAAAAGAAGGGAGGAAGTTGAGAAGTAATAGTGAGGTCAATGGTAAAACAGGCCAGACTAGGCAGCAAGGGGATGCGGAAGACGTGGTAAAGGTGATTCTATAATTCAGATGGAGGGCAACACAGAGGCAGAATGCTAGGATATTAGGAACCTTCACAGGCTTTGGAATAAGGGAGTGGGTACATTACAAACACTTGTTTAACGGTGGCAGTAGGGAAAGCGAAGAGGCAAACAGGAGAACTGCTAGAAGGCATCTGTATTCATTCAGACTAGGCATGATGGGTGTCTGCGTTTGCCTGATGACTATGGAATAAAAAGGAACGACGGGGAAACAATGGAAACAGTGACAGACTTTATTTTTGGGGGCTCCAAAATCACTGCAGATGGTGACTGCAGCCATGAAATTAAAAAACGCTTGCTCCTTGGAAGAAAATCTATGGCCAATCTAGACAACATAGTAAAAAGCAGAGACATTACTTTGCCAAAAAAGGTCTGTCTAGTCAAGGCTATGGTTTTTCCAGTAGTCATATATGGATGTGAGCTGAGCCCAGAAGAATTGATGCTTTTGAACTGCAGTGTTGGAGAAGACTCGAGAGTCCCTTGGACAGCAAGGAGATCCAACCAGTCCATCCTAAAGGAAATCAGTCCTGAATATTCATTGGAAGGACTGATACTGAAGCTGAAACTCCAATACTTTGGCCACCTGATGCAAAGAGCAGACTCATTTGAAAAGACCCTGATGAAAGATTGAAGGCAGGAGGAGAAGGGGACGACAGAGGATGAGATGGTTGGATGGCATCATGGACTTAATGGACATGAGTTTGAGTAAACTCCAGGAGTTGGTGATGGACAAAGAGGCCTGGCGTGCTGCAGTCCATGGGGTCACAAAGACGAGGACATGACTGAGCAACTGAACTGAACTGAACATCATGTCACAGCACTTGGTCTAAAGGAAATGTTTTAAGAACTTAATAACAAAGAATGAAGGAGAGCAATAAATTAGAAATGCCTTTAGGGCTTTGAACCTGGAGAACTTTGACAATAGTGATGCTGTTAGGAGTGCTCAGCCAAGGAGGAAGAGGGGTGCCCACATTATGGAGAAGACACAGGCAAAGTCTTTGATTTGGAAAGCAATAAACACCACATGCAGGAGACACTGGGAAACCATAGTGAGTTTAACTCTAAGTCTATGAAACTCCATATGACACTGTGATATATGCTGTGCAAAGTCATACTATAGAATAAAAACTTTGGTGAGCAGTCAGAATGAACTGTAAATGTCACTCATCAACATAAAGAAAAGGGTAGCAAGTGAGTTAATTTGCTAAGTCACATAAATGACCACTGAGCTGTTCCACGCTGTCCATGTGTCACTGAGAAGTTTTCATTTATCTCTTATTCATTTCTTTCTTAGTTAACCCTACAAAATGTTCAGCGTCTCACTTCTGAAGATCAGGCAGAATGTGAGGGGGTCTCACTATCTAAGCATTTGCTTTCCATTTTTTGAAAGCGATGGCCACTATGTCCCTGTAGAAACCCCTGGAAAAGGAACACATGAGAGAATTTAAATGTGCTAAGAAATTTGAAATGCTAAAAATGGCACTTTAGCATTGGCTAGATAAGAATTTCAATCTTCCTGCCAGCTCAGATACAGTCAGTTTTATCTTTAATTACCAAAATAAATGTAATTTAAAATTTTTCCTTGCTTTACTGAAGTCAGAAAATAAAGTGCTCTCTTAAGTATAGTGAAATGTCTTGATCTAAATTTGACAAATTATAGTACCACAGACCCTTAAGTGTTGGACAGGAGCATCAAAGAGATCTAGTCCAAATGCCTTGGACGCCATACCAGGAGGTGCTAGCTGAGCCACGTTGGATGACAGCTGGGCTACATGATTACTTATGCTACATACATCTTGTCAACAGTCCTCCAACATCAGCCAAGAGCCTTCTTCCATCTGCAAAGTGACCAGATTCAGTATCTTAGGCTGTCATAGACTGCGGCGGGGTCCAATTCTAACATTAACCTAACTTTGGACAAAAACAGAATTTAGGAAAGTTCTAATTCCTTGGGAAAGCTTGCTATAAAAAATGGGACTCTGTTCTCCCAGGTTCACAGGAGAATCAACAGAGGTGGTCAGGGCAACTGAACTACAAGGAACAGAGCTTCTCTTTCCCTCACATCTGGTATGAGTTTAGAATGATGCAAAAAAAAAAAAAAAGGAATCATTTAAATTAGGCATGTGGATTTGCGCCTTGACCTTTTTAGGTGAAAAGTAGGTGTTACCCCCATGAATTTCTATGAAATTGGTAGTAAATGTGTAAAAGTGAAGGCCCCCCCTCTATAGAATATTAAGCCAGGTGTTTGAAAGGGTAGAAAGGTCCATTTGTGCATGGAATATATAGATACAACATAAATGATTTATTAAAGGTTTGAAGTCTAGCCTTAATTTTTTTTTTTCATATAGCAAGCAAAAATGTAAGAAAAAGGTAAAAAATAAGTGAGGGTACAATTATGGGAGCACTTCATTTTCCAGTATTCAATGACCAGATCCACTGGCTACAGTTTCCCAAGACTAGACCTTATAAAATACAAATGCTGCATAAAGAAAATGAGGCATTAAGGATAAACGCATTTCTTAAGAAGAGTTTGCCATGAAGTTTGAGAAATTCTGTGATGAATTTTTTTATCCTATCAAGGATTTATTTAATTTCACTCAAGCTTTAAAAATTCAAATTAACCCACTAGACTTTTTAAATAGAGTTTCTTGTCATCTTCTTTAGCTCAGTAATTTAATATTTTTCTCCATTCCCACTTCTGGCCAATCAAGCTCTTCATTTCCGTGTCAGATCAGTTCGGTGTGTGATACAGACCGTGCTTGGAACGTTTGGTTTTTGGCCTCAGCTTCCAGATAGTTTTATACAGAAAAGCCCTGTGATTATTGCCCTTGCTTCGGCCGCCTCCTTTTTTCTC
Organism: Odocoileus virginianus; assembly: GCF_023699985.2. Taxonomy (NCBI): domain Eukaryota; kingdom Metazoa; phylum Chordata; class Mammalia; order Artiodactyla; family Cervidae; genus Odocoileus; species Odocoileus virginianus. The sequence goes on from NC_069676.1 coordinate 87,158,630, forward strand.
CTTGAAGTGTACAGGTTCACAGCCAGGGCCTGGCTCTTATTATAGGTTTTAAGATGAAGTCTATACAGTGAAAGAACTCTGTTTTTATTTCTTTGGAATTATTGGCTTTCAAAGCCTTTGAATTCCCTGTAGATAATTACTGTTTTGGCCCATGATTTCTCTGATATTTGATGCCTCTGAGTGGAATAAATTACCTATATAACAAGGAGGGTTAATTGGTGGTTGTGAGCCAATGTACGTGTCCCTTGTTTTATTTTTTTTTACATGCCCTACAAACTCGCACGATCTGAAACATCTTATTGTTTTAAACCATCTCCTCCAGGACAACTTGTAGTTTGGCTTCTTGGCTACTGGAAATGAAGAGAAGCAAGGAAACATTTTAGTAGCTTCATGTGTTTTCAATGTTGCGGGTTCTTCTGTTTTTGTGACATTTGTACTCCTTCACGGTGACCACATTTCTTTCTAATATCCTGAGTAAGAACTATGTAAACTTAAGATACCTATGCCCAGATCCAGCCTCACAAAACTTACTAGAGCTCAAACTTAGAGCCAAAGTTCCCATAAAGTTAACTTTATCAGTGTTCAGCCTTTCTAAGCTGTTTTCATGAACTCGTCTTCAATAAATTATGCTTTTTTTGTGTTAGCATTTGTCTTATTAAATCTATAAAAGACAAAAACGCCTCAATGAAGTAAAACAGGAGCGCCAAGTTTCACAGCAAATTGTTTTGTGTGAATGAAAGCTTTTTAAGAGTGTAACTCTCAGCAAAATTACCCAAAAGTAGTTTAGTAAATGCCATGAAACATAACATCTGCGTATCAAAAATGCATTCTGTATGCTGCAGGAAAATTGGAGCGCTGAAGCAATTTTCTAATATTTACATATTTATAACAAGTGCCTGTCATGGAAAGGCTGAGCTCACCTGCAATACTTTCATGTTATATAAAATGAAAAATGGCTCATGCTTGGGTGTTCTAATAACCATGATATTATTTTAACAATTACACTATTTAATACCTTGGATTAGTCCCTCTGATAGTGCTATTAGCTGTCACTATACACCATAATAGGTGGCTTCATCTTTGTTATGACATGATCTTTCCTACTGTTTGTTGACCTTTCAATACAAGGGGGAGGGACGCTCCCAGCCACCCCCCCAAACCTTTAAGCAGCTACTGTAAAGCCGCAGTTTAATTCTCAGCTGGAATGTTTAGAAACCCTCGGTGCTAAATACCTCAGTGGACTGCTTAAACACCAACAACAGCCTTATGGGGCCTTAGCCGACCTTAAACACATCTTTTTTTGTTGAGAATATTGCATTCTGCCACAATTCTGTGGGCTAACCCTGGGCTCACATTAAATATACCAGCCTCATTGAAGCTTACTGAATTGAGTTGAGTTGCTCTTTGTTTTATTCTCTCGAAGCTTCACCCCCAACTGGGACTGGGCAGCCTTTCTTCCAGTGGAGCGTGCTTTAAAGTACCCCAAAGAAGAGAAGGGGGGGTGTTGAGGGGAGGAAAGCCAAAAGGTGCAGCTAAGGCCCATAATTAGTCTTGATCCTCCAAGTCTAAAATATTTTAACGCCAGGTTTCTGATTGCAGTGCGGGCAAAGTGGATTTGGGAATGCAGAAAAGTAATTAGGTCTGTGCATTGAAGTGTGGAGAGCATTTAAAAGTGAATGGGTGGTTACTACATTCTTGGCAGGCTGTTTTTTATCTTTTCATGCTCTGCTGTTGTTAGAGGTGATGGGTTTATTGCAGTTTTTGCACTCTGGAGGTGGCTGTGTTTTTCTTAACCTAGCCTTTTGCTCTTCATCTCAAAAATGAATCCTCATGGTGTGAGGAAGAATGAGGGAAATTTTTTGAGAAATAAGAACACGGCCTGTTGGCCAGATATTACGCAGTGAAGCAGAATAAGTTGGGACCAAACCTCGACGCCGCAACAGGTCACTTATAAAGACTCTGGGTTTAATTAATGACTCACTGAGCCCAGGACCAACGGGAGACAATGGTCACCCCAAGGAGAAGGAAAACAAAACGGGTTATTCTCTAACAGTGTTCACAGAGCCATCGAAAACTATCTGGGGAGAGGCTGACATCACTCTGCCACTCCGAGTCCTGGTATAGAAGATACAGCCCACAAACGCCTGAGCAGTCAAAAATGTGTGTTTTTGATTACTTCAATCTATCGAACTGCTGCAATTTGGTCAGATCACATGTCCCTTCAGCTGAGACCTTCATATCTGCCAGTCAAGTTATCATCAAGGCAAGCTTGAAAGTCATAGAAAATGTGTGTGCTTTTTGAAAAAAAAAAAAAAATTAGCTAGGGGTGGGTAAGGGTTGAGACTTTAAATGGGCTCCTTTCAATTTCCACAGTTTTTTTTTTTTTTTTAAGCTAAAGTGAATGGTACAAAACAAGTTGCCTTGCTTCTTTAGCCATATAGACCTACACGTGAAAACTTGCCTGAGGTCACTTGGCCTTCCCAAAGCAGTCAGGGAGAGAGCTGCTGAATCTGGAAGGGCAGAGCTAATAGAGAACCAAAGGCAATCAGCAAAAAGTAGGTTTGTTTTTGTTGTTGTTCTTTGAAGGTTTGGAGTTTTTCTGTTTGTTTTTCACTTGTCTTCATTTTAGAAATGCGCCTTGGAAAGGCCTGCATCAAAGATCGCGGATCTGGTCTATTTACGCCCTCAGACAACCACTTGAGCACACCTAAAGTTTAGACAAATGAGCTCCTTCCTTTTTAACACGTTTTAAGTGCCGACTTCAGTATCTTAATTAAGTGCTGTTCTGCCAGTATCTAGTTCGCTGTGTGAGAAGTCCATTTCCTTAGCTACACAGAGCTCTTAGCTTGTTGGGCTTATCTCCACTTCGAGTGATCGAGAATGAGCCCTTTACTGTTTGACATATTTTCACCTTCGCCCTGGCGAGACTCAAAGCAGCTCTCTCACCTCGAGTCTTACCATTAAAGGATTCATACAGCCGTGATATTTCTTAGCAACCTTATGTTTTAAGTCTTCCAGAAGATACAAATAAAATGCACGATCTGATGCCATGATAAGTAAGATTTACATCTTCATCGCAGCCTGTTTATAACAGAGAAAACCCGGAAACAGCATAAATGTCTAGCAATGAGGAATTAGTTAAATAAATGATAATACACCCATGCAATGAAATGCCATGCAACCATGAGGAATGGTATTGGGGAAGACTGTTTAATGACCTGAGAAGATTTTCAAACTATTTTAGTTTTAAACTTAAAAAGCAGGTTATAAGGCAATATGCATAGTTTAATCCTTTTGTGTGTTTGTATAATAGGCAGTAAAGTATATAATGTATAATCATTGTAAAAATAAAAACTGTGAGCCCATATTTAAGAAAGAAAAAAATACATGAAAATGTAACAAAAGCTATCCCTTAGTAGAATTCAAGGTGATTTTATTTTCTTTTCTCTCTTGTCTGTACTTTCCAAAGTTACTTTAATGAACTTATAATGACAGGATAGTTTTGTAACAAAGGCACTATTAATAAAACTTATTATGTAAGACATAGCTTACCAAACCACCATATTTAATTTTCCCATTCATAGTTTTTTAAAATACTCCTCATGATTTGTCCCTCTGAGTACAAAGGGCAGAAGACAAAAATATTAAAATTTCTGTCCTTACATCCCACATTTATTGTTCTACTTGAACATAAACTTGGTAACTTGGAGTATTTCCTCTGGACTCCTCTCCAGCTACCTAATAGGCAGGAAAAGATTTCAGCCTTCCACCATTAGACTGCATTTTAAAGAACCCAAGTGAGAAGATATGTCCCCTCCCCCTGTCTTCCAGGCATGAGGCTGCAGGGCTCCGTGCTGGACCCTCCCTCTGACTAGGCTTTGCCCAGACTTCCACTTCAGGCTGGTGCTAGCCGGCTCGTCCTCCTCTGCGACCCTCCCTCAGCCCATAAAGCTAGGTCCATGTTAGGGCTTGGCTACTTGCGTGGAGGAAATATTCCTTCTTGGGAGCCTGATGTATTCCTCATTATGCAAATGGGAAATAAGCACCAGCACATTCCAGGTCAGAGGCATGATGTGGATGAATAATTGCTAGGGGAGATGTGTGGCTCAGGGAGCCCATCTAAAGCCAGAGGCTTACGAAGTGTGTATCCAGCGCTGATGCCGACTTGCTGGCAGCCCATGGGAAAATCACTTAAACTCTCTGTGCTTCATCTTAAAATAGAGAAGAGAGGAACGCTGACCCAGGCCCCAGGGAATAGTGAAAGATTGTGAAGCACTTCAAAAAGTCTTGTATCAAAGTAATAGGTGCTATTTAAGGAAAAAGGCAAAGAGTTGGACACGACGTAGCCACTGAACAACAACAAGGGAAAAGGTCATGAAATAATCAAAGAGCTTCTGAAACCTCAATCATGACTGTGATTTGACAAACTCATCTAGGCAGAGTTGAAGGGGCCTAACTAAATTCACAGAAGCCCAAATTTACAGACAGATCTAAAGCATTTGCCATAGTTAGTTTAGGAGCTTCATGATCTTTTTTGCAGATCATTATTCTGAAGCTGAACATACCAGTCAGATGTTTATGTTGATCCATCACGTGGTTTCGAAAAGAATCCCACTCAGCGATGAGTTGCTGAGAAAGTTTTTAAAAGCATCACTTCTTACAAACCAAACTGCATTCAGCAGGTAGAAATTAGCCCGTGGGCTAGACACCACCTAGGGTCACAAACACACACAGAAGCCACAGAGGCTGGGACAGAGTGCTGTCCTGTAAGCATGGGACTCCCGCAGGAGTCTCCGTGAGCTTCTGCGACTTCCATCAGGAATCCCACCAAGAAGATGGCAGCGAGATGTTTCTGCTCTCAATTCCATCTCCCTCGTCCATTCCCACTGGGTGTAACACCCTCCTACCATCTCTGATCTGAGACCAGACAGGGCCCCAACTGCAGTCTGCTGTGGTATTTTCTAGACAGTATACCAAAGTTTCAATGTGGGCAAAGAAATAGGGTTGGTGGTGACTTAATATCTCCCATGATTTGGGTCACAGACTTTAGTCTCCATCTTTTGGAGTCTGGCGTGCCCATGTCAGGAAGATAGTAGAGAACAATCAGAAAAAGACAGCCTAGGAACTGGAGCTGTCTTTATGCTTCTTGTTACCTCCTTTTTTTTTCTTTCATTTGCTCAGTTGCCAAGTCATGTCTGACTCTTTGTCACCCCATGGACTGCAGCACTTCCTGTGGACATGCATGGATATGCAGGCTTCCCTGTCCTTCACTATCTCCTGGAGTCTGCTCAAACTCATATCCACTGAGTCAGTGATACTATCCAACCATTTCATCCTGTCATTCCCCTTCTCTCTTGTCCTCAATCTTTTCCAGCATGTCTTTTCCAAGAGCTGGCTTTCCCATCAGGTGGCCAAAGTATTGGAGCTTCAGCTTCAGCATCAGCCCTCCTCCCTAAACAAAATGATCTGAAACAAAACTTCCTATATATCTGATACCCTGTATTTATTATTTAATCCTTTATCTACCTAGTGTAGTGATTCAAATAAGGGCTTTGGAACCAGACCCAGCTCCACTTCTCATCTGGTCTCCTCACCCACAAGCTGAGCTGAGCTGAAAGGTGCTCAGTCATGCCTGACTCTTTGCAACCCTATGGACTGTAGCTCACCAGGACCCTCCGTCCATGGAATAATCCAGGCAAGAATAATAGAGTTGGTAGCCATTCCCTTCTCCAAGGGATCTTCCTGACCCAGGGATCAAACCCAGGTGTCCTGCATTGCAGGTGGATTCTTTACCATTTGAGCTATCAAGGCAGCCCCAGGGATAATAATTTTGCTACTGCCTAAGATGAAGCATGTATTTAATGGAATACCTTTGTTGTTGTTAGCTAATCCCTAAATCCTGTCTGACTCTTTTGCAACCCCATGGGCTGTAGCCAGTCTGACTCCTCAGTCCATAGGACTTTCCAGGCAAAAATATTAGAGTGGGCGACCATTTCCTTCTCCAGGGGATCTTCCCAACCCAGGGATCAAACCCACATCCTCCTGCATTGCCAGATGGGTTCTTTCCCACTGAGCCACAAGGGAAGCATCACAGAATATCTAGCATATAGTAAGTATTCAATTAACATTCACAGCATTGTTAGCGGAAACACTGTTACAGCTAGATCAGTCACTCGTTTCCTTCTTTGGTAACAGAAAACACTGACATTCAGGAAGATTAAGTGGCTGGCAAGCCAGGATTCCAACCCAGGGACTCTGACAGCAGAACACATGCTGTTTCCATTCCCCATGACGGTCTCCTTCCTTGGGAGACAGAATCAGCGCAGTTCAGAAGGACACACTCACAGATCTAATGAGGTAGTCTAACCGCCCCTGTGCACAGCTCTCAAAACACAAGTCCGGGCACATAGGAATATATTCTTTTATCCTCAGCCACATTATCATGGTCTCTCCTGTGGTGAGTACTGTGTCTGTCTCAACCCAGTGTAACGATACTCACTAGGATACTCTCAACTATATTTTCTCAGCACCAAGGGCAGAAAGGAGAGCAAAAGTGATCATTCTTCTTCCCTTCCCCCCTTTTTTCTTTCTTTCTTTCAGTGGAAAATCCATGACCTCTGTGACCCCCCGCCCCAAATCATAGCCCAAGGCTTGGTTATAGCTACGGGTGGAGGGATGAGTGGAGGGCTCATAATGCTAGAGAAAGATGAACCAGGATCAGAAACAAAGGCCAGTAAACAAAGTGAAAGAAGCTCAGAAAGGGGAGCAGGGAGGGGGGCCTGGAAGCAGAGAGCAAGACACAGAAAAAGGACTTGGAGGAAGATGGAATAAATTGTTTGCTTGTGCTGTTTAGCAAAATCAGCTAAACTTGGCTTTCAAAAAGTTTCACACAAAATCATTTTCACTGATTATTTTTTGGCACAAAAAATTTTGTAAGATTTGGAAATTCACAGTGACACAATTTGCTAAAAATGCCATTCAACACGATTTGATGTAAACTACAGAAATGTTATTATAATTCATTAGGAAAACTCAAAAATGTGATAGTGTCCTGAAAACTTGGATTGCTGCCCCGAGAATCACTGGCAGCTAAAAAGCAGCACAAGAACCAAAATGCTCAGTCGATCTATTCACAGCAAATGTCATGTGTCTTTTATGTGGTTAGCTTCACTTTAATATCCTGGAGATATTTTGCAGCCATTTTTAGTCTTTCATTTTACTTTCTCCCAGGATTCAAATCCTGAAGCCCATTCCCATGTAGGCAGTTCTCTATAACATCCATATGACCCATTTACCAAAAAGAAACCATGTTTACCGTGGCAATTGAGATTTGAAATTCTCTGTTTCGAGTCTCCTACCCCATTGTTAGAACCGGCCTGTGCCTGGTTGTGTCTTTGTGTTCTCAATGGGATAACAGCGGCCAGTTTCCGAACAGAACCCAGGGCTCCTAACGTAATTCTGGGAAGCATATGTTATGCAATGAAAAAAATCCTGAATGAACATCAGACAAACTAGAAGTCTACTGCCTCCTTGAGGAAAAGGATTTTGCTTTGATCATCTAAACCAAGACCCTAAGTGGATAGTAAATGCTCAATAAGTTACAGGAAAGAAGAAGGGAAGGTGAAGGGAAGGGAAGGGAGAAAAAAGGGAAGAGAGGAAGGGAGACTCAGTTCATGTTCCAGTACACAGTGAAGTCAGCTTCGACAAATTGCTAATTTTAAAAACCTGTTTTCCTTGAATACAAGTAAGAACACCACCACCTACCACCAATATCATTTATAGTCATGGCATCGAGATTCATCAGAGGTTTTCACATGCATTATGTCATTAAATCTTCCTATTATTATTTGTATTATCATCCCTGTCATCATCTATGCCTATGTAGCAATGAAACACAATTAATCTTTCTTCAGCACTCCAATCCATCCTTTTAATAACTCTCCCAGTTCGATCCATGCTTTAGGGCCCCATGTGCTGAATCTTCCCACTTCCAGTTACCAGCTTTCCTGCCAGGTGGGCTCCTTCATACATCTTATTTTCTAGAATTCCCCTGAATTCAGTCTTCTTTCTGACCAGGACAGGGTACATCGATTTAATGGACCCATCCTTTAGAGTCCTGCTCTATGCTTGATAATCTGATCAATGCATACCAAAGTGACTGAAATTGGGTTTTACCTCTTGACATCCATTGCTACCCCCACTTAGAGCTGGAAGTCCAGGGGCCTTCTGGATTTGGCCGAAGAGATGTGCTTGTGACAAATTTGAAACCCAGGTGAGGCAACGTGTCTGTGGCAGTCACACTTGACAAGTGAGCTCTAACAGTCATGCAGGCTGGCAGTGGCCAGGGTCCATGCTCTCCTCCCTGCTCATAAGCACCTCGGGTGGAGGCCGTCCTACAGAAGCAGCAGTCTCCTGAGATGCTACGCTGCTCAAACTGCTCAGTTGCCACGGCAGGGGGCCCACCAGAAACCAGAAGTCAAGGGCAGCTCCCTGACTTCCTCTCCTCCATCCTCCCCCGGGGGTTTCATGAACGCATAATCCTCTGTATTAAGTTCCTTTCTGTTGGAAACACTCCCAGCAGTTTCTTTTCTCTGCACTGAACTCTGACTGATACAGTGAGTTTAGTGATAAAAACAGGTTACAGTCAATCATCCATCCTCCTGACTCCCTTATCGCTGTTTGTAACTATATACACATTATCCTGCTGTGTTTTAATTCTCTATTTACATGTTTATATTTGTCTTCTACTCTATTATATGTCTTTATGTGAACATCAAACTTCCCCATCATTGCCACCAAACTGTGAATTTTTAGAGTAAAGTTTCAATGTCTCAGTCATTTTTCTATACCGAGTGCCAACATCAATGCATAGTGCCTAGTAAGCAACTATGAACACCTTGAACCTCTTTTGGAGAAAATGCATGCATTTCTTTTCTGTCTACAGGAAGGGCTGACCCTGTATGTTAAATGCATGAGTTGTTTGCATGATTTTATTTGTACTCGAAGAAAAGGAGACTTTTCAGAAATCTACATACATACACATACACAATTTATCTATCTACATCCATAGCTGTGTGTGCAGGCAAAATGACATGAAACACTAATGCAATTATCCCACATTATCCAGTCTTTAGAGCAATTCTTTTAAGTAAAAAGACAAACAACAAACTGGGGGAAAATATTTGCAATTTATTCTATTTACAACAGAGACAATGAACTAAACTCTCTAATCTATAAGGAGGCCATAGAATTCAGAAAAAAATTAGAAAGTGAGTAATAGTTCACAGAAAAGGAAATATAAATGACTCATAAACATATGAAAAGATGCTCAAATTACTCCTACATAGAAAAAATGCAAATTAAGACTACATCAAGATACCATATTTCGCTATCATGTTGGTAAAAATCCAAAAATTTGACAACCCCTAGGGTTGGCAAGATACAGAGAAACGGGAACAGTGATTCATTGCTGGTGGGAGTGTAAATAGGTATAATCATTCTGGAAGGCAATTTGGCAATATTTATTGAAATTACAAATGCATATACTCTTTGACTCAGCAGTTCCAATTCTAGGAGTTTATTCTACAGATATATTCACACGGGCAAAATCATGAATGTGCAGGGTTATTTACTGCAGCAGTTCTTGTAATAGTCAAAGATTGGAACAACCTAAAAGCTTGTCAGAAACAAATGTCATGTATAATGCCTACGTGCAGGCTCTAGAAAAAATGGTGCCGGTGAACCTGTGTGTGTGGCACAATAGAGGTGCAGATAGGAGAACAGACTCGTGGACACAGTGAGGGAAGGAGAGGGAGGGGTGAACTGGAAGAGTAGCAGTGAGACATATCCATTGCACATGTAACACAGACAGCCAGTGGGAATTTGCTGTCTGACACAGGAGCTCACCCCGGGGTTCTGGGACAACCTAGAGGGGTGGGATGGGGTGGGAGGTGGGGTGGAGGTTCCGGAGGGAGGGGGCATAGGTACACCTATGGCTGCTTCATGTTGATGTCTGGCAGAAACCAGCACAACATTATAAAGCAATTATCCTCCGATTCAAAATAAATACATTTTAAAAATAAATAAATAAACAGAAGTTTGTCAGTAGAGAGCTGTTTAAATAAATCATGGCATATGGAAATAATGAGATACTGTTCGGCCATAGAAAAATATTAAAGAATGGGGACGTTCTATAGTGCTAATATGTAAAGATATGTAAGATGCATTGTTAAATGAGGGGGAAAAACTCAAAAGTATGTATAGTATGCTACATTTGTTTAAAAAGTGGGGGAAAGAATGTGCTAGCCTTTGCTTATATATACATTTTTTAAATATCTGGAAATCTACACAAGAAATTAGTAACAGAGGTCATCTATTTTGATGAAGGGTTGGAAACCAGCAGATACAGGCCTGATGAGGAAGATAATTTTATTGTGTTCATTTTTACTCTTTAAACTTTAAACTTAAAGTTTGCTTTTTAAACCATGTGAATCAACTACTTATTTTAAAAAATAAACATTAAATACAACCACTATTAAGAAAAATTACAATTTCAGTCTTATTTACCCATTTTGGTCAATTTCTAGCATCTGAAGGCACAAACCCTCACCCTCACTAGATGTTTGCAGGGACAGAAAACAGAGTCTGCAGGGTTTTAAGAGTAAAATTATTGCTTATTGAGCACTATTTTTTTTTAATGTTTTGGAAACACATGGATATCACAGTAGACATCAGAGCAGTGGAAATACCAGGAAGTCTTTTCCTACTTAGGAACATGCCCACATTAATTTTCCATTTGTTTGGTTTAATAATCTGTTTTTGTTTTTGTTTTTGTTTTTTGTGAAAATTCAGAGTATATTTCATTACAAGTACCTTGAAACTCAGTATGCATTATTTAGGGACTTCCCTGGTGGTCCAGTGGCTGACTCAGTATGCATTATTTAAAATAATAATCTCTTAAAGAATAATCTGTATTTTCTGAGAGATGGGTATTTTCAATTGAAAGAAAGAGAAGGGGGTGATGGGGAACAGATATCTAGACATGCAGAAAGGGAAGCTTATGTGAAAGTAGCATGAGACAAGAAGACCACTTAGGAGTCAGAAAGAGAAGGGACCTGGTGGGACTTGGAGAGAGAAAGGGGCAAGGAAAGGGAGGTGAGAGGATGGCTCATCAACAGCCTGTTTGACTTTTGCCCGGAAACCTGCTGGAGGCAACCACCTGGGTTCCACAGCCACTCACTGCTCCCACTGTCTCCGATACACAGACCCTGCTCTGCAAATGCTCAAGATTATTAAGTCTGTGCTTTGTTGATATAGGAAAAGAAGTACGTCAAGGCTGTATATTGTCACCCTGCTCATTTAACTTACATGCAGAGTGCATCATGAGAAACGTTGGGCTGGATGAAGCACAAGCTGGAATCAAGATTGCCAGGAGAAATATCAATAACCTCAGATATGCAGATGACACCACCCTTATGGCAGAAAGTGAAGAGGAACTAAAAAGCCTCTGGATGAAAGTGAAAGAGGAGAGTGAAAAAGTTGGCTTAAAGCTTTAACATTCAGAAAACTAAAGTCATGGCATCTGGTCCCATCACCTCATGGGAAATAGATGGGGAGACAGTGGAAACAGTGTCAGACTTTATTTTCTGGGCTCCAAAATCACTGCAGATGGTGATTGCAGCCATGAAATTAAAAGACACTTACTACTTGTAAGGAAAGTTATGACCAACCTAGATAGCATATTAAAAAGCAGAGACATTACTTTGCCAACAAAGGTCCATCTGGTCAAGACTATGGTTTTTCCAGTGGTCATGTATGGATGTGAGAGTTGGACTGTGAAGAAAGCTGAGTGCCGAAAAATTTATGCTTTTGAACTATGGTGTTGGAGAAGACTCTTGAGAGTCTCTTGGACTGCAAGGAGATCCAACCAGTCCATCCTAAAGGAGATCAGTCCTGGGTGTTCATTGGAAGGACTGATGCTGAAGCTGAAACTCCAGTACTTTGGCCACCTCATATGAAGAGTTGACTCATTGGAAAAGACCCTGATGCTGGGAGGGATTGGGGACAAGAGGAGAAGGGGCCGAGAGAGGATGAGATGGCTGGGTGGCATCACCGACTCATGGACATGAGTTTGAGTAAACTCTGGGAGTTGGTGAAGGACAGGGAGGCCTGGCGTGCTGTGATTCATGGGATCGCAAAGAGTCGGGCACCACTGAGCGACTGAACTGAACTGAACTGAACTTGTTGATATAACAGGGAGTTAGCTTCTAGTTAGCCTCATGGGTTTCTTTTTCTTTCAACCTTTCTTTTTTTTAATCTTTCTTTCTATCTTCCTTTTCTTTTCCTTCTTTAGCATACAAAAAGCTGTACCTATTTAAGATATACAACATGATGAGTTCGGAGATAAGGATACACTTGAGGGGGCTTCCCAGGTGGCTCAGTGTTAAAGGATCCACCTACAAGGCAGGGGGCGTGGGTTCAATCCCTGGATCAGGAAGATCCTCTGGAGAAGGAAATGGCAACCCACTCCAGTATTCTTCCCTGGGGAATCCCATGGACAGAGGAGCCTGGTGGGCTACTGTCCACAGGGTCACAAGAGAGTTGGACATGACTGAGTGACTAAAAAACAACATCTATGATGGTTAAACCATCACCACAATCTGTACCATAAACTTGTAGATCACCTCCAAAATTTCCTCCTGCCCTCTCTATTTTCTTTTCTGTGCATGATAAGAACTGTTAATATATGTCCTCTTAGCAAATTTTTAAGAGAGTTTTAATAATTCTTTAAGAGATTATTATCACAGTAACCCAAGTCTATGCCCCAACATGTAACGCTGAAGAAGCTGAACGGTTCTATGAAGACTTACAAGACCTTCTAGAACTCACACCCAAAAAAGATGTCCTTTTCATTATAGGGGGTGGAATGCAAAAGTAGGAAGTCAAGAGATACCTGGAGTAACAGGCAAATTTAGCCTTTGAATGCAAAATGAAGAAGGTCAAAAAGACTAACAGAGTTTTGCCAAGAGAATGCACTCGTCATAGCAACACCCTCTTCCAGCAACACAAGAGAAGACTCTACACATGGGCATCAGCAGATGGTCAATACTGAAATCAGATTGATTATATTCTTTGCAGCCAAAGATAGAGAAGCTCTATATAGTCAGCAAAACAAGACCGGGAGCTGACTGTGGCTCAGATCATGAATTCCTTATTGCACATTCAGACTTAAATTGAAGAAAGAAAAGAAAACCACTAGACCATTCAGGTATGATGTAAGTCAAATCTCTTACGATTATACAGTGGAAGTAACAAATAGATTCAAGGGATCAGATCTGATAGGATCAGATCTGAAGGACTATGGACGGAGGTTCGTGACATTGTACAGGAGACAGGGATCAAGACCATCCCCAAGAAAAAAAAATGCAAACAGACAAAATGGCTGTCTGAGGAGGCCTTGCAAATAGCTGAGAAAAGAAGAGAAGTGAAAGGCAAAGGAGAAAGGAAAGATATACCTATTTGAATGCAGAGTTCCAAGGAATAGCAAGGAGAGATAAGACAGCCTTCCTCAGTGATCAGTGCAAAGAAATAGAGGAAAATAATAGAATGGGAAAGACTAGAGATCTCTTCAAGAAAATTAGAGATACCAAGGGAAGATTTCATGCAAAGATGGGCACAATAAAGGACAGAAATGGTATGGACCTAATAGAAGCAGAAGATATTAAGAAGAGGTGGCAAGAATACATAAGAGAGCTATACAAAAAAGATCTTCATGACCCAGATAACCATGATGGTGTGATCACTCACCTAGAGCCAGACATTCTGGAATGTGAAGTCAAGTAGGCCTTAGGAAGCATCACTATGAACAAAGCTAGTAGAGGTGATGGAATTCCAGTTGAGCTATTTCAAATCCTAAAAGATGATGCTGTGGAAGTGCTGCACTCAATATGCCAGCAAATTTGGAAAACTCAGCAGTGGCCACAGGACTGGAAAAGGTCAGTTTTCATTCCAATCCCAAAGAAAGGAAATCCCAAAGAATGTTCGAACTATCACACAATTGCACTCATCTCACACACTAGCAAAGTAATGCTCAAAATTCTCCAAGCCAGGCTTTAACAGTATGTGAACTGTGAACTTCCAGATGTTCAAGCTGGATTTAGAAAAGGCAGAAGAACCAGAGATCAAATAGCTGACATCTGCTGGATCATCAAGAAAGCAAGAGAGTTCCAGAAAAACATCTATTTCTGCTTTGACTACGCCAAAGTCTTTGTGTGGATCACAACAAACTGTGGAAAATTTTTCAAGAGATGGGAATACCAGACCACCTGACCTGCCTCCTGAGAAATCTGTATGCAGATCAAGAAGCAACAGTTAGAACTGGACACGGAACAACAGACTGGTTCCAAATCATGAAAGGAGTACGTCAAGGCTGTATATTGTCACCCTGCTTATTTAACTTATATGCAGAGTACATCATGAGAAATGCTGGGCTGATGAAGCACAAGCTGGATCAAGATTGCCAGGAGAAATATCAATAACCTCAGATATGCAGATGACACCACCCTTATGGCAGAAAGCAAAGAAGAACTAAAGAGCCTCTTGATGAAAGTGAAAGATGAAAGAGAGAGTGAAAAAGTTAGCTTAAAACTCAACATTCAGAAAACTAAGATCATGGCATCTGGTCCCATCACTTAATGGCAAATAGATGGAGAAATAATGGAAACAGTGAGAGATTTTATTTTGGGGGGCTCCAAAATCACTGCAGATGGTGACTGCAGCCATGAAATTAAAAGGCACTTGCTCCTTGAAAGAAAAGCCATGACTAACCTAGACAGCATATTAAAAAGATGATACATTACTTTGCCAACAAAAATCTGTCTAGTCAAAGCTATGGTTTTTCCAGTAGTCATGTATGGATGTGACAGTTGGACTATAAAGAAAGTTGAGTGCTGAAGAGTTGATGCTTTTGAACTGTGGTGTTGGAGAAGACTCTTGAGAGTCCCTCGGACAGCAAGGAGATCCAACCAGTCAATCCTAAGGAAAATCAGTCCCAGATATTCATTAGGACTGATGCTGAAGCTGAAACTCCAATACTTTGGCCACCTGATTCAAAGAACTGACTCATTTGAAAAGACCCTGATGCTGGGAAAGATTGAAGGTTGGAGGAGAAGGGGATGACAGAGAATGAGGTGGTTGGATGGCATCCCCGACTCAATGGACATGACTTTGAGTAAGTTCCGGGAGTTGGTGATGGACAGGGAAGCCTGGTGTGCTGCAGCCCATGGGGTGGCAAAGAGTCAGACATGACTGAGCAACTGAACTGAACTAGCAAATTTCAATATATGCAGAACAGCGTTGTTAGCTACGTGCACTCTCCAGTACAGTGGATCTCTAGGACTCATTCATTTTGCATAATTGAAACTTTATGCCCTTTGGCCAACACCTCCCCATTTTACCCTTCCTGCAGCAACTGGTAACCACCATTCTATTTTCTGCTTCATGAGTTTGACAGTTTTGGATTCCTCATATAAATGGGCTAATAGGTTTCTAATATACACTTGATTTCATGTGCATTTGTGTTTAGTCGCTCAGTCGTGTCCAACTCTTTGCGACCCCACAACCATAGCCCACCAGGTTCCCCTGTCCATGAGACTCTCCAGGCAAGAATACTGGAGTGAGTTGCCATTTCCTTCTCTAATACTCGATTTCATAATAAGACCTAATACTTAACATTTGTTTTTTCTTAAATTCTACAGTAAAATGGATAGCTATTTAAAGAGTAGAGAATGAGGTAAGGTTTTACATTCTGTTAAAATGTGTATTTTGGCCTTGGTTTTTTATCTCATAGAATGTACATGTATATAAATATGATTTCTGAACCAGCTGGTTCTCTTCAAAGCCCAATTTCAAACTGTTCAGTGCTCCCATTAGTAGAAACTGCGTATATTGTGACATCTGCTAAAGAAAACCAATGATAGTAAATAAAATGAGTAAAATCAGCTGTACTATTATCATCTTAGGAATATCATGTATTTTCATTGTATTCTGAAACAGTCATTGTGCCTATATTAACCATACCAATGGTTATAGGGGATTGAACTTTTATTTAAATGCTTTAAGAATAAATTGTCAGCTGTGGTGAACAGCACAAGGTCCTTGATATTACAGCAGCAGGTGGGTATTTAGCCTGGTGGTAGAGAATAGATGATACTGGCAGGGCTGAGACTCTACTTACAGTGGTCGCCAAAGTTCTTCATGTCTGTGTCAGTACAGATTTCATCATAACTTTAAAGTGTTTCATAGCATTGAGATTCTGTAGTGCATGTGCTATGCATATAGAAATCCTTCTCCCAGCTTATTAAGATGATATGATGCATTCATATTGGAGATGTATTTATGTTCATTCATGCCAGGTTCCCAAAACATTGTTGTTACACAAATACACGTGGTATGCAATACAGGGTGGCTGGTTGTCTACCTGGCTAAAAAACAGGAGGTATGTATCAGAAGGCCCTGACTCACAGAATTCTAATATGTTAGAGATGGAGGGGACCCAGAGATTAGAGAGAACAACCTCAATTAGTCAAGGAGGAAACTAAGTCAATAATTACCTCTACAAATGCTATTTATATATAAAAAAAAATAAAACTATCTTGAATTAAATCTCACCTAAGCAGAGCCAGGTAAAAAGTTATAATAGTAAAACTGTGGCTATAGGGGTGGGGAAAAGAAAATAACACAAGAAATGGGTGTTTCACAAGGGAAGAATGAAGGGTTTTGACAACAGGGAGATATCTACCACTTTGTAGATCTGGAAGCAAGCAGATTTCTACTGTTTACAGGAACAGAAACCACTACGGAACAACATTGCACTGTTTGGTGGAGGGAGGCAATTGACAGGCCAAAATGCCTATCACTGAGCTCACTTGGTCCCACTGAGGCCAGAGCTGTCACTGGAGAATATTGACACTGATCCTCTCTGCAGCCCATCCACAGTGTTTACTTCCACGCTCCTGTCTTCAGCCCGGCTGCCCTGTCCCTACCAGAGTCCCGAAGGAATGGTTGTGAGCAGCAGTTGTTTCTACTGCTGATTCTTGAATTGATATGTTTGAGAATCCCCAAAGGTCCTCCAAGCAATAATTTCCTTCCTTTCTAAGATTTTTCTAACAGTATAAGGTTTTTTAGCAAGAAAAATTTCTAGCATGTAATGTTACAAAAAAGAAAAGACACTGAAGCCACTTCTCAATGAGGGGTTTTAATAGATCTGAATCTACTGTTTGGCACTAGAGTCCTGACACTGAAGTGGTGGCCTTCCATTTCAGCACATACAGGAATTCCCTTTTACTTGCCATCCTATAACCACATAGTAACAGTAAAGATACATTTCTTCTCCGAGGACTCATGCACGTTACAGAGCAAATCACTCAGCCTGCATCGTGATGTGTTGTAGGGAAGAGGAGATCCTGTTTTCCAGGCTGGATTCTGCTTCTGTCTTGCTGCATGAAATTGAGCAAACAACCTCACCTCTCTGAACCTTAAATTACTAAAGTATAAAATGAGGGGTTAGGCTAAACTATCTCTACTGTCTTCTGTAGTTTACAGACTCTGATGCCCTTTGGAACCAATTCTATAAACATCCTATAAAATTATCACTGTGATTACCATTTTTATTATTTCAGGTGAAATCTGAAAGCTAGTTGTAGGGATCACACTCAAACACTTCAACTTGGCAGAGTACCGTGAGCCTTCAGCGGTGTCTCTGGACGGGCACGCTTGATGGTTAAGATGTCTGAAGAAGTACACAAAGTATTTTGTGGTTGATTTTGATAAGACAAAATGCTTTCTGCAGGGTGTGATTCAGAGGAGTACACCAGAACACCCAGCCAAACTCATCTGAACTATCCACACCCCTTGATTCTGCAAACTGGGTTGCAGATCTTTCGAGAACAGTCTTCTTACAAGATTGCTGGCACCCTCTCTTCCAATCCCAGCCAGAAAAACAGTAAGAACAGCCTTTCTCATATCATTTTGGCATTTCTGGTCTTGGTCCAGGCTGGAAAATTGAAGTGTAAAAGCGCTTAACTGAACATTTCAGAAGGTAAAGAAATGTTCAGTTCAAGCTTAGCTCTCAAATGGACAAGGGGTACTTCTTTTATTCACTTCATCAGAAGCCTGGATGGCAAAGAAATATCACGGTTTGCCTTCTGCTTTCAAAGTTATCTACTCTTAGTTCCATGTTAGAAGCAAATAAAGCCCTTTATGTCTCTGTAAAGAGCTGCACAAGCTATCGTTTACAAGTGTTAGAATTTTGACTGGTATTCTCAATTCAGGTATCCCTACTTCAAGCCTTGAGTGACTAAATCATTGAAGAATTTTCATTAGGGAAATAACTTATTGAGCACTTGTTATGAGCCAGATACTTTTTTTTAAATTCCAGAGAAGCAGTAGTGAACAAAATAAAACTCTGACCTTAAGAAATGTTTAACTAATCAGGGAAGAGAGACAAATAGAGAAGCAGCTACCATATAGTGTGATACCTGCCACCACAAGGGTATATGCAGGGTGCTATAGAAAAGCATAAAAGGGACAGGATCAGACACAGAGGTTCAGGCACAATTCTTTTTAAAAATGAATTCTTTTTTAAAATGGTATCAGATTAAAAATAATAACCATGGCAACTAATGTTTATTGAGTGTTCACTAGCACCCAGACATCATTCTAAGTCTCACTCATTTAATCTTTGTAATAACCCTGAAAAGTAGAAACTGTTACTAACATCACAGGAGAGTTAAAGACTAGGAAATGGGGAGCCAGGATCCCAACCAAGGCAGTCTTACTTCAGAGCCTCTCCTCTTTACCATAACACACATACCCTTCCTGAAGCAGAGAAAAAGGGAATCACATGAGCAAATATCCAGAGAGCAGAGAGAAGCATATTCCATTTTTGAATTTGAAATCAGAAGTTCCATAAAACTCAGCAAAGAGCACTCATGAATTTGGGAGGAAGGGAGAGGAGACTGAAGAAGCAGTCAGGTCAAATCATGAAGTCCTATAAACCTCATTAAGGAGACTGGATTTAACCTGTTGCATACTTTGTATTTCCATGGTCCCATTCAGTTTCAGTAACATGAGAGAAATGATCTGTTGAGTATCTCAAACAGATATTGGTCAGGGAGCCATTAAAGAGTTTCAATGGGGAACTGATAAGGCCAGATTTACACTTGAGAAAATCACTCTAAGAGTGATTTGAAAAATGGATTGAAGGGAAGGAAGACCCCAGGCAGGGAGATCCATTAGGACATTTTTGCGCTAATCCATGAGAAAGGTGACAGTAGCCTAAGCAGGGAGTGATGACGATGGGCAGACAGAACGAAGAGATGTCCAAGGGCAGGAACTGATAAAAACTGGTGGCCAGCTGCCCGCAGGCACTGAGAGAGGAGGCAGAATCAGGATGAGGCTGCCCTGTCGCTTGGCCACAGGGTCATGGATGGTGCTCTTGAGAAGAGCAAACACAGACGGGCAGAGAGGAGGGACCGTGAGTTCAGTAACTCGTGAGTTTGCTGATTCTGAGTGGCCTCGGAGAACCAAGCAGAAAGGCCAGTAGATCTTCCGATTGGAATGTTGGGGGTGAGAGCTGGATTAGAGACAGGGATTTGGGAATTATTGGTCTGTAGATGGTAACCTACGCTGTGAGTGAAGAGACCCAAAGGGAGTGGGTGTGGTGAGAGAAGAGGACCTAACGGAGAAGCCAGGTGGCATCATCATTTCGGGGCCATGGAGACCCAGGGAATTTCACAAACAAAGCTGAGAGGTCACCAGCAGGAGGGCAGCGGGAAGTCACGGCACGTGTTGTCACAGAACCCCAGGGAAGAGAGTGTGGGGGAAAGATCTGTGAGACGTTTTTGTGGGAACCATCAAAACAGGATATAATTTTCTTCCATCCCAGTAAAGAAACTTTCTCATGCTCATAATTCACAGGAACCCATAGGCCTAAGATATTTTATTAAGATACCTTTTGACTTACATTTGTGGGACAACTCAAGAGAATAGTTGGTTCTACTAAGATGGTTCTGTTTCCTTAATGCGTGATACTTCAGGCTTTGTTAATGAGAATTTGAACTCTTGTATTGTTCCTGACATTCATTCAGTAAACTGAAAAAAAATCCTGTCAGTTCTAGACTTTCTATTTTCAAGGTCCCATTTAATTGCAATAACTTGAGAGAAATGATCTGCTGCATATTTCAAATAGATTGATTATAATGCTATCCATATGAGACTAAAGAAAAGTATTAATGATGTTGTATATAGATTTTAGACTTTTTCATTCTATTGTCAATGTTATTTTACTTGTTTCAGTCCCAAAGGATGACTGGTTAGGTTTAGCTGCATAAATTGTATCTCTGATGCTTTCAAACCCTCTAAAATAATAGAGGTGCTGTAGTATCTGGATGGGGAAACATCTGGTTGATAATTCTGCCATTAACTTACTGAACATTAGGACATTCTGTTGAGGTATATTCTACACTAAAAATAGAAATAGCAAACTGCATCAATTATACACCCCCCTTCATAACTGTCATTGAATAACCCTGATGATTGTCTCATGGAGGAGGAAGAGAGATGATAAATACCTCTTCTTTTAATCACTAGAAATATAATTCACTATTTGAAAAAATAGGTAGTGCATTTTGTAAGTTATGGGCAAAAAAAAAAAAATCATCCTCATATTAAGAGTAAATCAAGAGAATTCAGAAAAAACTTTTTAATTTCTCAAAATATGTTGAAAAACTTTAAGATGGGAATGAGACAAGCATTTCAATACTTGGTGATGATATGCTGGAATATTCTGAGCAGGAAGGGATGTGAGAAAACAGAAAGCTAAAAGATGTGGCTAACCTCTCTTTCTTCTACTTTTATGTTCAGCCTAATTCATTTCTCCCTGTCAAAAGTACATATTTACCTGACTGAACTGCCTTTTAAATAACATCCAATCTCTTGTGATGAACAGGGAATTTCATTCCAAACAGCAAAGTATGAAACAGTTGCGATGGACTAGAAAACGTAACTCAGAGAATCTACAAGGATGTCATGAAACAGGCAAGTTGCATAAAATAAAGGAGAAGTGCTATAGGAAGGTAGAATATTAATTTGGTCTGTTATACGGAACAATTGTGCTTACTATAAAGTTAAGCCTCTTTTAGCTGAGTGTTTAAATTAATGAACCTTTCTCTAATAAAACTACGACACATTTTTCCTGTAGTCTTTCACTTCCTGATCTTCCTTCACTCTGACTTCCAAATTTATGCTTTCTTTTAGCCCTAATCTTCCTGTGACAGCAGTTTGTAAATTTCAAGCTCCCTCATTTCATATTTGCCACCCACCCTGCCATCAACACCTCGCTCACTGATCCTTGGGTTTCCAGATCTGACCTGGAATAACCTTGAGGCAGCCTTCCATGATTGACAGCAGTTGCATTTATCATATTGTTTCTTAGAGACAGGAAAAGACCAGGAGATTTGCAGTGGCAACTGTCAAGGAATTTTATGTAAAGAATTGTGGGTTATAGGTGCTTTTCTAACTTGTACAGGAACCAAAATTCAGGTCATTCCTAATACAGATAAGCCACTCAGCATTCTGTGTGACCTTTCTGGGTCTGGGTTTTTTATTTCTTTTCCCAGCCTCTTCTCTTCAGACCATTATTGTGTGACGTGGGTGGTGAGCAGGAGATTGTGGAGGTATGGGAAGACTTAACCACACTACTCTACCCTCGACCCAAACATTCTGTTTCCCCTCCTGTCCTTTTCCTTCCATTCTTTCCAAATCCTTCGTTTGTCCCACCCAGATACTGAAAGTCAGGGGACAAGGTCAGAGCAAGAAGATGCTATTAGAGTTGGTGGGGCTATTACTCCAGTTCTAACACACAGAGACACGCAAACCTTAATTTGTAAAGGGTACATCATAATTTCATGCTGAAAAAAAATTTTTTTTTTTTTTACCTCTTCCTGGCATTGCAACCAGGACAAAAGTCACTGAAATACAACCTTTTTCAAACCCAATTTGTCATCATTAACATTACCAGCAATATCAGTTCAGCTTTCAACACAAATAAACGCTGCAACCAGTCCTGTGTGTTTTCAGATATTCCATTGACAGGATACTGCTGGGCTTTTTGGTAATGCAAAGAGCAGGGCTTACATCTGGGTAGACACAAATATTTTAGGTTATTCTCTTTTAAAATAAACATGTGACTGACAGCTCTAATTCTGACTGCATATATGCCTTAAACTTGAATGCTGACAGAAATCTTTAGACTGTTGTTTGACTAGACTCGGACTCTCCCACAGTTTCTTGTGCTTTTCCTTTTGATCTAAGGGATCTTTTAGAGTCTACAAAAGATGACCTTCTCTGTGAAAAATCAGAAATACCAACAATCTCATCCTTAGACCCAAAGAATGGCTCCCGCTCAGTAATTAATAGAAGCCAGCATTAGTAATTAGGTTCTCCTACGGGTGCTATGTTGTGTTAACAAGCAAAATGCCAAAGTGAGAGGTGAAGCTGTATTTTCTCAGCACCAAAATATGTTTACCATTTGTCCCTATCACAATCAAGAAAAAGAAAACTATTTTTATGTTTGTATATGTTTTAAGATTTTTCTCTTTGACTTCTAAGTGCTATCCTTCAGGTATTTTTGTTGTTGTTGTTCCACATTTCACAGAAGAAAAAGAAAGGGAACGGAAACACATATCAAGACAGAAGGCAAATGGCATGAGTGAAAGTGAAAGTGAAAGTGAAGTCGCTCAATCGTGCAACTCTTTGGAATCCCATGGACTGTAGCCTACCAAGTTCCTCCATCCATGGGATTTTGCAGGCAAGAATACTGGAGTGGGTTGCCATTTCCTTCTCCAGGAGATCTTCCCAACCCAGGGATTGAACCTGGGTCTCCTGCATTGTAGGCAGACGGTTCCCCGTCTGAGCCACCAGGGGCAGGAGAAGGAAGTGCAAAACTGAGGACTCTTAAGGTATTTTACACAATGCTCCCGTGAGATGAATCACTCGCCCAACGCCTGGACAGCAAATCCTTCAAATCGAGCAGAGTTTGGATTTCTATGCTTGTTTGGATAGCAAACAAGATTCTCAATTCTAAGTCCAAATTCTATAGAGTTTCGATATACTATTTACTCTGAACCTTTTATATTGGTTTACCCAAATTTTACCTCTAATTACAAACCACCACAGAAATACATTCTACTATTCTATCCCTGGAAGAGTGAATGACTGTTCCACCTCTGATTAGACCACCTTCTTTTTAATAAAACTCCTTCTAAAGGGGTATGAAATCAGCCCACTCGATTTCAAAATTCTCTCTCATTTTCTTTCCCTCTTCTTAGCATCATTTTAGGCTTCTCCATTTTGTCCCTCTCACTGGCAAAGCACCAGTGTGGCTTGGAATGAGGAGACTGTGTGGTTGCCAGGGTGACCCCAAGGACCGGTTACTGCACATATGGTTCTGCAAATGGAAGCTCCTCAGTCAGACCCAGTGGCAGGAAAGAAGATTTGCAAATTCGCCCTGGGCAAAGCTGGTGTAAAGTTTCAGATAAATATTCAGAATTAACCACCTCCTGTTACTCCGAAGGTACAAAAATAATTCCATGAAAAGAATTTAATTTTTTTTATAATCTTGCTCAGTGATCTTTCTCTTCTTAAAGAAGAAAAAACACTCAAAAGAGGAAGAACATTTGCTTTGAGGGGCACTCATAACAGTTGATTAATACATGCAGGGAAGTACAGAGGGGCTTAACTGCAAGAAGGTTTAAAAGTCCCCATTTTAATTATTGAAGAATTGGAATCAGCAACAAGTCAGCCTGGGGCTCAAAAGTCACCACTTCACATCAGGAGGTCCAAGACTGACTTGCAAAATCTTCATTAATATTTGACTGTTTCTACAACTCTACGTCTCCACAGATAGCATATTTCTAAAACTCTATTGGGACAGTCACTAGCTGGAAACACCAGGGAAAAAAGAGGTCAGATTAGCACCACGCTGTGGGCAATCCGGGTCCCATGTTCCCTTTGAAGAACTACATGTTGCTTTGTGCTTTTTCTGGAATTTTGTACAGGTTGGTTGCAATTCTGTATTTCAATAACAGAGGAGCAAAAGAAAAGCATTTGCCATTTAGTATATATTGAGCTTTATTCATTGTTTATATTTGACAAGTAGTATTTCAATTTACACCAGGCTTCCCTGGTGGCTCAGTGGTAAAAACCAGCCTGCCAATGCAGGAGACGGGGGTTCAATCTTTGGGTCAGGAAGATCCCCTGGAGAAGGAAATGGCAACCTACTTCAGTATCCTTGCCTGGGAAATCCCATGGACAGATGAACCTGGAGGGCTACAGTCTATGGAGTTGCAAAAGAGTCAGACATGACTTAGTGACTAAACAACAATAACAATAACTCCAATTTAAGGTGAATGGTTCTTTCACTGTTACATGGATTAATGTTATAGAGTTATTTTGGTGAAACTTGGGAAAGCAATGCTTCTATTTAAGAAAAACTTGAGACAGTCTATCAAATCATTGCAAGTTTTTTAAACTCAACAAAAGACTACTTAACATGTCAAGATCTTTAAAAACCAATATGTTCAATTTTGTTATTTTTAATTTTATATGTTCAGTAAATATTTTATTGATATATTAAATGTAAGTTGATTATCAAGCACATTTTAGCAAAGTGTTGATGGTCATTATTTCTCGTTTGATGATTGGGTTTAAGATTAAATAGAAGAGATTCTTCAATTTACCAAGTACTGTCTGGTGTAGTAATTTGCTTAGTAAATATATATTTCAAGGTCAGTTTGATAAAATTCATTCATCATGGCCATTAAAAAATTATCCAGATAGTTTAGAGTGCTTAGAGAAGGATTATCACCTGGAAATCCCCAATAATAATATCTGAACCCAAACATAGTTGACCCCAAGCCCTACAATAACTTTAAGAAGTCCAATGTTCCTGGTGTTATATCAAGAATTTTCTTATTGACGTTCTGTCACATGGTGTTTGGAAAAAACTAAAGCAGAAAAAAAATAGCTTTAAAAAGTAGAATGAAAATCATTTGACAGATGTTTCTAGTTTCAGTTTGGACAGTTGGCGTTAGAGATAAACATTCATAATCTATCTCATCTTGTTTGACAAATACCAAGATATGTTGCTTTAAATACCAAATTCTAGTATTTAGGAATTTTCAGAAGTGTGACTAATCTTTTGGTTCACATCAGACTAGAAACACACTTGTTCATTCTGTCCATTTTATAGGCAAAATACTGATAGACAGCAGATTCACTTGTCAGTTTATCCCCGCTTAAGACTGGTCCTGTCATTGTCTCGTTAGCAGCAGGCCTCCCCACGGACTGCATCATCTGTCTACACCTGGGTATCTTCATTTGTAGAAATGGCTACCAATTCTCTCCTAGATACCACCTACTCACCACAGTGTTTAGTGTGGAAACTTCTCCCTAAAATGTTCAGATTCTGAAACCACCCACACTAATAGGATGAATTTCTTGCAATCTAGGCACCAAATTTCCCCTCCAGGTTCCAAGATTTCAATATTACTTTACGTTTTAATAAATATTTGTATTTCAATTTATTGAAATTATCTGTCAGACATGCTAGGTTCCCTTGGTTTTGCTTCTCATCCAAGTTGTCACATTTTAATGTTCCTTCTGGAATATGTCTGTTCTCTTTAATGTTCGTTCGAGCTCACATCTGGGCAGTAACCCTTTGTTTCCAATGCTACTTAATGCCTTCCATATTCATTAGGGCTAGACAGAACAAAGACAAATGTGCATAGTACCGTTGTGCCAGGGTGTCCGTATTTTCATTATCAATGACAATAATATTGGTTTTCTAGGAGGAAGCACTAGGAAACGAACAATTAAACTACTGGAGAACATAAAATGGTATATATGTATATTATCAACATAATATACAGGTATTTTATATGAATCTCAATCACCAGCCTCTAAAGTCCACTTTCAAAAACAATTATTAGTGGTTCTATAAGAATAATAGCCAGTTCTCCTAATTTCATTATTTGGACCTGTTTATAATTCTTAAATATTTTGAAAAGAATTTCCTTATTCACCCATGGTAAATGGTTACTCTTGAGATATCGCCAGTACTTCCTAGTTGACTAACTTCTTTTTATTTACCTTTCTTGTTAGAGAAAGAAATTTTAAAGGAGTTATGTCATTGTTTCCTACTTCATTTACAAGTGAAGTTATTTTTCTCTACAGTATCCTTTAAATGGATACAGTGACCTTGCACTGATCTATCTTTTCCCTCTAGTTCTTTTTATGGAAACCACTCCTTTTTCCATACTTTATTTGTATGTCTTAGACAAATATGTATTTAAAATTTTATCACTTACAATTCTAGCATCCTTTTCTCTTGGGTGTAGTTATAGAAGCCTCCTTTTATGAGAACCTATTGTTTTATTTTTATAATATGCAAAAGGAGGTTCAGGGATGAGCTTCAAGAGATCCAGGAGCCCTCTGAAAGGTTTTGAAAAGGCTGTAGGTGTTCATTTGTGGAGAACACTCATCCACTTCAACAATTCTAAGTGATCTAGGGGACAAATGAATATAAACAGCTGGTGCGGACAGTCCACGGCACACAAGTACCCCATGTACGTGGCCCATTCGGCTCTGCCAGCCCTGGTGTTCTGCTACCTGCAGGTAGCAGCTCCACTTCCCTCAAGAACTGGGAAGAGACTGACACCAAGAGACACCTTCTCCTATACAAGAGTCGATATGTAACAAGGCACTGATTCCAAGGTGTATCTCAAGTACCCAATTCCTATAGGAAGATGGGCTTTTAATGAACCATGACTGGTCCTGATTTTGCAGCCAGAGGAAGGGCAGGTAAATTTTAGAATTGCAAATTAGAATTCAAATGAGTCTTCTCATTCTAAAAATTACAAAGAAAAAGTGATGTGGAGTCATTTTTATGCTGCCAGTGGCCTGAGAATCTACCGGTAGTTATTTCCAAGGAAAACGCACAAGTTCCAACCTGATTTCCACTTGGGTCCTATCCTATGTAGGTCATTCTAAGAAAAGGCAAGGAAACATTTTATTTGGTTGCTTTTTAGCTTTTCCTCTTGAACATCATCATTCAGTTAGTCCAGCTCTATAACTCTAGGCCAAGTCTTTCTTCTGCTTTCCAGATTCATCTATTCAACCATACGGTCTTTTTCCAACTCCATTCCCACAGGCATCTCTGCTCTCACCTTGTATCCCTGCCTAGCCCCACTCCACAAGGATAAGGACCCTCATATGCATACTTGTTTTCCTCTCTAGCATTGTGCCTGCTCCATAACAGAGCTCTACAAATGTTTGAGGACACACGAAGAAATGGAACTAATTTTAAAACAGTTTTTATTTAGCCATTAGTTATTATTAGACATGATTTTTAAGTACGTAACCTGAATTGTTAATACAGCAAGACATACAAACACAGTGTTAGGTCACTCTGTTCCGTTTTTGTCCTGTTGATGGATTTTAATACTTCTTAACACAATTTTTACTAAATCTACACGTAACGAGCGGAAGATATGAATAATTGTGCATTTCTTAGCTTGGTTCTACTTTATATACTAAAATGTTAAAAGTGGACCGTTTCACTTCTAGTCTCTGGTATGAATCAGAGGACACAGAGGACATATATTCTGGGTTTCCAGGCTGAAGGGTAGTGCTCCTGACGCGTGTGAGCAGTGTGCATTTTGACTTGCAAAAAGCAAGTCACTAAAGCCAATTTTTTATGACCCTCAGCCCACCCACTGAGGGTATAAAAATTTTGAGATTGAAAAGGTCATTAAAGAAAACATCTCTAGAGAAAGGTGTTGAAATTCAATGGCCTTTTTCCTCCCACTGCCTGGGGGCAAGGGTGGGGCAGGAAGCAGGCAGCTTTCCTCTCCCTTCTGGTGGAGGAGCTTGGCCTGTCTCCCCCTAGAGTGTAGGGTCTCAGTGAACTGCTAATGCAATCAAACAGAAAAAAAGTCTACCAGGGAGAAATGGGCCCAAGTGGCTAATGGCAGCTGACAAAGAAAACTTTACTGGAAGTAAATTGTGATAACAAACAAGGCAGTAGAAGCAATGATATGTGCTTTACATGAACCAGATGTGGGACATGAACGGGAGAGCCAACCTGGAACCATTTTAAATATTGCCCAAAAGGGCTTCATGAAAGGGTGTTAAGACTCTCTCAGGGGTGAAGGTGCATGCCCTGAGACTGAGGTGAAAATTAAAAATAGTCAGCTAGAAAATGGAAGATTCATTGCCCAAGTCACAGGAAGTTTACTCAGGTGTGCCCAAAGGGATGACTATCAAAGACACTTAAAAGTGCCCCCTTCAAGAGTCAGCCTCCAACAACCACTAAGTCCAGAGACCCCAGTACCAGGCCAAGGTATTTCCTGCCTATTCCCTCTCTCCCATCCCCCTCAAAACCCTGGAGGAAACAGAGGCAGCTAAACAGGGTAGGTTGGGAGAGAAGAAATAAACTATGAGGACACAGGGTGTTCTTCACACCTGCCCGCCCCTGCAAATGTCCGACCTAAACAAGTCCTAGCTGGAGGAGGACAGAAGATTTAATCTGATGGGAAGTATAAAGTTTTGCTATCACATGAGACTTGAAAAGAGAACTGGTTTTATGACTAAAGGGACTAGAAGGCTTTTGATTTTCTGTAACTGGGAAAATAATGAGACCTGCCCCATATTTCATCCAAAAGGCACAGAAGATCTATTCAGGTTTGAATGAGCAATGGGAAGGGGAACACTTTTCAGTTTCACCATGCATTCTATGGATACTGTTATTTTCATAATTAATTACCACCATAATCCAAAAGCATTCTTTGAATTTCAAAATGGTGATGTCTGTGATCTGGTAATGCTGGGAGGCTTGAAATGTTGCCTCTGAAAGCCTGGTGGTTCACTCACATTACTGGAGTTAGCATTTCTAAACTACATTTTGCAATTATGGAGATAATTGATGAAAACATATCCACATTCAGCCACAGCTATAGTTTTCTTGACTTTAAAGAAATATTTTACAAGATAAATAAGTGTACCCTCCAAAATTTTTCACTAAAACATTTTAACATGTGACTCTTGAAAAAGTCTTATTTAAACTTGTTTTATTATTTAATTATTGTTGCTATTTAGTCACTAAATCATTTCTGACTCCTTTGCGACCCCATGGACTGTAGCCTGCCAGGCTCCTCTGTCCATGGAATTTTCCAGGCAAGAATATTGGAGTGGATTGCCATTTCCTTCTCCAGGGATTGAACCCTTCTTCCTATTCAGGGATTGAGCCCGTTTCTCCTACAGGTAGATTCTTTACCACTGAGCCACCCAGGAAGCCCTGTATTATTTAATGCTGCTAAGTCACTTCAGTTGTGTACGACTCTATGAGACCCCATAGACGGCAGCCCACCAGGCTCCCCAGTCCCTGGGATTCTCCAGGCAAGAACACTGGAGTGGGTTGCCGTTTCCTTCTCCAGCGCATGAAAGTGAAAAGTGAAAGTGAAGTCGCTCAGTCGTGTCTGACTCTTAGCGACCTCATGGACTGCAGCCTACCAGGCTCCTCCGTTTATGGGATTTTCCAGGCAAGAGTACTGGAGTGGGGTGCCATTGCCTTCTCCAAATAGATTGCATTAAATATAGACTATTAAATTTACCAGTGGGCACAGGAACAAAAGTATATTCTAAGTTAGCTTTCACAAGCAGACCTATAATTCAGTAAGATAACATAGAATCTCAAGGTATTATAGATGAATAATTAATAAGCATATTGGATGACCATGATGGTTGGTCATTATCTAATACATGCTGAAAATGTGAAAAAGATCTGAAGAGAGAATTCAGAAATGGCAATACAAGGATTGTTTTCCCATGACTAAACTTAGTCTCACCATCCACCTAGTTAGTCACATCCTCTTAAGGTAGAAAGCAGAGAGCCAAATGTAAAAATCTGAGAAATTTTCCAAAATCATTCTAAAAAGAGTAGGGTCCTAAATACAAAGGATCCTTCCACTTACAACATTGTTTCCAAATATAATTCCTGGTATCAAATATGTCTACATGATAGAAACCAAACAGATAAAACAAAAATTCTCAGTTGGGTCAACCAGTAGACTGCCTTTGTAACAACACTACATTTATTATTAACTCTTCCCCATTTCCCCATGTTCTGACAGCTCCATGTGTGGTTCTGATGGAGACTCTGTTCTTGCTGATGGATGTGTCTTAAGAATCTCTTCTATTTCTTTAAGATTCTAAGAAGACTTAAATTTCTACAGATGAGAAGATGAAGAATATACACCAATTTAAGGAATCAATCATTAGAAATGAGTGTAAAATAGACTAAATGGAAACAGGTCCTACACTCTGTCCACTAAGACCCTGGGGAGGGCTGTGGTGGCTGCCCCAATACCTATTTGAATTTTCCTTCAGCTACATCTTCTCAAGTTATTGCCACTGGTCAGCCGTCTCAAAAGGGTGCTCAAAGACCTCATATCAGTACAGCTGTCTCTCAGCTACACTTCTTCTAGTTTTATGCCAACAGTGCCACCCAGAAACTTTGACACTGAAATCTCCTTTGCTCCCATGAAAACATCTAAAGGTTTCTCAACTCTGATACGATTTGAGTTCCCCTTATAGGCTCTGTAACAAGCTCTTTTAGAGCGACAGCATACCCTACACTCTTCCATTTACTCATAGCCCTAGTTAATAGATCCCTGTTGGAAAATCATATTCATGTATAACTTTGAATGTGTCACTTGCACAAACACACACACATGCACACACTCACACACTCCTTTCATAGATTTCCTAGTAACCAACCTAACTTAAGCACCATTCATATCCTGCCTTCTCCCTCCAGCCACCTCCCCAAAGCTTCTGCTGCTTTTTTTCTTGCTTTCTCCTAGGAGCTACCTTAACAAAGAGATAGGCCATTCCTTTGGCGGAAAAGCAAATGGAGCCTCCAGGGACATCAACAATGGGCAAGGAGAAACCTAGCTTTTTCAACAGCTGTTCAGAAGTCTCCAGGAGTTAGTTTCTTTGATTTAGATAAATAAAATACAAGCGATGGGTAAGAGCTCAGATAAATGCCCACACCTCTGCAGTAGACTCTCCCAAGATACAGTGTTACACATAGTCTCTCCAGCATCATTCCACGTGACCTAAGGACAAAATCCATTCCCTTTGTTGATGCATCATATTGGACTTGTTCTTCTCCTTTCCTGCCTCCCTAATATTTTCCCCTTACTCTTGCTTCGCTGAGATTCACCTTCCAATAATCCATTAGCAGCTACTGTTTTCTAAGGAATCTGTGCAAAGAGACTATAAAATAGACTATTTGCCTTGGTCAATTTTTTTAAAATTATCTAACAGTTTTTTCCTAGTAGTTAATGCCTCTGTTTTATCACTAAATAAAGGGTAATTTTTAGCTTTTTACATATTTTACTTCATTTATAAATGTGTATCCTATAATCTCAAGGTATTGGCATCATATTTTATCACTGGACTGTATATTTTTAATCATTAAAAATTATTTTTCCAAGCTGACTTAATATCCTTGAATCTGACTAAATAAGCATGTTGGTTGGAGGATCAAGAAGAGGTTCTGAAATAATCAAAATCAAATCAAGACTGCATTTGCGAGAGCCTATGGGTCACTTCATAGTTTTGGATTTATTGCGTGAGGATTGAGCTGGACATTTCTCCTTTTTATGTTGCATTGAGTTGTTCTTTAAATGACAGAATTAAATGCTCAAAGATGAAATCTTTTGAGTTACAATGTCCCTGAATCAAATGCTGTGAAGATGAAGTAGCTTCGCTGTTATGTCTGTCAAAGCCTTCTAGCTATACTTCACATTTGGTGCCTTTATATTTGTTCTTCTATTTCTATTTTGTTAAATAAAATGTTGGAACATATACCGAGAAACACAGATTGTCCATAGCAGCGTGAGACTTGGGCTGTGGTTGGAAATAATTTAAATTAAACATTCCATGAACACTGAAGACGCTTCCAACTTCCCAATTTAACCTGTGTATAAATTATACCCCCAAAAAATGTAATACAAGAATATTATATAAAGGAACCTAGAAATCTAAATATATGATTGATCCATAGTTTACATTTTTATATAAATTATATTTAAAATGTAAAAATTGAATATATTCTCATTTTTAACAAAAGATTACTAAATCCCACCAGAAAAAAGTACTAAACAGAGAAAAGTCTCTAGAATCTAAATCTTACTTGAAAAAATTATCTTACCTAAAATAAATTATGCTCTTAAAGAGAATTCTTACCCAAAACATGTATTCTATGACCAGATAAAGGGCATTCAATGTTCAGGATGTAAGTAATCATGCAAATACTTTTCCAGCTGGGCAACAAGAAGCATTCATTTTATTCCACAATTCTCCAAAATGCTGTGTTGCTTATCAAGTTTTAAAATAACTGCCTCCGTGTCCACGTTTTGGCAGCCACAAACTATGGCGTGACTAGAACTTTGCTCATGTTGCTTTGGATTCACAGGCTGTGTCTAAATGCAGCCTCTGAGTTGGATAGCTGCACACAGAATCTAGCCAGATTGGTTGCAGAGATCGTAATCAAATGTTAAGACATCAAAAAGATCCAGTTATTAAAGACACTTGAAATCTATAGACACAGATAAAGTGTAGGCCAAGGCCCAAAGTATGCCAAAGAATGACTGATGATTGGAGGGTGATGTAATTCTTAAGATTGGTAACAGATGACCCTAGCTATAGATTAGCAGGTAGTAGAGACCCCGTGGACTGCAGCCCGCCAGGCTCCTCTGTCCATGGGGTTCTCCAGGCAAGAATACTGGAGCGGGTTGCCGTGCCCTCCTCCAGGGGATCTTCCCAAGCCAGGGACTGAACCCAGGTCTCCCACATTACAGGCAGATTCTTTACCAGCTGAGCTACCAGGGAAGCCCTTCTAAAAACCAGCCCTGACCTCATCACATATTGGGTTATCAGAAGTTTCCCGAAAAAATTATCTCGGGTCCAAAGATGATTCATTCTATAAGGGCAAAATACCAAAAAAGAAAACAGTAGATACACTAACAGGAAAATGCAGTGAATCACTTTATGCCCATAAATTTGAAGACTTAGACTAAATGAACAAATTTCTGGAAAACAGCAACTTATCAAAACATACTCAAGAACATATTAACAACCGAGTACTACTGTAACCAGAAAGGACACTGCAGTAGAGTTTAAAATCTTCCCACAAAGAAAAAAATGGGCCCAGACAATTTTGCAGGCAATTTCTCCAAAACTTTCAAGGAAAAAAATAATTCCAGAGTATAGAATAAAAGCACAGAAAAGAGGACAACTCATTTTGATGATCTGATAAAGCCTAGTTACTAAAACCAAATATGGACAGTAAGAGAAAGGAAAATGACAGGCCAATCTCATTCATGAGATTCTTTGACTCAAAAATCCCAAAATATTAATAAACTTAATTAATCACTGCATACAAATACAGTATCATTAATTCACATCAAGATAATACCACTTATTATCAAGAATAATAAGTTAAGACCTGTGATTTCAGCTCCAAGATATAAGAAAGGAGCTTGGAATTTGTCCCTCCCATCTTTACAACCAGGAAAAGGTAGACAAACTGAAAATGAAAAGAAAAAAAAATTGTTTCTATCAGATAATTGAACGATAATTGAAGTTGTCAGACAAACTTCTGCCTCCCAAATGTGGAGGGAGGCACATCAGAAAGATGACCACAGCCAAGACCCACCTCACTACCGCTGAGCCGTAAACGGATAAGAACAATTAAACGGTAATTTTGACAGAAGGCCGAGAGTGGACTGCTGTGAGAGTAAGAAATTCCTGGGGCCACAGTCTTCAAATGGCCCCCCGGATTTTCCCAGGCCTCCCTTCAGGAACTCCGACAGGTTCTCACTTGAGGATCTGAGAGCCGGAGGGGGTCCCTGCGTCTCTGGTAAGGGGAGGGGAAGAGTTGCCCTTATGAAACATTTTCAGAGACATCTCCACTCAAGAGGCTTATGCTTCAAGGCAAAGGACTTTGCCTTAGCATGCTTCTGAAACCTTATCCTCAGTTCAGTTCAGTTCAGTCGCTCAGTCGTGTCCAACTCTTTGCGACCCCATGGACTGCAGCACGCCAGGCCTCCCTGTCCATCACCATCTCCCGGAGTTTACTCAAAGTCATGTCCATCGAGTCAGGGATGCCATCCAACCATCTCATCCTCTGTCATCCCCTTCTCCCCCTGCCCTCAATCTTTCCCAGCATCAGGGTCTTTTCAAATGAGTCAGCTCTTCGCATCAGGTGGCCAAAGTAATGGAGTTTCAGCTTCAGCATCAGTCCTTCCAATGAAAATTCAGGACTGATTTCCTTTAGGATGGACTGGTTGGATCTCCTTGCAGTCCAAGGGAGTCTAGAGAGTCTTCTCCAACACCAACCTTATCCTAGGGGTCAAGAATTTCTCCCCATTCAAGCCACCTTCAGCCCTTCTGTCTCACTCGAGGGAATAAAAAATAAAAACTATAGTGAACAGGGAATAGGGCTTCAGGGAAACAGTTTTGAAATGCTACCATGGGGGAAGGCAGGATAGGACAAGGAAAATGAGTGAAAACCACTGTAAGAGGGGCAGAAGCTATTGTGACAGCCACAGACAGCCACTAGACACAGGCTCACTGAAATACTCAGAATTAATCAGATTACGGAATGCTCTGCCTCTCTCACCCCTCCCACCACACACACAGGGCTTCAGTATGATAATAATGGATTAGAGCTAAAAGAATTGTAAAACATTTACTATTGTAAAACACAGTAGTAGGTAAAACATGCTACTCTGAGGAGCAGTTCTTAGGGAAGCCCCAGAGCAAAGACAGGAGACAAAGGAAGGATGCAAGAGGAATCTGAAGCTTCTGGAGCCGTGTGTGTTCACTCACTTCAGCCGTGTCCGACTCTTAGTGACCCCATGGGCTGTAGGACCCCGGGCTCCTCTGTCCATGGAATTTTCCAGGTAAGAATA
This sequence comes from Odocoileus virginianus, assembly GCF_023699985.2. Lineage (NCBI taxonomy): Eukaryota > Metazoa > Chordata > Mammalia > Artiodactyla > Cervidae > Odocoileus > Odocoileus virginianus. The sequence goes on from NC_069676.1 coordinate 87,193,729, forward strand.
CTGAAGTGGGTTGCCATTTTCTTCTCCAGGGATCTTCCCGACCCAGGGATCAAAGCCTTTTCTCCCACATTGCAGGCAGATTCTTTACTGCTGAGCATCAGGGAAGCCCTCTGGAGCCATAGCTACGGTGAACATCAAACACAGTCATCTCCTAGTAAGATAAGCATAAATCCTCACACTAAAGGCCTATTAAATTAGTTGCTATTACCTAATACAATATGTCCTGCTTACAACAACCACACACGAAAAATTATAAGGGTGCCAAAAGGCAAGGAAAAAAAAAAAAAAAACTCCACCAGTCTACCACCACAATCTGAAGAGATAAAGCAATCATCAGAACCAGACACCAGACTCAGATATGTGCAGCTGCTGGAATTATCAAACAAGGATTTCAAATGCTAAGATCAATATGGTAAAGGCTCTAAAGTAAACAACATGGAGATTTAAAGGGATCATGTAAGTAAAGAGATAGAAACCTTGAGTAAGAATAAAAAGGAAATGCCATAACTTTTAGACACAGTAAAAGAAACCAAGAATGCCTTTGATGGATTCATCCGTAGACTTGATATGCATGAGGAAAGAATTAGCAAACCTGAGGAAAACAGGTCCATAGAAACTTCTCAAACTGAGATGCAAAGAGAAAATAGAAATAATAGAACAGAACATCCAAGAACCATGGAACAAACTTCAAAAGGTGTAACAAACACAACAGAAATACTGGAAAAAGTAAGTGAGATTGAAGCAGAAGAAACAGTTAAAGTGATAATGGTCAAGAACTTTTCATATTAATGACAGACACCAAATCACAGAACCAAGAAGCTCAAAGACCATTAAGCCAAAAAAAAAAAAAAAAAAGGAAACAAAACTAAACAAAAACAAACAAATGAACAACAAAAAAACCATACCTAGGCATATTATATTCAAGTTACAGAAAACCAAGGACAAAGAAAATCTTAACAGAAGGCCTCTTCATTTTTTACAGATGAAGAATAAGATAAAGCTTTCCACTATGACAATTTCTACCTAACAGCATATGAGGTCTTGGGAAAAAATAAATAAAGGGGATTTGAAAGGAAGAAAGAAAACTACCATGATTCACAGATAATATGATAACACATATAGAAACCCCAAACTTCATTATATTAATAAATTAAGATTTGCAATATTCCTACAGAGGAAACTATAAAACTTGATTGGAAAACATCAAAGAAGATTTTTTTAAAAGTTGAGAAACATGCCATATTCAGGGATAGAATGACTGAATATTAGAAAAATGTCATTTCTCCTCAAATTGGTCTACAGACTGTAGGCAATTCTAATCAAATTTCTAAAGGTTTTTGGTGAAACTCAACAAGCCAATACTAAGCTTCGTGTGGAAAATCAAGGGTTGAGAATTGCCAGGTCTCCTTTCTTTTATTTTCTTTCTTTTTCTTCTTAATTGGAGGACAATTGCCCCACAATGTTGTATTAGCTTCTGCCATACATCAACATAAATCAGGCATAGTTTGTAAAATAGACAGCCAGTGGGAATTTGCTATATGATGCAGGGAGCTCAAACCTGGTGCTCTGTGACAGCCTAGAGGGGTAGGAAGGGGTGGGAGGTGGGAGGAAGCCTCTAGAGGGAGGGGGCATATGTCAGTTTCCTTTCTGACAAAGAATAAGATGGGTGAATTGCCCTGTCTGACATCAAGAAATATTCTAAAATTACATTATTTAACACAGTGTAGAAAAAGTGCACATACAGAAAAATAAAGCAAAGGAATATAGAATCAAGAAGTAAACACCCACATACAAACTTGAGTTAGGAAACAACAGCATTGTAGATCAGTGAGGAAACATTTCAATAAATGCTATCCAAACAATTGCTTATTCACATAGGGAAGAAAATAAAGTCAAAACTTGACATCACACAATAGACAGAAATGAATTCTAAGTGGATTGAAGACTTAAAGGAGAAAGACAAAATGATAAAACTTTTAAAATATAATCAACGGGTCGAGAAGACAGACATGGAAAATGTACTTTGAAGGCAATGTATTAAGTCCAATGATGACCTTAAAGGGGAGATCTCCCTGGAGGTGATGGGGTGGGAGAGTATTATTCTAAGCAGAGGGAATAGCGACTGCAAAGGCCCAAGGGCATACACTGGCAGGTACTCTCAGGGACTGGTCAGCCAAACCACATGGATGGCTCCCTTAACACATGGAGGCAGGAGTAGCAGAAGCTAAACTGGAAAAATAGATGGAGGTCTCATCCCAAAGGGAGCCACAGGGGAAGTGAAAATAGGAGTGATGTGATGTCATTCGCATATTAGAAAGATCTGTCTGACGTCAAGGTGGATGATAGGATGAGAGAGGGTTAGATTGAAACTTGGGAAATGAGCAGATGATGAAAGGAACGGATGAACAACTAACGCTGGCTCGAGTTAAGACAGCAGCCAAGGAGCTGAAGACTAGCAGAGGGAGTGAAACGGGCGATAAGGGAGAGTTAGAATCCACCGAGGTTTGTGGCTTTGTGGAGGAGGAGACGATGAGGGTGACTCTCAGCCTTCCAGAATCAGAATGGAGAACTGAATAGAAGGAAATGTAAACTCATATTCGAAATGAAGAACCAATTCAGGGGTTTAGGATGGGAAGGAAGATAATGAGTTCAGTTCTGAACAAACTGAGTTTGGATAGTACTGTCATATCAAGCAGGTGATGCTCAGAACTTGTGGAAGACATCAAGACATCATAGATAGTAAAAAAAAAAAAAAAAGAAAAGAAAAGTAGTTTTCATGGTGAAGAAACAAAATTAGAATATATTCTGATATTGTTAGAAAAAGTTTGGTGTCATTAATTATGGTGGTCAGGAATGATGACTGAAAAATGTGCTGTTTGGAAAAGAGAGTGCTGAAAAACAAACTGCTGCTAAATATAAGTCTTAATTAAAAATAAAATAGTATTTACTGGTCTCAAAATAAGGAGATCCAAATGAGCTAGGGAACCCAAATTTGGAAAGATATTCTTTCACATTTAAATCATGGTGCCTACTTTTTCTGACTCCAATGCATGTTTCTCTTTATTTGTTCTTTATGCTTAGAATGCAAAAAAAAAAAAAAATTGTTAGAGTGGGTAATCTAGGGTCTCTCAGTACACAAGTGCTTCCTTAAAAACCAGAACAATCCAAACAATAGCAACAGTAACCTCAGATGCAATGGAAGACACAGTCTAATGTTCCAGATTAATAGTATAGATTAAAACAACCCCACGTGAGCAGTACTGGCGCTTTGGATCCCTCCATAAATTCCTAATGAACTACAGTGATAAACACCAAATCAACCCTGGGGCCTGCTTCAGCTTCTCAGACTTCAGAATCCGTACTGGAAACCATTGCCTCAGTGACCTAGACAAGCTTATACATTCCTGAAAGTAAATAGATTTAACTCGATAAATATTACAAAAATTGTGAGAAACCCACTGAAGTGGGGAAAGGAGGCTTTTAAATGAAATAATTATAAAACTGATACATTAATAGCTGAATTGGGGATTTTCTTGCTTTAACCTTTTCCGTGTCTCTGAACAGCAACATGTTTTTAAATGACAGGTAGTTTCCTTGGCACCTTTTGACATCAGCTGTTGTCGGATCCGATTCCCTAAATTCTCTCTTTTCAGAGAAGGGAACTCGTCACTTCTCTGCTATTTCCCCTGAAGCGTGTGCAGAAGTGAGAGGCTCCCAGCCCAGGAAGAAAGATCTAAAGCTGTGTCCGTATCGCTAAACACAGTACCTTGTGCCCTGTGTTTTCTTCAGTTACAGAGACTCTTTAAGAAAATGCTCAAAACAATTATGTTTCATTTTATACGATAAATATAGCTTTCTGTATTACATGAAAGCTCTGTGCAGCTTTCTCCCCACATGCCGAGGAGACAATGTTGGGTTTTGACTAGTATTTTTCTTGACTGAAGCTCAGTATCTCATTCCAAGATATTAAGAATCAGCTCTTTTTATTTTTCTCATTTGCTTCCCTAAACAGTATCAGTTAATTTCTCATTGTTAGAAGATCTGAAATTTAGGAAGCCAAGGGCTGCTATTTCATTTCTCATGCTTCTCTAAAAGCCTAATGTTTAAAAACGCAAGAACCTTGACTAATGGGAGCTGTCCTTTGACTCAGACATGTATTTTTGCCCTTAAGGTGGATAGACATCGTATTTATGTAGTTACTATGTACACTCCTAAATTAGGAATAAACTCTACCTTGTGATGTGGACATTCAAAGTGTATATTCACATTAGTAGGTTTATAGGTTTGCATCCTTTACTACATATAATTTTAAACAAATAAATAAGCTTAAATGGTTGCATTTGAAGGTGAAGCTACTACATGAAATCCCTTCATTTTTCATATTCTTATAGTAATTGACTGATAGATTCTAATTTTACTCAATATATTAACCTTTGCTGGGATAATCCTAAAGCATTCTGATTCTTGTTTGCCAAAATAGTTGAGTGCTTCTCAACCCACCATACTTCTATAAATGGGTACACCTAAAGGTCACACCTTTCTAGGAAAGGCTTAAGCTTTACTTTCAAGCAGAGAAAGACTAGACAGAAAGGATAAAGAGGGAAACACTGGCGTCAAGAAAGCAACTTCTCTTCGGGAAAGTGATCAGAGAGGCAAGGCTCTTGCCTCAGCTCTCTCTACCATCACCACCTGTCCATTCTGGAGATCTGCTTCTGACCTCTTCCCAGAGCTGACCGTTTGAAAACGATATATCCCTAAGCAGACTGGATCTGAGAACTGGGGTATTGATTATCTCCTCTGTTAATTATCAGGGGAATGTATTTGTTTTCTACGGCAACTGTAACAAACTGCCACAAATGCAGCGGTTTAGACCAGTGCACATGTCTCATGTCATAGCTCCAGCAGGCAGGAGTCCAAGATGGGTCTCATGGGGACAAAAGTAAGGTGTCAAGCAGAGCCTTGCTCCTTCAGGAAGCCATAAGTGGGAATCCATTTTCTTACTTTTTCTGACTCTATCTTAGTCCATTCAGGCTGCTATAACAGAACACCATAGGCGACAAAGCTTATAAACAGAATTTTTTTCTATTGCTTGGTTTTTAATCAAATGAAGCAACTGGGGCTGAAAGTAGCTAAGTCACTAGCTGACAACTGCTCAGAATGCCTGAGATGGAATGCCGGTCTCTCTGGCCCCAGAGCTGTGGTCTTTCCACAGCACCATGCTGTCTGAGGGCTATACATACTGCCTTAATTTGCAGAACTTGCTTTCAGGATTTTGAAAAACATCAAGGTTGGATCTGCCTTTTCTCTGGGTTCTTCATTTACCTAGCTAGATATCCCCTCAACACATTTTTTCTTTCACTGAGCAAAACGTACTCTTGAAATTTATTTTATCACTTGTCATATGTGTTCTGCAAAGTGCTGTGTACATTTATAAAATAGAGCCCTTAAATCTAAAAGCAGACAATAGATCATTTTCTTATTCTCTTCAATTCAAAGAGCTTAATTCAAATTCATTTCCCTTTTTCTGTTGCTGCACGTAAAGGCATTTGATTTCTTTCCCCACCACGGCCCACCTGAGTGGGAGGAGTTACTCTTTGAAGGCAACAAGCATGGAGCCTGGAAGTTAATGATTAGACCCACCTTCTTGCACAAGAAGGAAACTAAATCCGATCAACCAGAAGAGCCCGCAGAAAATGAGTAAGTGTCAGAAAACCTGATAAAAAGGAAACAAAAATTCTGCTGCAAAATCACAGCCCCTGTGATGATCAGAGGGGGAAGACAGAGGGTAATTTCCCCCTTTATTGAAATATTCATTTGTCCTTTCTCTGCTGTTTTGGAAGCATTTACAGAAGCTTTCACAAGCTTTCAGCTTCAATTTAGAAGATAGCTCTTCAAAGAAAAGGATGATGTTTAATTTCTTCTTCACCTTTCTACAGCACTCTGCACACAGCTGGTGTTCAATAAATGTTTTGTGCACTCAAATGTAAGAAGTGTGAGTAAAAAGTCCTGGGTGAGATGTGTTTTCTCTTTCCTAGAGCCCAGAACAGAAAACGACCTCCTGTTGGTTATAAATCTGATAATAAGGTCCGTGGAGAATGCTGGATATGTACTGCCTGGCTGTTTGGGCCCCAACATAGCAGAGGACCCCCCGCCCCAGCCTGGGTTTCCCATTCAGGTGCTGGACACAGCAGCTCCAACCACCACCACCAACCCCCCCACCAACAAAGAAGCCAACAACAACAGTGCATGTCCTTGTAAGCCTAAAGTGCTTTTTCTCAAAGCTGCATATCTTGTCAAAACTGTTTGCCCACATCACCGCAATCTGTGTGCAGGGAAGCCTGAAACAAGTCCGTGTTTGGAAAGCAATGGAAAGTACAAGAGGTTCTGAAATTCATAAGCCTGGAAAAGCAATGAATCAGAGAGAAGCTGCTCTTCTCTGTTCTTCCAAATTGAAAAGCACTCAAGGCGATAGAGCAGCTGCTGCTTGCCTAGGCTGGTTCTTATTGACCTGACTTGACCTTGTACCTCATGTTTGAATCAAGCCTCCAGCTAGACCAGGAAACCAGAGCACCCCTCACCCACCCATCTCCCATGACCAAGTTTGACCTCTACATCTCTCCTCCTCCCTGGGCAAGTACGGCCAGGGAGCCAGGCTGCAGAGAGAAAGCAGAAAGCTAGGTCAAAGGAGATGCTTCATTAAAGGGTTAGCATCAAAGAAGCATCACAACCCTCCTTCCTTCCCTTTCAGCTGATCTGCTCCCTGCTCATCCTTTACATTTTATAGGCTTCGGTTCCAACGGCAGGTGATTAATAATTAAGTGACTGTTAATTCTTTTCTCCTGGAAGTCAGGATTACCTGGGCAATGATGATACAGTGGTAGCTCAAGAAGGAAAACACCAAAAGAAATTACAGTGTTTTCTTTCCTGGGTCAAAATTATAACATCCATCAGGGAAATGGGTTGTCATTTGTAGCCTTCAACCTATAAACAAACATTTTATTTTATTTCAAATTATGTTATTTTTTTCTTTTTTCTTTTCCAAGTAACCTCCATATTTTCAAGAGGAGGAGAGAAAAAAGCCACATTGCCCTTCAGGAATTATGAGCTTTCTTGGCTCCATCTAGTCAACTTTCAATATTTACTTGGCAGCTGATTGAAATTCAAATAAACCTACAGTTATTAGGTGAAATAAAGTGTGCCTCATAAGTCAGGGCACTCATAGCGTGTAGAAAATTTTCAGCTGCCCTAATTTATGTTTCCAGTTTGACCCAGAGTAAGTTGTGTCACTCATTACTAGGTGACATGTGGTCAAGGCCAACCCCAAAGAGCTCAGTCAAGGAAAGTTCTTTGATGTTGCTCTGATTTCCCAGAGTTTGTACAACTAAAGCCTTCCTGAAAAACAGTGACTGGATGAGGTGTGTGTGTGTGCAACTAGATGATGATTGCCAAGCATATTCTTAACTATTTTAGAGCAATTCAAAAACCTGGCCACTAGAGAAACCTCCACTAACCACCTCCACCTCATTCTGATTATTCTCACTCAGAGTGATCGGAACCACACTGTCCTACTCTTCTTGCATTTCCTCGCCCCTAACAGTGATTCCAAATCCACAGAAGCTGGACTTTCAACTTCTTAAAAGAAAAGAGCCCATTAATTACAGCAGATGATCAACAGATAATAATTGTTGTTGCTGTTTAGTCGATAAGTTGTGTCTGACTCTTTGTGACCCAGTGGACTCTAGCCCACCAGGCTCCTCTGCACATGGGATTTCCCAAGCAAGAACACTGGAGGGCACTGCCATTTCCTTCTCCAGGGTATCTTCCCAACCTAAGGATTGAACCTGTGTCTCAGCTTGGCAAGAGGTTTCTTTACCACTGAGCCACCTGCGAAGCCCCCAACAGATATTTAGAAATGAGCAAATGGATGAATGCGTGAAAGCCTAATTTGATTGAAGTCCCATAAAGTCCCATTCACTAGTGAGATTTTCTTGCTGCCCACTTACCTTCTTCCCTCCTACCCACACTGTTCTTTGGAATCCCAAGGTTCCGGAAGCACCAGAGAATGTTTGGTTTGGGCAGACACTCAAGTACACTACCCACAGCAAGGATCAGCACACGGGCAGCCAGCTTTGTGCAGGCTAAGTCGCTCAGTCGTGTCCAGCTATTTGCAGCCCTATGGACTGTAGCCCACCAGGCTCCTCTGTCCATGGGATTTTCCAGGTAAGAATACTGGAGTGGGTTGCCACACCCTCCTCCAGGGGATCTTCCCGACTCAGGGATCGAACCTGTGTCTCTTGGGTCTCCTGCATTGGCAGGTGGGTTCTTTACCACTAGTGCCACCTGGGAAGTCTTAAGCCAGCTTGCCTTCATGGCAAATGAGTGTTTTGCACATATCCAGATCACAGATACCCTTAGCTCTTGAGTAAAGTTTGCAGGACATCTGATCTATCATGCTGATGATGTGGTTTAAGAACAAATAAATAATGCATCGTTAATGATTCAGCTTTAAAACAAACACTTCTTATGAGTTCTCTCAAGCTCCCAAATAAGCTTCATTGAAGAGTATCCCAAGATTGCATGGCAAAAGACTTCTCTGTGAACCAGTATTTTCTTGATACTCTATCAGGCAAGCAAACAGAAGACAGAAATACCCTGGATTTGAGGCTGCTATATGTCTGCACCTGTCAGAGGCCTGGATTTCAAAGTTTGGTTTGGCATTGTGACTGCTTCACTGTTATCATTGAGTAGTTGTAAAATAAGGGAAAGTTATACACTTGAACTTATTAATTTAAAGCATTTTATTTATATATGCAAGTTTTATACAAAATTTCTGTCTTATATTTAAAACCACTAAAAGAAAACATCAGTGGCAAAGGCGATGAGATCTGTCAGGAACTGGCTGGGTTTTTAAGGAACTTACACACTTCATTCATTCACAGTCATTCAACAAATATTTCCCAGCACCTGAACAATGCCTGGCACTGTTCTAAGGGCTGAGGAAAGAGCTGTGAGTTAGAGAATCAAATTCCTGCCCGTGTTGTAGAGAACTGGTATGTGTGCATGCTAAGTTGCTTCAGTCATATCTGACTCTCTGTGATCCTGTGGACTGTAGCCCGCCAGGCTCCTCTGTCCACGGGATTCTCCAGGCAAGAATACTGGAGTGCGTTGCCATGCCCTCCTCCAGGGGATTGTCCTGACCCAGGGATCAAACCTGTGTCTTATATCCCCTGCATTGGCAGGCAGGTTCTTCACCACTAGCGCCATCTGGGAAGCCCAGAAAATTGGTATAGGTTTATAGTATTTGCTTTCTAACTTCTTAAAATGACGGATAAGAGTGCCTTGTCCCATATTTCAAATATGCCATGGAATGCTGGGAAAATGAACTCTGTATACCAAAATAGTCCATAAATTAATTTTCTATTCATCAAAGATCATACAAATTACAATATTACTAATGCAAGTAAAAGCTTCTTTCTGAGCTAGGTATTTGCAGTCACTTCCACTGTTCTGGTGGTTTCCAGACCCCTCGCAGGCCTGGCCCCCCCTTCCTGTGCTCTCTAATTTGTGGACACCCATGTAAGATGTCTGACAGTGTTGGAAGAGGACAGAATTCCAGAACTGGTTTAAGCACCAGTTGCAGGAGCCATGGGGGATTCTCTCCCAGTTCAAATAACTCCAAAATAAAGACCCTTCTCCCTACCCTACCCATTGCTATTGCCCTGATTAGCTGTATGATGGCCAGGTTTTAGAATCTGCTGCTCTTCATCCGGCCAGGGGAGGATGGCAGGACCCCCACCCGTGCTGTGTCCCAGGGTAGAAAGCCGGCCCCTCAAATGCCATGCTGGAGTGCTGTGTGCAGAGAGGACACACGATTCAACTCAATTATCCAGCAAGTGTAACGTTAGTACCTTCAGCCAAACCGGATCCTCGTCTCAAGGAACTTACACAAATAGGATAGCTTACAGGGTCTGGAGCATCCCATGGACAGAGGAGTCTGGTGGGCTATAGTCCATAGGGTTGCAAAGACACACACACACACACACACACACACACACACACAGAGCCTGCTGAGATGTCAGTCTTGACCCCATGTAGTGAAAACTAGAGGGGAAGGCAGGACAGCACAGTGGTACCCAGCATGGAGTCTGGACCAAGACACCTGGGTTCAAGACCCTCCACATTCATTGCCCTTCCAGCATCCATCTGAAAATGGAGACGACATCCCAGTGTTCCCTCATAGGGCTGCTGTGAGAACTGAATGAGTTGGGACATTCAAACCAGTTAGCGCGGAGCCTGGTGGGACATCAAGTAGCGTCTAAGCAGCCTGGGCAGAACATCCGTCCACGGCTTGCTCATTTCTGTCCATAGGCCTTTCCCCAAACAAACACTAAGAAATGCATGAAACAGCAGCAGAGATGGTAAAAATATTTACTAAAGGTGCCAAACACTAGGTACATACCTGAACTGTTGACATTTAATGTCTTTTCCTCAGTCACCAGTACTAGTATATCAATCAAGGAGAGAAACTCATTCAGGTTATTAGACTGTCTCAGGGCATATGTGGCCTTTGTCTGTTTTACAAATTCCCCCAAATTCTTTTCTTAAAATGGATAGGACTATAATTCATTTTTAATGTGCAGAAGAATTGTAAGAAATGCAGAAGTCTCTTAGGTGATATAAAAATTGAAAATGCTCCATAAAAAGGACCCACTTAAATGTCTGACTTGTAAAAGTAAATGTCTTTTTAGAATTCTTCATTTATCACACTCCACAAGGTCTCTCCTGCTTGCCAGGCCCATGCGAGGCACTCCCTGTAATCTCGGAAACATGAGTGGAGCGGGCCCCCGTGTTTCCGCAGGTATGCTGCTGGGCCTGTGTGAATCTGTCTCACCCCTCCACTCCTTGCCCACGTCCCCAGTGCCCTAAGAAACTTTTGTCCATCAGCTGCATTTTACAGCTAAGCATGGATGCTCGTGGCCAAGGTCATACATCCAGGTAGATGCAGAGCAAGTATCAGATTCTTACCCCATGAGGACTCCCAGCCCAGGGCTCATTCCACAAGCCCAGGCCTGTGCTGAGATGCACCAGAGAGAAGGCCGTGGTGCTGACTGGTAGCCAAAAGGTCTAAGGTTGGAACCTTGAAAAGTCCCTGTGTGTTGGATCTAACTTGGGCTCCAGCACCTCTGGGACCTCTGTGGGCATATCCTCCACTCAGCAAGTCTCAGCCCAGGACCTTGGAAGTGATGTCCGGCCCACGTGGACAGAACACCTCTGAGAGCCAGCTGCCCACATGGGGCCAGGGCTGTGTCTTGTGCAGCCAGGTTGACCAGTTCTCTTGGGCGTCCGGTAACCTCCAAGCCAGGGAAGGAGGGAGCAGGCTGCAGGCACAGTTGCCTGGGTGGCTGCTCCCAACCTCACATCACATGCTGAGCTGCCTTCACCTAAGTGCGGCCGGAGTTCTTCAAAGTAGTTGAACGAAAGTGTTCATAAAACAGACATAGAAATCCATTACCTGCAGTCACCAAATACTGGCACCTTGACATATGGCCAAGTGGCCAACATCCAGGAAATGCATTGGGCTGACACGTGACTCTTACAAAGGAGCCCTTTACTTAAATGAAGTATGTACCTGCTATAGCAAAATATGTGGGGAAGTTCAGGGACCCGTGAGGCTGCTCTTTAGAGCAGAGCATCCCTCTCCTGTATTCAGAATGCTTTCAGAGATCCAGGGCTGTCAGCTCACTCAAGCTCTCTGAATCCAAGATTATAAAAATGAGTCAAGTTATATGTGGAAACTAGAAAATACCACAAACTGAGAATAGAACAAAAAAAGAGCCAGATTCACGGATACAGAGAACAAACTAGTGGTCACCTGCAGTGGAAGGTGGGGCAGCTATGTGGTAACGGGGAAGCGGGCAGAACAAACAGTTGGGTGTGAGATAGGATCAAGGATGTATTGTACAACATGGGAAAGAGCCAATATTCTGTAATAATTGCAAAAGGAAATAATCTTTAAAAATTGTATAAAAATGAAAAAATAAAATAAAAAATAAGAGCATAGCTTTAGGAAAGACCCTAAAGCTAGGGAAGATTGAAGTCAGGAAGAGAAACGGGTGACAGAGGAGGAGATGGCTGGATGGCCATCACTGACTCAATGGACATGCATGTGAGCAAATTCCAGGAGACAGTGAAGGACAGGGAAGCCTGGTGTGCTTCAGTCCATGGGGTCACAGTCAGACCTGACTTAGCGACTGGAAAACAATAAAATGGCTTGAGAGTATGGATTAATAATTAAAAGGTAATTTATCCAATCACTTCCCTTGTGGCTCAGCTGGAAAAGAATCTGCCTGCAATGCGGGAGACCTGGGTTTGATCCCTGGGTTGGGAAGATCCCCTAGAGAAGAGAATGGCTACCCACTCCAGTATTCTGGCCTGGAGAATTCCATGGACAGTCCATAGAATCGCTAAGAGTCAGACACGACTGAGTGACTTTCACTTTCACTTATACAATCACAAATGTATGCAAGAATATAAAGAAATGAATATGGCCATACCAATTAAAAAAAAAAAAGGTCCAATTGAGCTGCAGACATTGGCCTCTGAGCTACTGCAAAGGCAGCAGGCATTGGCCAGGGAGGAGACGGTCCCCAGGTTCCCATGCCACTGTGCCTGGCCAGCCAGGTACCCGTCCAGTAACCCTCCTGCAGTGTGAGGGGGACAGCTCCCTGGGTATCAGGACGTGTGTGTAAGAGCTGGACTCTCCTGCCCAAAAGGCAGGTGTGGAACTTGAAGCTACTGCCTAAGCAGATTAGGACAAGAAGTCTCCCTAGTAACAGAAATCTTTGGTAACTTGGGCTGAGATTCTGCAGAGACCCTCAAGGGAATTATTATTTTTTAAATGATTTTTAATCATCAGTTATATAGAAAGCGATATCCTCTTTCTGCCAGATCCACTTCTCCACAAACACCCAAACTAATGCCCTCAGCAAGTTTTAATATCTTTTGCATTTCTTCTTTTACTTCCATTTTCAGTTTTAACATCTTTATTGAAATAAAGGTTAGAGAATCTTTTGTTTCCAGGTTATTTTAAAAGCAAATTTTGCACCCTTGGCTTATATGTGCATACATACAATATACTATCTGTGTTTATATGAATTGTAGATAAAATAAATTATATTTGTATATGGGTGGTGAAGTCACTCAGTCGTGTCCAACTCTTTGTGACCCCATGGACTGTAGCCCACCAGGCTCCTCTGTCCATGGAATTCTCCAGGCAAGAGTACTGGAGTAAGTTGCCATTTCCTTCTCCAGGGGATCTTCCTGACCCAGGGATTGAACTCATGTCTCCCACATTGCAGGCAGACTCTTTACCATCTGAGTCACAAAAGATATATGATATATCATATTTATGTATAATATTAATATATATCTAATAATAGGCATGACATTTATTATATGTGAAATATATAAAATATAAATTATATTTCATATATAATAGTATATCTATATAAATATAATTTTATATTATATAAAATATATATTATATTTTCAATATATACAATGCAACATTTATTCCATTCATATATGATATACACATATAAACATACATTTTATATAGCATTTATACATAATTTTAATATATATTCCAATCCCTTTACAGTGCAAGGACACCCTCTGTTTTCTATCACCTTGGAGGATATATCAGGGAGCCCAGAGGAATGAGACACTTTCCCTAGTCTTTAATCTTCATGTTAGTAGATGGGTTTGAGTAGTTAAGACTTTGCAAAGCATAAACCTAAAATCCCAGCTGGTCCTGCAGGTGAAAGTGTACTTAGCTCGCAGACGCAGGCCTCCCTCTGTGGGAGAAGTGGTGTTTTATACCATGTTGATGACTGATATTTCAAGTACATTGTGCAGACTCATTTTCCCAGCATTCTGTTGTTTCAGCTGAACTATTCATGCCACGGTATTTTTATAGGCTCTGAGGCTGAAAAACATTCCCATCCAGGCAGGATATATGAACCTCTTAGTTTTCTGATGCAAAAGTAGCATTTCATATTATCCTCTTGCAAAAGAAAACCACCCGCCTTATGCTGGCAGGTAAATGGGAGAGTGGAGATTTGAACAAGGAGATGAAATATAGATAATACTTCTGTAGCACCTTATGTTGGAGCCTAAGCACACCAGCTGCCTTTATGCTCTGTCGAGATAAAGCCAGTGTTTCCACCCCGGGGGTGGAGCATGGGGAGGCTTCTAGAAGAAGCATAGGCCAAGCCAAGGAGCCCTGCCCTCCCCTTAGGAGGCCACAGTACTGTAGGGACCATATTTTATACTAAGCACTGTGGAAAAGAAGAACCGGGGGTCTGAGACCTGGACTTGAACCCCAGTTTGTGCCACTGTGCAGCAGTTAGGCAAGTTCCTTAAGCTCTAGGAGCCACAGCTTTCTAAATAAATAGAATGGGGATAACTGGTTTGAATCCTGCCACTCACCAATTGCCTAACTTTGGACAAGTTTCTTTACCTCTCCTGCCTCAATAGCCTGTCCTATAAAGGGGAGTTTTAACGGTGCTTCTATTATTTGTTGTTGTTTAGTCACTGTTATGTCTGACTCTTTTGCAACTCCATGGACTGTACCCTGCTGGGCTCCTGTGTCCATGGGATTTCTCCAGGCAAGAATATTGGAGTGGGTTGCCATTTCCTCCTCCAGGGGATCTTCCTGACCCAGGGATCCAACCCACGTCTCCTGCACTGCAGGCAGATTCTTAACCACCAAGCCAGTGAGGATTAAGTGGCTAAGAGAGGTAAAGCTCTCAGAGTAGAACTAGCACATTTCAGAGCTGCTGCAGATGGTTCAGAAAATCCGAACTTGAGAAAGCCCTCCAGGAAAAGATGAAGAGGGGGCAGAAAGAGCAAGGAGTTAGGGAAAAGAAGAGGAAACAAGCAGACATTGTTGCCCATGCCTTTGAAAATGCTTGGCCATTGCACTTCCGCAGAACCTGACCCTGGTGCCTCTGCTTCTGGACAGAAACTGCGGGGGCCTGGTGACTGGGGCCCCAAAAACAGACAAATGCTGTGGTCACACAGTTGCTTCCTCAATTGTTTCACCCTACAACTACTTGAGAGCCCCTAAACGTAGAACTTTTCTGTAGACACTGACATGGAGGAAAGGAGAAGAGAGAACTGGCTAAGACTGAATAACAACAAAAAACAGCTGTTAGATGCTTAAACCTAACCAGTGGTCACAGAAAGTATCCTTTTTTTACTAGCTTCCAGAAAGTTCTCCTGTAAACTGCTGTTGCTGCTGCTAAGTCGCTTCAGTCGTGTCCGACTCTGTGCGACCCCATAGACAGCAGCCCACCAGGCTCCCCCGTCCCTGGGATTCTCCAGGCGAGAACACTGGAGTGGGTTGCCATTTCCTTCTCCAACGCATGAAAGTGAAAAATGAAAGGGAAGTCACTTAGTCATGTCCGACTCTTAGTGACCCCGTGAACTATAGCCTACCAGGCTCCTCCATCCATGGGATTTTCCAGGCAAGAGTAGTGAAGCGGGGTGCCATTGCCTTCCCCTGTAAGAATAACCCAAAAAGTGTCATTGCATATAAAGGTTATATTGTAACTGTGTAGTGTGTAACTGTAGGAGCTATTTGGACTTCCCAGGTGGCTCAGTGGTAAAGAATGTGCCTGCCAATGCAGGAGATGGAAGAGACACAGGTTCGATCCCTGGGTCAGGAAGACCCCCCTAGAGAAGGAAATGGCAACTCACTCCAGTATTCTTGCCTGTGAAATTCCATGGACAGAGAAACCTGGTAGGCTTGGGGGTCACAGGGTCTAACATATCTGAGCGACTGAGCACACACAAAGGTAAAAAATAACAAGGGAAAACTCAAAGAAAAATAAACCACCTCCATTTCATTAATGCTCTCTGATCTCATTCATGAGATGGGGGTGTACCATCTACAAATGAGTCTGAAAGGGATGGGCTATCAGAGCAAAGGTCAAAGATTCCAAACAAAAAGGACATTAAACTGCCCTGTCATTCACAGCTTTATAACTAGAAGGAGAAACATGGATACAGACCTCTTCCTATAGAGAGTATCACATTTAGTTGAAATACATTGTTGGATAAACCTCTGGCAGGGAACAGTTGATATCTCATGTCCATTTTCCCCTCCTTTCATGTGGTCAGGCTGGTAATGCAGAAGTTTCTCAATTGAGTCATGTGACCAGGTATTGGCCAATGAGGTGTGAGCACAGATAAACATCTGCAGTTTCCAAATCATGCCCAAAGAAGGGGAGTGGCCTTTTCTTCCCCTGCCCCTTTCCTCCTTCCCACTGGATGGAATGCAGATATGGTAGAAAGCATCTTGGACCATGAACATCAATATTCTTCTCTAGGGGAGGCACAGCGACAAGCTAGAGGTTGCCTGAATCTCTCACACCACAGAGAGACCACTCCAGCCCAGACTGCTTACATACAGGACTTTATGTTCCAATTTAGGTCTCTGGGGCTCCCCTGGTGGCTCAGTAGTAAAGCATCTACCTGCAATGCAGGAGTCACAGGAGACGTGGGTTCCATCCCTGGGTCAGGAAGATCCCCTGGAGGAGGTCATGGCAACCCACTCCAGTATTCTTGCCCAGAGAATCCCAGGGACAGCAGAGCCTGGTGAGCTACAGTCCATTTGGTTTCAAAGAGTTGGACACTACTGAAATGATTTCGCATGCATGCACGCAGGGCTTCATCTAAGTTCTAACTCCACAGTTCCATGTGCAGCGGAAAGGTAGGGGGTGAGCACACATGAGGTGTTCTTCAGGTATAATAAGTGAGCATAAACTGCCTTCAAAGGATGGAAGATCTAGGTAATGCAGGGTTTTGCTTTGCTATTTGCAACCAGAGCAGAATTGCTGTGAACAATATAGTGGAAGCTGAGTCTGTGTAACATCTCCCGTCTCAGTTTGTCCTGCCTAGCGCCCACTTAGTCTTTACAGAAATGTCACTAAATATTTCGAGAGTGTTGACTTGAAGGCAGAGGTCCTGGGTGCTCATCTCAGTCTTGTCTTGCCTTCCAGGCAAAGGTGTCAGATGTGAGATGTTTGTGAAGCACTTAGGAGAGTGCTTGCCAAGTATGTGTGGCTCAGTAAGTGTTAGTTTCTTTTCTTCCTGACAGCTGCCTCCTCTTTCTCATAAAGAATGGTGAGATTTCCAATAGAGGACCTCAACTGGTATTCTAAATGCTTTGGAATTCCGCTGCCTATACATGCATATCTTATCAAAGATATAAATGAGGCCCAAATCACCTGTGAATTACTAGGAGGCCAAGTAAAGACGCTTTTTCTCAATTAAAGTATGAGTGAGGCTTTCTGAAAAATGTGTTTGGTAACTAATGGGTGAAAGCTTAACCCCATGCCAGGAAACCAAGACATTCTTGAGGACTTCTAATTTAATTATCTTACTCTCCAAATTTTTTTTTCCTTACTGTGGTACTGAAAGGAATCGTCTGGGTCAGTGAACCCTAAAGGCCAAATTGAAACTAGAAAAGAAAATATATGACATAGAAAAGGGTCTTTTATTCATTTTGAAGATCATCCTTCTGTAACTTCATTGATTCATCCCTCAGTCATCTCATCATGTCTCCCACAGTTCATCCAACAGACATTCATGAGCACTTTCTGTGACTCAGGTGCTATTCCAGGCCCTAAGGGTACCAAGACAAATCCCTTGTATACCTTCAATCCACTGGGGAAGAGGGTCTGACAAGGATCAGAAACTGACTAGAACCCACAAATGAATGAGGGGCAGCCAATTCCTCCTCCACAGAGAAGGGCTCCACATGCCAGATGGGTCTGGAAGACTTGGGAGGACTTTGTGAAGGACACAAGGCATTCATGACAGTGACTGATTACAGATCACTTCAGAGCAGAATGGATATTGAAGAGGACTGGATTAGGGAGGGCAAGAATAAAGGCCTAGGCTAAGGAAGTGGTAATGAGGATGCCAAGGGCCCAGAATTTACTGACTAATGAGACATGAAAGAAAGAAAAAGAGGCGATAACACCATGGTTCTTGGTTTGCTATATTAGGAAGATGGTATCCAAATAAAACAAGACAAATAATGGAGGAGACACTATAAATCTAGGAAGTAAGACACCGAGTCCTGTTTTGAGATGATGAGTTTGCAGTTCTACAGCTCATATGCAGAAGGAGATATTAGGGAAGATTTCGAAAGTAAGAGCTATCATCTCAGGAGGGAGATCAGGCTGCAGGTTAGAACTGAATTACATCTTCCCCACATTCATGGGAGCTGAAGAAATGGGAGCAGAGGAGAGGATGCAGGGAGAAGGTGTGTGGAAATAAAAGCAAAAGACCAGAGGCAGAACGCTCAGTATTCTAACATCTGAGAATGGAAGAGAAATGAAGAGAAGACTCAGAAGGCCATATGACTCAGCAATCCCACTACTGGGCATCATACCCAGAGAAAACCGAAATTCAAAGAGACACATGCAGCCCCGTGTTCACTGCAGCACTACTGACAGTGGCCAGGACACGGAAGCAACCTAGATGCCCACTGACAGATGAATGGGTAAAGAAGATGTGCCATATACAATGGAATATTACTCAGTCGTAAACAGGGACAAATTTGAGTCAGTTCCAGTGAGGTGGATGACTCTGTTATACAGACTGAAGTAAGTCAAAAAGAGAAAAACAAATATATATGAACACATACATATGGAATCTAGAAAAATGGTACTGATGACCCTATTTGAAGGGTAGGAATAGAGACGCAAACACAGAGAATAGACTGGTGGACAGAGCAGGGGGAAGAGAGGGGGGAACAAATTGAAAGAGTAGCATTGACATATGTACATTACCATGTGAAAAATAGCTAGTGGGAAGTTGCTATATGACAGAGAGAGGGGCGGGGTGGGGGCTGTGAGTGGGAAGGAGGCTCAAGAGGGAGGAGACATATGCACACATATAGCTGACTCATGTTGTGGTACAGCAGAAACCAATACAACATTATAAAGCAATTATCTTCCAATTAAAAAAATTTTTTTAAGACTCAGAAGGGAGAGACATAGAAATGGGAACTTCAAAAAGTAGAGAGTAGTCCATATTCTCAAATATTGCTGAAGTGGTCACTGAGAATAAGAACTAGAAATAGGTCAGCAGGCTTGGTAACTCAGAAGACCCTGGTGACCCCTGAGAGAGGTTCTAGTGGGTCGATGGGAATGGAGTTCTGACTGCAATGGGAGGAAGAATGAGTGGAAGTGGAGGGAGTAAGTTCAGCAGGACTGAATTCCTCTTTCAGGAAATTTGGTGGTAAACTGAAGGAGAGGAATGGAGTGATGATGGAAATTTGTGTGCCAAAATTAAAAAGAAAGATCTCACATGCTTGTAGGCTGATCAAACAGGACCAGAACAGAATGATACAAGAAGAAAATAATGGATGGAACAAGATCTGGAGCCGGTGAGAATGGACGGGGTGTCAGGCCCCCACCTGACCTCTATCTCTATCATTAGCAGGCACAAGCCTTGTGTTTTCAAAGTTCTTTATGCTGACTGTTATTCATAATATTAACAACAAAAAACTAACCTAGGTTGGATCCTTGGTGCCCAACATACCAGATTGAAAGGTACCACCCTAGGAAATCTAGCAAGTCTAGCTGCCTTCCCACTCAATGAGCTTTATGTTTCTGACTTTAGAAGCCAATAGTATTTCCCACCTCTGTTGATACTGATCCTTTCTTAGCATCACCTTCCATTCTTCATTCTAGTCTAGTAGGTAAAAT
This sequence comes from Odocoileus virginianus, assembly GCF_023699985.2. Lineage (NCBI taxonomy): Eukaryota > Metazoa > Chordata > Mammalia > Artiodactyla > Cervidae > Odocoileus > Odocoileus virginianus. Next base: position 87,213,516 of record NC_069676.1, read on the forward strand.
ATGGGCTCTGAGTTTGAATCCAAGCTTAATCACTTACTAATTGTGTGATGAATTAATAGGCATGTTATATAATCTCGCTATACCTCACTCTCCTTATCTGTAAAACAGAAGTCCTTTCATCCCTCCAATCTGGCTCTTCTTAGTTTTCCTGAAAATTCATTTATAAACACCCTTATATCCTAAATTCCTATAGGAGAAACAATTATGTTTTTGTGATTCAAAAATTCCTCATTTCCCTCATTAAAACACTTGTTTTCCTATTACACATTTTCATAAGAGCAAAAACAAAAACTTAAGAAAGGGTCCCCTACATTCTTAGAAAAGACTGAAAAAAATGTTGTGGTAGGCTGAATATGGGCTGCCCCAACTACGCAGACCCTGGAACTTGTGAATGTTACTCCATATGGCAAAAGGGATTTTGAAAACCTCATTAAATGAGGGACGTGGGGTGGGGAGATTATCATGGATTATCCAGGTGTAATCACATGTGTCTTTCTAAGAAGAAACCACAGAGATATTTGGCCACAGAAGAGAAGAGGCCGTATGACAAAAGCTGACAGAAGCAGACAGAAGCCAAGTCAAGAAAAAAGACGCTAGTCGTTGGCTTTGGAGATGGAGCCAAGGAGTGCAACTCCAGAAGCTAGAAAAGGCAAGGAAGTGGACTCTCCCCTATAGCATGGTCCTGCTGACACCTTGACTTTAGCCCAGTAAAAATGGCCTCCAGAACTGGAAGTGAATACACTTGCATTGTTTTAAGTCACTAAGTTTGTGGTCACTAGGTATAGTGGTAACAGGAAACACACAATTATTTCCTCCTTTCTGATACTTAGAAGGCAAGTAATCAACCCTTCTACCTTGGAGAGAAGAAGGCAGAAATCAAGTCATTATTTCCGAACCAGAGAAAAGGATCTTCTTAGAGGACCTGCCAGTAACTTACTCCAACCCAGAGCAAACTCTCAGCCTCTGTACCGGAGACTTATTCATCCTGCTCTAAGAGAGCCAGAGAAGAGATTCACATGCACTAGGGTGAATTTTTTTATGTTTTCTTTAATCAAATTAAAATTAAAATAATCCTTTCAAAACTTACATACAATAAAAAGGTAATCAGACTAAGATTGCACTTTTTATATGCCCAAGAAGCAGGGAAATTCAAGCTTATTTTTAAGTACTAATAAAACCTGCAGTGTAAGGAAGTGGTTTCCAAACACAACCCATAAAATAAGGATGTATTTAAGATGCTGTTATTAGATAATTGCCATTCCCACAAACTTCCCCTCATGCATCCTGGCAGCCGATCACACTCTGAAGTAAAAGGAAGAAATCGCTTTATGAATAGTTTTTTTTTTTCTTGTGACATTTTGGTGAACAATAAGATCATGTCATCAAGAAAAGACCTGCTTCCAGAAATAAAAAACAAAATCATTTAAGTTTTGTCAGAACATCCTTAGGAAACTCAGGAAAAATATGTATCTTCCAGGAGAGTCTGGGCACCTTACAGATAGGGCCAGAACACGAAAGTCTGGAGATCTCTTGTCTTTTACAGCCCACCTTCCTCATGAGTTGTCAGAAAGTGTGGTTCATGTGTCCAGACAAGCGCCTGTCTCTGTTTGTTGCTGATCCCACTTGGAGAAAGCTTCAACTTGAATTCAGTGTATCCTCATTCTACATCCCAGAGAGTTTTAGTGAAAATTCATCTTAAACACTACTTATATAATTCTCAATAGTTAAAAATTTACCATGAACAGGGAGATTTGATTCTTAAACATCTGAGTTCTATGTTCAATTTGATATATCAAACAAATATTGAACCCCTACTGTGTACAAGAAAATAAGCTAGATGCTGACATTGGGGATGAAGCTCAATGATGAATAAGTCACCTGCCTTGAGTGGTCTTAACAGAAACTTTTTCTAAGATAAAGAAAGAAGGAAGCATATAGTCACCAATATGCAACTCATACTTCAGTTTGCTATGGGGAACCTTATGGGTGCCACTGAACATCTGTTGACCCCTACTCCCTCTTCTTCTAGTAAGAATTGCTGATAACAATGATTGCTGATCCAGTACCATAAATAATGAAGAACTAGCCTATATTTTTCAATTGTGTTGAAAGGGGATTTCTAATTCTTTGAGATCATAGATCAAAAGCTAGATAGAGAGATAGATATAGATATATAGAGATAGATAAAAATATTTGGTGATGGTTTAGTCACTAATTTGTGTCTGACTCTTGCGATCCCAGGCTCCTCTGTCATGGGGTTCTCCAGGCAAGAATACTGGAGTAGGTTGCCATTCCCCTCTCCAGGGGATCTTCCCAACCCAGGAATAGAACCCAGGTCTCCTGCATTGCAGGCAAATGATTTGCCAACTGAGCTATGAGGGAAGCCCTATAAATATTTATCCATATGTATATATAATATAAATATAGAAATCAAGTATGTAAATGATTTCCTCAAATGAAATAAGAATAATCCTAAAACCAACATTCTTCTTTTAAAAACTAAAAATTATAAGGTAAACCTCCCTTCCCAGAGGGCATCTATAACCAGTCAATCAAGTTCTCGTACTAATAGTCTAGCCCAGTGGTTGAACACTACATTCTCAAATCCAAAATCCAACAGCAATTGCATTACAACTCCTCATGAAAAGCTAGGCTACTCTTTCTGTACTTACAGACACAGAAACGCAGCTGCCTTTTCTTACTGTTTGCTTTAACTGGATTCCAGGTTTCCCTCCATGCTCTTTTCTCCTGGTGGATGTGAATAATTTGTTCCTCAATTCCCAGTGTCCTCAGGGAACTTGTTCTCCTTTTTCCTTTTACTCATTTCCCCAGCCCTGCTAGATGGCAACCTTTCCTTTTCTCCCTTCTCCACACAGGTAACTTGTGACAAAGCCAGGTCTAGACTTTATCTCAGAGCTCCAGGGCACATACCTCTCTGATCATCAAATAGAAATCTGGCCTTTCAAAAAAAAAAGTTGTCTAAGCATCAGCTTTCTTGGCCTTAAAATCTTGAAAACTTGTAGACGGTCAGTTCAGTTCAGTTGCTCAGTCATGTCTGACTCTTTGCGATCCCATGAACCGCAGCATGCCAGGCCTCCCTGTCCATCACCAACTCCCAGAGTCCACTCAAACCCATGTCCATCGAGTCGGTGATGCCATCAGCCATCTCATCCTCTGTCATCCCCTTCTCCTCCTGCCCCCAATCCCTCCCAGCATCAGGGTCTTTTGCAATGAGTCAACTCTTCGCATGAGGTGGCCAAAGTATTGGAGTTTCAGCTTCAGCATCAGTCTTTCCATTGGAGGACTTAAAATTTTGAAATCATATAGACAATAGTGATAGATAATCAGGATCCTATAGTGGTAAAAGAGTCAAGGTTAGGATTTCCATTTTATTGTCACCAATTGCTCCTGGTAAAAGAGGAGAAACATGCCAAGCTTTTAAGACTTCATGAACTAGTGAAGACGCTCAGTCGTGTCCAACTCTTTGCAATCCCATGAACTGTAGCCTACCAGGCTCCTCCATCCATGGAATTTTCCAGGCAAGGGTACTGGAGTGGGTTGCCATTTCCTTCTCCATGGGATCTTCTGTGAGCAATTCTAGGTAACAATAATAAAACAACTAGTGAAAACATTTTTCAAGAACCAAATGAAGTTAAATTTGATGAAAAGTTACCTCAAAGAGAGGAAAGAAAGCAATGATTACTTTGGTTAGTCACATATCATTCCTAGGGTTTTATAGAGGGTTGGCCAAAAAGTTTGTTTGGGTTTTTCCATACCATCTTTTGGAAAACCTGAATGAACTTTTTGGCCAACCCAATATATCAATATAAGATTCCCTGGTGGCGCAGACAGTAAAGTCTGCCTGCAACGTGAGTTGGGAAGATCCCCTGGAGAAACAAATGGCAACCCACTCCAGTATTTTTGCCTGGAAAACTCCATGGACAGAGGAGCCTTGAGGGCTACAGTCCATGGGATCACAAAGAGTGAGATGACTAAGCAACTTCACTCTCAATATATCAATATACATTTTTGGAAAGTCACGACTCAGTACTGTAAATCTAGATACACATAGAACAACCTTTGGGAGAATTTTGTTACAGACAAGTATTGAAGTAAAATTACATTTGGTAAATTTTATGACATAGGAAAATACATATATGTGTGTGTCATTTTTTATATTCTTTCATAATAAACAAAGTTATGCATAAGTACTATCTGGGGTAATGATTTAGAAAAGTGACCCTAACATTCCTCTCATTTGACTAAATTAGAAGTTTAATTTGACTCTCTGTACTACAAATATTAATTTTTTCTATCATCTTAATAACTCCCTGTTTATATATCCTATCTTCTGAACAACTGTTATTCTAGAAAGAAGGTTGTGAGATGCTCAAGAATGAAAGGAAAACACAAATTAAAAGAATGACATTAGCCAGTCAGGATGGCTGCTATCCAAAAGTCTACAAGCAATAAATGCTGGAGAGGGTGTGGAGAAAAGGGAACCCTCTTACACTGTTGGTGGGAATGCAAACTAGTACAGCTGCTATGGAGAACAGTATGGAGATTTCTTAAAAAGCTGGAAATAGAACTGCCATATGACCCAGCAATCCCACTTCTGGGCATACACACCAAGGAAACCAGATCTGAAAGAGACACGTGCACCCCAATGTTCATCACAGCGCTGTTTATAATAGCCAGAACATGGAAGCAACCTAGATGCCCATCAGCAGACGAATGGATGAGGAAGCTGTGGTACATATACACCATGGAATATTACTCAGCCATTAAAAAGAATTCATTTGAATCAGTTCTAATGAGATGGATGAAACTGGAGCCCATTATACAGAGTGAAGTAAGCCAGAAAGATAAAGACCATTACAGTATACTAACGCATATATATGGAATTTAAAAAGATGGTAATGATAACCCTATATGCAAAACAGAAAAAGAGACACAGAACAGCACAAACTTTTGGACTCTGTGGGAGAAGGCGAGGGTGGGATGTTTCGAGAGAACAGCATCGAAATATGTATATTATCTATAGTGAAACAGATCACCAGCCCAGGTTGGATGCATGAGACAAGTGCTCGGGCCTGGTGCACTGGGAAGACCCAGAGGGATGGGATGGGGAGGGAGGTGGGAGGGGGGATCAGGATGGGGAACACTTGTAAATCCATGGCTGATTCATGTCAATGTATGACAAAAACCACTACAATATCATAAAGTAATTAGCCTCCAACTAATAAAAATAAATGGAAAAAAAAAAAGAGTATGACATTAACTATTTACAGAAAAGAATGGAGTGGGGTACTACACCATATGATGCTGTGTGTGATTAACACACTACTTAATAAATCTTAATAAGCACGCTTTCCTGGTGGCTCGGAGGGTAAAGCATCTGCCTGCAATGCAGGAGACCCAGGTTCAATCCCTGGGTTTGGAAGATCTCTGGAGAAGGAAATGGCAACCCACTCCAGTATTCTGGCCTGGAGAATTCCATGGATTGTATAGTCCCTGGGGTCGCAAAGAGTGGGACACAACTGAGCGACTTCACTTAATAAACCAGTTGCTCAGTTGTGTCCAATTCTTTGCGACCCATGGACTACAGCACGCCAGGTTTCCCTTGATCACCTTTTAAAATTGTTTCTCAGGTAGTCTATTAATTAGAATGAAATGAGCTCAAAAAAATCTTATGTATTAAGGAGGTTATGACTTGATTTTATGGACTACCAAATGACAGATATTAACACTGCAAAACAATATAATTCAGGAAATTAAGTACCCTGCTATCATAGCTTTCAGACAAATATACAAAACATACAGGACTCAGAAAGATAAACAATTGAGGTTATAATCTCGCCCCACCCAATACATCCCACTGTACCTGAGTCAACAGAAATCTGAGTGATAATACAAGATCACAGGGTGTGGGCTCTCTGTGCGCATAGCTGTGGGAGGCCTCTCTTTCCTTTTCCTGTTTATGTTGTCAGTTACAAAATGCTGAGTTGGAACGTTCTCATATTTAAGACCTGTTCAGCGTTGTCTCTTTTCCCTCACATTTATGTTAGCCCTTTCCTTTAATTATCTTGCTATTGTTATTCTTGGCAAGGCTGCTCCTTGCCTTACGGTGTGTTTACCTTCTAAACAGCCCCTATTTCCTCCTTATCTTTGTGAGCTTATTAAAATTTCCAGCCCCGACTGCTCCCTTGCCCTCTTCAGCGTATCCTCACCCTCTCTGCTCACTTCTCATTCTCTCTTTTCAACCCTTCTTTCAGCTCTCACCCAACCTCTCACTCCTTTGGAATAACAAGTTATTTCCTCTTCCATTTCCTTTTACAGAAGATGTTTTTGGCCCCAGTCCCAAAAATCTTTGGCATGGAACCATACCCATGCCGTTATGAGTTTCCACTGGGCACATTTCCAGAGGTGTTTCATCGGCCTGGAGCCTTCACACCAAGTTAGGCCTGGTTTTGTCAATCATGTGCCTCACTGTCCGGCATTCCAGACAACCTGCACTTGTGGTAAGAGGACCAGTGGGTCTTGCTCCCTCTGGCAACAGGCTCATGTCTTCATATCATTTTTCAAAAAAAGTCTGTTCGAGGTATGAAAATCTGAACTTGCTTTTTATCAAAGTGAAAACGGGATTCGACGAAGGGAGGGAATGCTGAGTCAGCAATGTTGGCCCAGCCGCGACGTGTTCCTCAATTTATGGAATGATTGTATTATCCAATTACTTTTCATTCTTTATAGGTTCAATCCAGCAGCATCCAAGCTGGAGGGAAAACTCTACCTAAAATTAAGTGTTTTCTGTATTGGAGTAAAAAATATTGAGGTGGGGAGAGTCATATTAATTTGTCCTTTAATTGGGAATTAACTGTAATGAGAGGAAATGGCAACCCACTCCAGTACTCTTGCCTGGAAAATCCCATGGACAGAGGAGCCTGGTGGGCTGCAGTCCACGGGGTCGCTACGAGTCGGACACGACTGAGCGAATTCACTTCACTTTAACTGTAATGAGCAAATTAAACAGACTAAAAACTTCACTGTTCATTACTTGATAGTGTTGTGAAGTAAACAGTTTCATAGCACATTTTGATATTAGTTCTTAATATTTATGTATCACTAATATGATATACTTACTAGCTAGAGTACTCTGCATTGAGATGAAGTTTTTTCATGCCCTGAAACACAAAGGCAAGAAGCCAAGACTGTGTCCCACATCACATAACCCTAAGCAGTCTCCTCCACGTTTGATACCTTGTGCTCTGCCAAGCACGTAAGTAAATATGCATGAAAGCACACATTCAAAACAATGACACTGGATTCCAGTACCATAAACAGACATACTAAAAGTGAACAAGTAAGTTATTTCTTTCTATTCAAAACATTCTAGATTCAAAACCCAAAACATGGTCTTTTCGGTGAAGTTTGGCTTGGTTTGGCTCAAAGGGCAAAGGGAGGCTTAAGAGTGAATTTTAATTTTTCGTTATTTTTTAGTAAACAAGGCCTCAACTAGGTCAAGTAATAAACATTTTTTAAGTCACTCCAGTTCATTGTTGTTAATACAATTAAAAATGCAAAGTCAAAGAGACTTCCAATTAAAAATGCTATTTGCCAAGCAGTTCCAATAGTGTCTCCCTTCAATCAGATGAAAGTGCTGATGAGGGCCCAGAAAACATCACGTTGCTTGGAAGACATTAGCTCAGCATACAGGCAGGGAAGGAGAAAGAGAGGATGTCTGTAGATCACAGGGGCCACTAGTGAGCAATGGATTAAAGGAGGATGACTCAGGGCTGATAAATCCACCTCACGGCCCTGGAGCTAAAGAGGAAACCAGACCCCACAGAAGGGACGGAGAGCAGGGCTGGGGCAACCCTCTCAACTAGCGGTGTCCAGTCTGCAGAACTTGCTACTTGTGAGACTGAACAGAAAAGGAGTGGGGAAAATCCTGCAGAACAAGGAAAAGGAAAAGCTTCTGCAAGACTCAGCGAAGAGAGGCTGGGTTTGAACTTAGATTTGCTGGCCGCCTGACCTGGGATGAGGTACTTAAAACTCTCTATTCTTCCCTTTCTGTGAGAAATGATATATAAAAAACCAAAGATGTTATGCCTAACATATGGTAAGTACTCAATAATTGCTGGTTAATATAATGATTATGATTACTAGGTAGGAAGATCTACCTTCAAGTTATTATTCATTCATTGAGCAAATATTATTGAACACCTGTTCTAATCTAACATCAAAAAGACATACCACATTCTCTGTACTCTATAATCTCATACTGCTTGTATTCTGTTATAAAAATAAATAATTAACATAGTTCTTAACAGTTTCATAGCACATTTTGATATTTGTTCTTAATATAAAAGAAGTATAATAAGAGTATCGACTGAGTTCTAGGAAAAATGGTCATGGAAATCTTCAAATTAGAGTCAGTCAGACTTTAACTACTCAAACTATGTTAAAGCTGGACTTAATATAAGTTTATGTAATTAGATGTTTGCATCTGATATTCAAGAACATAATTTTTATTTTCTACAAAAAATATAAAATTAGTGTCAGTACAACAGTCTCTTAACATAGACATCACATCGTTTATTATATACTTTTTGATAGCAAATCTTAATAAATTAGCTTATTAAGATTTGCTATCAAAAAGCATATAATTGATATAATATCAATTCTAAGATAATAACAATCTAATAGCCATTACATTAGAATTGCTTTATCTTCCCCCATACATAACTCTAATTTTACTATCAGAGGTCTTATCATTTCATTTAGTGTTATCAAATTTGTCCTTTTACAATAATTCTGCTAATATTAATATATTTAGATTTTCTTGTGGAAAATCATAATAAGAACACAATTTACAAGCTGACTGTTGGAATGTGGTCTAAATTAAATGACTTTTTTTTTGTTCATATCAGGGCTGAAGAAGTTATCAAACTTAAGATGATCATGCATTGGCCTCAAAGTAAACCCATTCTTGGGTTTGCTTAAAATGTCAAATGCTGCTATTTCTATTCCTAACTAATGTAACAGAAATAGCTGATCTTTTCCCCCAGAGATCCTTGCGGATACTTATTTTGTTCTGTGTTTACTGACTCCTCAAACAGCTAGCCACTGGAATCTTGCAGTCACAGTGTTCTTGGGGTAAGTCTGCTAAAATAAACTCGAGTTTTCATCCTAACTAGCTCAGGTAAGGGAAAAACAGGGATTTTACCTAACTGTGAATATTGAAACTACTTGATTTTATGTTCCCTTATAAATTTTGACTAAATAGATACTCATTAAAATATATCAGAGTGTACAATAATTTCCAAGCCCAACACTGCATCAGATGCTGAAATAGAATCCTCCTTTGTTTTCTAATATGATCTGTCTATCCTTATTTAGAGAAGCCAAAAAAGAAAAATAACTTTTCACCCCACACTAAGTACTTTTAAACTCATGAAAGGCAAGGCCCTGTGGACTATCTCCTATCATTCTGGCTCTCTCTCCGCCAGTAAAGGCTTTTAAGAAATGGAAAGGAATATCTTTATGTTCTTCCTAACTGTTCCCCACTGCCTCCTTCTTTTTGATGGGTAGGTTGGTGCTACTGTCAGCAGTCTAATTCTCTATCAGCACATTTTAAACTACACTGAAAAAAAAAGAAAAGAAGAGAAGAGGTATGTCAGAATCCAGAAAGCTGAGGACACTGGCCTCAACTTTGCTAATTGAAACACGACTCCCTGGAGCCATATGTCCACAATCTTTATGTCCATAATTGTGTCTGAAAAGTTTGGAGAAATAAAAATAGCAGGAGAAGAAATGCCAAATACTCAGATACATGTACCTGACCACAAAAAGTTTCTAGAATGACACCAGCTAACATCCTACCGATGTACAGAGCAGCAGGCAAAAATAATCTTTGGAAGCAAACCATGCTGAGTTGTAACCGTGGTTCTGTCCCCAGACACATTGCTTAGCTTTTCTGAACCTGTTTCCTCATCCATGGAATACAAATGATAATACCTTGCCATTTCCATTGTTATATAGGTTAAACGGAAATAAAATACGCAAAGTACTTAGATCAGTAACTGACCCACAGTAAGCACTCAATAAATACTAGCTGTTAATATCATCAACATCATCATTTCTTTTACTCATCTTTCTGTTATGCATTTCTCCTTTTCCCCAATCACATCAATTATTTCAACAAGCACATTTAAGTACATGTCATGTGCCAGACCAGCACTCTAGATGGAATTGTGACACAAAGAATAACTGAAATGTAGAGATTCTGGCTACAGAAGCTTACATTCCAGGGGACAGAGCAGAGATTAAACAGATAAGCACCCTACCTGCCAAAAACAGCTGACACCACTGTGCCCTTGTTTCTGTTTATGTCTGTATTTGCTAACAAACTACATACCCCCCAAAGTCAAAGCCGCATCTTAGTCTTCCCTATATCCCGAGTGCCCACAATTACATGTGCAATAAATGTTTGCAAAATAAACAGATGAATAAATGAATGCTTCATACTCAAAGCAAAAAGAGCTGACACTACCTGGGAAAAATGGGGTGGCCTCACCAAGAAGGTCACATATGAGCTGGGTCTCAAATGTGAGAATTTTTTGAGAGAATAAATTGAAATGCAATAGGCAGTATGTGAAAGGGCTTTCTGGGAAAATGGAACTGTACAAAAATTTATTTCTAAATTCTCAGATGGTTAGATCCCCTAATTTTAAACTCCCTTATAACAGCTCATAGGACCTGAAGAAAATTTATCCATAGATTACTATCAGCAATAACTAATATTTGTAGAGCACCTAAACATGCTGGACACTCTCCTAAATGTTCTACAGTATGAACGTATCTAATCCTCACCACAGTCATGTGAGGTAGATAACCATTTGACTGAGGGACAGATATTAGGTAACTGGATCAAGGTCACATAGCCAGGAATTAACAAAGTCAGATTTCCACCCAGATAGTCTGGATCAAGAGTCTCCAGGCTTACTCACAGGCGCTTTCCCATCTATATTCACTCACTCCATCTTTGGATACATGCTGAGTACCTGCTTTTAGCTAGGCACTGTTCCAGTACTCATCCTTGTGAAGCTTGCATTCTAGTGTGAGAAGACAAACAATAAACTAAACACATAAGTAAACAGTATAAAATATGAGGAGGTGATGTACTAAGGAAAAAACATTAACAAGAACAGGGGAATACAGAGTGTCCAATAAAGAGGAGATGTTCACTTTTATCTACTGGGGTCAGGGAAGGCCTTGCGGAGAAGATGGCATTTGAACAAAGACTTCGAAGAGATGAAAGAGTGAGCTCCATGGTCATCTGGAGCAAAGGAATTCGAGGCAAAGCGAGTTCAACCACGCTGGGGTGAGAGCATCCCTGGCCTGTGGAGGCCAGCATGACTGAAGTGAAGGTGAGTAGATTTGAAAGATAAGACGCAGTGAGATCGTGTAGAGCCTTCCAAGACACTAGCCTGCAGACTATTGTAGAGTGATTTTCCTTGCATCAGTACCTACCCAGCCTTCTTCCCTAGCTTGGGCTAAGCAATGAGACAGATTTGATAACTGGTCTCTACCCATTCTGTTCTTTGCACCCAGACAGAATGAGTCCACTTTGTTTAGCCCACCTTCTTTAGATCCTTTTTTAGTATTCAATAAAATAGAACCATGGACTACGCAGAACCATTACTCACATGGAAAAAGCCCCTGGACCTTTGAATAAGATCACTGATCTTATAGATCAGAAGATTAGGGGTGGAACTGAAAAAGGATTCTTATTTCAAATAGCTGCTCTGTGCTTGTTACCTTTTTTCAACGACAGCTTTCATGTATTCATCAACCCCCTGCACAGTGCTTGTGGGTAAGGTTCAGACAGATTAAACATTTTTTTCACATATTTTACAAATGTTCCAAAGAAATGCCAATTTTTCAGCTCCAGAACTTAGATTATGTTGTTTTATCTTGATTTTCCATTTACAGTTTGACACCAGAGTCCCATTTTGGGTGAAAATACTCTCCTATGAAGAACCCCATTCAAAGTTCAAACAAAACCACAAAGATTAAATTTGACAGGGAAACTTCGTGATAAGATAAAAGCAGATGTTAGTGACCAAGCAACTACTACTCTTTAAAATCTAATATCTTGATCATTGTTACTTACAAGAAATGTGAAATGTTTGAATCAATGAAAGTTTTCATTTTATTTAGGTGAAATTTACATACTATGAAATCCTTAAGTTAAATACATAAATGTAGACACACATATAACCAACAACTAATTAAAAATATAGATTTTCATCTCTCTATGAAATTTTCTCATACATCCTACCACAAGACAAGCACTGTTTTGATTTCAAAATCTCACAATGTTAGTTTTATCATTCCTTGAATTTCATATGCATGGAATCACACAGTATGTACTTTTTTGAGTCTGGAATGTTTTGCCCCACATATTGAGATTCACCCATATAGTTAAGCACCATTAGTTCATTCTTTTTTATTTTTTTGCTAAGTAGTACTCCATTGTAGGAAAATACCACAGTTTATTTATTTATTCTCCTGTTGTTAACATTGAGACATTTCCAATTTGGGGCTATTATGAATAAAACCAACAAAGGTCTGTCTAGTCAAAGCTATGGTTTATCCAGTAGTCACGTATGGATGTGAGAGTTGGACCATAAAGAAGGCTGAATGTCAAAGAATTGATGCTTTTGAACTGTGGTGTTGGAGAAGACTCTTGAGAGTCCCTTGGACTGCAAGGAGATCAAATCAGTCCATCCTAAAGGAAATCAGTCCTGAATATTCATTGGAAGGACTGATGCTGAAGCTGAAACTCCAATACTTTGGCCACCTGAGGCAAAGAACTGACTCATTGGAAAAGACCCTGATGCTGAGAAAGACTGAAGGCGGAAGGAGAAGGGGATGACAGAGGATGAGGTGGCTGGATGGCATCACCGACTCAATGGACATGAGTTTGAGTAAACTCCGGGAGTTGGTGATGGACAGGGAAGCCTCATGCACTGCATTCCATGGGGTCACAAATAGTCGGACATGACTGAGCGACTGAACTGAACTGAACTGGTGAATAAAACCACTGTGAACATACTTATACACGTCTTTTGTGGATGTGAGTTTTCATTTCTCTTGGGTAGGAAACAATGGAGTATAATTATGCAAATATAGGTATTATTTATGTTTACCTTTGTAAAAAGGTACCAGACAGTTTTCAAACTTGTTATACCATTTTATACCCCTCCTGTAATGCTTAGAAGATCCCATTTCTGCATATCTCACAGATATTTAGTGCTATAAGTCCTTTTTAACAGAAGTCATTCTAGTCATTTTGAAAGTCTATCTTATTGTGATTCTAATTTACATTTCCCTGATGGCAAATGATTTGGATCCCATTTTCACATGTTTATTGTCCAGTTGCCTGTCTTTTTTTGAAGTGCCTGACCTAATCATTTCCCCATTTTCATAAAGTTGCTTGTCTTTTTATTGACATGCAGTTTTTTCATCTTCTTGATAAAATGTTTGACAGATATATCTTTTAAAATAATTTATTTCAGCCTGTTGCATGACTTTTCTCAGTGATGTCTTATAACACACACACACACACATATATATACACACACAATACCTAGTATATGCAGTTCATGAAATTATAAAACCAACTTACCAGTCTTGTAAAAGACTAGGATTTATAAGCTACTTAACAAATATCCACTTCCCCAATTTCTGTTTTTGTTTTTCCTTCCTTTCCTTAAAGTCACTGATAATTACACTTAAAAGCATATTTAAAGAGTTTCTAGGGAATACTTTTTCACCTAGTAAACTCTCTATTGAAAAGTTTTAACCTTTCTTTTTTCTCCAAGCATTTGAAGGTTATCTTGAGAAACATCATTTGTGGAAAGCACAACTTTTCCTTGCATTAAGCATTTTTGGTGAAATATTTTTAAACTTCATGTAGCCCTTTCAGATGATCTAAAAGAACCCCAGAGACAATAAAAGAAGAGCACATCTGTTATCCTCTCTGCTAATATAAGTGTCTGATTGTTTCCTGTCCCACAAGGCATATTCCCACATAAAACATGACAGGGAGAATGAGTATTAATGACGGGAGTGCAGTGACTGGGTTTGTGAACATCCCACACAGTGACCGTAGGTTGGCTTATGAGATAATGTGCTAACAACACCAAACATGAGCAATGACAACCACATAGGACTATTAAAAAGCCGAGTGGGACCCGTGCACACCAAAGGCCTATCAGAGAGAAGGATTCACTAAGCATACTCCTAGAGGACTCCTAAGGTCTCAGAACATAGTTCACAGCACATTTTTCTCTTCCACTGCGTGCATGGAACACCAGTTTCAGGACAACTCTTGAAAACAGCATGAGAAGTTTTAGGTGTACAGTTTTTTGAGATGGAGACATTTTGAGGTTGGTTTTTAAATATGTCGGTAAAGGAATATTTCTGGATACTGATAGTCTTCACATTACCTGGTGTGAGACCATATAAAAGATCATGCAAGTCATCTTAATAATCAATGAGAAATTCTGATTGCTTCATCACCTCTAGAAGTTTTTGCCAAGATGATATATCATCTCTTACTATCAATTATAAAAACATAGGGAAATTAAAACAAACTAAAAACTAATATTTATTTTATACATTGTAATCTAAAACACTAGAAATAATGTGCTTAAATATGTATAAATGTGTTTAAATGTAAATAAATGTGTTTAAAATTTTTGTAAGAATCTCATCAAAAGTAGTTTAAACAGTGCTTGTGTTTTCATTGTATGATAGGATATGGAGCAAATATCTTTTCTGTCTTACTGAGTTATTACATTCTTTTCTAAGTTTGGGTCAACTTCTAACCTTTCATTCTTTGTTGTTTGATTTAAATATCATATAATATCTCGAAGAGTTCTTTAATGTGAGTTTTTTTGTCTTGAGGTTTGTTTATTTTTTAACCACCATCACTTCCTCTGGGACATCTTCATCCTATTGTTCACAACCACTTTCCAGTTTTACTTCCAGAGTCTTTTGTTTGTTTCTTCACTGCACTTTCATCTTTGTTGGCCTGTTCCCTTTTTCAAGAATCCAGTTTTGTAAAAAGTCATGTGAACTCATCACTGGATGACAAAGACACAACATCCCCATGCACTTTGCTATCTGTGCGTGAACTGAATAACAGGTGCACAGGGACCAATCAGTGAGAGGCACTGAATAAAATGATGTGATTGTCACTGACCATAATGTTCATCTGCTAAGTGACTGATCACATGATCAGTGTCACTCATCATAATGTTCATACATATATATGAAAAATTATACTTTGACATCTATACATACTACAAAGTGAACATCACCAGAAGTCCATCACCATACACTTGACCCCCTCCACCCATTTTGCCCACTCCCAACCCCTTTATCTTCTAGTAAACACTAGCCTGATCCCTATGAGTTTGTTTTCTTTATTATGTTTTGTGAAATTCCACATATGAGTGAAATCATATGATATTTGTCTTTGTCTGACTTATTTCACTTAGTATAATACCTTCAAGGTCCATTCACATTGTTGCAAATGGAAGGATTTCATTCTTTTTATGGCTTAGCAGTATTGCATTGTTTATGCACCACATCTTTATCCCATCCATCGAACGACACTTAGACATACAGATGGCCAACAAACACATGAAAAGGTGTTCAACATCACTAATTATTAGGAAAATGCAAATCAAAATCACAATAAGTTATGACTTCACAGATATTAGAATAGCTATTAAGAAAAAGATAAAAAATAATTACTAAGATCATTGCATCTGGTCCCATCATTTCATAGCAAATAGATGGGGAAGCAATGGAAACAGTAACAGACTTTATTTTGGGGGTTCCAAAATCACTGCAGATGGTGACTACAGCCATGAAATAAAAAGACGCTTGCTGCTTGGAAGGAAAGTTATGACCAACCTGGACAATAGGACTTTGCCAACAAAGGTCCATCTGGTCAAGGCTGTGGTTTTTCCAGTGATCATGTATGGATGTGAGAGTTGGACTGTGAAGAAGGCTGAGTGCCAAAGAACTGATGCATTTGAACTGTGGTGTTGGAGAAGACTCTTGAGAGTCCCTTGAACAGCAAGGAGGTCCAACCAGTCCATCCTAAAAGAAATCAGTCCGAATATGCATTGGAAGGACTGATGCTGAAGCTGAAACTCCAATACTTTGACCACCTGATGCAAAGAACTGACTCATCTGAAAAGACCTTGATGCTGGGAAAGGTTGAAAGTGGGAGGAGAAGGGAATAACAGAGGATGAGATGGTTGGATGGCATCAGTGACTCAATGGACATGAGCTTGAGTAAACTCCAGGAGTTGGTGATGGACAGGAAGGCCTGGCACGCTGAGGTCCATAAGATTGCAAAGAGTTGGACATGATTGAGAGACTGAACTGAACTGAAAAAATAATAAATGTTGGAGAAAATTTGGAGAAAAGAGAACTCTTGTACACTGTTGACGGGACTGTAAATTGGTGCAGCCACTATGGAAAACAGGATGGAAATTACTCAAAAAAAAAAAAAAAAGAATAGAATTGCCATATGACCTAGCTATTCCACTTCTGCATATTCATCTAGAGAAGATGAAAACATGAATCTGAAAAGATATATGCACTCCTATGTTCACTGCAGCACTATTTACAATAGCTAAGGTATGGAAACAATGTAAGCATCCATCAATAGATGAATGGATACAGAAGATATAACATATACACACAATGGAATGTTGTGTGTGTCGGCTCAGTCTCAGTCATGTGTGACTCTTTGAAACTTCATGGACTGTAGCCAACATGAATCCTCTGTCCATGGAATTTTCCAGACAAGAATACTTGAGCAGTTTGCATTTCCATCTCCAGGGGATCTTCCCAACCCAGGAATCAAACCTGTGTTTCTTGTGACTCCTGCATCTGCAAGCAGATTCCTTAACATTGCCCCACCTGGAAAGCCCAATGGAGAATTACTTCTCCATAAAGAAGGGTGCTTTTTTTTTTATGTCATGATTTGTGAGCTGGAGAGCTAGCAGCAAAGTTTATCCTGTGGACAATTACTTGAGATTAATACTGAAATTTGAACCATTTTGTTGGGGGAGTGGTGGTAACTGAAACTCACACATATCTAGACCATGCAAAGTGAGAATCACCACTTCAGAAAATTGGTTTTCCCGCTAATTTGATTTGACCTCAACTGAGCCATCAGGTATTTTCTTCCTGCTTTAGTGGATTTTATAAGACTTCTAACAAAGGACTTGGTAGACTTATTGGAGTTCAGAGGTAGTAAAACTCTCAAGAAAAACTCAGGTGTATAAGATATAGGACTTTTCTGCTTTTTAGAGAATTTAGTATCTATTTCAAACCCTTCTTTTACAAAGTGGCAAATCTGAGCATTCTATCAATGGCTCTCACCCCAGTGTTAAGACTTAATCCTCAAATCCCCTTCTCAAGACCTGCCCTGGCGGGTGAAGCATCCCTCCAGCTTCAGCTTGATGCTCTTTTCTTTTATACATGGTCCCTCCTTTATCAGCAAACATTATGAGTGGGAGGTCCTGACTCTAACAAAGTCTCCTTAGTACCATTCCACATCATCCCATCTCAGGCCTGATTTTTTCTGAAACTGGAAAGTCAACAATTTGACTATCTTCCCATGACTATCCTCCTAAGGGGTTTGACTATAATGACCCCTTCTCAAGCAGCAAATGCTACAAGATTCCAGCTTGAATGGGAGAAGGACCATGGGATAAAAATAAATGGAAAAAATAAAAGCCAATTTGTTTTCTAAATTTTACCACACAGCATGAGAAGAAACACAGTATGGTGTTTAAACAAAAGTCTGTCAGCTTCCTGAGTTTAAATCTAGGCTTCATTGTTAAATATTATTTTATCTCATTGGGCCTCAGATTCATCTGTAAAACTGTGATAGTAAAAGTTCAGACCTCTTAAGATTTTTGTGGAAATTAAACTCCCTTTTTCACGAAAAGCATTTATCATAGTGCCTGGCAGATAGCAAGTGCTCAATAAATGTTAACCCTTGTTACTAAGGAAAACAATCACCTGTGGAAGATGGAAATAACTTTTTGAGGTTATATACTCCCCTAATACCCTTAGAATTATGCCACTTGTTCTCAGCTGGGTTGTGACTGCCACAAGTTTTTCAAAAAGCAATTAGCCAACAATTTTGTTTTAAGCTAAAAAACTAAATCTTGCTTAGAATTACACAAAATTAAAAGAAGAGGATTTGCCAGTTTTAAAAAATGACTCCATGTGATTACATACTGCATACATCCTGCGGACTAGGATAGGCTAACATGTGTATGAATTCCAGTAAGAAAGCATTTTTTCTTTATCATCAACTACAAAGACTGCCAGCAGGGCCAATCACGCTAAATCCATGTGACCTAATCAATTGCGAGCGAAGGCTCAAGAATCACAAAAATTCAGATTTTTTTCCTTCTCCTCTTTGATGATTAATATGCTCATGGCACCTGGGAAATAGTCCTGTCATCACCTTCACTGTTTCCACCATGTGTCTGGAACCACTTCCCAGAAGTGTGTGGCGTGTGTGTGTGTGCACGCGCACACATGCATGCATGCAACTGTGAACGCAAAGGTTGGCCAAGGAGAAGGAAATGGTTTTGAAATGACCAAATAAATAAGCAAGGTTATTGACATCTTTCCTTAGTTTTCTTTTCTTTTTTTTTTCATTTATTTTTACTAGTTGGAGGCTAATTACTTTACAATATTGTAGTGGTTTTTGCCATACATTGACATGAATCAGCCATGGATTTACATGTGTTCCCCATCCTGAACCCCCCTCCCACCTCTCTCCCCATTCCATCCCTCTGGGTCATCCCAGGGCACCAGCCCTAAACACTTGTCTCATGTATCCAACCTGAGCTGGCGATCTGTTTCACACTTGATAGTATACATGTTTCAATGCTGTTCTCTCAGATTATCCCACCCTCGCCTTCTCCCACAGAGTCCAAAAGTCTGTTCTATACATCTGTGTCTCTTTTTCTATCTTGCATATAGGGTTATCGTTACCATCTTTCTAAATTCCATATATATGCGTTAGTACTTAGTTTTCTTTACAAGGGTGGCAAACCTCCAGGATACAGGATGAAATCAAATAAAAATAAATAAATAAATAATCAGCATCTCCTCAGCAATGGTACCCACTGAGAAAGTAACATTTATTAAAGTGGAACACACGAACAACACAGTTAAAGGGGCCTGCCCTCAGAGCCCAAATACTAGATTATATAGTCAAATCCACCCTGCAATGGAAAGAACTGAGGAAGAACCAGCTTTTCAGTCCCTGCTCATTCTTTGCAACTTTGTACATCTGTTTTTCTCACCCACTTGACCTCCTTCCTCCTTCTATGACTGCATCTCAATTTTGTGTTAGGGAACTATTGCTCCCCCAAGGCATAAAGTCTTTGGGGAACAAAGCGTCTTCCACCATCTTTAGCTAAGGGCTAAGGACATGCTTGCTTTTGTGGGAACTGGTCTTGAGCAGGAGGGTGTAAGGAGCAAAGTCAGCTGGGCTCTCTTGTTCCAGCAATGATGCCACGAGGCTGCTGCCCAAACCCTTAGAGCTGCTCTGGGTCTATCCTTTCCCAAGTTTGGGAGTTACAGACTTTCTGTTGAGCTTTGCCTCTTCTCACATTTTTCCTATAAATTCCCTATTCCTCAAATAATCTAGGGCTAGTTCTGTCACTTGCAACTAAAGAATCCTAACTCATAGGCCACTTAGCCTGCCTTCTGCCTACATACACGTGTGAGCATGCTCAGTCGTGTCCGACTCTGTGTGACCCCATGGACTGTAGCCCGCCAGGCTCCTTGGTCCATGGAATTTTCCAGGCAAGAACACAAGAGTGGGTTGCCATTTCCTACTCCAAGGGATCCTCTTGACCCAAGGATCGAACCCGCGCCTTCTATGTCTCCTGCACTGGCAGGCAGATTCTTTACCACCGCGCCCCCTGGGAACTGGCTTAGAGCCTGTTAAAGCTGTCTGGGGTGAAGAGAGGGCCCTTCCATGATCCTTCCTGTGAGTTCTATGCCTCATTTAGGGACAATGCCATAAAGAAAAGAAGGAGGTTAAGCTTCCATTTCAGAGGTCAGCCAAGCATGAAAGTCAGAAACAGGAAGTAAACCTACATGGTTACAATTATGTACAAATGAAAATGTATATTATAGATATAATGCAGATGCTAACTTTTGTTTAATAAACTTAGGTTATGATGTAATTTAAAATCAGTTCTTAAAAGTTGGCTTTGTTATTTTCTGGTCTTTAAATATTACCTGCTATAGTTTGAATGTCTGCGTCCTCCCAAAATTTATATGCCAAAACCTAATGGTGGCTCAGCTGGTAAGGAATGCACCTGCAGTGTGGGAGACCTGAGTTTGATCCCTCTAGGTTGGGAAGATCCCTGAGAGAAGAGAACAGATACCCACTCCAGTATTCTGGCCTGGAGAATTCCATGAACCGTATAGTCTATGGCATTGCAAAGAGTCTGACATGACTGAGAGACTTTCACTTTTCAGTCTCGTATGTGATGGTAGCTGGAGGTGGGGTCTTCAGAAGGCAATTAGGTCAAGAGGGTGGAGCCCCCATGAATGGGATTAGTGCCTTATAAAAGAGACCCCAGAGCACTCCCTCACCCCTTCTGCCACATGAAAGCCCAGCAAGAAGACAGCTGTCTTATCAACCAGGAAATGGGCCCTCGTGAGGCACTAAATTTGCTGGTGCATTGATCTTGGACTTCCCAGCTTCCAAAACTGTGAGAAATAAATGTTTGTTATTTAAGACTCCCGGTCTATGGTATTTTTGTTATACCAGCCCAAACTAGCATTATCAGTTATTACTCTAACATTATGCTTTCTTAAGAAAAACACAGGTTGTTTTCCACAATAAAGCAAACAATAATACCAACAACAGAAAACACTACCTGCTAGAGATTCATGGTTTGTGGCAACTTGGTCAACCATCTAGACTCACTGAAATAACTGTAACAGCAGTTTATGATTCACACACGCTCATGTGAAGAAAAGGAAGGCCTTGGGGTCCCTGATTCTTGTATTATCTTCCCAGAAGGATGTCTCTTTGTGGCTCTTTTTGCACAGGCACACTTCTGTCACATAGCTTGACTCCCAGCAGCTCCCTTTCAACTGGCCAAAATGAGACAATCTTCCACCAGCTCCCTATGAGCAGCCCATACACTGAAAAACCAGAACAGCCTCTCTTTCAAACAGCAAGAGGAGCCCTGGACAGTAACTTTCTAATCATTCATTCCAGAACCCTTTGAAGCTGTAAAAGTTACTATTATTCCTATAATAGTCAAGATTACTAATTAACTTCTCTAGAAACTTCTTTCAAGCCTTTTTAAAGGAGCTAACCCTTTCCCTAAACTTTCAACAAAATCAAGCCAAGCAAAAGTTATGGGTTTTTTTTTCTTTTTAAATAAAGTTATGCAGTAGTTTTCTCACATTTTCCAGGTTATTGCCTTTGGTAACTAATTCTGATGTTTAATACCTCTCAACTTGGCTTCTCTCTTCAACATGAAGGGCAGTGTGGGCCAGTATTTAACTAACATTTAAACTACAACAATCCCCCAGCCCTGCTGGGTGTGAAGTGAGGTGCCATGCCAACCTACTTCTCCCCTGATGGGGAGAATGCTATTCCTTTAATGCACAGGCCTCACATCCTCCTTCAGAATCGTTTTCTAGTGCAAATGAGCATTCTCATGCCACTGTAGGATTCAGCCACCAAATTATTAAACACCTCCTATGTGTCTGACACTATTTTAGGCACTCTGGTATAAACAGAAATAATAGACAGTAATGTGTGCTTGTAAACAAACCCCACCAAAAAAAAAATTTTTTTTACGGCAGATATCTGTTTTCCTATGAAGACTACATCTTTCTCTGAGCTCAGAACCTCCTTGGATCTTGCAGGCTGCATTGTCTTCCCAGCCTTTGTGAAAGAAACCAAACATAGAAATGGAAGAGGCAAAGCAATGGTAATCATAATAGTGAATAATGAATCTTGGGAGAATGGAACCACAGTGCGGAAGAGCTGACTCAGACACACTTGCTGTCCCAAGAGACCACGAATTATAGTGACTCAAGTATTTATCATGAGACTCACATTTGCTGCGGCTGCTAAGTCACTTCAGTCGTGTCCGACTCTGTGCGACCCCATAGACGGCAGCCCACCAGGCTCCCCCGCCCCTGGGATTCTCCAGGCAAGAACAGTGGAGTGGGTTGCCATTTCCTTCCCCAAAGCATGAAAGTGAAAAGGGAAAGTGAAGTCAGTCAGTCAGGTCTGCCTGTTAGCGACCCCATGGATCGTAGCCTACCAGGCTCCCCTGTCCATGGGATTTTCCAGGCAAGAGTACTTGGGTGGGGTACCATTTCCTTCTCCAGACTCATACTTACCTATGCGATTATTTGTTTTATCATCCCTTCTCACTGACTTCAGTTGCCCCACACTTTTTGGGTACAGAATACCCTGCAGAGCTTGTGAGGTGGGTAGAAGTCGCAAAGAGGAAGGGAAGTCCACAGTCTTGATGTGACCCAGGACCAGCAGCCTCAGCATCACCTGTGACTTGTTAGAAAAGCTGACTTCCAGGCTCCACCCCAGATCCACTAAATCAGAATCTGCATTCCAACAAGATCCACTGGGTGACTCCTCCACGCATTAAAATTTGAAAAGTTCTGGTCTCCAGCATTTAATAATTTGAAAGAGCTTTCAACACTACTTGAAGTCCCTAGTTGTAATTTCTAGAATGTGAAAGAGAATTTATAATGCATGCACACGTCTTCTCGGCAGTACAGCACGCAGCCTTTCTGATTTGTAGCTGAAATAAGAAGACATCTTATGAGATCTGTCTCTACTGATATGAATTGTCCGACAGTGAAATTTTTCATGGCATATATGCTTCCACTGAAAGAAAAGAATTTATGTGCTTATCAAATTTAAAACAGTTACATTTATTTTAATAACACTTAACATGAACATGAATTATGCAACCACATTAAGGAAAGACTAAGGAAAGTAAAATCAGTTCCTATAAAATAACTTTGTCACCTAAATATGCCCAAAACAAAATTTGGGCTGACATGACTTCTTTTTCTCTTTTCCAAAATACCCCGCTAAATAGCTTTAACTTTGTTTTCAAACTGCCCTTACCAAAGAATGATTTTGCCATACTGCTTATATCCATATGGCTCCTCCCGTTATAAAATAGTCATGAAAAATGAAGGGGAAGAGTTTCGGTTTTCTTCTGAAGAATTTACTTGAGGTGACAAAATAGACTAAAATGATGCTATTGCGAGGGTTAAACTTATATTCCATGTCCTCCAAAAATCTAATGAAATTTGGGCCTTCTGGGAAGGATGGAGAAAATTTTATAGAAAATGAAGACTCTAAGGAAAATAATTTCCATGGGTAGTTCAAAAGGAATAAGAACCTATCTATAGCATTCAGGATTTAGGTTAAAAATGAGGAAAAGTTTCCTGACAATTAAGATCACTAAGTGCATAAATTAGCATTATATGGAAATTTAAGAGGCCATGATGTTAATGGCATTACCTTCCTTGAATTCATGAAGTTGATCTATTCTTACTGGGGCTATAGATTTAAAAATAATAGTGCTGGTGCTGTTATCTTGGACTGTGGCCCGCCAGGCTCCTCTGTCCATGGAATTCTCCAGGTAAGAATATTGGAGTGGGTAGCCTTTCCCTTTTCCAAGGGATCTACCCGACCCAGGGATCAAACCCTGGTCTTCTGCATTGCAGGCAGACTCTTTACCTTGCGAGCCACCAGAGAAGCCCATTAGTAGGAAAAAAATTACAAATGAGTACTAACAATATACCAGGCTCTGTGCTTTGTACTCTACACGTATTGCGGGTGCTTTTATTACTCTCATTTTACAGTTGGAAAGAACTGATTCTGTGAGAGGTTACGTGACTTATCCAAGGTCCCCAAGGCAGTTTGAGGTAGGACCAGGATTTGTACAAGGCAGCTTCCCTCCAGAGGCAACACGCTGACCCTCTCTATTAGACTTACTGTCTCCTGATGCCCGTACATAGTGACAAGCCAGACTGGGCCCCAAGCCGAATTCACCTGGAGCTGTGGCAAACAGCCTTTCAAGGAAACTATAGTCCATGCTGGGAAAGGAGTATAAAATCAGCATCTCGTTAACCAGGTGGTTGAAACATCTAATTCACTCCCTGTCTGTTCACTGTGTCATCGGTCACCCAGCACACCCACCAAGAGCTGACTCGGGCTGCCCCAAGCTTGCCATGTGCCATTCGCATGGCTTGCGCCATATCAACACCCGGAAGCAAAGCCGTTCTGGAGACATTCTGGCCCCCAACCACGATCTGTCAGCATGTAGCACAACTAGAACAGCAAACACATCCCCCCTCCCTCCACTCTTTCTCAATTATCCACAAGCCAAATGACAAAAATTTTCATCAGAAAGACCATCAGAGAAGCCTGAAATTGAGCTGATGCCATCATCAGCATACTATAAATGCAGTGGATTTAAGGTCTCTAGGGTCTATCTTGTTTGGACAAGATAACACACGTAAGGCCCGGCCAGCATGCAGATCACAGGTACTCAGCAAATGTCAAATCCTTCCTTTCCCCCTCCTTAATTATATGGCTCTCACGCCTTTTATTTCACTTCTGAATTCGAGAGTGGAAGGTATGATCCCTTTAGAAAAAGCCAGGAGATATCCCATGGTGAAGGAAACAGACTGCAGTTAGAAGTGACAGGGCAGCAACAGAGATATTTATAAGGTGCCCCCACTTTATAAAAGGCAGCTCAATTCCCTGAGAGAAAAGGGAAGTGAGCACACATCAAGACTTAACACAAAATAGCAGAAAAGATCTGAGAGCTAACGCAGAAATTTGACACCTGACCACTATAAACTTCCCTGTGCTCTGAGGAACCATGAATCATTTGAAGATACTAAATGCCTGGGGTTTAGTCTACTGTTACCAGTAGCTTATGACAAATAGAAAACAGTGAACTAACCAAAAGCCATGAAAATGGCCCAAGCGATCACAGGAAGTTTCAAATGGACTTATGATTAAAAGGGGTTCACATAACCTCCTACCTTATAAGGTACTTTACTTGTACTTAGAAGCTTCAAAATGGATTTCTTGGTTACAGGAGAAATTATCAATTTATGCATTAACTTTTTAAATGATATTTTATGCAGAATTATAAAGGCATTCCTATAATAAGTAAGATGCTTGTTTTTCTTAGTAACTCACCCTAGAAGCAGGTCTCCCATAGAGGCCTCTGTGCTCCAGTGAGGCAGAAGGTAAGCAGTCTGAAAGGGAGGAGAAGTTTCTTTAGCAAAGGTTTTCAAATTTTTGAAACTCGTATTGTCCTTTGATAGGTACCAACATCTTATGCCTCCTTTGAATGTTGTATTAGATTCAAAGCAAAATGAATTTTATTATTTACATTGAATCAAAACAGTGGAAATAGTAAGACTTTGCTTTCAAACCACAGGGCCCCGTGCCACCAATGTGACACTCGAGTTGCAATACAAGGGAGAGTATGCTGCTGCCCACTTGCAAAATCTATACTCATGCCACAGTAGTCTCGCTGATCAAATTTCAGAGTTCCAATCTGCTTCACACTCACTGAATACTCACGATCTTTAAAGAAGCCTAAGTAAATCGCAGAGAGAAACATGTGAATTCTTCTAGTTTAAAAATAGTTAAATCTCAGCAATTGTCTCTGCAACTTTTGCCAGGTATTTGTTAGTCATTCTAAGTCATGAAGCTTTAAAAACAGCACCCATGTTTTACAAGTTGTTGGAACATTTTATAGGCTGTCATTTTCTGTCATCATCTGGATTTAGGCTTTTTTTTTTTCTTCTGAAACACACTCAACACATAATGTGTCTTCTGAGCTACCATCATTTGTTTACATGGAGGGAGAAGGCAGCATGGCATTTTGGAAGATTTCGAAGGCTTTGACAGTCAGATACACTCACGTTCAAACCCTGAATCTGTTGTTGACTACCTAGATGACCGTCAGCATGTTCCTTAACCTGAACCTCTATTTCCACATCTATAAAATGAGCTTAACAATTCTCCTTTCTCAGGACTGTAGTGAGACTTAGAAGAATACATTTAAAGCCTCTTGCACGATACCTTCGCACACAGTAGGTACTTAGTGTAATTTTTTAGTAATTATGAAGCTTATGGAAAAGATTTTGTATTTACATTATAACTTTTAGTACACATAGGATTGGGTATTCCTTTAAAAAGAGAAAATATTTTGAAGTCTTAAAATGAAAAGTATGATGTGTCTAGATTTAATGCAATTTAATCTTTACTATCATAATAGTGATCATTTTGAATGAAATTGAAATATTGTTACCTAGGCAATACCCAAAAGCTATTTACTCAAGGTAGTGTGAAAGGAGATGCAAAAATTACTTCAATAATTACCAATATGTTTCCAAATACTAGCTATCTTGTCAAATTATATAAATTAACCACACTGTGCCTGTCACTAGTGTATCAAATCTTTTTTTTCTGATACACCAACTACAGTTAATTTAGAACAGTAATCTAACATTATCAAGACATCATCAGATTCAGGAACTCTGACTTTCTTTAACTCCCCTATTCACAGGGTTTGGATGCTGTTTGGTCGTGGGGTAACTAATTCTCCTGGCATGAATCCTTCCCTTCTCCCCTTGACTTGCAGATAGTCATGCTCTGCCCAAGAGCAAGGCAGAGAATACCCACTGAAGGAACAGGGATTTGCAATTCCTGCCTCCCACACTGTAAAGTACTAGAGACACAGAAAGCATGACAAAGATAGAATCTAATTGTTTTAACCAGTGAGAGAATTTTAAGTAATAATGTTGAGACAATTTCCCAACAACCCAGATAAACTATGATCAAGTCCATGTTTACATATTGCTAAATGTCCAGAAGAAAATGACAAATTCAATCATCTTGATATTTAACTCCAGGAAATTAACCATTATATGGCAAAAACAAAGCAAAACAGAAACACCTTCAATTTCACTACACACTAAAAGACAATACCATACAGGGGATGAGAAAATACGCTAACATTTGGTTAAAACACAACAGAGAGATAAATATCACTCAGATTTCCTTAGAATTTAGAATTTGACATAGGTGAAAGTTCCTGGCATAGTACCTAAAGCAATTGCCTAACAGATAATATTTGAACACCAACCCAAATTTATCTTCAACTGGTGTCTCATGTATTAATTTATGTAATTAATCTTATAACCATCTAGATGGGTTTTATTTATAGTCTGGAAGGACCTATCCATATTCTTATGCTCTGAAAAGAAAAGAACTCTCAGAACAGGAATACACTTAAGTGTTCACATTTCAGTAAAAACCACTAATAGATATGTAATTTCTTGTGAACATGCACAGAATCATAATACAAACATGCACTGAACATGATAACCCAGTTGACAAACAATCCACCCACAGGAGACCTGGGTTCAATCCCTGGGTCAGGAAGATCTGCTGGAGAAGGGATAGGCTACCCGCTCCAGTATTCCGGCCTGGAGAATTCCATGGACTGTATAGTCCATGGGGTCACAAAGAGTCAGACACGACTGAGTAACTTTCACTTTCACTTCATGCACAGACTCAGAAATGTACGGGGTGTCCCTCAAACTTAATCTCAGCACTACGATGCATCCAAAATAAAAATCTAAGTACATAAAACACTAAAATATAATAGAAGTTTTTATTGTAGATCTGGAGTTAGTAGCATAGAGGAATTGCCTTACATAATATGCAGCAAGACCTAAGTCCTTTAAAATCTTCCTAACATATCCCAAAGTTCTAAAAGGCAGCTCTCCTCTCCCTTTCTTTCTCTCCACAAATTCCCCCAGCTACTTCTCCATCTCGCCTTGTGCTAATTCGCTTCACCTCCTTACCTCTCTCTCTTCCCTTTACCTCTTTAGAAGAGAACAAAAAAAAAAAAAAAAAAAGGATTGCAAACATTGGTCTGCGCTCCCTTATCTGAAATCCTTAGGGCCAGATGTATTCAGAAACTCAGAACTTTTCAAATTCTAAGATTAGTATAATGCACAAACTGCATGGCACATTCAGTGTCTGGAAAAGCACCCTGCAATCAAGTGCGTTAATATGTAGGCAGTGAATTATAAGAGTCATACTGAGTTAAATAAATATTATATTTATACTATACAAGCGCAGGTCAGGTTCTGGGCAAATGAATTTACTACAAAAGAAGAAAACTTTTTTCATAGAGGAGATTATAAACCTATACTTCTAAATTAACATTTTTCCTTTTATACCTGACACATTTATGAACATGTGTTAATTCATAACCAGCTAAGGTTATCAAGAATGATGGAATTGCATTACCATAGGGTGGGGTGAGGGCTTCCCAGGTGGTGCTAGTGGTAAAGAACCTGCCTGCCAATGTAGGAGGCATAAGAGACATGGGTTCCATCCCTGGGTCAGGAAGATCCCCTGGAGGAGGGCATGGCAACCCACTCCAGCATTCTTGCCTGGAGAATCCCATGGACAGAGGAGCCTGGTGGGCTGCAGCCCATGGGGTTGCAAAGAGTCAGACACGCCTGAAGCGACTCAGCACACAGGGAAGGGTGATGCACCGAGCACCTGCTACGTTCCAGTCCCTATTTTAAGTTCTGTGCCCGAGTGAACCAAACACAGATGCACCGAGCACCTACCATGTTCCAGTCCCTATTTTAAGTTCTGTGCCTGAGTGAACCAAACACAGAAGAAAATCTTGTTCTCAGAGGGTTTGATTATATTCTGGAATGGAGCCTGAGGGTGTGTGTGGGGGGGGGTATAGAAAATAAACAGGAAGCAAGCAAATGAAAGTATAATTGAATATCTGCTAGTTAACGTAGGATGAAAAAGAAGAAAATAATAAGGCGGAGAAAAGGCGTGAAGAGTGAGAAAGGATGGGAGGGGAGTCCAGGAAAAACCTGTCTGGGGAGTTAGAATTTGAATGGACACCTGAAAGGCCTGCAAGACTTTCAGGAGGAAGCATATTGCAGGTTGCAGGGACAGCAAGCGCAGAGTTTAGACAGGGAGGTGGTGGAGGTGCTGCTGCAGGAAGCGGGAGGCGAGCTCACGGAAGGATCAGGAGAGACAGGGGCGTGAGGGCAGCAGGAAAGGACGAGATCGGGGCAGGGCTGCTGAAAAACGGCAGGTGACGCAAGCGGTCGTGGACCGCAAGTTTGGGGAAGAAGACAGCCAGACAGTGACAGGGCGAGAGGTGCCAGGCAAGCGGGGAGAAGGAGGAGGTCGGTGATGGGCCGCTGCGCTGCTGGGGGGCCTGGCTGAGTCTCTAAGCCGCCACGGCGAGGCCAGGGCAGGGGGGCAGGAACACAGGAGGCAGAGAACCTAGCCCCTACGCCGCGCACCACGAAAGGACAGTGCGGGAGAGAAAGTGATCAGACAGCCTACAGAGCGGTTACGCAAACTGAAGCCTCGGCAACAGGAAGCAGGAAGGATCCATCGCCCAAAGGTGGCTTCTCGGGGAGAACAGGTCTGGCAGGGAGGAGGAAATCAGTACTGAGGCAGCCAAGCACCAACTGTCCTCCAAAAAAGAACTGGTTATCAGTCCTGCCAGCTCCAGGAGGGCTCGGGCATGTGGGGAGTGGGATCGTTAGAAATCTGCTCTCCGGCTTCTGACACCTGGGATAGCATTTCTTAATATTTGGTTCTTTCACATAGCCAAACAGTCCAAAGACAGCCACAGAGCCCTGGGAAGATTAAAAAAAAAAGTCTTCCCTTTCCACTAATGAAAACTGGCACTTGATAACAAGGTAAGGAAACAGCTGTCATAGTAATACAGAACAAGGATGGATCTTGGGAAACAATATGCTGGTGCATGATAATATAGGAAAGAAAAATACTTGCCAGCCCACGGGACTAGTGATGTGTCCATGACGTATTGGTGATAGTAAGAAAACAACTATGACAATGATCCTTATCATTAACTTCCATTTCTTTAATCACTATTTAACCAGGCACAGGGCTAGGCACTTCACACGTGATTTTCAAACCTTATAGCTATGGAGGAGTTAGAAGCACAAATAGACGGTAGGTATCATTTCTTGGTGTTGTTTACCGGCTACTGTCACTCTGAGTGTGGACCCAGTTAAGAAATAAGACCCGACCAATGTATTTAAATGTATTTAAAATGTATTTAAAACTTCAGTTTTAGGACTTGCCTGATGGCTCAGTGAATAAGAATCCACCTGCCAGTGATACATACAATGTATATTACCACATATTTGGGTGGGAATATGAACAGATGCACCCCAACTTTCATTGCAGCACTACTTATAATAGCCAAGACATGGAAAGATCCTAAATGTTCATTAACAGAGGAATGAACAAAAGATGTGGTACATACACACAATGGAATACTATGCAGCCATCAAAATAACGAAATGCCATTTGCCACAACATGGCTGCAACTAGAGATTATCATGTGAAATGAAGTAAGTCAGAAAATGACCAATATCATATGATATCACTTATATGTGGAATCTAAAACATGGTACAAGTGAGCTTATTTACAAAACAGAAGCCGACTCACCAACACAGAAAACAAACATGGTTGTTTGTTTGGGAGAGTGGAAGGGATAAATTAAGAATTTGAAATTAGCAGATAGAAACTGCTATATAAAAAATAGATACACAACAAGGTCTTACTGTATAGCACAGGGGATTTCATTCAATATCTTGTAATAATGTACAGTTGAAAATATTATAAATATGTACTTATATACATATATATGTGTGTGTGTGTGTGTATATATATATATATGCATGCACATGTGCTAAATCGCTTCAGTCATGTCCAGCTCTTTGCGACCCTAGGGAGTGTAGACCTCCAGGCTTCTCTGTCCATAGGATTCTCCAGACAAGATCACTGGAGTGGGCTGCAGTGCTCTTCTCCAGGGTATCTTCCCAACCCAGGGACTGAACCTGCTTCTCCTCCCTATCCTGCATGAGCAGGCAGGTGATTTACTACTAGCGCCACCTGGGAAGCCCATATATATCTGATCCACTTTTCTGTATGCCAAAAACTAACACAACATTTTAAATCAACTATACTTCAATAAAAAAAATAGAATACAGAATGGAGTTTCCTAGAAAGATTAAAAACAGACTTACCATGTGTATGTTATTTGCTAAGTCATACCCAACTCTTTGAGACCCCATGGACTGTAGCCCACCAGGCCCCTCTGTCCTTGGGATTCTCCAGGCAAGAATACCGGAGTGGGTTGCCATTTCCTTCTCCAGGGGATCTTCCCAACCCAGGGATCAAACCCAAGTCTCCTGCATTTTAGGTGGATTCTTTACTATCTGAGCCACCAGGGAATTCCAATTATCACATGATCTAGCAATTCCACTATATATCCAAATGAAATAAAATCACTATCTTAAAGAGAGATATGCACCCTCATGTTCACTGTAGTTTTATTTACAATAACCAAGACATGGAAACAATGTGTCTATCAACAGAGGAATGAGTGAAGAAAATATTACACACAGAGAGGAATATTATTCAACCATAAAAAAGAAATCCTGCTATTTGTAATAATACAGACGGACCTTTAGGGCATTATGTTGAATGAAATAAGTTAGACAAGGAAGACAAATGCTATATGATCTCACTTATTTGTGGAATCTAAAAAACCTACATACATAGAAACAGAGAACAGATTGGTGGTTGCCCCAGGTGGGTTTGGAGGTGGGAAAATTGAGTAAAGATGGCCAAAATGTACAAATTTCCAATTATAAGATAACTTCTGGGGATATATTATGCAACGTGGTAGCTATTGTTAACAATACTGTATTATATATTTGAAAGTTGCTAAGAGAATAGATCTTCAAAATTCTCATCACAAGAAAAAAATTGTAACAAGTGAAGGATGTTAACTCATTGTGCTAATCATTTAACAATATATACATTTATCAAATAATTACATTATACATTTTAAACTTATACAATGTAATGTTATATAGAAATTAACTTGAATTTAAATTTTAGACTCTTACAAAGGTAGTAAAGGATCACTGTACAGAATACCAATAACAAAGGAAAAGAAAATTAAAATCACCTACAATTTCCCTTGATCTTTGTGTATATTTGGGTGTAGAGCCTTCCTGCCTTTGTATGAGGTGGCCTATCTGAGAAAGGCTTAAGTCAGGTTGCATATGTGCTCAGTCGCTAAGTCACCAGATTTTCCAGGCAAGAATACTGGAGCAGGCTGCCATTTCCTTCTCCGGGGAATCGTCCCTACCAAAGATCAAACCTACATCTCCTGTGTCTCCTCCATTGGCAGGTGGGTTCTTCACCACCAAGCTATCTGGAAAGCCCCTTATATGGTTATTACTGGGACATTTCTGAGGGAGTTGGAAGACAGAACCGTCAGAGAGACAGGGCTCAAGGCACAGAGAAGGAAGCTGGCAGGCAGTTCTTGCAGCCTCAGATGCACCAGTTCCCAACACTTGCCTTCCAGAAGCCAGGTCTCAGCTTGGCACAGTTAACATCCAGCTCCCTCCCGCTTCGGTCCACCCGTGTATCTGACTAAGGGTCCTCCCTGTCTCTGGCACCTGAAGTCAGAGAGCTGCCTCATCCATCATAGCCCATTCCGTTTCCAAAGCTTCATACCTGTGTCCCTGCTTGCTTGGCCATTCCGCTTTCACTCTCCAGGCACCGGGCTGCTGGTGACTGCCTGGCTTGGGACCACTTCCTCATTTGGACATCTGGAATTAGAGGTTCCCTTTTTCTTAAATGTCTACCTGGCTCCCAGCTCGCTGCTTGCTCTGATCCTCATTTTTGTTGTTTGTTTTCATGGGTAATTCTAACACCTGGCTTTCACAACTAGCACATCCCCATGCCAGCCTGCTGATCTCTCAGAATCAGGTTTTACCCAGAGTCTAACCACACCTACCATCTATGAGGACTCATCCCGACCTGGATTTCACGGTCCTCCTGTTCATTCAATGTCCGCAATCAATAGCTATCAATATCCCTAGGTTTACACCAGTCTCTTTTCCACTTCTGCCGTTAGCCTGGTTAGAAACTGGGGATCAAAGACATTTCCCAGCCCTTCTATCTTACATAGTAATTTGTCATTATTGAGAAGCACTGTCTGTTGCTTTTCACCAGGAGTTAGAACACCACTGCCCACTGTATCTTGGTATCTAAGTCACCAAGGAAAATGCAACGCAGCTGGGCATCGGAAGCAACACACTTGGCTCACACAAAGAAGAGAGAGAGCATCATCAGCTTCGGTAGTTGGCGCTGGTCCCAGAAGGCCAGCGGTCACGGCAGAGCATGATCAGCAGCCATGGCGCCGCTGGCCTGCGTGAACCCCTCTTGTGCTGCAGAACGAAGGGCCCCATCCTCTATGGGGAGAGACGCAGTGGTGAGGTTAGCCGGGTCCCACATGGCACACAGGCTTAAGCAGAACAAGGGAGCACATACTGAGTGTGAAACAGGAGGAGATGTGCCCCACGAAGCAGCCAGTCCCGCACAGGCTGCGAGGACTCCATCTGTCTTGGGAAGGAAGTTTCCAGGCCCAAGGTCGCTCTTATGAGGATGAATGAGGTCCACAGGAGAATGCCTTTCCCAACAGTTCTACTTTCAGACTTACTCTACTTAGAAATATATAATTTGTATTGTCTCTAAATGTGTTATCATTCTCTTCCAGCAATATAAATGTAGCTCAGTGAGTCGAATCTTTTTATAAGATACGGATTTAAAGAATATCTTTTCTGAATTTGTTTCCAGCTCCAACTCTATCTTATAGATTCATTTAAACTTGCCTGAGGCCATACCTTCTCCTTTTCCTGAAAACAAACCATCAGCTTGTCATGAAACGGTAACCCAAGTAGACTGTCACTTATAAGATTATAAACACTAAATTACAGAAATCTTATTGGACAAATTAGAATGACTAGAATCAGAATGACTACACTAGAATCAATTCAATCAAGTTAAACTTACTGATGAAAAATTAGCTGTGAGAAAATGTTCAAATCAGTGCCTGCATTTAGAATTTGATTAAAATATCTATACATTTTCTAGAAAGAACTTAAAAAGTCAGTCCCTGAGCCCCCACCATAACTGTTTAATGCCATTGCTATATAGCAATGAAGAACTCCTCTGTTGGGCATTTCTAATTATAAGCAGGTAGGCAGACAATGCACATAAACTGCCCTCCCCTCTCTGAGACATGCTCTTGTCCAGATAGCGAGGGAGACTGGACCACAGATCTGAATCCAAGTGGAGGAAGGGTGACGAGTCTCGAATTCCTTCACGATGCAAATGTTCAGATTCAGGTGGCTTTGGGATGTTTACCAAAGATCTTAAGAAACCTGGAAAAGATCATTAAATCCCACTGGAATGCACTCTGTTTTAAATTCAATTTTGAAATCATTTCTTGGAACGGCACTAGATAGGAGGAGAACCTTCGAACCTGCAGTTCGAATATAAGCACATATAATTAGGTGAGTACCAAAATTGTTCAGGCCATAGTAGAATAAGTAAATAATGTGATTTGACTGAGTTGACGCATGACTTATTAAAGCCTTGGTCCCCAAGACATCACCAGCAGTGTAACCACTTCTAGGATGGTTACAAGTCAGCAAGGATCTAAAAACACAAGTTTCTGAAACCAGTGAAGAATCAGAGATCTTGCAGTATAGCAGGAGATTAATTTGTCCTCAGGCACTTTTGAATTGGGGCTTCCCTGGTGGTTCGGAGAGTAAAGATTCTGCCTGCAATGCAGGAGACCTGGGTTCGATCCCTGGGTCAGGAAGACCCCCTGGAGAAGGCAATGGATACCCACTCCAGTATTCTTGCCTAGAGAATCCCATGGACAGAGAAGCCTGGCGGGCTACAATCTATGGGGTCGCAAACAGTCAGACATGACTTAGTGACAAACACTTGAATCACACTATTGAATCAAGCTGAAGAAGGACCTCAATTGAGGCCCTGTTTATCACTCCGGCAGTGTTCTTTAAATGCAAAGCCCATGACCCAAGAGACAGTTGGAGTGCAGCTGTAGAAAATCCTGTGGTCTTCCTGGCCAGGAAAGTGACCCTTGTCCCCTGACCTAACACCAGCCTCACAATATTCGCTCACAGAGGAGGGACTGATTTACAAAAGAGGCTTTTCTTTGTGGTGCACACACACATACACACACACACACACACACATACATGCACAAAAAATAGATCTGCTTTTCTTTCACCCTGTTCAAATGTGTGGGATTTCGTAGCACAGTACTAGACCAGCTCAATACCTGATTGAAATAACTCAAGAGGAGGATACGGAGGGAAGACCGAATTCAGAATGCTCTGTGAAAATACATCTGTTTCATATGAGACACACAATCTGTCTCATTCCAACCTGCATTTCTGGGTCACTTGAGACATTTAAACTGCACTTATAATTAACAGCTATTTTTAAACAGCGAAAAAATAGAGCACTGGTAAGGTACAAAAGCATTAAAATTGCCCCAGTTTCGCTTTTCAATAGGACACACCATCGCAATATGCTTCAAGATCAAAGAGAGCTCAGAAAAAGAGAGAGAGAGAAAGAGAGAGACAGGCCGATCAGTGGGGATAAATTGTTCCCATTATGATGGTGTAAGAATAGGGTTCTTTCAATTGAAACAATTTAATAACCACATTCATTACATTGGTGTCCACTTGGTTTTATCTGAGCAGTTTTTGCATAACTGGGGAGCAAGTTCAATTGAGCTTATTCTCTAGAAATTAAGATGTGCAGGGTTTGACATTCAGAAATTAAGCACTAATAGTCGCCCAAGCAGTTGTCTGGAGATTCCCCCTGGATGTAGTGAGATCTGCCTGCCACTAATTATGGCAAATGCAAATGCATTCTCTAAAAGACCTGCCCCACATTTTCATTAGCTCATTTAAAGGCAGTTAAGGTTATATTAGGGTGATGATGGGATAGCAGAGTCTCCTCTTTGGAATATGTTTATAGAATCACTTTGCAAAGCATCACTTGCCTAGCATAAGTATAGCATTGCCATCTGTAAACTTGTTTCTCCCTCAGCTATCAATAGAGGAAATCTTTCAGAGCACTCTTCTAATATTCTGTGAGATCAAGACAACCAAACAGAATCGCCATGAATACTGGAAGTGCTGATTTGATGAACAAGGGAATCATTGATTTAGGAGGGGAAAAAAAAAATCACTAGTTTTCCAGGGTTAGCTTCAGCTTTGGATATCTATATGCTAGGAAAAGCGGTGGAGTTTTTGCCAACCAGCTTTCCTGAGAATGGTTACATTTGCCAGTTCTCAACTGCACTATGGAGCATAATGTGTCATTTGAAGTGTAGTTTATCCTAAAGTGCTATTTAAAAAAAGGATATTAGGAACAGAGCTGTAGAAATGCATCCTGAAGAAAATCCAGGGTTTACGTGTGATGTATGAGACATACACAATCCATTCCTGTTTGCTACCCTCGCTAGGATCTAAATCATGCAGAGGAAAATTTAGAAGACATGTCCCAGTGTACACTAAATCCTTCTTTGTTTTCCTAGCGCTGCCAAACAAGTGGAGAGTAAAAAGAATTGTCGAAACATATATTGGGTGGCAACTTTGTAATAGCTGCGCTTCTTCTTTCCTTCTTTTTTCCAGAAGACAAAGTGTAAAAGCTGAGCAGTTACCCTTACCTCTACAAAAGCTTTTAAATAATGGCTTTTCCAGGAGCAAGTGCACTTCCCTCCTAGACCATTTCCCCAGATGGGATTTGCAATATAAAGCCACCATAGATTGGTTTATTGAGGAAAGAAGATAGACTTGTCCAAATCACTGGGAAGATAAATAAGCTATAGAGATCAATAAATAAAAGCCAGGCGGAAAAAAAAAATCAAACTCCGGCATTCCAGACCAATTAAGATGTTATTTACTGCCCATGTGATTGTAACTTCGATGCTTGCCTTCCTCGTTTTCACACCATAGGCATTTGTTTTGCTGAGAGAAAGATATATAACTGATGTGTAAATAGAAAATGATATAGATAGATTTTATGTCCCATAAAACTGTTAATCTGTGCTCCACATTAAATATAAAGTACATTTTTTATTTAGACACTGCACTGGTATAATTAAAATAAAGTATGCTAGCTTTATTTTTTCAGTAAGTCATTTTCAACCAGAGAGATCAAATAACAGTGCAACAGCAGCATGCAATGTGGTTATAATAGCCTGAGACCACATTTCCTGAAACTAAAACATTGGCGATAATAGTGTGAAGGTACAAATTAAATGCAAATAAAACAGATTCCCTATTGTTGCTAATCCCTGGATTGGGTTTCAGTGGGGGAAATTCAGCTGTAATGGTTAACTTCTTTGTACAGTAATCATTGATACGTTAGCAGTTACACTTTGAGACCACTGATGGAAACTAACAGCGAAGGATTTAAGGAGACTACCTGTCCATCTTTCAGGAAGAGAATGGAACTGGCCTGGGGCAACTCAAATAAAAATATACTGCCCAGACTGCCTCCGGGACACTTATGGCACTTGGCAAACACTCATTGACTTGTTTCCTAATTGATGTACGTTTTTGTGGCAACCTACCTTCTTTGGCCAGCAGAAGCTCTTTTTGATTTCAGAGGTGTGTCAGCATGTCTTAGCCATATCCCGTTTTCTAGGCTGACTGTTCTGAAAACATCTCAGAAAATTACACAATGGGACTTATATCATTGGCGTGTGTTACAATATCTGGTTTTCCTACACTGAAATAAGCCTACGTGCCATGGAGATCAAATGTGAGTGGTGTGATACAGGCGTTTTTCAAAGTTGAAAATATGACTTAAAGTGAACTTAACAGAATCACCTTTTCCCTCCGCCCACTTTCATACAGACCTTGCTAGGGGTGTTCAGAGCAGTCACTGAATAATTGGTTTCTTGAGATTCTCAAGTGCACAGACATGAGTAGCTCTTCTGATGAGATCTGGCCTTTTCCTAAACAAGTGACTAACTCATATTTTGGAGATTTCTGGTAAATAACCTCTTTCTAATCTTTTATAAGATGGCATTTGTCTCATAATTCTATAATGTGCACCTCTCAACTTTCAGGACAGTTTTGGGCATGTAAGTAAAACAAATAACTTTTTCCCCTCACTTTGAAACATCATCAGAGACTACCATAAAGGTCTCTGCAGTCTCTTCCTTACATTGAAGCCTTACATGTCTGAAAGAGTCAAGAACTACATTTTCACAAGCTAATCCAAACTTCATCCTTTTCCCTTCTTTTCCAAAATTGTTATATTTAAGGGGCACACAAATTGATGTGCTGGAGTTCAAAGAAACCATTAGAGGATCTGCTTTTATTTATCTCTCTATATATATATTAAAAAGAAATGGAAGATTTACTACTAGTATATAACACTATTAATATAGATACTATTGTAGTTTAGAAGGAAATATGTATATATTGAGGTGCATAGTCAAAAACTTTAAACTATTTTTGTGCATGATTTCTAGAGCTTAGAGGCTACCAGGCTGGTGATTGCTATTAATCTTTCAAATATTAATATGAGAAAGAGTTCTGAAACTTCAAGTAGTAAGCGGACTACTGGCCTGCTCCCTCTTCAAGAATTTCTAGGTCCTTTTCTCCAGAACCTGTGAATATGATACCTGTGTGACAGAAGAGACATGGCAGATGCCACCTAGGGTATGGGTCTTGAGGCAGGAAGAGCATCCATCCTGGGTTACCCAAGCGGGTCCAATCTAATCACATGAGTCCTCAAAGGAAGAGGAGGACA
Source organism: Odocoileus virginianus (assembly GCF_023699985.2). Taxonomy (NCBI): domain Eukaryota; kingdom Metazoa; phylum Chordata; class Mammalia; order Artiodactyla; family Cervidae; genus Odocoileus; species Odocoileus virginianus. The sequence continues at coordinate 87,252,452 of NC_069676.1, forward strand.
TTTTTCTGACTGCAGTGAGAGAGAGATGTGACAATGGAATGGGATTAGACAGATGCGACGTGAGAAGAATTTGACTCAGCATTGCTAGTCTTAAAAAACTGGAGGAAGGGGCCACAAGCCAAGGAAGGCAGGCCATCTCTGGAAGCTAGGAAAGGCAAAGACAGAGAGTCCCCCCTGGAGACTCCAGAAGGAATGCAGCTCTGTCAGCAAGTGATTTTAGCCCAAGGAGACTGATGACCTATTGAACCGCAAGATAATAAATTTGTGCTGTTTTCCTTCTGGCAATGTGTGATGGCAGCAGTGAGACATTTACACACTCCCTCTGCCCTGATTCTGAATATTAAGACACATCTCAGTATTTCACCAAGTAGATTCAAGTTGCAATCACTTAAACATTTTTTGATCAACAACTCCTATTTGTTCCCCTAGTGTCCATCACTAGAGGGACAACTAGCAGCAAAGCTGATGAAATATTTTTTCCAAAAATGGAAACAGGATAAAAACAAGCTATTTGGCCAAGAAAAGGTGAGAGTTTTCAGATATGATTTTTGCCCATTATCAGAACATCATCTATGCAGTGCCACCAAATATCAAAAAAGAAGTTTTAAAAGTTGCATTTGCAATAAGTTGCATTTTCCCCAAATCTAAGGCACTGAGAAAAATTTTAAACTCATCCCTTGATATTTGAACTTCAGAAGGTAAAATTTCCAGGAATAACAGTAACATGCTGGAAACATTAATGTGCCAGCATGAAATAATATCATTCTGTAGGAGGTAATAAAGGCATAAATTATGTCAAATTGTATTTGGCTCATGGATGTTAGTGTGCTTCTCATGGGCAGATACAGCTAACAGGCAAAGAACACCTGCCTATCTCCCTCAGAAAATTAAAGTCGTGTGCACAAACATCAGTCTAAGGAATTAGGGGACCGTTTGTGGCAAAATGAAAATGTGCCATGTTATAGATATACCTCCTGAAGATATGAAATATCTCTTGTCACAGCAGAACATAATTTTTCTCCTGGTCTTGGTCATCCTAGAAGGAACTATTAAGCCATTGACATTACAAGTAGTGGCTCCTACTCCCAGTAGGTAATATAATACACTAAATGAACTTGCTGCTAAGCCATCTAGTGCTCCATTATGGATTCTAGCTATTAACTGTTTGGGGGTCATCAGCCATCTCAGTGAATGTGAGGACTCTATCCTTTAAGCAAAATGTTCAAGCATCTCCTATTGAAGTGGGCCAGATTCAAATGATACGTATCATTATACACATGCCAGTGTCCATGGGTATGGGTTTTCCTGCACTTATTTAGGATAAGAAAAGTCATTTTGTAAAGTTTAAAGAATGCAATTGCAGATGCCACCACATACCAAAGTTGTTTAAAAGTCTGGAAAAAAATGTGGCATGGGGAAAATGCAAAACTCTATTAGCTCTATTGGAGCTAAAAGCACTAAGGGGGGGGGAGCCGCTTTTTTCTTTCTTTGCCCGTCTGAAGATGCATATAGATGACACTGCAAACGGAACCATCTCGTTTGCTACAACCTGGGTAATAATGTGCTCAGTTAATCTATACAACATAGAGTCATCCTCTCAAAAAGTAATTTACTTCTTTAAAAACTGGAAGGAAAATAAATATGGTGCCGTAAAATTGTTGAGTAGAGGAATCTATCTGGACATTTCACAAAACATTTCATTATGCTGACAATTCCCAGAAGTGCTCTCAAGAGTGCTTTAAGCTGAGGATTACTGCACTGGAGCTGATGGACTTTTTTTTGTAGCCCCTTTAAAAGGCAGTGAACCGTTTTTCTATTTTATTTAAATAATGCCCCTTAAAATGGATTTTTAGAGGTATAATAACTCCTTAAGAGTCAGTTATGCTAAACAGTTTCTCTTGATAGAAATGTTGTAAAACTCGTTAACTGCACAATTTCAGATGCCGGCTTGGTGAACACTAACTGACATGTGAATGACCAGAGTTTGTAAAATAAATTGCAATAGTTGTGGTATCACACAGCTAGCACTGCACAAGCTGGAGGCCACGAGGGGCTCCAACCTGACAGAAAATTACTTCAAGATGAATGAAAAGTGCTTGCTTCTCTTTATTAGTTTTTAGAGAACAATGAAAACGTTGGACTGTTTACAGAGGGCTGATTAAATGTGGTCAGTGGGGCCACGTCCCTACTGCTAACTGCTGGCCTCCCCCTCCCCCGGCCCCCGCCCCCAGACTCACACCGCACGCCCCTCCACGCCCGCGCCCAGCCTGCGCGCCCTGCCACATGCGTCTCCTTACAGGCGGTTAAGGTCGCACATCTGTGTGTGGAGTGTGCTCATTCTGACATTCCACTGCTGCCCAGCGCTGCGGAGGCCTTTGAGAGACACAAACACTGTTGTCAAGCCCTAACAAGCAGGTCGTGCAATTTGCTGGACACTCTGGCAGAGAATGGCCCAGGATGAATCGCTTCAGCTTCAAATAATGCCCAGGTCCATACTGGAATACATATGTATTTCTTTCATTGTGCAGCACTACAAAAAGGCACGACATTTCGCGTTTTCAGGCTTGGATTTTTAAAAGTATGTATATGCGCCTAGGCTTAGATACCACAAAATAGCCTGTTTGTTGTATTTACTTCGGATAACTACTGTCTCATGGCTAAAGGGAAAGGCATGAAGTACTTTAATTGGTCATTTGTGGTTTAAGTCCCATTTATGTTTTACCAGAAAGCACAGTGCGAGGAAAGGCACTGGCTACTATTTTAGCTGACCGCTTGGTGTACTTAAAGCGGTGGTCAAAACCAGGGCATTTAGGAGGATGTTGCGGGGAAAGACTCTCACTTTGTATTTCCACAAAGTAAACAGCCCTTGATGAAAAGAAATATGAGAACTCATTAATAAGCATATGCCAAGCAGGAAGGAAAGTCCTTTTAAGCAGACCAAGCTAAATGAATCAGATCCAGAAGATGTCGTGGTAAAGTAAAAAAATTAAGGAAAAGCAAATCACTGTCATTTCAGCTGAACCAACAGTCCCCTTCCTCACTCCTGAGCTCTCCCTCTCTCTCACACACACACACACACACACATCGGGGAAATCAACAGTAATCGGCCGCAGTTCAAATGCTATTTGCGGCATTCTGTCACAATACAGAGCACACACCCCGAATGTGCAAGCAGGGTTCTCTTCCCTCTGCGCAGAACGTGCGTTCGGAGCCTATTATGTGTATAAACAATGCCATATGTAATCACCCTTCTAGGGTGGCAATCATTTCTCAGCATCAACAACCAGACTGAAAACATGCTCCCCCAAAAGACATTTGGGGATCAATTCTGGGTCAATTACGTCAGGCTTTGATTTATCACATGGTGTCAGGCTATGTTAAAAAAAAAAAAGAAAGAAAGTTTACCAAGGAAAAAGGATTATGAGGTAAAGGCTAAAGGTTTGACTCAAACCGGTTTGTTTCCAACGTTGCTTTCTGCCAGTTGCTCTGCACTCCCCTATTCTTCAAATAGTGATTCACTGGGTTTTGTCTGTTAGACAGTTTGCTGTTGAGGAATACTAAATGCAATGAATCTAGACTATAACCAGATTTGAAGTGCCCCCCCCCCCCCCAACGCCCAGGCAGTGGGAGTTTCCCCTGGGATGCAGCAGAGGGTAGGGGTTAATAGTTCAGGCTCTGGAATCTAAGAGATCTGGAATTAGATCCCATGACTTAAGATACATGTCTCAGCAATGGATAATGCCCACTTCAAGTGGTCACTGTGTGTTTAAATGAGATAATTACGTAAGAGGATATGTGAAAAGCACTGAGCTCCGCACCTGGCACACCATGAGGCCCCAGTGAATAGAGGGATTGCTCTTCCATTGGTGGACAAGCCAGAGGAGGAGAAGCAGAACAGCCCTGCCCACCCCCACCCGCCCAGTGCAGACTGGGGCGAGGGTCAGGGGACGCAGAGAGGAGGTCGGTACCTGGACTGGTGAGCCCTAGACACCAGTTAAGAGACCAGTGGACTAGACGGTAAACAAAGCATCCAGCGGGTTTGGACTCATTCTAAGTACACTGACTGTAAACTACAAACCAACAGAGGTGCAAATTCTGTTAGCAAGACCCCGCTGTCCTTTACAGAGCTTCACAAGTCACAGGTGAAAAAAAACCTGTTATATGCCTTGCTCACCATATATTCACTGAACATGTATCTATGCACCAGGCCCTGTTCTAGGCACAAGGAATACACAGGTGGTCCCTCGAGAAGATCTCCCAGAACAGTAAGTAAACACCTACAGTCTAGTGCCATACAAGTTCACAACTCAGACTTCCTGGAAGTTAGGTTACACAAACTTAAAGTGACACATCAAATATCCAGTATCACCATCAGGAGTTCAGGGGTGCGACAAGGCATTGTATTAAGGATGAATCATATGATTAAAGTCATTGGTCAGATTAGGTTTATTCCTTACTGAGGAACCAAATAAAAGTTTTTAGAAAATAAAGAAGAATGACTTGAGAATTCTCATCAAATTTTTTAGGGAGTGATAGAATGCTCCATTAAAAGAACAGTTTAAATCCATTTTACAGGGAGCAACATTGTTTATTAAATAGAGAGAAACAGCACTTACACAATTCATTTGACACAGCACACAATGCTATTGATGGCACATATTGGCAGCTTAATTAAGAAGTCTGTTGATGATGCTGAAGAAAAAAAAGCTGGCATATTTTCAATTCAGATGTGGACATTACTCAAGACAAAGACATGTCTCTATTGCTGGCTCATACATACTAAAATGTGTCACAGACACTATGTGTCTACAGTCATATTAGCATCTTAACACCAGAAAAATCATGACTTATTCCCAGATCAGAAATAACTTTTTGGAAAAATTATATAGTCATCCAACTTATGGAATACAGACAACAACGCAATGAATACTGAAATAGCCAAATTCTTATACAGAGCCTTTGCTTGGGTCTGTTTTGCACATTCCTTGCCCTTTCTTGGGTCCAGGAGCAGCACCCGCAGGCTTGAGCCAAACCTTTCCCTTCTGTACGCTAATAACACACTCAGAAGGGCCGGCCCCGAGGGCATGGGAGGAGGAGGCCTATAGAGACAACAGGTATAATCACCTCTCAGCTCCCCAAGAAATGTACGAACACAGTACATGTCTCCAATATACAGTCCACACCTAAGGGGGGAAAGGGATTCATTCGAATTTACTCCAACTATAATGTATTAATACTTCTAAAGTCTACTGAATGTATATTAAATCAATAAATTGGGTCCTAACTATCAGAAGACCAAAAAAAAAAAATGGAATTAAGATGCCCTGAGTTACCCACAGTAAGAGTTTTGCTTGGTATTAAAGAAATATAGGGCTTCCCTTGTGACTCAGCTGGTAAAGAATCTGCCTGCAATGTGGGAGACCTGGGTTTGATTCCTGGGTTGGGAAGATCCCACTCCAGTATTGCTTCCTATTTTAGGGACATACTTAGCAGCAGAAAACAACCCCCCAAAAAACTGTCTTGAAACTAATTGTAAACACATTCAAGGCAGGGACCACATCTTATTTGCCTCTCTCATTTTCCATTCCCTATTCTGTACAGTGATTCACACATAGTAAGCACTCAATTAAGTTGAAAAGGCAATGAATGTTTCAATTCACTTTAATTTGGAGGGGTTGCATTGATTTAAGAAACAGCTGAGACAAAAAGGATAGTTCAGCCTTTCCTGATTCCTGGCTGGTGAAGCACACAGTCTTGAAAAATTCCTTTGCCAAAGCTTGCCTTACTCTGGCATCATTAACTGCTGGCCACTTAATATCTTGATCTGTTTCCATTTTTTTGCTGATGATAACAAGAAGACTCTCCAACAGTTGTCTTTCCAACAAGAAAATATGAAAGGTGATTTAAAGCCGGTATCCAGTGAAACAGGTCTTTGGTCCACCTCCACCCTACAGACAGTACACCTGTGAACAAAACAGAAACAAATTATTAATCTAAGCCTTTCAAAGAACAACTTTTCAGAAGTACAATGGTTGGTCTTTTGCTGATTGCTGAAATTACTTAGCTCAACATTTCAAAAACACAGCCAGGATCTTTCAGGGTGATAATGTTGTTTAAAGTTTTATTTCCTTACCTTAAATAATGACTTTGAAATCCATGCCACCCCCAGGTGCAGATCCAAGCCTAATAAAATCAGAAATACCACATATTTGTGCATTTTGAAAACAAAGATTCCCTACCCAGGTAAAGATTCTGTGTGTTTTTCTTTGCCTTGATAAATGGCAATAAAACCTCTCCTGAGGTTCGGAGCCCTACCCCTCCGTGAACAGTGCGTTCCCATCTGTGTCCCTCGGGAAGCACCAAAGTGTCTGGCTGGGACACAACAGCTACACAAAGAGAAGCCCGTTGTGAAGCAACTTGGGCAGCCAGGAACACACTTTCTTCAGCAAAGCTCTGAACTGACCAGGTGGGTGGAAGCAGAACGCACAGACACGTCAAGCATCAGCTCTACGGCAGAGGCCGGGTGCAAACAGCCTGGGAGGATGCAGGTAGGTCCCGCCTTAGGCTTCTCAATCATACCCATGGCCTTGTATACGAGCAACACGATCTTACACCCGAAAAGAAAGACACCTTTGCAAGAAATGTTCTTACTCATTTACATGCTCAAGTGCGACCGCTGCTCTGAGATGTCCCACTGCAGTGGGATAGAAAGCCAACCAACACACAAGTAAGCTCAGCCTTAACACACGCAATTTGTTAACTATTTTATTTATTTGGGTTTCTAAAAATTGGCCAAAAGTAATTGCACATGTGTTTAAAACACACTTCAGCTCATGCACAAAAATGTCATACTACATGAGCATTTAAAATCCACCAAGAGTCATTTCAGGTCCTCCCTTCCCTGTTACATCAAACTTGTCACTGAAGCCTGTTACTTCTTAATCTGAAATGTCTTTTGCAGACCCCTTTTCTTCTGAATTGCTACTAAAATTCCCCCGCGTTGATAGGCTTGTTCTCCTCTGCCTGGACCATGACAGCCTCCTGGCTGTGCCTCTGTCTCCTCGGCTGCAGTCTCAAATCCTTCTAAGTGATGCTACTTCCACTGGGCCTCCATGTCAGCCATTCATCACAAGATCCCTGAGTTAAGGCCCTGAATCTCCACCTAAGAGGTTTAGCATAATATCTGAAATGGGTGACCAATAAAGACCTACTTTACAGCACAGGGAACGCTGCTCAATGTCATGTGGCAGCCTGAATAGGAGGGGAGTTTGGAGGAGCATGGATACGTGTATATGCATGGCTGAGTCCCTTTGGTGTTCACCTGAAACTCTCACAACACTGTTAATCAGCTATACCCTAATACAAAATAAAAAGTTAAAAAAAAAAAGAGGTTTAGCATAGCTATGACCTTCAGCCCCTCAACAGGTAGGCAAAAGAGAAGCAACTCAGACCTCTGTGGCCACAAATGCACTGAACTGCACTGAGTTCCCGCTAAACTGCTTCATCATCATTTTTCCTTTGGTTTCCCTACCTACCCAACACACTGGCCCAATCTTCAGAACTGCTTCTGCACTAGCTTTCCCATTTCCAACAAGGCTTTGTGCCCTTCCCAGAACTCAAAATCTCCTTGATGAAGACCCTGATACAACTTTCCCCAGATTCTACTGCAGGACTCCAGTTGCTGGCTGGGATTCAGCTGTGAAGGGACTGCCCACTGCCATGATACCACCATTCCTGACTCTGTTATCTCACCTGCTATCTACCCTCTAGTTGCCCAAATCTCCTGCTGAATTGGCTTTCCTCAGATCTAAAACCTTCCCTGAAACCATCCCAAGACCATCACATCCTCCTGGTCTCTGAGGACTGAACTGCTAGCTAACCCTAGTGAAGCCAGGCTCGCAGACCCTCACACACCTCGTCCTCACTTCCTCCTGCTTCCTGGCAACCTGTGTTACTGAGGTCCTGCATAGGAACCCCCTTTTCCTAGCCTAGACAAATTCTAACACTAAAATGTTTTTACAATATTTATCTTTTATTCATTCATTCATCACTTGCCAATTTATCTTCACTTCATTCCATTAAAAATGAGGTTGATAGTTTTAAAAAAGGAAGGAAAAAAAAAACACCTTACATGATTACCGCTGCCTGATTTTTGAAGTATTCCACTTTCCTATTTCACTTCATTTCCTAGTCTCCAACATGAAGTCTGTGCTTCAGATATACAAGTCTACTGACCTCTAAGCTCATTCTGAGTCTTTGTTCGCCCCTTCTTTTCTTCCTTCTTAATTAGCTCCTTTCATCCTCTCACTAGTAGCATGATCTAAGAAGCCTTCCCCAAGAAACAAATCCACATTGACTTATCCCTTATCTGGATTCCTCTGGAATGATCAATATCACACAGTTTAAGTGCTTGGTTTTCACTACATGTTTCATATACATTAGCTTCCCAGACTGTTAGTCTTTGAGAACTGGGATAAAGGCTGTGTCCCAGAGTTGTGATGGAGCCTCCAAAGTACTTGATGCTGACCTTCTAACAGGAGAACAAAGTTCTACTTCCATCTCCTTTACCCCCAGTCCACTTCCCAGCCCCACAGCCAAGGAGAGAAAGAGACAAGGTAACTGAATCAAGTTACTGGGTTCAACTAAACTTCACAGGGGGTGGAGCTTTTGCTATATTGAGAAGAACACAAAGTTCTAACCTGCAGGCTTCTGTGGTTTCTTTGCAGTTACCTTTTAGGATTCTCACTCTGGACTGCTTCTCTCTACTTCCATGTGGACGATGAAGCAAAACAGGTCACTTCAGATGTGCTCCCCAACTACCACGTCCATCCACCTAGATAACACCCAGGCCAGAATAATTAGACCAGCTCTAACTTAAATTTTCCCTTTCTTTTTTTCCTTCTGCCTCATCTAGCCACTAGTGAAACAGGATCTAAAGAGCTGGACCCAGGAGAAAGGGACCAATGAGGACTATCTGTGTGCAAGACACAATATTTCCAGGCAGCTCCACATGGATAGCTGAGCTCATCAGAAACTGCATTAGGTTTGGGAGACAAGTGAGGGCAGGTGGTAGGGCAGCACCCAAGTAACAAATAAGAAGATCTGTGTATGCACTGAAGGTCTAACCTATTATCATCTCCTCCCACTACCTGTAGCCCCAGGAGATATCCGGATAAAAGTCTGTGGGTCCATCTCACATAACTGCTAAACAAAGCATATGCTGAACAAATATTCATTAGTTGATTTTTCTATAGTAAATATCCAAAGTTTATCAGAAGAGACCGGGAATTTTAGGAAAGCTTGAAGTTCTGGGCCAGAGTTGTTTATGATTTATGTATGAAATAACTGCCTCACTCAAAAGTTTAAGGTAATTTTATTTCTATAAAGCCATTTCTCTACAAATGAAACTCTGACAACATAGACCTCTGAGTGTGGGATCTTTGTGAGGGTAAGAATGTAAGCAAGACAAATTCTGAGGGTTTTGCAAGGCTTTCTGCCAAAAATCAAAGCAACTGGCCTTGTTCTATTGTAACCTAGAGATGACCAAGTGCCAGTGTAGAGTCATGTCATATTCATGATATCTCATGTATTTTGAATATTTAAATATATCACGCACACTATATATATATATATACATACATACAACCTTGATACACTACTTGGAAAGAAATGGAAAATGGATGCAAAGTCATGAGATAATTGGTCACTTGTCCAACTCTGAAACAATGTTCTCAATTATCATATGATACAGACTGTCAATCTGTCCTGTAATATCCACTCTCCCCTTTTCCCCTTTATTAATAGAACCTCTGAATTTTGAGAGGTAAATGACCATAAAGATTACATTTTCAAGCCTTCTTGGTAGTTAGGTATGGCTTGTAGGATGTGAGTAGAAGTTAGGGGTGCAATATCTAAGGAATGCCTTTAAAGCAAAAGCTTATAAAAATCTTCAGACATATGAATGAGGCTCACACAGAGGGTTAGCAGAATAGTAAGAGAGAAGTTTACTTCCGCCTTATTCAACAGTCTATGCATAAGCAGTCCAAAGCTGATATGGCTGAAATGGCTCCCCCACTGTGTCAAGGAGCTCCTTCTAGCTTGTTTAAGTCACTGCATAGTGGAGCACAGGTTAGACCGCTGCAACAAAGGCCCCACTGTAATTCGAGCTCTGCCACTTACTAGCTATCCACATTTGGACAAATTATATAAATGCTGTTAACTTGTTTGGGCTTCCCTGGTAGCTCAGCTGGTAAAGAATTCACCTGCAATGCAGGAGACCCTGGTTGGATCCCTAGGTTGGGAAGATGCCCTGGAGGACGGCATGGCAACCCACTCTAGTATTCTTGTCTTGGAGAATCCTCAGGGACAGAGGAGCCTGGTGGGCTACAGTCCATGGGATCTCAAAGAATTGGGACATGACTAAGCACAGCACGGCATGAACTTGTTTATTTACCTATACATACTTCATAGGTTGCTGTTAACAACATAAGGCTGTGTCTTTTTTTTTTTTTTTGCTTCCTGCTATATCCCCACCTTCTAGCAATGTCTGTATACAGCAATCATTCAATAAAAATTAGTTATTACTGCTGTTCCTGTTGCTATCTAGACAAATAATGTCATACCTTAACAACCAACCATTAGGCACTTCCAGTAAATGTCTGAAATAATACAATTAATCAACAGGGAGTACATTATAACAATCACATTTTCTGGCCCAAACTTAGAAAACATGGTCTGACAAAAGGTTTTCTTTCTGACTTGTGAATTTAGTATTGTGAAAATTTTTATATGTTAAACCATTGGTTGTTAATTTAATGAACTGACTTTCCTTTCCTAAAAGCATCTGCTTAAATTGAGCAGCCCTGGAAAGTGAAAGGCATATAGCCCCAACAGTATTATTGGTTCTACCTCCTCTAGCTTTTATTACAAGGTTCCATTGTGCATGTATATGATGCACAAAAATACCTGATTTTTAAAACTCATTCAAGGTTTTGAATTTGTATTATAATCATTCAGAATCTCCAAAAAAAAAAATAATCATTTTATTTTCCCCAAGGAAGATGAACATTGCTTGCCTCTACAAAAATAGGATGGATTGAGTTTTCAGTAAAATACATTTCTCCTATTGAAGAGCACTTAATACACACACACACACACACACACACACACACACCCCTAGCTGCTTGCATTTCACCACAAGTGGTGCTGTTTGCCAGTCACTGAAGCAGTTCAGTCTGATCTGTTGAGATGATGGATTCTGACTAACTGTGTAAGCCCGTCCTTAAGGGGGGATAGATTATAGGCCCCTTGCAGGACGCTATGCTGCTCACATTTCTCATCCACATAGCCTGTGAAACATGAGGGGAAAGCAAGAAGATGGAAATAGAGTTGAACAAGGACATACTGCTTCTCTCACCAATGAATGATAGCTGATCACCAGTCCACACTTTCTACTAGGCATATGTAAAGTTCCAGTTCTGTCTAATATAAAATACCTTTCACAAAGAATGCAAAGATTATGCACAAAAGTGACTAACTTGAGACTTTATGCCCCCACTTTTAAAATATTATTTTTTGCTTTCACCCCACGTATTTAGCCATTTTCCTTCTCCATAACTTTTCTTACTTACATACTTAAAATTTTCATCTAGAATGGAGATTATGTCTCAAATGAAGTTCATTAATTAAGTCAACTGAAAAAGATAAGTCTGAATTCATGAAAAGTCTACATAAGGACTACTGTCCAAAAAATCGTGATAATAGCAACAGCTGATATTTGAGAGTTTACTACATGAATATCACTGGCTAAACACTTTATAAGCATTATCTCACCGAGACCTTACAAAAGTCCTGGAGCAGGCATTACCATCCCATTTTTACAAATTAGAAAACAAAACCTGAGAGATATTAAGTAACTTGCCTAAGGCCACACAGCTAATGAGTGATAGAATTACTTTCACACCTCAGTTTGTCTGGCTCCAAAGCTCATGTTCTTTACCACCACACCAATCTGCTGGGGTTTTCCTTTAATCAATTAGAATAATAAAGCAATATATCAGATTAGGTTAACAAAACTCTGCCTTAGTGCCAAGGAACCCTGTATTACTTAAAAAAATGAGAAGTATGTGAAATTAGCTCACTAATTATTTTAGATTGGTAATAATTATCTGCCACTTATGAAGCACATACCAGACACCAGGCACTTTACATTAAATCTAACCCTCACAGCAGCCCCACAAATTAGATAACTGTCTCCATTTTATAGATGAGGGAAAAGATTCTCAGAGAAGCTAAGTTCAAGGTCACACAGCTAGTATGTGGCACAATCTTTGTACTAGGCCATCTCCACACTACCTTATTGCCTCTTCTGCAAAGCCTTTTCTCTAGTGTACTAGGAAAGGCTGCTTCTGAAAGTAAGAGTGCCATCCCCCTGTGATTATATGTACACTATTTATTAGCTCAGCAAAGCTTTAGTTCAGAAACAATCCAAAAGTAAACTTTAACTCAAGCCCTTATTATCATAAATTCCAAATTCAGTGAGGTCCATGTTAATGAGTTTTACTGCATATAGGAAAGAGTTTAATAGCCACTTAGCCTTGCTCTATCTCCATGAACACATCTGAAAAACCACACAAAGGTGAAGGAAGGAAAAATGACCTCAAAACTAAAACAGATAAGAAGTGCCTGTAATTTGTAGTCCAGCAAAAAGTCACAATACATAGCATATGCCAATACCACAATACAATTCATATGCCAATATGTATCAACAAAGGCAACCCTACAAGTGTAAGCGCTCTATCCATCAATTAAAGAAAATTAATCCTAATCAGATGTCCATATTAAGGAATATAACCATAGCAAATCGGCAATAATAATTAAAAGTCCATTTCAAATCTCTTTGGTGAGCAGTGAAATGATCTAACATAGCCAGGCTGCCTGATCCTTTTTGCAGTGTTGTACAAATGTGCAATTAGGTGAAAATTCCTGGCTGTTTAACATGGTCGTCTTTACCTCTCACGCTGCACTTGTTCCTAATGAAGACATGCTTCCATGTGCACCCTGAGTGGGAAAAATGTACAAGCTGTGACAGTCAAGCACATGTCCACTCTGGGAGCCAAGTTCATAATACACAGAGTTTTGCCATAGAGGTCATCCCAGTGTTGCAAAGATTTTAAACAAATCCTACCTGCATCAGAGGGGGCTACCTGAAATGGTCAGGATCCCACAACTCTGTCATATTACACCATGTTTTTTCTTTTCTTTAGATCAGCTTGTAAAGGAGCTGCCACGTGCCTCTCTGCAAGGGAAACAGCCTTGAGACAAAAGTGAAGGGCAGCCCAACTATTCATTCAGGCATGATGCACTGTGGAGTAGGTGTGGAACCAGATTTAAGTTCACATGTAGTCTGGCTAGACTCTCTATAGGTCACCTGCTTCCTAGGGATAGAGGCAAGGCTTAGAGACAGTGGGTCAGCTGAGAGCCATCTTAAGGGATAGACCTGTAGTCTCAGAAACTGAATGAAGTAACCTCCTGTTACAAGATACTAACTACCCTACTATATAAATGTTAATTGATCCAACTATCTGCAACTGACATAACTCTGATAATCGTGTATCTTGCGATCCTTGACTGGCATGCAAACCAGGCTCACCAAGGTATTTAACCTTAGGAGTCAGTCTTTCATTTCTAACTCACTCAGCCAGGGCATCATAACTATTACTTTTTCTTTCACAGTCGATTTCAAGTGATTATAAGGCATTCATGATAAAAAGCATTGTTTCTCATTCTCTAAAATTTTCAAAGTGAGAGTGAAAAAAAAAATCCTTCCTGGTAGCATGTGATGAACTCTGAGTTCTCTCAGAATTCTTCCCAACCTATGAGTCTCTGTAGTGTTAATCACTCAGTCGTATCCAACTCTTTGCAACCCCACAGACTGTAGCCTGCAAGGCTCCTCTGTCCATAGAACTCTCCAGGCAAGAATACTGGAGTGGGTTGCCATTCCCTTCTCCAGGGGATCTGCCCTACCCAGGGATTGAACCTGGGTCCCCCACACTGCAGGCAGATTCTTTACTATCTAAGCCACCAGACAAGCCCTATGAGTCTCTAATTGTAATCAATCAATTAAATGTTATGAGATACCCAGCAAGTCCACTTACAGCAATCTTTCCTACAGAAAAACTAACAAGTTTACACAAATTTAAAACCCTACCATGTTCACTACAACACTGCTTATAATTGCAAAAATGTAAAATAAGCTAAATGGCCAGCAGTTGAAGAATGGTTTCTTAAGGACCATTCAAGCCACAGACTGCTATGCAGCCATTAAAAATAATAAGATATGTCTCTACTGACATGAAAGGGTGTTCAGGGAAAAGAGCAAGGTGCAGAACAAAACATATAGTGTGTTACAATGGGAAAATACAACTGTGTATGTATATAAATAAATAAATATATATGGAAAATATGGAGATATATGAAACAAAAAGATCTGTTTTAGAGAAATGTAAATATATAGCTATATATGTATTTGCTATATGATATTTAAGTAAAAACATTTTCTTTTTTTTTTCCATTTATTTTTATTAGTTGGAGGCTAATTACTTTACAACATTGCAGTGGTTTTTGTCATACATTGAAATGAATTAGCCATGGATTTACATGTATTCCCCATCCCAGTCACCCCTCCCACCTCCCTCTCTACCCCATCCCTCTGGGTCTTCCCAGTGCACCAGGCCTGAGCACTTGTCTCATGCATCCAACCTGGGCTGGTGATCTGTTTCACCCTAGATATACATGTTTCGATGCTGTTCTCTTGAAACATCCCACCCTCGCCTTCTCCCACAGAGTCCACAAGTCTGTTCTATATATCTGAGTCTCTTTTTCTGTTTTGCATATAGGGTTATCGTTACCATCTTTCTAAATTCCATATATATGTGTTAGTATACTGTAATGGTCTTTATCTTTCTGGCTTACTTCGCTCTGTATAATGGGCTCCAGTTTCACCCATCTCATTAGAACTGATTCAAATGAATTCTTTTTAATGGCTGAGTAATATTCCATGGTGTATATGTACCACAGCTTCCTCATCCATTCATCTGCTGATGGGCATCTAGGTTGCTTCCATGTCCTGGCTATTATAAACAGTGCTGCGATGAACATTGGGGTGCACGTGTCTCTTTCGGATCTGGTTTCCTTAGTGTGTATGCCTAGAAGTGGTATTGCTGGGTCATATGGCAGATCTATTTCCAGCTTTTTTAAGGAATCTCCACACTGTTTTCCATAGTGGCTGTACTAATTTGCATTCCCACCAACAGTGTAAGAGGGTTCCCTTTTCTCCACACCCTCTCCAGCATTTATTGCTTGTAGACTTTTGGATAGCAACCATCCTGACTGGCGTGTAATGGTACCTCATTGTGGTTTTGATTTGCATTTCTCTGATAATGAGTGATGTTGAGCATCTTTTCATGTGTTTTTTTGCCATCCGTATGTCTTCCTTGGAGAAATGTCTGTTTAGTTCTTTGGCCCATTTTTTGATTGGGTCATTTATTTTTCTGGAATTGAACTGCAGGAGTTGCTTGTATATTTTTGAGATTAATCCTTTGTCTGTTGCTTCATTTGCTATTATTTTCTCCCAATCTGAGGGCTGTCTTTTCACCTTGCTTATAGTTTCCTTTGTTGTGCAAAAGCTTTTAAGTTTCATTAGGTCCCATTTGTTTATTTTTGCTTTTGTTTCTAATATTACGGGATGTGGGTCATAGAGGATCCTGCTGTGATTTATGTCAGAGAGTGTTTTGCCTATGTTCTCCTCTAGGAGTTTTATAGTTTCTGGTCTTACATTTAGATCTTTAATCCATTTTGAGTTTATTTTTGTGTATGGTGTTAGAAAGTGTTCTAGTTTCATTCTTTTACAGGTGGTTGACCAGTTTTCCCAGCACCACTTGTTAAAGAGGTTGTCTTTTTTCCATTGTATATCCTTGCCTCCTTTGTCGAAGATAAGGTGATTATAGGTTCGTGGATTTATCTCTGGGCTTTCTATTCTGTTCCATTGATCTATATTTCTGTCTTTGTGCCAGTACCATACTGTCTTGATGACTGTGGCTTTGTAGTATAGTCTGAAGTCAGGCAGGTTGATTCCTCCAGTTCCATTCTTCTTTCTCAAGGTTACTTTGGCTATTCGAGGTTTTTTGTATTTCCATACAAATTGTGAAATCATTTGTTCTAGTTCTGTGAAAAATACCGTTGGTAGTTTGATAGGGATTGCATTGAATCTATAGATTGCTTTGGGTAGAATAGCCATTTTGACAATATTGATTCTTCCAATCCATGAACACGGTATATTTCTCCATCTGTTTGTGTCCTCTTTGATTTCTTTCATCAGTGTTTTATAGTTTTCTATGTATAGGTCTTTTGTTTCTTTAGGTAGATATACTCCTAAGTATTTTATTCTTTTTGTTGCAATGGTGAATGGTATCGTTTCCTTAATTTCTCTTTCTGTTTTCTCACTGTTAGTGTATAGGAATGCAAGAGATTTCTGTGTGTTAATTTTATATCCTGCAACTTTACTGTATTCATTGATTAGCTCTAGTAATTTTCTGGTAGAGTCTTTAGGGTTTTCTATGTAGAGGATCATGTCATCTGCAAACAGCAAGAGTTTCACTTCTTCTTTTCCTATCTGGATTCCTTTTACTTCTTCTTCTGCCCTGATTGCTGTGGCCAACACTTCCAAAACTATGTTGAATAGTAGTGGTGAGAGTGGGCACCCTTGTCTTGTTCCTGATTTCAGGGGAAATGCTTTCAATTTTTCACCATTGAGAGTGATGCTTGCTGTGGGTTTGTCATATATAGCTTTTATTATGTTGAGGTATGTTCCTTCTATTCCTGCTTTCTGGACAGTTTTAATCATAAATGGATGTTGAAATTTGTCAAAGGCTTTTTCTGCATCTATTGAGATAATCATATGGTTTTTATCTTTCAATTTGTTAATGTGGTGTATTACATTGATTGATTTGCAGATATTAAAGAATCCTTGCATTCCTGGGATAAAGCCCACTTGGTCATGGTGTATGATTTTTTTAATATGTTGTTGGATTAAGTAAAAACATTTTAGATACTTACATATACACACATTTGTGCATGCATAGAAACATCAGGAAGAATAAATCAGTTCAGGCTGCTGTAACAAAATATCATGACCTGGGTGATAGAAACAACACTTATTTGTCATAGTTCTGGAGACTTGGAAGTCCAAGACCAAAGTACTAGATTTCTAAGCAATTCCCCAAAATTGAGATACCCTTCCTCTCCTGCATTCCAAACAAGTTTAGAAGTAGCACAAAATTTTAGATGAGAGGCTTGAATACAACCTTTATTACTGACTAAAGCAGGGTGAAGGAAGTAGCTTAGGGTGAAAGCCAAACCGGGCCTAGCTGTCTAAACTGAGCCATCGCCACAAGCCAAGCCAGTGCTGGGCCAGGGTTCAGGAGAACGTGGCTCTCAGTGGACAGGCCCTTCTACAGCTAGAAGGAGGGTGGCAGGAAGCTGAGCTGGCCCACTTACTTACTCCAAATTTACTAATTAGGTAAGTCGTTCTCCCTCTAGAGCAGAGTGAGAAAAGTGGTCTGCCAAAAAAGAATATAATCTTTGTCTGAGAAAGTAGTATTGGGGGTGGCTCAATCTACCTTGCAAGAGGTTAAAGAGTAAATGGTGAGAAGTCAGAAGGAAGAAAGTAAACAAGTCTGGAAGAATTGAAAGAAAGAAAACAGAGTAGGGAATTTATGAAAGAGTTATTAAGGATGAGGCTAACAAGATGTCAAATGTGGAAAGTAGAAGAGTCAAAATAATTTACAGCAAGAATCTAAGCACAGACAGTGATGGGACCATTTACACAAGGGAAGGTGGACACCTCTTGCTGATACACAAATAAAAGAGGAGAAAGAGTAAAAATCATGGTGATCTGAGGCAGAGCAGAAGGAAGAAAGCTGAGTTCATATCACAGGATTAGTTTTATAAAAAAGGTGGACAGATTCTCGGGCTAAAGCCAGACAACACAATTAAACTTGCAAACTGCCACAAGACTGGCTGTACTAAACTCATGACAAAACTCAGAAGAACCAAGACCTACTTGTAAATGTTTTATCACACTGTGAAACTTTTGAGAAATTATGTGATCTATTATTTATAAGACATTGCTTAGATTACTATTGATGTATATATACTCTATATCATTCAACATCATGCATCATAATATTAGTAATTCACGTGCTCCTCTGTCCCTGGGAACACTAAAGAGTAAAGGTTTTGATAAATAACAATGGTTTAAGGTTGACTGGCCCTGTGCAATTTTTCATTGCAATTCTGGCTACTATTACACCATATTCCCCAAATCACAGTGCAGTATAAAGTAAAATCAAACAGACCAAAGAAACTGCTGGAAAGATTCATAGTCTAAAAGTCTGGCCCCATATTTTTAACTGATCAAGACTCAAGTTTCTGCACTGGAAAAGTTTCTGTTATTTCCACTGATCTATTTTCATGCCTTGGTTTCCATGGCCATAGAAGTCCTTCTAGCAGACGGGTTCCTCTGGTAAACAGTTTTCTGTGAGTTAAAAAAAAAAAAAGACAGAAAGCTCCATATCTTTCAACTGTCCCCCAAGTTATATCCTTTATTAGGCTTTTAAGTTCTGTTCCAAGACTTCAGGCCTCAATGCGGTTTAGTTTTACAACCACTTGCCACCTCTTAACTAGCAGTTTTTTAGGTCATTCAGGTTCGGTTTTGTAAAGTGTGGACTTACGGCCCTTGCTTGGGCTTCTCGGCTGCTATTAAAGCTATACTGGCATTTGGTTAAGTGTGGAGGCTGGCACCAGAGAGGATCCATGATGGTGATTATCATGCAAATCAACCTCCTGCAGGTCGGGCTCCTCCACAGACAGGCCTTCCAGCTCGGCTGCCCTCAGTCACTTCACTGTCTCCAGGATAAGCGAGCCGTCTGAGCCGCTGACACTGGGCGCGACTGGGACTGGCTCTCCCGACAGAGATTAGTGGGCAGCAATGAATCTTTCACTCGGAGTAGAAATATGATTTTATTTAAGAAAATAACCATACATAATTGGGCCGCTGTCATT
Organism: Odocoileus virginianus; assembly: GCF_023699985.2. Taxonomy (NCBI): domain Eukaryota; kingdom Metazoa; phylum Chordata; class Mammalia; order Artiodactyla; family Cervidae; genus Odocoileus; species Odocoileus virginianus. The sequence goes on from NC_069676.1 coordinate 87,271,574, forward strand.
TTAAATTTTAATGGTGAGAGTAATATGGAGGCTTCTGGAACTTTAAATTACGACTTTCAGAAGCTTCACACTGAATCTTTCAATTATTCTCTGTGAGTACTTTCTCAAAGCATGTGCCACCATGACATTGATATCACAATTCAAATCTACATTCAAATCCGACTGCAAGGCTATGAGCTATGTGCTGGCGTGCTGGCTGCCTTATTTTATCTTTGAACATCTGACGAGGCGAATCAAGATGCACTCTCCCGGAGCCCAGCCAGCTGTTTGCCAAATATTCAAATGCCCTGGCACATGAAGGACCTTTCGGATTTCCCCCACATCAAATGAACGATGACCCCATATTTTTCACATTAGTTCATGGCTCACCTACATCCTCTCACCCAGGCCCGCCTGACTCACTCGGCTAAGTGGTCGGTCGGTCGGTCTTGCTCACTCTCTCCACTCGCCTCTGGGATTCCCCCAGCTCAGCAACTGGATCCCGTGTGTGTGTGCGCAGGATGGCAGCCACTTCAGACAAAACCGTGGGGGAGAGTCTTTCAAGTCTGTCTTTCCTTGAAGTGGATCTGAAAGAGGGGCTGCGCTGATATTTGCAGTGGTAGGAAGATAGCAAAAGGAGTGTGTGAATTTTATGTAAAATGCATTCATTAGACTGGAGTGAAAATGGAATTGGGAAGACAGTAAGGGAAATGTGGAAAGGTTTCTTTCCTCTTACTTTGGGGCTTAACTTCCTCATTATGTAACTATTATATTTAACCATTTAATATTTTTATCTTCATATTAAAACAAGTCAAAGTGAATAATTATTTACAGGTTTAGCTTTAGACTGCTTCAATTCTTTTAGAGAGCCTCCTACCTTGATTAAAAAAAAACAGTGCCAAATTTACAACTGTAAATAACTAAATCCATTGGCACTAATGAATCTACAGTAAAAGACAAGCAAGCCTTATTTCACAATTTAAATGTCCTGAAGCAATTTTCCTCAGCTGGATGACTTAGAACAAAGCTATAGGAAGCATGTGGGAAGCTTAGAAGGAGAAAGGGACTAAGGTGTCACAGACAACAGCCTCTACCCTGAAGGCTGGTCGGACTTCCTGGACACTGAAACCCTGGTTTCCAGCTGGGAGAGGGTTCTCCGTTCCTTCCGGAAAGGTTGAATCTGTACGTGTTCGTTTCCTGTGATGTGTTTACACTGTGGGACAGAAGGGGCCCAGTGGGGAAGCTCTCAGGGCACAGCCAGAGGGAAGCCAATCTCACAGGAGGCATGGATGCCAGATGTCAAGCCGGTGTATGCTGCTGAGCATGCTCTGAGCATCCCACACAGGCACCAAACCGTGGTCTGAGGAAACTCTGCTGTCCTGATCTGGTAGAAATGTATGTTGTTTTTAAAGCACAACAGCAGTAATAAAAGAAGCTGCTCTTATGAATGTAAAAACTACGTGCAAGTCAGATAGGCTGATGGCATTCCTGTTCTGCCAGGCAAGTATATTCACTCCATCAACCCAAATCATCGTTAAGACAAGCAATTTACTCCTGGGGGCCATCGCTGGCAGAGGTCAGGAGGGCCACCTGTGGAGTATCCACAGCAAGTGCCAACTGACACTAGTTCTGGCGAACAGCCTCAAACATCGCTTTGCGCTGAGATCAGGACTATGGTGCCCTAGCGAGCATATTTCTAAGTCACTGGTCATGGACAGAGAAACAGAATTTTAAAAACCCACACTGATTGTGGAGCCCAAAGCAGTACAATTATTACACAACCTGTCTGCCTTGGGTATTTAAGGCCTGTGAAGTGTTGCAAGCACAAAAGAGTTCTCCATAAATCATCCACCCAAATATTTAACTGTGCTCTTATTTTATGCCCAGTACTATACTGCGATAAACCAGTTTTACTTAAAGAATCATGCTCCTGAACCTCTCTGCAGAATTCAGTACCACGGCCCTTTGTCTTCAAGTCCCTTCACATATGTGAAAGTTCTCTCCCTCCTAGAGGAGCCGACTTCTTAGCCCACTCCGTCCTTTCTACTGATGCCTCTTCCACAGCGCTGTCCTCATCGCTCACTCTAAGTCAAGGAGTGAAGGGCAGTATATCAAAATCATATGGGGGCATTTTTTTTCAAGTGAAACAAGTACTTTCTACCCCCACCTGAGAATCATCACCTATTTGAATCACTGTTTCTAGCTGGAGTAAATCATATCCCTTAAAAGTATGGGGATGAAAAAAGCAAATGAAAATAAGCTGAAAATCTCTGTACTAAACACTTCCTCTTGATGATATTATCACCTGGTGATATTACATGCTGGTGATTTCAAAAGTAACATTTTAAGGGAACTCTCTAGGGTTGAGTCGCTAGGACTCAACACTTTCACTGTAGTGGTCCAGGTTCAATCCCTGATTGGAGAACTAAGATCCCACAAGCCATGTGATGCAAAAAAAGAAATTTAAGCCTCTGTTTTCAAATGACACATTAATTCAAACTCAGTAAGTACATCAGATCTATTACCTTTTTTTTTTTTCTTTTCTTCTCTTTCTTATTAGTATCTACTCAGTGGGTACTTCATACTCCCCATTCCCACCCCACATACAACAAATCTGTTTCCAGATATTTCCTCTTCTTCCTCAGGAATACATCTTAGTCTGTCAATCATGTGCCATATTCCGTCTGGACCTCCAAGGTAGCCTCCTCACTTCTCCTTGCCAGCAGCCTCTCCATACTCCAGATTCTTTGCCTCATGATCCTGATTCCTATTGATTATAGCAAGAAATTCTAGAATGCAGCACTCAAAATAAATGAGATGATTTTTTGATACCAATTAGACCAGCTTTTTTATATTTCTATATTTTAATAGGCTTAGAAGTAGGAATTATTAAGCTTACTTTTACAGTAAGTTTTTTGGTATAAAAATTGGACACTTTAAATAAAAATCTAACTCAGGGAGTATGCAGATATTTTTTTAAAAGATAAAGGTACACTAGTCAAGGAAGTTTGGGAAGCCTGTTCCTACAAAATAGGTCCGAATTTCTTAACAAGATAGTACAAATGTTATACATCATCTTCAGTCACTTCTTCCTATATTCCCTGCATTTTACTCAGATCTTTTGTGGATTAGCTTAGCTAGTAACAAAACACCCCAAACCTAGTGGCTAAACACTTTATTTAGTTCCTAATTGTGCAACTCAGTTGGGTTATCCTGTCCAGGATGACAACAGATTTCCCTATGACTGTCGGACTCTGTTCACAGTCAGTGGTGGATCAGCAGGTTGCTAGGATGACCCAAGATGCTCTCACTCACACGTCTGGGGGTGAGCCGACAATTAGCCAGAGCCTCTGCCCTCCTGCAGGTGGCCACTGATCTCCCAGCAGGATACACTGGCCTCATCCACAATATGGTCTCAGGGTTCCAAGCGCAGAAGCCCCAGTGCCTTGCCATAACCCAAGACACATCAAACCCCAGAGTTTCCTACTAAAAAAGCAAATGACCTTTATAAACTTAAGCCTTTATAATTAACATCTGAGCAAAGTGGCCAGTGGAGGTGGGGAGCGGGGAGAGGTAAGAAGAACAGTGTGGAAGTAAAGGAAGGGGTAATAGTAAAAACTTCACCGTTTAACTGAGAGCCAGGCCTGCGGCTAGTAATTACATAATTACATCATTTTTAGGGACTGCAAGAAGGGATTAAAGTTCCCAGAATATATAGTGATTACATCTGGTAATACATCCTATATAGGACTTAGGACTCTGTATAATTTGCTTGGCACCAATATGGAGTCAGCATTTATATATATACCTAGGCAAGACAACTAGGGAGAGAGTTAAGGAAGAACAGAGTTGTTTAAAATGCTGTTGTGCTAATAGCTTTAATTCACTCACTTTTTTCCTTTGGGAGCGCTCCCACTCACAAACCACTGGGGCTTCTCTTGTGGCTCAGCTGGTAAAGAATCTGCCTGCAATGTGGGAGACCTAGGTTCAATCCCTGGGTTGGGAAGATCCCCTGGAGAAGAGAAAGGCTACCTGCTCCAGTATTCTGGCATGGAGAATTCCATCAACATGGGGTCACAAAGAGTCAGACACGACTGAGCCACTTTCACTTTTTTCCTTTTATATTTATTGAGGACATTCTGGGTGCTGGGAATAGGGAGAGGTAGATTAGGAGAATCCTGGGGATTGGGAAGTTCACAGTGAAACTGGTGTGAAAGATAGCAGGAGGATGTTGGGGAAAGGGTGGTTGTGGTAAACAAGCTTTTTTCCTCCCTACTTATGGAAAAAGGGAAAGTGAAAGTTGCTCAGTTGTGTCCGACTCTTTGCAACCCCATAGACTACACGGTCCATGCATATAGCCCTTCTATAAGAGTGGGTAGCCCTTCTCCAGGAGATCTTCCCAACCCAGGGATCAAGCCCAGGTCTCCCGAATTGCAGGCAGACTCTTTACCAGCTGAGCCACCAGAGAAGCCTAAGAATACTGGAGTGGGCAGCCTGTCCCTTCTCCAGCAGATCTTCCTGACCCAGGAATCGAACTGGGGTCTCCTGCATTGCAGGCGGATTCTTCACCAACTGAGCTACCAGGGAAGCCCACTTAAGGAAATAACGCTTAAGTGGGGACGAAAAGCACATTATAAATACAATTCTAAACTTCAAACTATATCACTTCAAAAGAAAATATGACCACTGAAATCAATATAAAGTAAACTTACACACACTGAAGTCCTGTTCCAAAGCTAAACTAAATTTAATATGTTTTAATAGAATCCTGAAACTTCCAAAATCCAAGTAGGAACTTGTCTCCGTAAGAAGTCTCTAGAGCTGTCCCTGCTGAGGCTGTTCTCACAATGCAATGGCAGCTCTGGAACACTGAATGTGTACTAGATCAATCTACATTTGTTGATACCAATCTCCATGAATGAATCCCCAATATCCCCCTGCTATCTTTCACCCCAGTTTCACTGTAAACTTCCCGATCCCCAGGATTCTCCTAATCTACCTCTCCCCACTCCCAGCACCCAGACTGTCCTCAATAAATGTTAATATATGGTGGACAGGGAAATGTAGTTTTGAACATATATGTTCAGAGTAAAGTAACTTCTGCTGGCAAAATTTTAGGTAAGCTCATCAAAGGCTGAACTCCTCTCTCATTCCTTCCCCTATGAGGTGAGTGTGTGTGAGGCAGAGACAGAAAGAGAGAGAGAAATCGTGTTGTCTCTGGTGCTTCGTCTGCCTTAGGATACTCCAGTTCTTGGTCCACTGCCCAAAACCATGTCAGAATATTAATTATGGATATAAACAGTTATAGAGTTAGAAAAAGGAATCAGATAATTGCCTAAATCCGTATGTATACTAGCCAGTTCCTTGCAAGGTCCAAATTCTACTACAGATATGTAGCAGGACAGCTTAGCATAATATGAATAGAAACAACATAATATATTGTTTTGTCTGTTGTTGTATTGTAGTTGTGTACAGAAAAGGAGGCGTGATACATGGTTGTCAGTAAGGACCCAGAAGGGCTTCCCTGGTGGCTCAGTGGTAAAGAATCGGCCTGCCGATGCAGGAGATGCAGGACTGGGAAGATCCCCTGGAGAAGGAAGCAGGAAACCACTCCAGTGTTCTTACCTGGGAAATGCCATGGACAGCAGAGCCTGGTGGGCTACCGTTTATGAGGTTGCACAGTAGGTCGCAGAGTAGTGGCATGTCCTAAGAGCAGGACATGACTTAGCAACTAGAACAACAACCAACAAAAGGGCTCAAAGCACAAGTTCCTTGCATTTTATTTCATCAGACTTCAATATATGGTAAAAGCAATAAGCACCAAATTATATTTGAATAAACCTTCCATAAATAATGTTTTCATGGCCATCATAAAGTCTAGAATGCAGATGCTAATTACAAGCCAAAGTAAAACCTCCATAGTTTTATAAAACTATGCAACTAAAACTATTTTCACTTATGCTGTGATTCTCATAGTCATAGAAACAGATATTGGTTAATATTTCCATTAAATTTGAACATTTTATGTTTAAATATAAATGCTGCAGCTAAACTTATCCCACTTTCATATTTTAAAATCTGAATGTGTTCCACATGAGTTGAATACTTTACTTTCACATAACCAAGTAGACCTTTTCAAATGTTTGGTTACCTAGGAAAATAGCATAGAGAAATCAGAGAACTCTTGTGAGTGACTTTTAAGGTACTTTATTTCTGATTACACAGGTACCTTAAAGGGGCTTCCCTGGTGGCTCAGTCGTTAAAGAATCTGTCTGAAATGCAGGAGAACATTGGTTCAATCCCTGGCTCAGGAAGATCCCCTGGAGAAGGGAATGGCAACCCACTCCAGTATTCTTACCTGAAAAATTCCATGGAAAGAGGAGCCTGGCAAGCTACAGTCCATGGGGTCGCAAAGAGTTGGACATGCCTGAGCGACTAACACAACACACACACACACACACACAGGCACCTTAAAACAGTGATTTTTTTAAATCCTATAGAGCCTTCAGAATGGGAGAAAATAATAGCAAACGAAGCAACTGACAAAGAATTAATCTCAAAAATATACAAGCAACTCCTGCAGCTCAATTCCAGAAAAATAAACAACCCAGTGAAAAAATGGGCCAAAGAACTAAACAGACATTTCTCCAAAGAAGACATACAGATGGCTAACAAACACATGAAAAGATGCTTAACATCACTCATTATCAGAGAAATGCAAATAAAAACCACAATGAAGTACCATCTCACGCCAGTCAGAATGCTTGCTATCCAAAAGTCTACAAACAATAAACGCTGGAGAGGGTGTGGAGAAAGGGAAACCCTCTTACACTGTTGGTGGGAATGCAAACTGGTACAGCCATTATGGAGAACAGTGTGGAGATTCCTTAAAAAACTGGAAATAGAACTGCCATATGACCCAGCAATCCCACTTCTGGGCATACACACTGAGGAAACCAGATCTGAAAGAGACACGTGCACCCCAATGTTCATCGCAGCACTGTTTATAATAGCCAGGACATGGAAGCAACCTAGACGTCCATCAGCAGACGAATGGATAAGAAAGCTGTGGTACATATACACAATGGAATATTACTCGCCATTAAAAAGAATACATTTGAATCAGTTCTAATGAGGTGGATGAAACTGTAGCCTATTATACAGAGTGAAGTAAGTCAGAAAGAAAAACTCCAATACAGTATATTAACACATATATATGGAATTTAGAAAGAAGGTAATGATGACCCTATATGCGAGACAGCAAAAGAGACACAGATGTATAGAACAGTCTTTTGGACTCCGTGGGAGAAGGGGAGGGTGAGATGATGTAAGAGAATAGCATTGAAACATGTATATTATCATATGTGAAACAGATCACCAGTCCAGGTTCAGTGCATGAGACAGGGTGCTCAGGGCCGGTGCACTGGGACGACCCTGAGGGATGGGATGGGGAGGGAGGTGGGGGAGGTTCAGATGGGGAACACATGTACACCCATGGCTGATTCATGTCAATGTATGGCAAAACCACTACATTATTGTAAAGTAATTAGCCTCCAATTAAAATAAAAATTAAAAAATAAATCCTATAGAGACAGTAAAATACAATAAGAACGCAAATTTAGGAATGAAATTGAATAATTCAGTAGCTTGTTACATGATCAGATATGATTGGTCTTCTCTGTGTCCAATTAAAAAAAACACAAGAAAAAGATTGCCCTTGGTGGCTTTGGTCTAGGAGTGGATGGTGTGTTATGTCCATTAAACAGGAAGCCAAGATTACATGAACAAATAATTTCACAGCTCTGTGGAAGGACTGATGGTCTTTGCAAAGGCCTAGACTGGTTTCATTTTTCTTGAGACCTTATCACGGATTTGTTCTCAGTCACGGGAAGGCACTAAGACCGACAGAGCTGACAGTGTCCGAGACACAATACGTGAGCCACTTTTGTCAGACTGCATTTATTTTAAGCTTTGCTCACACTTAGGACTCTTACATGTTTACATTCCTGGGATTTTAGTTTTGTCCTTATTTCCAGGGAGGGGTTGAATATATGTGACAATTGTAATAACACTCTCCTCAAAGCTCTACAAAAATAACACACACCTGTTTCGGTGCAAGGGATGCCTTTTCATTACATGAATGTAAAGCAAGCTCTTTAATATAAAAACTTAACCTTTGTTCATTACCTTACTTGCACGGTTTGTAACATACCCCTCACCTCTTAGCATATATTATCCACTTCAATTCAACCCATTCTTTACAATCTGCAGCAAGCCACAGAAGTTTCCTCTTAGTTGAAAGGAAATTTGAAGGGAGGAGGAGCGTAGAAAAACACATTTAATTTATCCTATTGAAAAGGGACCATTCTAGATGATGTCTGAGCACTTCTGCATTTCCTTACACACTGCAAATCAGCTCAGATATCTTAATCAGTGGCTAGAAACGTATCCTTATCAGTAACATATTCATGAAAGATGGTATGTGTATGAGCTGCAAAATGTTTGGCAGAGACCCAGGAATAAAAAAGAAAGAAAGAATATGGTAAAGAGTTGATGGAATAGCTTTGTGTTTCAACCCTATTCATTTGGGGAATTTTCTATCATCTGTTTGCTCTGTATGGGAGGATAATAGACAAATCAACAAAATGTCAGATTTCTATTACTTGATTTCATCTATATTTAGAGGTACTTACTGTACAGTAATCTAGGATGGAAGCATATCTATATACAGTTGTGTATATATGAACATACATACATTCTCGTGGATCTTTCTAAACCTTCCTATTTATAATACTATCATACAAAGTTTCTGTTTTGACAATCTAAGCACTCTTTAAATATTATTTCATAAAATCACAAGCAGTTCCTGACAATTAATTTCTGCAGTCGATGGTCTACACTGAAACTGGGCAACTCCCCTTGGAACTTAGAAGCCACAAGAGCAGACTGTGTGCGTGAAAAAGCAAGACAATTCATTAGCCGATTCTGCAGCAACTCAAAGTGGCGGGGGATGTCAGCCCCTGCTCTGGAGCTTCAATACTAATGAGAGTCATTGCATATTCATAACCTCAAATACAGTCAGCTTCTTGTAAAAACTTTTGTCACCCAGGCTTCATGGCAAGAGCAGAGTACTGCACAATCCATGTCGTGGCACTTCCGCCAAGTGAGTGCAAGAGCGAGATTGATTGTTTTGCAACGCTGCCTGACGCGGAACTAAAAGATGCTGCCCCAAGGGTCCTAAAACTCTGCTTAGCTTGATTGCAAAGCCCTAAGTAATCAAAGAAACAAAAAGGAGGCAGTGGTGGTGAATGTGTTTGCCTACATATACATATACCAACATATATCACTATACATAAAAAATATGGAAACGAATACTTCAAAGAAGTTGGCTTATTGCGTGCTCAGAGTAATTATCTGTGAGGAATGTAACACCATCACATGAATTCTTACCATGTTGAAAGAAAAATGGTGTGCCCCAGTAAACCTGTTCTCAAGTTGCAGAAACACCACAGCATAGCTTAATAGAAACAGATCTCTAAAACTGTCTGAAGTCTCCCGTCATTATCAATACCAAAGCTTAGTGAACTGAACCTGTCAGTTCTGCCAAGTCTAGAGCTACCTGGGATCCAACTCCTCGGCAGCTTTCTATGTTGTCACTGCCTCCCTTGCTCTATCATCATCATCATTATGATTAGTTTCCAGAAGTGAGCTGTTCAGTGTGCTTGCCAGGAAATCCTAAGGGCCTGGCACTATACCATTTGACCCCAAAATACCTGTCTGTTTGGGGTAGCTACCAGCATCCCCTGGAGTCAGAGAAAGGAAATGTATGTTTCAGCACCCACTTTGAAAAAGCCTTGAGCATTTTTTCACTCATAATGATGTCTTCAGCGGGAATGCCAGCATGCTTCCACATTATTCTGACAGGCATACCGTCTACAAACTACCCATAAAAATTAAATAAAACAGGACAGTGAAAGAAAAGTTTCTAAATTTGATCACACTTGAGTTGTTAAAAGTTATTTCCAGATGCATAAATATCTGCATAGCTAAAGACAAATCAGGAATATTAGGAGGCTAGCGGGGGGTGGAGGGTAGATGATAAGGTGTTGTGGGGGAAGGGGCTCACCCAACTGTCTTATATCTTAGTCACAGACACACAAGCTTCAAAAATAGAAGGATTTGTGTTTATGATTGATTGAGGTAACTGATTATCCACAGATATTTTAAGTGTTGAGACATTAAATTGTCAGCTCTATCAGTTTGATTGCAGTAAAACATGAAAACATTGACTTTTGTCTAGTTAGAGAAATTTATTTTTCCCAGAATGACAATTCTTTAAGTAGAAGCCAGGCAGCTTGCCAGCTTTCCGTGTCATACACTGAAGTTTGCAAATGCAACCCATATTTTCGAGTGTTTTTCAAAGTTCAATGAACGGTGCAGAGGTCTTTTGCAAATAGTCTGATAATAAACAGATTCCTGCAGTACTCTTCCTTCTTTAAACCTGAGAAAAGTATTTACTCACTTAGAAGGAAAAAAAAAAACTGTAGCTTTGTACTCATGGAAGATGTGTCACCGTGCTCTTCAGTTACTTAAAGTATCTCTCAAAAATAATATAACCCTCTTTGGACCACCATACTGTGAACAAGCATGATTAATATGTTTTATAAGTCTGAAATAAAATGCTCATCATAACTGTCAGTAAGCTGTCAGCTTTTAAAAGTCTTTGTTCCCAGCATGAGTCATTTGTCTGATCCTCTTTAAGAAAATATATTCCAACCTAAAAGGAAGATGTTAAATCAAGTAAATTCTACTAAAATTGATTGCCATTAAAACAGCCTGATATTCTAGATCCTTGTGTGTACTATACGCATCCACACTGTTTTACAAAATAAAAGCACCACATCTTATTTGCTATTATTGCTTGTTAGAACACCTGTGCTTTTCACTGGGTAGAATTGTAGTCCCAGTGTTTAAAACCTAGTCCATTATAATAACAAAAAATGTCAGATGTTATATATAGTCAAGCTTTTAAACAAAATCTGTGACTGGGAAATCACTTAAATGATGAATAAAATGAAAACACCAATCAAAAGACATATGTAGTCATTAATTCCACAGAAACACCAACATATTTATATTCTTTAAGCATTTATCATGATCATTAAAACACAAGATATTCTAGAGACCAGCAAACCACGGAGCCCTCCATGTTAGAGTTCTACAGTAGCAGCAGATAATATCTGAAGAAAAAAGGTTCCCAGAACAGCCAAGCAAAGGTCCACCAACTAGGACAACATCTTCCCAACTCCTTTAGCCAATCATCTTGTGCCCTCGAGTGCTAGATTTGGTTGCTTTTATCATATCTTACAGGGTAACACCTATTATAAGTGGTCATTAAATTATCCATTCTTCTACTCCTTTATTCCAACCACCATTACGCTGTACTGTATAGAACCATTGCGTTGGTGGTTCTATGGCAAAGCTTCATAAAGCACCCGGTCTATACATTGTCAGCAGCTACAGTTCCTTTTGTTAACATGCTTTCCTCTTTGGGTTACTTCTACTTACTTTCTTACCATGCCCATAAAGATTAAAAGTGCAGCTCATTTTCCATTTAACATTCCTTTTTAAGTTTGTATCTTCCTAAAATCTAAGAAAACTTCATTTTTATACCAATTTATACCAATTTTGCTTCCCTTGTGGCTCAGCTGGTAAAGAATCCGCCCACAATGTGGGAGACCTGGGTTCAATCCCTGGGCTGGGAAGATCCCCTGGAAAAGGGAAAGACTACCCACTCCAGTATTCTGGCCTGGAGAATTCCATGGACTGCATAGTCTATGGGGTCGCAAAGAGTCAGATATGACTGAGCAACTTTCACTTCACATATCACCTTTATCCATAAGCGGCCATTTTTCATTTTATTATTTTCCAAATTGCCAAGAAACCACAGGTTCTGTATATATAAGCATCGGTATATTGTAAGCATCACTGCTCTTCTTCACTTTGATATACGCATAATTTGAGGGGCTTCCCTTATAGCTGAGTTGGTAAATAATCTGCCTGTAAAGCAGGAGACCTATGTTGATCCCTGGGTTGGGAAGATCCCTTGGAGAAGGGAACAGCTACAACTTTTAACAAAGTTTATTTTCATTCTTTCTTTGTCTGCTTTCTATGCCAAAACTACCCCCTGATAGTTTAAATATATTGTGGCAGGTCTAAAAACAATGCTCTTTCATATCTTATACACTAATTTCCCCTCTTTTGCTATTCCTCATCTCTTACAAGGTTTTAGTATTTAGCTCACAAATAGGTGAAAAGTAGGTAAGTTATTTTGTTCTCCTTTGTTGGTTTTCTTTCTCCATTAAGAAAACTAGAATTCCCTTGCAGCCAAACTAGAATGATTTATTTGCTGCTTGCATCTTATAAAAATTCCATAATTTCAGTGGTTTCACAATATTTTATAGACCTTCAAATTCTGTTCTCTCTAAAGTACTATATACCACAGAGATTGTTGTTAACTTTACAAAGAAATACCCAGTTCAGGTAGGGTTTCTGACGTTATGGACACTGATTCCAAGAAGGACTAATTGGTACTGACTCAGTACCACTGCTAAAGTGGCCTCAGGTATGATACTTTTAACACTGTTCCTTTGATTGCTCTCATATCTATCCTGAATCATTTTTTTCATCATCTGTCCTCAAATTTACAAAGTTCACTTTAGTGATAGCAACCACATTACCACAATCATAAACATAAACTAGAATTTACATGCTCTGAGCCTTCCTAAACCTTGTTTCAATTGTAAATTTAAACCTTAAAAAAAAACTAAATTTTATTGTAGCTATCTTAAAAATCTTCTTCCTAACTACCTACAAGTAGTCCCTCCCTTGAACCCTTGGGCTAAATACAGACTTTGCTCTACTGCCTAACTTTTTTCCATATGCTCTTTTTTTTTTTTTTAACTGTCCATCAATAATTACCAACAATCTCTGCAAATAGCCTCTTGCTAGAGCTAGCAAAGTATCAGTTATCCTCTTGCATATATATCCTCTTGCATCATTATTATATGTAAAACTTTCCACTTTCTCTGTTTTCATAGCTGGAAGGAATGATCATTTTAAGAGCAGTGATTTTCAGATTGTATTCAGGGGTGCCTCAGAGGTTCTTTTTAGAAGAAAATTAATGAAGGAGCAATATCACATAGAAGGTGTTCCAGAACTAAATCATCCAGAACACCATCACTTTTTGTTTACAACTTTTTTTGAAATAATTTTAAATATACAGGAATATTACAAGCATAGTACAAAGAACTATTGTGTGTGCTTAACCCAGATTTTAACATTTTGCCACAACTGCTTTATCATTCTTTCCTACCCTTTTTCTCTTCTCTTCTCCTCTTCTTTCTCTCTTTATACAGTATACATCTTTTAATTTCTGAACTGTTTGAAAGTTACAAAACCTTGTTCCATTACCTCTAAATACTTCCAGGTAGATTTCCCAGGAACAAAGATATTCACTTACATTATTACAGTATGATAATCAAAATCAGGAAATTTAATATTGACACAATGCTGTTACCTAATCTATACAATTTACTTAAATTTTGCCAACTGTCTCCAAAATTCCTTTTACAGCAATTTTTTCTGGTCCAAAATCAGCCTTTCTTTTCCTTTTGTAATACTGACTTTTATAAACAGTACAAACAATTTTCTTTGTAAAAGGAACCTTCATTTTGGGTTTGTCTAGTTTCTTATAATTAGATTTAGGTTGTAGACTTTTATGGCTTCCCTGGTGTCTCAGACGATAAAGCATCCGCCCGCAATGTGGGAGACCCAGGTTCGATCCCTGGGTCGGGAAGATCCTCTGGAGAAGGAAATGGCAACCCACTCCAGTACCCTTGCCTGGAAAATCCCATGGACGGAGGAACCTGGTATGCTACAGTCCATGGGGTCGCAAAGAGTCGGACACGGCTGAGCAACTTCACTTTCACTTTTATATACTTTTGGCAGAAACATTATATAAATGATATTGTGTTCTTTTCAGTGTATCACATCAGGAAGCATATAATATGGTTTGTCCAGTCACTGGTGATACTGACTTTGCTTACTTACTTAAGTAGTTAAAGTAGTATCTACAAGGTTACTCCACTGTAAAATATGTTTTACTTAGTAATTAAAGAACAATTCATGGAAAGATATTTTTAAAACTTTGTAAATATCTTAGCCCTCACACGTTTTTCACTCACTGGTTTTAGCATCCACTGATTACCCTTGCCAGGTGGTTAAAATGGTTGCAAAGCGGTGATTTCCTAACACTATCATTCCTCCTACATTTATTTATATGGTATCCTATCCCCTTGTTTATTTGTTTGTTTACTATAAGTATGAGCTCATGGATATTTTAATTTAATAGATTAGCATTTATTAATCTCATTGGGCTTCCCCAGTGGCTCCGTGGTAAAGAATCTGCCTGCAATGTGGGAGCTGCAGGAGATGCCGGTCCCATCCCTGGATCAGGAAGAACCCCCAGAGTAGGAAATGGCTACCCACTCCAGTATTCTTACCTGGGAAATCCCACGAACAGAGAAGTTAGGCAGGCTACAGTCCATGGTGGCACAGAGTTGGATACGACTGAAGCAACTTAGCACACACTTAATCTCATTATTTTGAAGCTGAATTCTCTCAGATTTGGCCAGTGGGAGTCCCTCTAATCTGACTACTGAGGACTTTTGACATGGTCCTATCACTTCGTGAGCTTTAACATCACTTTTATGTTTATTTTGGGATTTGTTTCCAAACAATGCTTTTAAAAATTTGAAACCCATTTTTCTGCTACAATATATTTTTTCCTCCAATTTTCCTCATTTCAAGTCAGGTTTGTATAAAAAGCATCTAGAATACAGAGAAGACGGAGAATAAACGGTGGTAATCCTTCCACTTCTGTGGCCGTGCTGGCCACCACGCCACCCTCCCGCCTGCCAGGAATGCTCCTGCATTAAGGGCCTGGCGTCCCCTGTGTCCTTGGCCTGGAAGCTTCCTCCCCAGGCGGCTCTGCAGCTGTTCCCACGTCTCCTTTAAGCCATAGCTCAAACATCTCTTTTTTGGGGAGGCCTCCGCTGACCACTTTCATTACAACAGAACAAAGGTTCTCAAACTTTTTAAAACACCCTTTGAAAACTCTTGATGGTAACCCCTTCATTCCCAAAGCTCCATTCCAAAGCAAGATATAAAATAACAAAAGGTTTAACCCATCAATGGTTATGTCAGAAACATGATCTTAACCCTTACTGGTTCATTCTACCACAGTCGGTTGACAAACTTTCTAAAGTGTTTACTGGTATATGCATAGTCCTTCTGGGTCATGGAAACAAAATAGATGCTACCCACTCTGCTGCTTCTGAGAGCAGGGCAGAAGATTCCTTATTGATTCACTTATTCAGTTCACTTCCCTGTTACACACAGCATATCCACATCTGTATCATTTTGCTCTAAATTAGTCTAATTTTTAAAACTGTTTACTCCTAAATAAAAGTATCAATAAACTAGAGTAATGTAGAACTATTTGTCTTATAGAACTGTTCTCTAAAAGAATATGTTTTAAACTATGTAACATTTAACATTTTGATTATCCCAAGTGAGTCTTTAAAAAACAAGCAAAGACTCTCAACAAAGAATAAGAGATAATAATCACCATCAAAGAGATACCCAAGACTTTACAAGTAATCAGGTGCTCTCACTCACATTCAGCAGAGAAACTCACTTTTCCCTGAGCATGTTGCTTCAATATACAATTTAATGTGATTACATTTCACAGATCAGGGTTAAAAGTGTCCTTGCTAAAATATACAGCAAGGTCCATGACTTACAGCGCTTTTCCAAGGCAAACTCAGTAAGTCATTACTATGCACCGTCAGTTTCTTAGAAGATCTTAAGTTTGTCAGGCTACTTACCTAGTCTTTTTCTAAAATTACTAACATACTTCAGACTTTCCAAAGTATATTATTTCTAGCTCCTATACAGAGGGCATATAGGTGGCTTGCCTTTCCCCTTGACATCTATTTTTCATTAAGTTACATAACACACATCTTTTAGGTTTTCAAGATGCTTCTGTATAGAGGAATCAATACATTTTTCAACATGGTAAGTAAGTAAATGTTTACAGGCCACAAAATGATGAGAAGCCTCATTACATACTATAATAGGATAGAATAAATTCTCCTAACTTGTAACTGATTTTTGAAGAGTAAGTCATGTACCCCAAACTATACTTTAAACCTCCTGGCTACCTAGTCCATCTAGTAAAATCCTTGAGAGATTTACCAATTATACATCTAAAGACCTAACTCACTAACAAAGATAACTATTTTAAGCACTGCAAGAACTGATTTTAAGTGAAACGCACGATCTCAAAAAATACATATATATATATAAATTCAGTGGCCATTTACTTTTTCATTATAATGTTAGTTATTCTATAGTACTCAGTTATCTAAGAAAAAAGGCACAGCATAGTATTTAGTCTTCTAACATACAAAGAAGAACTGTATTCATCACATGTGATGAAATACAGCTTCTTGTTCTTGAGGGCTAGACCTGAGCTGTCCAATATGGTAGCCAGTAGCCACACACGTCTGTTGAGCACTCTGTAATATATCTAGTCCAAACTGAGACACACATCAGTGTAAGATACACATTAGATTTCAAAGACTTAATATGAAAAAATATATAAAATATCTCACTAATAATTTTATGTTGCTCATATATCAAAATAATATTTGACATATTGGGTTAAATAAAATATTAAATTCATCTCTTTTTTTTTTTTACTTTTTTAATGTGGCTACTAAAAAATTACATACATGGCTCACATTTTATTTTATTTGAATTTTGACTGTCCTGAATCTTTGTTGCAGAGCACAGGCTTTGCTGGCTAGCCGCATGTGGGATTTTAGCTCCCCAAGCAGAAATCGAACCCATGTCCCCTGTACTGGAAGGCAGATTCTTAACCACGGGACCACCAGGGAAGTTTCACTTATATTTTATTTCCATTGGAGAGGACTTATTTAGACCAAAGTGGACAAAAGGCACAATCGGAGGCCAGCTCCACAGTGTATCATAAATATCCTGCAACTGTACTACTTTCTAAGGTTTTGAGGTTATTAGCAGATCATCAAATCCCACAAGCAACAGAAGACTAAGCCTGTGTGAGCTCAGTTTGCAATGAATACAATACTAAACCTACACATGTTAATGACATCATAGTCATTAATCATGGGGTCGCAAAGAGTCGGACATGACTGAGAGACTGAACTGAACTGAGTTAGGTAACTTGGTAACCACCTGCTGTAACTGTCTTTAAAATGACTATCAATAGTATTGTTTTGACATAGCTAAAGTTCATAGATTTTATTTTTTATTTCCTCACTTCTATAAGTACTATGCTGAATATTCTTATAAACAGTTAACTGTCTACTAAATACCTTGATTTAGATATAGTGGGCATTTCAAATTCATTGTGTCAAAACTGAAATCATTATCGTGCTGTTAGGAGTCAATTCTCTATGGTATTTCTGCGTGTCTCAGAGTAGAAACGATTTATCCCTCCAGGTGAGAGGGCATACTGTTCCCTGACAAGGATAATAAAGATAATGTCACCCTCTGAGACGAGGTTGGCCAGTTTTGCTAGTAGGCTCTTACAAGCCCGGGAGGACACAGATCCATCTGCATCTGAGGGCACGGCATCACCCTGAGCCTCGTTCCTGCATCTGAGGGCATGGCATCACCCTGAGCTTCGTTCCTGCATCTGAGGGCACGGCATCACCCTGAGCCTCGTTCTGTATCTGAGGGCACGGCATCACCCTGAGCCTCATTCCTGCATCTGAGGGCACGGCATCACCCTGAGCCTCGTTCCTGCATCTGAGGGCACGGCATCACCCTGAGCCTCGTTCCTGCATCTGAGGGCACGGCATCACCCTGAGCCTCGTTCCTGCATCTGAGGGCACGGCATCACCCTGAGCCTCGTTCCTGCATCTGAGGGCACGGCATCACCCTGAGCCTCATTCTGTACTGCAGGACTTGGGGAACCAATGAGAACATGCAGATCATACTACGTCGCTATGAGCAATAACTGTCTAAATCTATCTGATTGGGCTCATTGCTTCCTTCCTACAGGGATCTGCAGAAGTGGGTGAGCCAGCCTAGCAGCCGCTGCTGCTGAAGAACTGCCTAATGCTCCTCCTTCCTTCGTGTCCTCACTCTTCACACAAGTGCCGCTATCAACCCCACCGCCCAAGTCAGAAACCCGACCATCAGTCTTGACTCTTGCCCCTCATTCACCACATCCAGAGCATCACCATGTCCTAATTATTCTACCATCTCAATTTCTATTTCCCCTGCCTTCAGCCCAGTTCACATCATTACCCGCACTCACCTACATGCCTAATTTGTGTCAGCATCTCTAGTGTTGCCCTAATTCACCCATTCTTCACGTTGCTGCTGTAATGATCTGTTTATGTCACTTTATTGCCCTCAGTATAAAGCCCAAACTTGTCAAAATTACAAAGTATTTTAAGGTCAAAACTTATGTCAAATGTTTCTTGGAATTCTATTTGTGATTATATCACTGGGAGGAGGGGGGAAGGAAAGCAGAAAGAAAGATTAGCCCACTTCTAACATTAAAAACTGTGGAGCAAAATGTAAGTTGGGTGGAGTAGGCCTTAGCTAATCCATCAAAACTTCCCTCTTCCTCATTCATGAGTATAACTGAACTCTAAGACTTTTCTCTGTTAGAACTGGTAATGAAAAGGGGGTCCAACAGTCAAGAAGGGCCATTTTTATTTCATTTTTCACCAGCCACATTCATTCTGATGAAGAAAATGCTCAGACTACAAGCAAACATGCCCTTCCTGTTACTAGACTTAGAAGAGGTGATTGGTGTCAAATCTATCTTTTCTTTTGGTTCATGGCATTCAAAAAAGAGGCCCCCTTTCTTTTTTTCCTTTAAACGACATTTTAAGCATGTTTAATTCAGATGTATCATGTTGACTGAACTGGGGGAAATTCAGATAAGATTATCCTGCTTTTCATTTGGTCTAGTTCCTACTTTTCATGACTTAGCTCAGATTTTCTTTCAGGAAACCTTCTCTGACTCCCAAAGTAGGGTTACATGTCTTCCCTATGTACTTACTCATGTTTTAGCATTTAATTTGTTGTTGTTGCTATTTAGTCAATAAGTCGTGTCTGACTGTTTGAGACCCCATGGACTGTAGCCTGCCAGGCTCCTCCATCCATGGGATTTCCCAGGCAAGAATAGTGGAGTGGGGTGCCATTTCTTTCTCCAGCATATCTTCCTGACCCAGGGATCAAACCCCACATCTGGTTGGCAGACAGAATCTTTAACACCAAGCCATAATACACAGTATTAATTTCTGATAATCTCCTTGAAGACAGTGTGTTTAACTCATTATCTATACCCTCTATGCTATAGCATCATGCCTGACATATAGTGGGTACCCAATAAATAATTATTTACTTTAAATATATAATCAGATAACACTTTCAAAAATAAGAAAGGGACTTGTAATCTTGAAGGGAAAGAAACAGAAGGAAAGGGATTTTGGTTGTAGAGCTTTTCTTATCTTCTAACACATACTCAAACACACATACACACATACTGACATGCCAAATCACTGAAGTTTTCCTAATTTCCCACTCTGAGGTTTGATGTTTCAGAGCTATTAGAAGCTTTCATAAGAAAAAGAGAAAATGTATTTTTTTTCAAGGATTTATTCATGTAAGGCAGATTTTGATGTAATCTATATGTAACTCAAGTCTGCTTCCAGGCCAGAAGCACAAAGATGGTAAAGCTAAGATGACGATTTAACTGGACAATTACTTCATCCAACACTTTAGGATGAAAGATCCTCACATCTGCTTACGAGCCTTTCCAAGAGGTATTTTTGGCCCCTGATTTGAATTTTGAGAAGAGAAATTTAAAACGCTGCTAAGCTTTCTTCCAAGACTTTACCCAGAACAGCCAATGTGGCCCCTCAAAAAACAAAAAACAGAGATCCTTAAGGCAATTGGTGTAGCACAGTAGGTTTTAAGAATGCCTATGATCCCAACAGGGTGAATAGTTTAGGGAGACACTGGTGTCGTGGTAACTAGTTGGTTACCCTAATTTAAATTTTCAGAGTTTTCTTTGGCCAATAGCTGAATTATCAGTTATAAAATGATTTTCAGTAAGATCATTATAGCACAACCTTATATTTTAATGACCTGGTTCTTTTAGATTATTGAAAGCAAAGCTCTTAAACTCACAGAGCATTTTCCTTCATATGAAGAATAAGTATATCAACCCCACATGCCCCAACTAGTGAGCCCACAGGCCGCAGCTCGAGGGTCTGTGCACCAGGTGAAAGATCCCACATGCAGTAACCAACACTCACGCAGCCAAATGAATAAGTGAACATTTTTAAAAAGAAAAAAATATAATATCATCACACTCACAGATAAATCTGGGTTCTAGTAACGACCCTGCAACTTGCTATACGAACTTGGAGTAATAATTTTAAAACTTCTGAGCCTCAGCTTCCTTTTTGTGGCAAGGATTAATTAACAACAATTAATTAATTAACAACAAGGATTAATTAAACAACAACACAACATATCCATAACATTACCCACTACTCTGTTCATGCTCAATAACTGGTAGTCATAATTTTCACAAGATTCTTTATAGCATGAGTTAGCAGGCCAAACCTGTCCACCACTGTTTTATAAATAAAGTTTTATTGGGACACAGTCACAATCATTAGTTTATGTTTTGTCTATGACTACGTCTGCACTACAATGACAAAGTCGTGCAGAATAACGACAGAGTTAGAACAGAGACCATATGGCCCACAAAACCCAAAATATTTACTATCTGGCCTTTTACAGAAACAGTCTGCTGACTCCTACTTATAATAAATTTCACTAAAACTTCTAAAATAATGTTATCCCCTTTTAGACCATTAAAAAACCGAATGAGCTGTCCTGGCTTTAATGTACCCCGAACTTTGTAATTAAGTGCAGTGCATGCAATCTCACAAAGATAATGGCTCTTCATCTATCCTCAACAGTGAAGGGACGTGGCTAGGAAAAGCCTGATAGGAATGGCTATACACAATAATAAGCAAAATCTAACTTTTTGTAACAAACTGATAAGGTTAAGTATACTACTTGCACTTCTATATTCTAGGCTTAATGAAAAAGACAGGAAGGCAGGATATTAGTCAGGGTTCTCCATTCACCACCACTGACTTCATTTCCACTGGTCTCTGGAAGTACTAATCAATAAAATCTTTCTAGGAAAATAGTACCTTACAGCACTGTAGTATTCTTCCAAAGGTAAAACAGAACTTTAGTAGTGTTGTCCCATTCCTATCGAAGTGTTTTTATTAATAAGTGCAACTGGATAAGTGCCTAAGAATTCTCCTGATACCTGCATCTCTACTTTCACTTGAAAACAGTACTCCTCAAGGGAAGTGAGTCCACATGGCTTCCCTGCTCTCAACCCTCTAAGAGTAATGACCTGCAGCCATACTTAGAATAAAATCCAAGGGCTTCACTGTGGCCCTGATCAGGCTGTACTGAGCCTCTGTTTAACTCTTAACCTCATTTCCTACCACTCTCCTCCTCTACCCACTGTGCTTCTTACTAACTCCTGAAGACATCAAACATAAGCCTCTGCCCTTGAGTCATCTCACTCCCAGCTACACATTTCCGATATGTAGCTGGTTTGGGAAACTCAGCTACATTTCCAATATGGGAAACTCATGTGGTTTGCTTCCTCACTTCAGAATTCTGTTCAAGTATCACCTCCACAGAGAAAACTTCCTTGACTGCCTTTTCTAAAGTAGGATACTCTGTTATTCTCTACCCATTTAATCTGCTTTTTTTTTTTCACAGCAAATCAAATATATACTTATTCATCTGCTGTAATATATATATATATATATATATATATATATGTGTGATGAGGACCAAGATTTCATCTCATTAACTAATTTATCTCCAGAGCCTAGAACACGGCCTGGTATAAAGCTACAGTGAATTATCACTGACAGGGAATCTACTGAATTAACTATGTGAAGGATTTGACTATTCAAGGAAAGCTTTCAGCAAATGCAACTGACAGTGGAATGAGAAGACCAGTAATAGTAATGGTGGCCATGTGAATCTAGAATACTCACAGATGGAAAGGTAGAAGGCTGAAGGAATTAGATTAGCATCAGAACCAGAGTAAGATTTTTAATAGCTAGAGGACCATAGGCAGGATGGAACGGAAAAGAATAAGACCGGGCCTCAGATGCCAAAGCCTGAGCAAAATGGAGAAAAATCTCTCTTTATAATCCCACTCATTCCCTGTCATTTTCCTTCCTCTCACGTTTCCTCTAGCAATATTGCATGCTAAGTCGCTTCAGTCGTGTGCGACTCTTTGTGACCCCATGGACTGTAGCCTGCCAGGCTCCTCTGTCCATGGGACTCTCCAGGCGAGAATACTGGAGTGGGTTGGCATGCCCCTCTCCAGGGGCCTCCCTGACCCAGGGACTGAACCCACACCTCTTATATCTCCTGCACTGGAGGTGGGCTCTCTACCACTAGGGCTCCCTGGGAAGCCCTTATGTACCCACTTTTGCCACCTTTCTTCCTCCTCCTCTTTTGCTTCCTCAGTCATAAACTGTTTTTCACTTGTATGTTGCCTTCACAGAGTTTTTTCCTGTGAATCAGTAGCCTCAGTAAAAGAAAAGATCTCTAATGAGAAACTCTTAAGAGTACATTTGATATTCCTTAGATGCTAAGAACACCAACATCAGCATCAGCATCAGTGTCAGGTACTCAGCATCCATGCAACAGACTGAAAAAAAGAAACATGAAGCCATTCCCTTTCACCTCCTACATCAAGAATTCCGAATGCTCTGGGAATTTATCTATTTAATTTTCTTCTCTTCCTTCTTCAGAATATATATTTAAAATATAATCATCATTTTTAGTTTTACTGAGGTATAACTGACATATATATAATTGCACAATATAATGTATATATTTTGATGAGTTTGGACATATGCACACACATCACCACAATTATGTACTACAAACATATCTAGAATCTCCAAAACTTTCCTTGTATTCTTTTGTGTTTTTGTGCTGTTGTAAGAGCACATAAAGAAAGTGAAAGTGAAAAACATCAGATTTATCTTCAACATTTTAAAGTGCACAATATCATATTTTTAACTATCGGCACTGTGTTGTACAACAGATTCAACATATTTGACTTCTATCCTCAAATTGCTTTTAAAAACTTATGACACATCCACTAAAGTATGTTTGCTAAAATCCTAGGCCTAGCATTACTTTGTTTTATTAAGTTGACCCCGGTGCTGATTCAAGTTAAAATAAATGAAAACTGACAAGCAGTCTCATCAGACTTATAAAGGATTGTGTATATGTGCCTCTTTTCAGCCCTCATCACTGGGGTTGTGTTCAACTTGACTCTTTGAAGGATAATTTCTAACACATTAGCAGCAGCCAACATAATAATATATATTAATTTCAGTCAAATATCTCTCAAAATATAATATCCCAGAACATCAACTTACTCATTTTAAATTCTTCCATAGAAGTTTACAGGAAGAACATGATCTCTGTAATCCAAAAGGAGTCTTGAGAAAGTAAACTGTAAAAAAAAAAAATTAGGAGAAATTCATAATGAAGTTCATGTTTTGCCCATTAATTTTAGGTACCAAAGAAAAATCAAAGCAAGGAGAAATTTTTTTAATATCAAGCATGTTTACAAGTGACAAGGCATTAAGATTTATAAACTAACATGATAACCTACTTAGAGCTAATCAATATATTCAACAACAAACAAGATACCCTGTCTTAAATGATTTATTCCATTATTTTGGTAACTATGCTTA
The DNA here is from genome assembly GCF_023699985.2 of Odocoileus virginianus. Lineage (NCBI taxonomy): Eukaryota > Metazoa > Chordata > Mammalia > Artiodactyla > Cervidae > Odocoileus > Odocoileus virginianus. Next base: position 87,295,516 of record NC_069676.1, read on the forward strand.
AATTAATTCCAATTACAACTCTATATTCAAGACTTGAGAGAGAAAAAAGTTAATTATACAAATTAAAAATCAAAAGCCTAGAGTATTAACCTCCTCTACATATATCCCTGTTTCATCTCTCCAACTCTCCAAACCCACACTCCCTGTCTCTGTTATTGTACATTCAAACCTGTACTATCGAGTCCAATAGGGTTAGTGTGAAGTTAGTGTAAAGTATGTATAGCTAGCAGGATGACTTTATTATTTGTTTTGCTTAGTTCCAGGACTGAAGAATGCCAATTTCAATGCAAAAGGGTGATCATTTGTGCATGCATATCTCTCTTCCCACTCCTCAATGAAGCTGTGCCTTCATTGACATTCAAGAGTGCAAAATACAACTGTTTGTTTTTATCCATATTAGTATCACAATATATTTACCTCGGAAGGGATATGTCCAAATTTAGGTTAGCAGCCTACTCTGGCTTAAAGCAAAACATATCTCCCTAAGGCATTCCCCTTCTGAAATAATTCATTATCATAAAAGTTAAGTATTTACAGGACAAAAATCTGAAACAATAGTAAGAGCAACAAAACGTTCTGCTTTTCATTCCCACTAATTTGGTGTTAATGAAGTGTGACACTGCTATCAGCATAGTATAATAAACATGAAAAGGTGTCCAATGTACAAAGATATATGAAAACTCCATCCCTGGTGTTTCAGATGGTAAAGAACCCACCAACCAGTTCGGGAGGAGCAGGTTCGAGCCCTGGGTCAGGAAGATCCCCTGAAGGAGGGAATGGCTACCCACCCCAGTATTCTTTCCTGGAAACTCCAAGGACAGAGGAGCCTGGGGGGCTACAGTCCACGGGGTCACAGAGAGTCGGACACAACAGAGCAACTACCACTAACGACAAAAGCAAAACAAATAGTTCTCTTTTCTTTTCATGTGCCCTTTGTGTTAGCTGAAAAGCCTATGACCTTGTTACCTACATACTATAATAAAGATAAAATTGGTTGCCAGTGTGCCTAGAAGGAGGCTTCAAAAATAACAAAGTAAAATTATTTTTCCCAGTGCCCCATAAATGATACATCATACAGGACTCAGTTTTTACTTCTCTGTGTTAGAAGCTGTACTAAATGCAGTTAAACAAGAGAAAAATATCTAAATAACTCTCAGAAGTGGCATACATAGATATTAGATCTTTGTTGAAATCTCAAAACTTACATTATCCAGAGGTTTAAATCACCTTTAAAACAGTATTAAAATTCTAAACTCATGTTGTGTTTATCTTTTTTTAAGTAAATATATATTCCTAGCAACATGTTTGTATCTGATGTTACTCACATAAATAAAAGTATATAGTCATTTTAGAGATTAATAGAAAAACAGACATCTGCACAGAACATTTCCCTCATTAGATATTATCATGTTAGCATATTTTTCCTATTTTTGATTTTACTACAAAATAAAATGAGCTGATTTTTACCCTTAAGTTTCTCTATTATGTATACTGCCAATAATGCAAATATTTTAATTGCACATTAGAAGAATCTCATTTTCCTCTAAAAATCACTATAGCATCTAGCCCTGAAGAGACCTCATAACACATACAAAAAAATCAAGATATGACTATGGCACACTGGCATACTAGTTACCACTTAACAAATATTACTTTAACCATTACTTTTAAACTAAAAGCCAACTTTTTTTAAAATCTCAGGCAAGATCCCATTGGTCATTAGAATGTTATTTGGCCTCTTCCTAAATAAGTGCCAAATTGAATCAATTGCACAAGAATCAATTAGCAAAAAAACTATACACAAATCAACTGTCTTAACTACCAGCCAAACTGTATATTCAAAAAAGTAACTCTCTTCTGTCAGAAAGTCACATTTGGGGCTCATGGGGGTATAAACTGATACCTTTCTAGAAAGAAATTTGGAAAAACATTTATAAAATATTACTGTTTATTCTCTCTGACCAGTAACTCTATTCCTAAGAATTAACCTAAAGAAATAATCAGAAATAAAGTTTTTATATATATAAAGATGTGTATTCCAACATGACTTACTAGAAGGAAAAAAATGCAAACCTCAAAACAAAGCTTAGATTTAAAATAAATACCACGCAGCCATTTAAATCACAATTATGAATAGAATGTAATGACTTAAAATTCTCAGCACACATACATAAACCATACCAAAATATTTACAGCAATTACCTGTGGTTGGCATCATTATAGGTTATTTTTATATACCTCTTTTGTATTTTCAGGAGCTAATACTGCTATTCAAGAATATTTTAATATCCTATACTGAACTACTAGAAACTAAGGGGTTTTGTTAGAAGCCATTTCACTGACAGTCAGAGAACATTTCACAAGCACAGAGAAGCAAAGATGGCTGGTCAAAAGTAGATGACTGTCACCAACTAGCCTTTCCTCAAGCACCAGGAACATGGCTACAGTTCTCCTGCTAACAGCCGTCAGTAATCACATTAGTACAGCACTCATGTTAACGATTTGTATTTCCATCTGAGGGTGAATTTATTTAACAGATAGCTGTATTTCCCAGAAAAGACAGTTAGTACAACAAACTTGCATGGAAAGGGGATAGGAACAAATACTTACTGAGAATGTTAACTGACATGACGCTAAATGCTTTTCTGTTGGTGGTGGTAGTGTTCAGTTGCTAATTCACGTCTGACTCTTTGAGACCTCACAGACTATAGCCCTCCAGGCTCCTCTGTCCTCCACTATCTCCCGGAGTTCGCTCAAATTCATGGCCACTGAGCTGGTGATGCTATCTAACCATCTCATCCTCTGCCACCCTCTTTCCTTCTGCCGTCAATCCTTCCCAGCAACAGGTTCTTCTCCAGTGAGTTAGCGCTTCAAATCAGATAGCCAAAGTAACGGAGCTTCTACAACAGCTCTTCCAATGAATATTCAGGATTGATTTCCTTCAGGATTGACCGGTTTGATCTCTTTCCTGTCCAAGGGACTCTCAAGAGTCTTCTCCAGCACCACAATTTGAAAGCATCAATTCTTTGGCACTCAGGCTGCCCTGGCGGCTCAGACAGTAAAGAATCAGCCTGCAATGCCGGAGACCTGGGTTCTATCCCCCTGGGTTGGGAAGATCCCCTGGAGAAGGGAACGCCTACCCACTCCAGTATTCTGGCCTGGAGAATTCCATGGACAGAGAGGCCTGGTAGGCTACAATCCATGGGGTTACAAAGAGTCAGACACCACGGAGTGACTTTTACTTTCAGCCTTCTTTATAATTCAACTCTCACATCTGCACAAAACCATTGGAAAAATCAAAGCTTTACATATTTCAACACTTAACAGATTTCATTTAATCCTTACAATACTGTAATGTAGGTATTATTTTTCAGAGGAGGGAACTGAGGCTCAGAGAAGTTCGGTAACTTATCTAAGTACACAAAGCTAGTAAATAGTGATACTAGAATTTGAATAAGCTTTTCCATATGCAGAATCTTCTAAAGATATCAGTGAAGGAAACAGTTAAACTGTAATGAAGGGATTATTCATCCTGCATAAGATAATGGCCTTGAAAATATTTCAATTGTAAAACACTAAGTAAATAATTTTGAAACAGCCAATAGCTAATTCATTGAACATTAATAATAAACAGACTCCACATAGCCAAGAGAAAAGCAAATAAATGCTTCAAGTAACATTCAATAAGAAATGCCTAACATTAACTGTGTCTGGAAATTATAGGTGTTCAATAAATACAGTATTGAACCAAACTAATTGAGATTGGTTGATAAAAATAAAAATAGAAACAAATATCTATCACTTTCCAAAAGCTATATGAACACACTCAATTTACAAAAAATTAAATTTGCTAAATTATAATATAATAGGGACTTCCCTGGTGGTCCAGTGGTTAAGAATCCACCTTCCAAGGCAGGGGACACGGGTTCTATTCCTGCTCAGGGAACTAAGATCCCACAGGCCTCAGGCCAGCTAAGCCCACATGCTGCAATTACCAAGCCCACACACTCTGGAGCCTGCATGCCACAAGTAAGACCTGACACGGCCACAGATAAATAAACATTATAATATGTAATTAATCTATGCCAGACAATTGTTTATCATTAGGTAGAAAACAGAGAAGGGATTATATATATACAGAGTAAGCATAAATCCCACACACAGTGATGCATTTAGCTCCTAATAAAATCAATACAACTTGATTAAGGATCTAGAAAGAAGATAAAATGATTGAGAAAGTTTCTGTTTGAACTCTTAAAATCTAACCACTAAAAATTTTAACTTCAAAGCTACTTTCCTTTAAATGAAGCATTCTAGGAACTTCTAGAATGTTCCTCTTTGGATAAAACTATTAGAAATCAAAGCTTTTAATAATTTAAATAATCTGTTAAAATTCTGCTAACAAAGTCAGAGTTAAATGGCTATGGTTTTGATTCACAAACACATGATATGAATAATTTTGCCTATTTTTAACAATATATAAAACCTCTACCACTATACCATTAAGATAATTAAACTAAGTTAAGGCCCGTGTGTTCTATAAACTTCCTAAGGTCAAAATTGTTGCTGGCAAAAACACTAAGGATCAATTTTTCATAAGCTAAAACAGACAAAGGAATTTAAATTGCTACAGATAACCAAGGAGAAAATTTGGACTAAAATAACATACTAAATACATAAGTATACTTAAGCATATGTATATTTATATATTTATTTATACATTTATATATTTATGTGTTTACATATATATCTATAAATATGTACAAGTAAACATTTATATCTATTTATATTTTTATATATTTATTTAATTATGCTATAGTACACTGTTAAAGACAAAAAATATACCCCTTTTAAGATAGAAAGGAATTAAAGACTGGGTGTGTTGATATTCCTGGAAACTAGACTTATCTTGGGCTTTCCAGGTGGTGCTAGTGATAAAGAACCCGCCTGCCAATGCAGGAGACATAAGAGATGCAGACTCAATCCCTGAGTTGGGAAGATCCCCTGGAGGAGGGCATGGCGACCCACTCCAGTATTCTTGCCTGGAGAATCCCATGAAGAGAGGAGCCTGGTGAGCTATGGTCCATAGGGTCACTAACAGTTGGACATGATTGAAGCGACTTAACACACACAGCACAGACCTAGCTCAGCCACTATTCAAATTTAAACCCTGGCACAGCATGGATAACCTATCATGGATAATCAAGAAATTAACTAGCACTGCCACCCAAAATCATTAGCAACAGTTTATTTTAAGCTTAAATGAAACTAACTTTTAAAAATTATATTAGCATGCTTTATGCCTTCTTCGTAAATAATTGTAAATTATATAATATAAATGAATAAACAGAAATAAAAGGTGGGTCCAAATTAGGATATTAATATTACCTGTGATTACTAACCAAAATAGAACTATAAATAAGATTAAAAGGATTAATAAAATCTGTTGAGTTAAAGCCATAAAATTAACCTCCACTAATGATCTAGTAATTATATTTTTCAGGCAATTTTTAAAATAATTTTCTTTATTTATGGCTGTGCTGGGTCTTTGTTGCTGCATGGGCTTTTCTCTCGTTGTGGCAAGCGGGTCTAGTCCCTAGTTGCAGTGCTTCGGCTTCTCACTGCGGTGGCGTCTCTCATTGCAGAGCATGCGCTCTGGGGTGCACAGGCTTCAGAACTGCGGCTCCCAGCCTCTGGAACACAGGCTCAGGCGTTGCGGTGCGTGGGCTTAGCTGCTCCACAGCACGTGGGATCTTCCCAGATCAAGGATCAAACCCGCGCCCCCTGCATTGGCAGGCCAACTCTTTGCCACTAAGCCACCAACGAAGCCCCTCTGTCAAACAATTTTTATGTAAAATTGTCCGTCAGACTGAATACTTGTAGAAGAGTTGTAAATACAGATAAGACTTTAAACAGTTCAGAGAGTAAAAGCGGTTAAAATAAGAATCATACAGTAATTTCTGAAAATGTGCTAATAATTTGTCACAGGGAGTCAGATGCTATGGTTTTATCTTACTCATTGTTATATTCCCAGAACCAAGTATAGGGCCTGCAAAATTACAAGTTGTTAGTTATATCAAACTGAGGTTACATCCTTTAGCAAGTTGTGCCAGATTACTTTTTAAGAAGTTAAGATTTCCCATCCTGAATATTTTAGTGCATGTATGAGTATGTGAATTTTTCTGGGAAGAGGAGTAATATCTTTCAGCAGAGATTCAAATGACACCAAAAAGTTAAAAGCTACAGATCTAAACAAAATATGGACACGCTGAATGTAGGTTGTCACTCTGAAACAGAGAGTTTGTCACTGTCAAACACAGAGAGGTAAGGTAGCTTCTAGAAATAGTTCAGAAGAGAACGGTCACCTCTGGAAGAAAAAGAATGGAGTTTTTTTGATAGCATTTTTTCATTTGTTTATTGCCCTTCTTCTTTTGCCTGTGTTGATCAATATTAGAAAATTACTACAGTTCTTCATTTAATTCAGTTGCACTATAACTGATATAGTTACAGTATAGTATACTTTAGAAAGGTACACTACTGTTATGAAGTTAAATGTACCTACAATAAGATAAACAAGTTGAGATTACACATAATATCTTACTAGATAATTATCTTTAGAATCTCAAGTTTAACTTATTAATATACTTTTTATTAATTTCTGTAACCCTTGCTTGCTATAACTGAGTAACACAGTGACTAAACCTCACATGATAAAGTAAGCTGGATCTCCTATTCACTCTCTCTTTACATGTAACTTAAAGTTATCTTTTAAAATTATAAGCGTACCTATTCTGCAGGTGAACACCACACAGCCTGCCCCACCAAGCTTATTCTGTGTGCCGATCCTCATGCCAACTGTAACTAAAACGCTATAATTCCACATCATTACATTAAGCAAGAGCCAAGTTGCGGATTTTACACTGTCTGATTACTAAGCTCACATTAGCTCACTACCAGTGGTTTAGTCACTGTATCAACTATTGGTATTAAATCTCTGGATGCAATGAAAGTTAACAATGCTATTTTTATGTCATGCAAAAAAAATTCATTCAGTCTGTTTTCCCTTTTTGATTACAGTTCATTTAAGGGAAAAATGTTGCTGTATGGCTTGACAATGTTTTATGTGTCTTCGGCTGATAGAACACACAAAACGTTTGAATAGGCCCATTTATTTGAGCAGACGTATTAAATAATACTTTAAATGTGAACATGCATGTCATAAATTTTGTAGTCTCTTTAAAGTAGGATAAATCTGGTATTTAAAATAGTCTTTGTTCAAAGCCATTTTTTTCCTAACAGTCATAAAGGGACTCTGATTTGTGCTGCACGAACAATGCCAGCATCACCATTTTAATGTTATCCATATGGGCTTCTAATAATAGATAAGAGTCTACATTTGTATTATATGTCTTAGAGACATTTAAAATCTAGATAAGGAAAGGCTGATTTCATTGGCCCCATAGTTAAGGGAAAGCAGACCCTAATTAAAAGAATTCTGTTCTGAATTAACTAGTTTGACATGTGCTAATTGACAGTTCCTGTGAAATGGTTCTAATTAAAGTCAATATGTCTTTTTCAATTAAAAGGAAATTAAGAATATACTAATATACATTAACAACTTAATCTGCCTTCAATATCCCATACATCAGCTGCTGTCTTCCCCCCTAACGTTACTGAAGAGCCATCTGACATGAACCATCCACTGTTTGCTTATGGTTCCTCATCGTTACTTCACACGAGGGCAGGGGTAGTGCACGTCCCCTTGAGGAAGAGGAGACCCTGCAGATGCTTTAATTTTAAGATCTCCCAACTCTTAGTTCATTAGAAGTAAACCTACCTTTTTGAATTTAAAAAATGGACACTCTTAACTAAGAATCTCTGCTAACTGAAAACAAAGCCAAGTGTTCTCAATTAGTTGGTCTTTTACTATAGGCCTTAGAGGTAATTGCATTCTGCTGGAAAGAAGGCTGGACTGTTTTCATCATTTGGCTTGATTCAATGCAAAGCTTGATCTGAGCAACATACAACAGAAAACATCTTTCAAATCAGGTTCTGTTTCCCAAGTGAAACTTCGGAGAAATCTCAGGTGGGAATACTTCGCATTGTATATGTAACAGAAAAACAGAAAGCAAGATCACTCAAATGCCAGCACTAACAGAAGGCCCATCATATTCACTGAAAATGTAGCATTAGAGAAGCTGTTTATAGAAACATAATTAAATATTCAAATGTGCATTACCAAAGCTATAGTATTGGCAATGTTAATACTAGAGAAAGTAATATTAAACTCAAGCATCAATACAAATGAACACAGCATTAACATCACATAGAGAACTATAGAAAAGATTAAAACTATTTGTTTCTTAGTAGATAATTATAATTTAGATAGTTTAATTATAATAAAAACATTTTTAAGGAAATTTTTATACTATCAAGATACTATGTTCAGTCCTTTCACATGATATAGCTAATATTCTGATAGGTGTTTTTTCATAACCCTCTTTTTCCAGCATTTAAAATTCAACCATAGCAAATTGTTTCACCTAAGTTTACCAAAATTAGCTATGCATGTTTAATACAGATCAAAAAAAGGTAAACAGGTCATTTCCACTTTTATTCACTTAAATTATTAAAGATTAAGTTTGCTAATACCTGTAAGCATTGAGTATGTGTAAAAGAGCTGGAGAGACAGTCAGCCTGCCAGCAAATGTAAGATCTCTTATTGAAAGTATTTTTTCCTGATATCTATTATTCTCTTCTGAGTAATTACCAAAAACTTTGATGAGCATTACCATTTGTGGGATTCAGCAGCTGAAGTCTAGTGAATTTTCAGAATAAGTAAATGCATATTAACCCATGTTCAAAAAAGTACCTCCTTACATTATAACCAGATTCAAAAGTCCAAAAGCAGTGCTACTTATCACCATATATCAAACCCCTAGTTTGATTTTCAACCCTAGGATCCTGCTCCTCAAGCTGGTACAGACTGGAAAGGCTACAGAAACATCACATACTCAGCTTTCTGAAACGGGAGAGAAGCCAATGCAGCAACTTTTCTGCCCAGTTAAAAGAGCCTTGTCTGTAACAGGCCTCCATATAAGGCCTGCACACAGCCACGAAGCAGTTGTTCGTGACCCACCCACAGATTTGAGAAAGGGGAGCAAGTAGAAAGACGGACAATATGGCACCCATGTCAGCAGCAAGAGATAAGGCTGCCCCACAGAATCCACGTCTCAGTTCACATGTTACAGTGACAATACTCCACAGCTAAATTCACAGTGGAAATCAATGTCATCTGTCAAGCCTTCCAACAAAGGCTTTCATTCACAATACTGATGCTAGACTAGAATAAAAATTTCTTTAAAGGGAGGAGCTATATGGAACTGATACTAGGAAAACTGTAGCGTTCATCTGACAGTTTATATACTCTTCGAGCAAGTGATATTTATTGATGATTCTCATGGCTTATTTTCTCTGTAAGAACTTGTCTTCATCTTTTCCCTTGCTCCTGTCATTTAATTACCAATGGGTGACAATAAAACGTGTTGCTCAAACTGGAACACTTGTAAGAATGACCATGGAAGGGAGTGATATTATGGAAGATCACAGAGTATAAAGCTCTAGAGTCAGCCCCCTCACCAAAACAACTATTAAGCTGCAAGAACTGCTAGAATTTAGAACTCTGGGGTCTAATTGAACACATGGAGCATCCAGGGAATTGCTGGACAAACAAAGAAGCCAGCAAATTTTCATGAATTGCAATATCATGCATAAGCAGCAATAATCCTCCACTCCTGATTCAACCTTTGGGCATCAAGGTGGACAGTAAGATCTTCTCCTTCAAAAAACCAGAGTTCTGGGTTTTGATCTACCTGGCAGGTCACTAAGTGGCCAGTACAGAGGCTGGCTATTAATTCAAGCTTAATGGTTTGAACTGCTTCCCTGGCACCACTGCAGGAAGTTAAAGAGACAGAATTCCTTTTACATTTTTTTACTCTTATTGTAACCAGGCATTTAAGGAAATCTCTGTCAGGTCACTAGCTGACCACAGAGATAACAGAACATAGACTTCAGTGACCACACAAGACAAGGAATATAGGCTTTTCAAAAAAAAAAAAATGTAGAAAAGTCACTGAACAAATGAATAACTGCAGACTTCATCATATAATAATAGTCTTTGGTGTAGTGGGAGAACCAGATTTTCAGAATTACAATATCAAAATGTCCAGATCTCAACAAGATAATTACAAAGCACATAAAGTAGTAGGAATGAATCACTCATTCACAGGACATAAAATGTAAGAAAGAAATTGATGGAAACCATCCTGAGGAAGCCCAGGCATTAACTTATAAGACTAAGACTAGAAAGTTACTGCTTTAAATATGCTAAAAGAGCTAAAGAAAATCATGGACAAAAATTAAAATAAATTAAACTATTTTTAAAAATCAAAGTAGAAATTTGGTATTTGAAAAGTATAACAGGTGAAATTTAAATATTCACAAGACATATTCAGCAACAGATTCAAGAAGGGGTCTTCAAATTTGAAGATAGGGCAATTGCTAACTTCCCAGTCTGAGAATTAGAAAGAAAACAAGGAAAAATGAACAAGGCTTCAGAGACTCATGAGACACCATCAAACATATCAGCATATATATGATGAGAGTCCCAGAAGGAGAAGAGAAAGGAAAAAAGGCAGAAAAAAAAATTTGAAATACTATCCAAAAACTTCCTAAACTTTATGAAATACATAAATAGACACATCCAAGAACCTCAACTGAAGAAGAGAATGGCAACCCACTCCAGTATTCTTGCCCGGAGAATCCCATGGACAGAGGAGACTGGCAGGCTACAGCTCATGGGGCTGCAAAGAGTCGGACGTGACTGAAGCGACTTAGCACAAGAACCTCGACAAACTCCAAGCAGGACAAACTCAAAGAAATCCACATCATGATATATTATTATCAAACTGCTAAAAGACAAAGATGGAGAGAATCTTGAAAGCAGCAGGAGAAAAGTGATTGATCACATCAATGGCTTCTCAAATGGCTTCTCAAAAAGATTAAGTGTATTTCTCATCAAAAATCATGGAGACTAAATGGCAGTAGAACAATATATTTAAAGATTGAAAGGAAAAACATGTCAACCAGGAGTTCTTCATTCAGCAAAACAACCCTTCAAATAATTCATAATTATTATTCAAGAAGAAATTATGACATTCTTAGCTAAATGGAAGCTAAGGGAATTCAGTACTAGTTATCTGCTCTATGAGAAATGCTAAAGGGAGTCCTTCAGGTTGAAATAAAAGGATACTAGAGAGTAACTTAAAGCTACACAAAAAGATAAAGAACAATGATAAAGGTAACTACACAAATAAATATAAAACCTAATAATGCTATATTTTTGCTATGTAACTCCTCTTGTTTATTTCCTATTTCATTTAATAGACAAATGCATAAAACAATAATCATAAATCTATGCTAACAGACACACAGTGCATAAAAACACAATCGGTGACAGTAAGAACATCAAGGAGAAGATGGGGCCAGTAAGGGGTAGAGTCAATGTCTGCTACTGAAGCTAACTTGGTATCAATTCAAACTGGAGTTTCATAAATTTAGGATGTTAACTGTAATTCCCATGGTAACCACTAATACCTAAAAATGTATGTAAAAAGAAATGGAAAGGGAAATGATATACAGAAAAAAAATCAATCAAACACAAAATAAGTCAGTATTAGAGAAGCTGAGGAACAACAAAAAATAATACAGAAAACAAATAGCGCAATTGCAGATATAAATCCTTCATTATCAGTAATTACGTTAAAGGTGAATGAGTTAAGTTCGTCAGTTAAAAGGCAGATATTGGCAGAATATTTTTTTAAAAACATAATACAGCTATATGCAGCTTTTAAGAGACTCATTTGAGACCCAAAGACACAGACAGCTTAAGAGTCAAGGGATGGAAAAACAAACTCCATGCAAACAGCAACCAAAAGAAAGCCTGGCTACCTATATCAGACAAAATTCATTTTTATAAACAGTAAGCAAAAGGAAATCTGGCTACCTTTATTAATATCAGACAAAATTTATTTTATATACAAAACTGTTGCAAGAGACAAAGACATTTTATAGTGAAGGATCAATTCACTAAGAAGTTAAAACAATTATATATATATATATCAAACAATAGAGTCTCAAAATGTATGAAGCAAGCAGTGACATAACTGAAGGAAGCAATAGTCTCCAATAATAGTTGGAAACTTCAAAAGCCCACTTTTAATAATGCAGAGGACATGTAGACAGAAAATCACTCATAAAAGACTTGAATAACATTATAAATCAACTACATCTGACAAATAAAGAACATGCCACCTAACAATGGCAAAACATATATTCTTCTCACCTGCATGTTAAACATTCTCCAGAATAGACCATATGTTAGGTCATAAAATAATTCTACAACTTCAAAATACCCAAAATCATACAATGAGTGATTACAATGGAACCAACCACAATGGAACAAAGCTAGATATCAATAACAAAAGAAAAACTGGAAAACTCTCAAAAACACAGAAATTAAATAACACTCTTAAGCAGTGTAAGATCAGGGAAAGAATCACTAGGGAAACTAGAAAATATTTTAATATAAAAAAATAAAAACACAATACACCAAAAACTTAAAGGATGCAGCACAATCACTGCTTGGAGGGAAATTTGTAGCTATAAACACCTCCACTAAAAAAAAAGATTTCAAATAAACAACCCATCCTCACACTCTAAGGAACTAGAAAAGAAGCAGAAACTAAACACAAAGCCATCAGAAAGAAAGAAATAATGAGGATTACAGCAGAGAGAAACAAAATAGAGAAAAGCAATAGAGGGGATCAATGAAACAAAAGCCTGTTTCTTTGAAAAAAAAAATCAACAAAAATTACAAACCTTTAACAAGTTTAAGAAAAAAAGAAAGAAGATGCAAATAACTACTACTGACCTCAAAGAAATCAAAAGGATTATAATAAAATACTGTGAACAGTTTTATACCAACATGTTAGACAATCTAGATGAAATGGACAAATTCCTTCGGGAAAAAAAAAAGTTATCAAAAGAGAAGAAAATCTCTTTTTCCTCACCAGGTGGCATACAGGATCTTAGTTCCCTGATCAGGGATGGAACCCATGCCTCCTGCGTTGGGAGTTCAGAGTCTTAACCGCTGGACCACCAGGAAGTCCCAAGAGTAGAAAATCTTAACAGACTTATAATAAGAAAAGAGATTGAATCAGTTAATAAAAATCTCCCCAAAAAGAAAAGTCAGAACCATATGACTTCAGTGGTGGGTTCTATCAAATATTTAAAGAAGAATTAACATGATTCCTTCTCAAACTCTTCCAAAAAACTGACAAAGCTAGCACATTTTATGAGGTCAGTAATACCAAAGATAATAATAACTAATACCAAAGATATCATAAGAAAACCACAGATAAATATGTCTTATGAATAAACACACAAAATTACTCAATAAAACACCAGCAAACCAAATCCAAAAGCATGTTAAAGAAAGTTATACACCATGACCAAATGGGATTTAAGTCAGGAATTCCATCGAGGTTGAACTTCTGAAAAGCAATGCAATACAAACCCTATCGAGAGACTGAAAGGGGAAAAAAAAAATGACATTTTCATCTCAAAACACACAAATGGAACATTTGACAAAATTCTACACCCTCTCACAATAAAAAGACCAACAAACTAGGTTAGAAGGGAACTTCCCTAACATGATAAGGAGAATTTATAAGGAATTCACAGTCATATTCAACAGTAAAAGAAGGAAAGCATTTCCTTAAGATCACGAATATGACAAAAATATCACTTTGACCACTTCTATTCAACATTTTACTAGAAGTTCTAGTCAGAGGATTTAGTCAAGAAAAAGAAAGAAAATGCATCCAAATTGATAATGTCTTTTAGAAATAGGAAGAAGTAAGACTGTTTGCAGATGACATGATTCTCTATATACAAAATCCCCTAGAATCCACAAAAAAACTATCAGTGCTAACAAACGAATTTAGTCAAGTTGCAGGATACAAGATCAACATACATAGGTCAGTTTTCTTCCTATGCAGCAGCAATAAGTAATCTGAAAAGGAAATTAAGAAAACAATTCCATCTACAATAGCATTTATAAGAACAAGATACTGAGAAATAAACTTAACCAAGAAAGCAAAAGACTTATACTTTAAGTATTACAAAATATTGCTGAAAAAAAATTAAAGAAGACATAAATAAATGGAAATATATACCATGTTCATGAATGGGAAGACTTAATAATGTTAGGATAACAATACTCCACAAAGTGAACTACAGTTCCTTAAATTTATATGAAACTGCAAGTAACCTCAAATACCCAAAACAATACTGAGAAAGAGAAACATAGTTGGAGGACTCACACTTTCCAATTTCAAAATTTACTACTTAATACAAAGCTACAGTGACCAAAAGACTGTAGTATCAGCATAAGGACAGACACAGAGACCAAAAGAATAGAACTGAAAGTCCAGAAATAAACCAAATCAACCATAGCCAACTGACCTTTGACAGGACCATTCAACAGGGAAAGACTATCTCTTCAACAAATGGTGCAAGGGAAAATAGATAACCACATACAAATAATGAAGATGGACCCATACTTTACTTCTTATACAAAAATTAATTAAATCAATGACTTAAAGCTAGGAGCCAAAATTGTAAAGCTATCAGAAGAAAGCAAAAGGGTAATCTTTATAACCTCAGATTTGGCAATGGATTCTTAGATTTGACACCAAAAGCATAAGCAATACTAAATAGACAAATTATACTTCATAAAAATTAAAATATCTTTGTACATTAAAGAACATTACCAATGATGTGAAGGAATGGAGGGAAAAAATGGCAAACCACATATCTGATAGAGGATTAATATCCAGAATATGTAAAGAACTCTTACAACTCAACAAAGAAGAGTAGTCCAAATTTTAAAATTGGTAAAAGACTTGAATAGACACTTCTCCAAAGAAGACATACAAATACTCAGCAAGCACTTCATTCCCTCTAGGACAACTTTAATCAAAAACTAAAAACTAACAAGTGTTGACAAGAATGTAGAAAAATACAATGAAACCTTGAATATTACTAGTGACCATGTAAAACAGTATAGCTGCAATGGAAAAAATATTTGCTGTTCCTTAAAAAGTTAAACACAGAATTAGCATATGACTCAGAAATGCTGCTTCTAGGTACATACCGAATAGAAAGGAAAACATATGTCCATACAGAAACTTGTGCATGAATGTTTATAGTAGTGGTATTCATAATAGCCAAAACATAAAAAAGCCCAAATGCCCATCAGCGGATAAATGTATAAACAAACTGAGAAATGTATGTATTGTGTATGTACGTGTGCGTATTGAGCCTTATGTGTATGTATGTGTGTATGTCAGAGTATTCAGACATAGAAAGGATACCTGCTACAACTATGATGAATTTCAAAAACATTATGCTAAGTGAAAGAAAGCAGACACAAAATGTCACATGTTGTACAGTCTACTTAAATAACTGCTTTTAAGGTGTGGTGTGGTTTTCTTTGACCCTTTCAAACACCATATGTTTTTCAAATAGTGATATTGTACTTACACAGATTTAAACTATAATCTCCAAAGAATTTCATGTATGTGGCTCTTCTTTTCAGTACTTTAGCTTTTTCTTTAATTCTGCTTTAATCTCATCTCTAATACTTGATTTTTGTCTTTCCCCATTAAGAAAAAGTACAAATTATACATCCAAATCTAGTTATAAGCTACAATTATTTTAAAGTGAAAAAATAAGATGAAGTACATGGGGAAAATTCACAGTGTAACAATATCGCCAAAATTTTAAGTAAGATATGACCTTTAAAAGTACACAGTTTCCAAAATGAAATGTAAATATTTATATGCTTTTCACCAAAGACAGGAAGGAGAAACTAGGCTTTTAGTCAAGACCAGGTAATGGAGGTAGTTAGGAATCCTAAGATAATACATACTTTTGCCTTCTATTTAGAAAAAACAATTTATTCCCATCATTTGTAATCTTATATAACTGTATACTATATAAATTTCTAAAATAAGGCATATTTGTGTATACAAATATGGCTATTATTGGAATCTAATTTTTAAGGAAAATAAATTCATTTCGAAACACCCAACTAGTTATAAATTATTCTGGAAATGTTCTCCTCAAGTTCCCTAAATTTATTTTACAACTTTAAAATCAGGAGGAGTGTTTTTTGGATGCTAGAAATTAAATACAGTATATATTTCTCAAAACTGTTGTAGAAGATAGACAGTATCATTGCTAAATTTACATCATGACTATGATTTGAAGACTACAATAGGAAGAAGAAACTCAATATCCCCACGCTGAATAATTAGAAGGAAAAAAATGAATGAATTATTTCTCCAAGACTAAATATCCATTTTTTAAATATTACTAGGTATCCCTGAAAGTTAATAAAATCAAAGTGAACAAATAAAAAGAAATTCTGAATTCCTCTATTCATTTATAGACAGTAATATGAAATAAACACAAAACCCACATTTTATCTTTGTCTTTCTTTAAATAATTATCAAAGCATTCTAACAATTTATGTCTTACTTTGATCACGCAGGCTTGTCTGTGAGGAAAATAAACTGCTGTGATGTTAATGATGCTAGTAAGCCCATCCTATGAATTCTACAATCCAAGGGAAATTTTTTTCATATGACATCTACTCAAGAAATCAGAACTGGGGACATGTCATGGCTTGAACCTTACAGGAGAAACCCCACCCTCAACTTTGTCAGAACTGCTTTTATTCAAGTAATTCTGCTATTATTCCCTTCTGGGTTTTTTTTCTTTTTTTTTTTTTTTACCGTATCTCCTTATCTTGAGTATTCTGAAATAGACATTCTCTTTCAATATATGCATTATGGAAACTGTTTGCGCTGCTAAACAGATATAAACATGTTTTCTACATTTATTTGTTCATGGGTTGAAAACAAAAAAAATAAGGTGTTTTTAATGTATTTCTAGCTTTGCCATTTAAATACTTATTCCCAGGCAGTTTTAATTTACATATCATGACTTTTGTGTTATTTTTCTCTTGTTGTTCTTGTTAATTGAATATTCATCTTTGGTATCTCAAAGAACAATAACTCTTCAACTACTTCTGATCCTTCTAGAGGAGTCAAAGTCTATGGGCACCAGGTTGGATGCACGAGACAAGTGCTCGGGCCTGGTGCACTGGGAAGACCCAGAGGGATCGGGTAGAAAGGGAGGTGGGAGGGGGGATCAGGATGGGGAATACATGTAAATCCATGGCTGATTCATGTCAATGTATGACAAAAACCACTACAATACTGTAAAGCAATTAGCCTCCAACTAATAAAAATAAATGAAAAAAAAAAGAATACAGAACAACAACAACAAAAAATCTATGGGCACATGATAAAAAGATGACTGTCTCTTCCTTGCCAGCAAAAGAAAGATACCTTATATGCAGGTACATAAGTTACTAAGTGTTTGCTACAGTCAGCTTCCTTTTTTACCTTGGATACACATACCTGCATTAAATGGTGCCAATTCTCAATAAGGCAGCTTACATACAAAGAAAACTACATGAGAAGAAACTCAATGACTCTGAATATTCTGCCTAAATAATGAGACTTCTAAGATGTAGCACTTAAATCTTTGTAATACATTTAGTATTTTTTTAAAGATACAATTCTTCCACACTGCTTCAGTGATTAGTAGTTGCTTTATCCAGTCATTCCTGCAGATGTAATAAATGTCAAACAACTCAAAGCCCAGTTTTCTGTAGAGTTTGTCTTAATGCAATGTGTAAAATGTGTGTGAAGATGCTGAGAAGCAGGAAACTACTGGGATAGCATTGGAGATATTATGCTACGTCTGTTAAAGTCGCTGTGTGAAAGGCAAATCTTTCATTCCCCTCATCACCAGAACTGTGATTAAAACTCTGGCTACCTGAAACCAAATATAAGGTTGTGTTCTCTTCACTCAGCTGTCAGTCTTTCAAGTAGTTGGTTTACAGGTTCTGAAAAAGGACATGCTGCTGTTTTAAACATATGGATGAAAGACTGGCTTTTCCATATTCAATCAGATGAAACATTCAGTTTTTTTCTCTTAACTCCACATCACTGTGGAATAGTGACAACTACAGGACCTTAGGTTATTACTTTGTTGAACTCCATTTTTCCTTATTAATTTTATTTTCCCTATTAATTTTGTTTTAATGTCTCCACCTAAATTCATTTTTAAATATATATCATAATTTCAAGTAAAATTAATATAATACATATTCAAAAAGTTGATATAACTTTGACACAGATGACATCATGAATATATAAAGAAAATGACGGTGAATGTCATAGCCTGAAGTATGAAAAAAGTCAATATTAAGATTTTCACCAAGTTTCTCACATTCCTCATGTCTTCATAAACATGCCAGTAAATGTCAGTTAGACATTTACTGACATCAGTAAACCTCCATGACCTCAATTAAGGGTCAATTAGAAAACATTTCATTTTTAACTTTGCTGATCACTGCACAAGTTTAAATAGCATTATGCCATTTTCACACTGGATTTTCTAAGTAGTCTTTTAAAAAATAACTGAAGTATTATGCTTCAAACTGTCTTTGAAAATAAGCCTTATAACACAAAAGAAAACCATAGTATTAATAGTATTAATATCTTTTAGGGTACCTTAGAGTTGTTACTGAGTTCAAGCTTGCTCTGCTCACCACAAGATAAGTCAATGAATCCCAGATGAAGTGTTGGGACTAGAAAGGAAGTCTGGATGTCAGATTCTTTTAAAGAACAGAAATGGGGGGAAGTGAGGAAACAAAGTAAAAAGACTATTATTTAATTCCAGCAAACATCTCCTAGAATGGCAAGCCTCAGATAGGGAGATGTGTTTGTTTCACTTCCTTAGAGTCATTTCATGGGTGGTGTAAAATGGAATATCTCCTGCCATATCAACAAAGATGTCACATCTTTCTGTGATCTCCACCTCCCCAAATGTGAATTTCTGGGGCCCTGGGCTTTATTTGCCACACAAAGTACTCAAGAATGTCACAGTCCTTCACAGGTGGGTGGGATCAGGTTAGTTCCATTAGGCAGGCCATTATGTATGCTTATAATAACAAAAAGGGTTAAAGTCACAGAAGCAGATCCAGTGTAAACTCAAAATTAACCCTTTCTGGTTACAGAGTCACTTAAAGTAGTCTAAAGAAAGATTTAATTGTATTTCTTCCACTGTTTTTCTCTTGGGTTAAAATGTTGTATGTAACATAAGATAAAAGCTAACAAAAATAAGTAGCAATAAAATTACCATTATTTTATCACTTAAGAAACTAAAAAATGAGATTGAAGAGGTACAAGATGATGTTTAAGGAAGACCCTAAATTCACCTCCCAAGGAACATCAAATCCATACCCACATATAGAGCAATTCCTCTTGAAAAAGACTATGGGCTGACTGAACAACTACTGCACATAGAAGGACTACATAGAAATGGGCAGGAAAGACAGAAACACAGGATCCATGGGAGCCCCATTCCTGACACAGGAATTTGCAGAAGTGAGGGTAATTACTTAGGGCCCTAACTGCAGAATCACACACCCTGGGAGACAGTGAAAAAAACAGCAGTTTTAAAGGGCACCTAGAGTGCACAGGAAGGAATTCATTGGCTAACCCTAGAGAGTCTGCAAAATGGAAAGAGAACTGCTGGAGCTCTCCCTGAGACCAAAGGATCAGAGAGAGCCATCATCTGATCTCCCCAGGACTCTCATGCTCACACCTGCTCCAGGCTCCAGCTGCACCAAGGAAACCGTGGCCTAGAAACTGCCCCCAGCCAGGGAACACTTCAGACCCAAATGCCCTACCAATATGATCTTGGGCACAGCACTCCCAAGGAATAACCTAACCTGGGCCTGCTCCAGCCTCAGCTGCCCCATCAAGTCAGCTTCAGATGCAGCACTCCCTAGGGCCTGCCCTTGGCCACTCTAGCTCCAGCAAGCCTGCCAAAGCCATCAGGTTCTAGTACTCTACACAGAGGGTACTGCCAGGCAGAGCCACTCCTTAAAGACCAGGAGAAGAAGCTGTGTCACCTAACCCAGAGAAACAAAGTTTCAGACAAAATAACAAATAAAACCAGAGAGGAAAAAATGCTAAAGAAATGGAGATAAGTAATCTACCTGATAAAGAATTCAAAGAAATGGCTACAAGGATGCCCATTGAACTCAGGAGAAAAGAATTTCAACAAAAACTTAGACAATATAAGAAAGAATCAGTCAGAACTAAAGAATACAATAATTGAAATAAAAAAATACACTAGAGGGAATAAATAGCAGATTAGACGACACAGAAGAATGAATAAGTAATCTGGAAGATAAGAGTAGTGGAAATCACCCAATCAGAATAGCAAAAAGAAATTTTTTAAATGAGGACAGTTTAAGGGACCTCTGAGATAACATCAAGTATGCTGATATTTGCATTATAGGTGTCTTAGAAGGAGAAAAAAGAAAGAGACCAAAAAAAAAAAAAAAAAACCACAACAACAACCTT
Source organism: Odocoileus virginianus (assembly GCF_023699985.2). Lineage (NCBI taxonomy): Eukaryota > Metazoa > Chordata > Mammalia > Artiodactyla > Cervidae > Odocoileus > Odocoileus virginianus. Next base: position 87,316,152 of record NC_069676.1, read on the forward strand.
GCCTGAAGAAATAATGGCTGAAAACCTCCCTAACCTGGCAAAGGATACAGATATCTACTCATAGAAAGCACAGAGTCCCAAACAAGATGAACCTAAAGAGATCCACACCAAGGCATATAATTGAAATGGCAAAAGTTAAAGAGAGCATCTAAAAGGTAGCAAGAGAAAAATAACTAACCACATACAAGGGAAGACTACCAGATGATTTTTCAGCAGAAACTTTACAGGCCAGAAGGGAATGGTAGGATATATTTAAACTGCTGACAGGAAAAAAATTATAACACAGACTATTCCATCTAGAAAGTTTATCATTTAAAATTGAAAGAGAGATAAAGAGTTTCCCAGACAAACAAAAACTAAAGGAGTTCAATACCACTAACTTGGACTTAACAGAAAATGATAAAGGGTCATCTTTAAGCAGAAAAGGCTATAAGTATAAATAAGAATATATGAAAAAAATTTTCACTGGTAAAGGCAAATATATAGTAAAGGCAAATATATAATAAAGGCAAGTTGATCTGCCATTTAAAAAGCTAGCAAAAAAAAGGACAAAAAGAGGAAAGTAGTACCATTAACTATAGTACAGTGTTGTGGCAGTTAAGGAATACAGAAAATTTTTTAAAAATGTAAAACTTGGTATTAGAAACATAAAATTGGGTGGCATGGTTAAAAAATGTAGCAACGATACAATTACAAAAAGAGCAGCATTTTTACTTTTCCACCGTGTCTCAGTTTTCAGCTCCACCTGCACGTTCATAACCAACAATAGAAACCGTGATCTCATGTAGCATATAAAACAGTCCATGCCTTTCATAACTGATGATGATTAAAGTCTAAACAAAATTGCAATTTCTTAGGTGACAAATCTTTTGTTTACAAATCAACGAAGATCACCCTAAACTGCTAGAAGCTGTCTAGGTCCGCTGTGTCAGGTTTTCCCCTGATTAGATGTGCCAATAACCGAGTTTATTCAGTAAACAACTTGAATCTTGTTAAAAAAAAAAAAAAAAAATGTAGGACTCTTAGAATGTCTTTGAATGTAAGTGACTACCAACTCAAAACAGATGGATATTTATACAGGTCAGTGTATATGAACAACATGATAAACACAAACCAAAAATCAACAATGGATATACAAAAAATAAAGAGAAAGGAATACAAACAAAACATTAAAGGAATCCACTGAACCACAAGGGAAGAAGAGAGAAGACAGGAACAGAGAAGAACTCTTTTAAGAATCAGAAAACAATTAACAAAATGGCAATAAGTACATACTTATCAATAATTAAGTATAAATGAACTAAATGCCTTAATCAAAAGACATAGGATAGTTGAATGGATAAAAAACAAGAGCCATCTCTATGCTGCCTGAAAGAGACTCACCTCAGAAATAAAAACAGACATAGACTAAAAATGAAAGGGCAAAAAACTTATTTTATGCAAATGGGAACAAAGGCACCATACTCATATCAGGCAAAATAAACTTTGAAACAAAGGCTGCAACAAAAGAGAAGAGAGGATATTACACAATGATTAAGAATTCAATACAACAGGAGGATGTAACACTTGAAAACACGGCACCCCAACATAGGAGCACCTAAATATGTCAAGCAAATAAAAACAGAAATAAAGGAAGGAATACACAGCAATACTATAATACTAGAGAACTTTACTATCCCCATTCCACCCAAAAGCGGCAGAGTGTACATTCTGTTCAAGTGTACATGGAACTTTCTCTGGGATAGATCACGTTAGGCCAAAACATAAGTCGCAATAAATTTGAGAAGACTGGAACCATATCAAGCCTCGTTTCTGACCATACAGAATAAAATTAGAAATTAATCTCAAGAAGACAACTGGAAAGAAAGAATACAAGCACATGAAGACTGAATAACATGATAGTAAACAACCAATTTCCACAAACAAAGAGAAGCTTAAAAAAAACAAAAAATATCTGAGACAAATGAAAATGTAAACACAACAGTCCAAATCTATGGGATGCCGCAAAAGCTATTCTAACAGCCTGTTCACAGTGATATAGCTCTGTCTCAAGAAACAAGAAAAATCTGAAGTAAGCAATCTCAATGTACATTTAAAGAAAAAACAAAGCCCAAAGTTAGTAGAAGGAAGAAAATTATAAAGATCAGAGTAGAAATAAAAACTAAAAAGTCAATAGAAAATATCAATAAAAGTAACAGTTGGTTCTTTGGGAAGGCAAACAAAATTGACAAACCTCTAGCCAGATGCATCAGGAAAAAAAGGCCAAATAAATAAAATCAGAAGTGAAAGAGGAGAATTTGCACCCAAAATCACAGGAATACAAGATCAAAAAAGAATACTATAAATAATTATATGCCAAGAAATTAGATAAGCTAGAAGATATGGGAAAATTCCTAGAAACATATAATCTTTCAAAACTGAACCATGGATAAATAGAAAATCTGAATAGACTGATTACCAGTAACAAAATTGATGCTCAATCGTGTCCAACTCTTTACGACCCCATGAACTACAGCCCACCAGGCTGCTCTGTCCATGAGAGTCTCCCGGCAAGAATATTCGAGTGGGGTGCTATTTCCTCCTCCAGGGGTCTTCCAGACCCAGGGATCAAACCTGCATCTCTTACCTCTCCCACACTGATAGGTGGATTTTTTACTACTAGCACCACTTGGAAAGTCCCACAAAACTGAATTAGTAACCAAAAAATTCCAAAAATACAGAAGTCAAGGTCCAAATAGCTTTACAGGTGAATGCTACCAAACATCTAAAGAAGAGTTAACACCTGCCTTTCTCAAATTATTCTAAAAAATTGCAGAGGGAAAAATGCTCCCAAACTCAATTTATAAGAACAGCATCACCCTGATACCAAAACAGATAACCACTTATATGTGGAATTTGAAAAACAAAATAAATAAAACAGAAATATACTCATAAACACAGAAAACAAATTGAAAGGGATTATTAGATACAAACTTCCAGCTATAAGATAAATATCATAAGGATGTAATGTACACACAGGAAATCTACCCAATAAAACTATAAAAACTTTATATGGTCACTGCTGTTAACTGGCCTTATTGCAGTGATCACTTCACGATGTACAAAAGTATCAAATCACTATTCTGTTCACCTTAAACTAATATAATAGTGCATGTTAATTTTAACTGAATTTTTAAAAATTCTTTCAGTGGAAAAGAAACTGGAAAATGGTTGAAATGATTTTTTTCATACTTTTGCAAAATTTTTGTGCTCATTCACTTCAGTCATGTTTGACTCTTTGCGATCCCATGGACTATAGCCCACCAGGGTCTTCTGTCCATGGGATTTTCCAAGCAAGAATACTGAAGTGGGTTGCCATTTCCTTCTCCAGGGGATCTTCCTAACCCAGGGATCAAACCAGCGTCTCTTAAGTCTTTTGCATTGGCAGGCAAGTTCTTTACCAGTAGCATCACCTGGGAAACCCAAGTGGCAAAGTTCTAACCTCCGCTCAAAATTCTAATAAATGCCTCATCCTCAAAGGAGAATTATTCTGAAAGCTACAGATCTCTTTGAGGAATCTGAAGATTTAACTGTAACTTTACACTTCTAAACTATTTAATGCATATTCATACTGCCTCCATATTTTAACTTGCAAAAACACTGCAAAAAATCTAGTTCAAATGTATTAAATACAAAAGATCTTCTATGTGACATGCTAACACTAGATATAGTTTTAATGAGAGGTGTAAAAGAAAGCAACAGGAAGACAGAAGTAGAAGGTAATACAAGTAAAAGACATAAAATCAAACAGAAACAAATGTCATTATATAAAGATTTTTCAAACACTTAAGAAATACTCTAAACCAATAATCTGTACTAGAGTCCACAAATTATACTTAGGCAATTGTTTTCTATTTTACTAAAAATAATTTATATTCACTATAATGCTGTTGTCTAAAAGCCCTGTGACTTTATTTCTTGGTATTTTGAAAGAAGCAATAAGATTAGTTGACCTAGGTTCCTTACATAAATTTTTCTTTGACTAAAAGAAAGAGGAAAATAAGCAAGGCAGAGAGAAGAAAAAGGAAGAGAATGTATTAAAAACACCTTAAAATAACCGCAACAGAATATCAGTACTTTCAAGTGAAAGAAAGAGAAGAAGGTTTGGTAGGAAATGTCATAATTTTAGTTATAAGATATATTTTATAAAATTGTTTCACATGTGTGAATGTGTATGTTCCTTCAGCCAGCTAAGTACAGGAAAGGGATGATAGACATGGGTGACAGAAAATAAATGTTGTTGATCTACTTCTGGCGAGATGAAATGTGAATTACTCCTGTTCCAAACACAAGGAAGGGCTGGATGAAATACAAACAAGCAAACAAAAAATACATAGTTTAGAAATATCCAGGCATCAGAAACAAAGAGAACTCAAAGCCAGAGTGACAAGAATATAAACTGACAGCATGATAATTTAAGAAGTACAGAGTAGAAATAGGGCCTCAGAGCCAGCAGCTGAGGCTTTAAGGTCCTTATGCAGGAGGATAAAATACATGGTTTGGGGCCCACACAAGTAGGAATATTAGAAAAGAACTAAGATACTTGAGTAAAAAATTCAGATAAGAAGAGACTGCTCACTCCATAAAAAGGGGTATTAAAAGCAAAAACATAATCTTTACTCACAAGCCTAGGAGAGCAGCAAGGAAGCTGACTCTCTGCCAAAAGCTCGAAATAAGAAAAAAGTTTCCTATGAAAGAACAAAACCTAAAGATAAGTTTGGGGTTCAAATTTACATTACATGCATGGTATGGTAATCCCATAGCAGATTAAAAAAACAGAGCCTAATAACAATTTTTATATACTATACTATTATGGTATGACATCCAGGAATACTATTAAATTTTAAAAAGCTGGGTTCTGAACATGTGAAGAGTATGTATATGTTTATCTAAGAAAGAACACACATTTGATTCTCTTTTCTTTAAAAAAAAAGGAGGGGGGAATCACAGGTGGTTAAATTATTTGCCTGTGGGAAAGGAAAAAAGAGTGGAAGGGAAAAGAATAGAAGTTAGACTTCTCCAAATTTATCTTATTTTCTATATTTGACTTTGAAACTATGTAAACATCTAACATCTAATTATAAACCAAAACTGAATCAAGAATTTTTAAGTGATTCCCAAAATATACAAGTAAAATGAAACAAACTAATCTATGTATCAAGTTGATGAGGCTCAAACACATAGAGAACAATTACTTCAAGTGGTTTCAAAACCAAGTAATTTGATTGTAAATCCTTAATGTGGTTTAGTTGCTAAGTCGTGTCCAACTCTTGCAGCACCATGGACTGTAGCCCATCAGGCTCTTCTGTCCATGGGATATCCCAGGCAAGAACACTGGAGTGGGTTGCTATAATAGGATACAACAAAGACCAAAAGAACTACAAAGAAATTTTAAACAATATCAGTAACCATATTATTAGAAATGGCATTGGTCTTGTTATACTGATTAACAGAGAGAGAGCAAATAATTATATTAATATCACAAGAAACCAATGTTTTCAGCATGAGTCAACATACAAAAATAAAAGAAGCTAGGTAAAAATCCTGTAATCTCAAATTTGAGCAGAAATATCAGGATAAATTCATGAGACATTTTTCTCTAAAAAAATTCACCTTGCCTAGCTCTTCATATTACATTAACAAGGCCTAGATACAATGACAAATCCAAAACACTAAGCATCCCATCATCCAAACTGCAATCTCTAAATATCACTTTGAACCAAAAGAACTAAGTTTACTTAGAACAACTGATATCAGATCTAGGGTGGGAAACATACAAGATGAACCAGAAATATCTTACTATACCAGAAAACAGTAAGATAAGTAAAAGTTAATGATACTATGTAAAAGGGCCCTATGGTAGTGGTGATTGAGTTGCTAAGTCATGTCTGACTCTTTCGACTCCATGGACTATCGCCCACCAGGCTCCTCTGTCCATGGGATTTCCCAGGCAGGAATACTGGAGTGGGTTTCCATTTCCTTCTCCAGGGGATCTTCCCCGCCCAGGAATCGAACCTGTGTCTCCTGCATTACAGGCATATTCTTTACCACTGACCCACCAAGGAAGCCCATTAAAGAGACTCAATAACTAACTTGAAAAGATAGCAAAAGATAGAACAATTTTAGGGAAAAGATAAAATTTAAAAGTACTGAACTACTAAATATGTTGAAAATCCATGTGCTCACAAAAATTTTTAAAAATGAAAACTTCTATCACCTTTTGGAGGATGGAGGACATGAGGGAGCCAACCTGTTATTCTGAAAATCAGTTAAGTTAAAGGAATGAATTCTGCATTATTTTTACTATCTTTTCTTTATTAACTACAACTGAGAGTAACTGAATAGTTGATGAGGACAAGTTCTTTATAGAAATTTTTCAGCTAATAAATAAAACAGAAAGGTAGATTTTGCAGCTCTTAATGGCATAATGAAATCTGGCCAATCAGATGCATCAGTGGGTGCTAAAATCATTAGGCAAACTGTAGGTGGGAGGTGAGGAACGGGAATTGTATAAGGTATGGATCAGACTGACAATAGCTGAAGCTTCTCATCAATCTAACCTTACCAATGCATGAGAAAAAGAGCAACCAGATATTACATGCCTCCTTATATGATGCAATAGAAAGTATACACCACCACCCACAAAATTACTCTTGCCAGAAAAAAAAAAAATAATAATCAAGCTTGAGTTAAGTCTTTACATCTAACTACTGTTTAACAGAAACAGGAGACAGAATAACATACTTAACAACATCTAGGATGCAGTCATCAAAATCCTGAATGTAGGTGTGCATAAAAAAGTTAACAAAGCAGGCCCAAAAATCCCATCCTTAGAAAAACCTGTTTGCAAGGTTGGACCTTAGCTGGTGACTGGGAACTCAGATTTCAGTAAGGCTCTCACCATTCCCAAAACTGGTAAGAGTGCTCAATGTGCTTACACTATTTGTACAATGTGGTTTATGGTGAACACTTGCATTCCTTCTCAGAGTCTTAAATTTGGGGACATGCCAGGCAGAGGATACCTACATAGGCAACCTCCAATAAAAACCCTGCTACTGAATCTCTAATGAGTTCTTCTTTTAAAGTATTTCACACCTGTTGTCACAATTCATTCCTGAGGGTTAAAATTAAGCACATCCTGTGGCACTCTACTAGAAGACTCTTAGAAACTTGTTCCTGGTTTCCTCCACACCTTACACCCCATCTGTCTTTTCCTTTTACTGGTATTACTTTGTATCCTTTGGCTATAATAAATATCCATGAATACAACTATATGCTGAATGCCAGAGTCCTCCTAGTAAATCACTCCTCCGAGGAGTGGTCTTTGGAAGACCCAACACAGTGGGAAATTTAACAGATTAATAAACTGAATTCATCAACAAATAAACTGTATAAGAAAAAAGGGAAAAACTGCAAAGAAATTTAATAATAATTGTTTAATTTTAGTGTTTTATTTCAGTTCCTGTGATTAAAGATTAAAAACTCTGGCTGGAAAAAAAGGTTTATTCATGATTAAAAAACCATAAAACTTACAATAAATTTAAATAAACTTCCAAGTAATTGTACAAGTCTGTGGCATTTATACTCATGAAGTTATTCAAATTTAAAATTATACTAAGACTTTTGGAATAGCCTATATAAGCAACCTAAATTTGACACAAGAAGAGTATCAAAAACCTGAATATATTCATGAATATAAAAATATTAAATCAGCAGTCAAATATCTATCTGCAAGAAAGCATCAACCCAAGGCTATTTATAGAAAGTACTATCAAATCTTAAAGAAACAGGTAACACTTATTTTAAACAAGACATTTTAGAGAACAGAAAAATAGAAAAAGCTATTCAGCTCATTTTATAAGGCTAGTATAACATTCTCTGGAGAAAGGAATGGCAACCCACTTCAGTATTCTTGCCTGGAGAATCCCATGGACAAAGGAGCCTGGTGGGCTATATATAGTCCATGGGGTTGCAAAGAGTAAGATGTGAAACTAACAGAAAAAAACTATAGGCTAGTCTCATTTACTAACCCAGATTTTAAAAATTCTACATAAAGTATTAGCAAGTTTAATCAATTTAATAATTCAGACTATCTATGTACATCAGCTACATGCCAATATAAGTGAGTGAAAGTAGCTCAGTCGCGTCCGACTCTTTGCGATTCCATGGACTATATAGCCCACCAGGCTCCTCTGTCCATGGAATTCTCCAGGCAAGAATACTGGAATGCGTTGCCATTTCCTTTTCCAGGACATCTTCCTGACCCAGGAATCTGAGCCCAGAACAGGACTGGCATTGTCTTGAGGACTGAACAGCAGACTCAGGATTTTTGGAGTCAGCAGAAGCAAGACCATTTAGGTTATCAGAAATGTATCTATATAACCTCATCATGATCAAGTTTATTCCAGGAACTCAAGGAAAGACTAACACTTAAAAATCTATTAATAACATGGGTAAACCTATGGCTGATTCATGTTGATGTTTGGCAGAAACCAACACAATACTGTAAAACCATAATCCTTCAATTACAAATAAATAATTTTTAAAACCTATTAATATAATTGTGACATCAACATATTAATAAAAAACTCATATGATCTTTTAAAAAGGTCAGCAGGATCAACAGGAAAAAAACCAGCATGCCTATATTACCTTTTGTTGAGAACCTCTTAGCAAGCTAACAATACTAAGAAATCTCCTTAATCTAATATTAATAGTAAAACTTGTATTTGAAGTCAGAAACATGATTAAAATGTTTGTTCTATTAAACCTTATACAGGAAAGCATATTAAAGATTTCTTAAACAGTTATTATTTGCAGATAATATAATTACATAGAAGATCCAAGAGAATCTAAAAATTGTCAAGACTAATAATACAGTTCAACAGGTTACTGGATACAAGGTCAATACACAAAAAATTAACAGCATTCCTATACACAAAGAACAATCAAGTAGAAATGTAATTAAAGACCTCATTCACAATAGAAACAAAATCATAATGTACTTAAGAAGATATCTAATAAAATCTGAGTAAGACCTCTATAAAGGAAATTATAAAACTTTATTGTCAGGCATAAAAAGAAACATAGATGAATGGAAAGATATACCATGTTGGTGGATGGAAAGACTGAGTTTCATAAAATGTCTATTCTCACTAAATGACTCTAAAGATTCAATTTCAAGAAATCTCAGGAGGGGTGTTAACAGATCTTGACAAAATAACACCATAAATTCACACATGAGTGTACAGACTGAAAATGGCACAATTCTGAAGATCAACAAGTGTTACCCCACCATCCACTGTCATATTAGAAAGCTCTGATTATTCAGATGGCATGATGCTGACACAGAAATGAACAAAGCTAACCACACAAAATAGAGAACCCAGAAACAGATCCACCCACTGATGGCAATTTGGAAGATGAAAAAGTTAGCAAGACAAGTCACTGAGGAAAGGAGAAATTACTTTTTAAATGATGCTGAGAAATTAATTTATACAAATGGGGGGAAAACTAGATCACTGTCTCATAAAATAAATCCCAGGTGGGTTTAAAAAAGCTAAATCTAGAAGGCAAAATTTTAACACTATTAGAGGAAAAAGGAGGAAATTAGCCATATGCCATCAAAACAGGAAAAACCTATTTAAACAAGAGCCAAAAAAGTACAAGTATTAAAGGGAAAGGCTAAAAAACTTTACACAATAAATTGTAAAACGTCTATACATCAAAACATCATTAACAAAGTAAAAAGATAAGCCATAAAATGAGATGATTTATAATAGATACAACCAAAAATAATTTTTTTTAAAAAATAAATTATTTTAAAGAACTTTTAAATCAAAAAGAAAAAAACATTTTTTAAAAAGGAATACAAACACACAATTCACAGAAAAGGAAGTCAAACAGCCAATAAACATATGAAATGTTGCTCATTCTCACTAAACATTAATATTAGGAAAAATGTAAATTAAAACAAAATGACATTTGACACTACAGTCTAATAAATTAAAAAAATCAGCAAGTATGCAAGAAAATCTTTATACTGCTTGAAGTATAAATTGGTATAGCTACTTGAGGGACTGAGTTGGCAACATCATGTAAAGCTGATAATGATTACAACCAATAAATGCATGCCCCAAAGAAACATACATATATGTGTAAAGAAACAAACATAAAAGGACTCACTGCAGATTAAGTTAGAAATAGTCTAAATGCCCGTAAACCAGTATGTTATTATAGATAAATCTCAAAAACATTAGACTGAGTGAAACAAAGTTCCAGAAAATGAATAGTGTGATATCATTTGTATGAAGTTTAAGAACAAGCAATCAGTGGTATATATCAGAACTTTCTGCCATGATGAAAATGTTCTGTATCTGCACTAACACAATAGCCTAAGCCACGTGTGACTACTGAACACTTGTAATGTGACTGGTGCTCCTGAGGAACTTAATGTATTTTATTGTATTTTAATTCTAATTTAAATGGCTGTTGGCCACCATATTGGCAGAGCAGGTATACATCATCTATGGGTACATACATACATAGAAATATAAAATCTTAGAGGAAGAATACACACCAACTTCAGGATAGTGTTGAAGAAGTGAAGTGGGCTAAAACAGGATGTGAAGGGATTCTGCAGTCTCTGTGACCTTTTATTTCTTAAAACTACAAAAATATATACAATATGTCAAAATTCTAATATCTGTTAGTTTGATAAGTGTATTTTTTGCATGAAATACTTCCTGATTTAATTTTTCTAATATTTCCTAATTTAAAAGTTTCATTTTAGTTTTTTTTGAAATATATACTAATTTATATTTTTAAATAACTTTTTGAAAGTAAACAATATTTTTAAATCTTTATTATATCTAGAGAGCTAAAAACCCAGGAGATCAACCATCATATATTCCCTGATAGCTCAGTTGGTAAAGAATCTGCCTGTAATGCAGGAGACCCCAGTTCAATTCCTGGGTCAGGAAGATCCACTGGAGAAGGGATAGGCTACTCACTCCAGTATTCTTGGGCTTCCCTTGTGGCTCAGCTGGTACAGAATCCACCTGCAATGCAGGAGAGCCCAGTTCTATTCCTGGGTCAGGAAGATCCCCTGGAGAAGGGAAAGGCTACCCACTTCAGTATTCTGGCCAATAGAGTCCACAGGGTCTCAAAGAGTCAGACAGGACTGAGTGACTTTCACTTTCACAAGTTAGTCTCAGTGAATATATGTAAAACAAGCAGACTACAGAGCAAAATTGTGACATAATATGTTAGCATAGCTCCCAACTTACATGATTTTTACAGTTAATTTTCAAAGGCCAACAAATATATTTCAAAAATGTGTTATTTTACTTAAATTCTAAATGCAACAAAGTGGAGAAAATAAAATATTTACCTTATTGATAAATTAGAGCTTTTATAAATATATTGAATAAAATACTGAAAATAGCATTGGACCAAGCATGGTCAAGGTAGTTTATATTAACTTTCTAGTACTGGTTTACATTTGCATTCTGTGTTCTATTCACCTAAGTTTCCTCATTTGTACAGGATGAACTAGGAGACTGAAATCACTGTCAATTTTTTTTAAGATTAGAAATTTTTAGTTTTCTTTCTTCTTTCAAATACGTACTTAATAAGTAATTTAGAATAATCATTCCTTTGTATCAACGTGTCAAAATATCTGCACACCTGAAATCCACATTACCTTATCACTGTCTGATTCTACCTCCTATTGTCCATAAAACAGAAAAAGAAAGTAAATTCATGATTAGCTAGTTAATGATCCATGGTTTTCAAAAAACCTCACTTTTCTTTATTTTTACTGAGGTATAGTTGATTTTAAAAATTGTGTTAATTTCTGCTGTGTAGCAACTTTTATATACATACATGTACATATATCCTTTTTTATATTGTTTTCCATTATGGTTTATCTCAGGATATTGAATATATTCCCTGTGCAATACAGCTGGACCTTGTCATTTATCCATTCTATATATACCCAATCCCAAACCAACCCTCCACCATCCCTCTCCCTCTTGGTAACCACAAGTCTATTCTCTATATCCCTGATTCTGTTTTGGTTTCATAGATAGGTTCATTATTGTCATATTTTAGATTCCACATATAAGTGATATCATGTGGTATTTGTCTTTCTCTTACTGATTTACTTAGTATGGTAAGTCTCTAATTGCATCCATGCTGCTGGATGCAATGATGCTGCAAATGGCATTATTTTGTTCTTTTTAATGATTGAGTAATATTCCATTGTATATACGTACCACATCTTTATCCATTTATCTGTTGAAAGGCATTTAGGCTGGTTCCATGTCTTTGGCTATTGTGAATAGTGCCACTGTTAACATAAGGGTACAAGTATCTCTTTGAATTGTAATTTCGTCCAGATATATGCAAGGAGTGAGACTGCTGGATCATATGGTAATTTTTAGTTTTCTGCGGAACCTCCATACTGTTTTCCATAGCAGCTATACCAATTTACATTCCCACCAACAATGCAGAAGATTCTCTTTTCACCACACTCTCTCCAACATTTGTTATTTGTACACTTTCTGAAGATAGCCATTCTAACTGGCATAAAGTGGTACCTCACTGTAGTTTTGACTTGCATTTCTCAAGTAACTAGTGACACTGAGCGCCTTCTCATGTGCCTATTGGCCATCTGTATGTTCCCTTCGGAGAAGTGTTTGTTTAGACCTTCCGCCCATTTTTTCACTGGGTTGTTTGTTTTTTGCTATTGTTGAACTGTGTATTTGGGGAAGAAAAACTCACTTTTTAAAGCCTGAAGCATTTCTGTTGGGTGGTTGCTTTTCTTTTCCTCAACAGAAAATCACATTTATCCCATATTCTTAACAGAAAATATGATTCTCTACGTAAGCTACATATTTGCTCACATGAATTTTCTTCAACTCATAAAAGTATAAAACTTATGCCTAGTTCCAATGCACATTTTGCTTCATTTTACATTAACCAGAGATCTCAATTCATTCAGTGTTTTCCCCATGTCATTATGCATTCAGAGAATGTGAAAGAATTGGGTCCCTCTATGTGAAAGAATTGGGTCCCTCTATGCTATACCTAACTCTGTGAAAGAAATGTCCAAATTGGAGAAGTTTAACCTACTATTAACCTGACTATTATTAAGTTGTGAGGTTCTGGGGTTAAATTATTTTGGATGATGGTACAAACAGCAGGAAATGGTAGCAATAATCTCCTGCTTTTGGGTTTATCTTGTGGCAAAATTATTGCGACATTTCTGACCTTTTCATAAGATATGTATAGAACTTCACAAATGTCTCCTGTGATTCACTTCCCAACCATGATGAGGGGAAAGGTAGCATTCTTACTGTATCTAAGTACTTTTGTTTTTTAGCATAAAGGGAAATTCAGGCGTGGAGAGTGCAGGGATTGAGAAATAGGGAAGAGTGTGTCCTCTACACAAAGAGGAGAAGAGCATTTTATGCTCATTAATCCTAACGGCAACAGTTGACCCTCATGGAGACCATTATAAACGAGGAGTTTATAGATAAGATTACAGTGAATTTCAGTATATACAGTTTACTTTGAAACACTCAACTTTTCTTTCATGTTCTACTGTATATTCAAAGCCAAAATAACACGGCTGAATGTTGAATTCAAGACTACTTAAAGGAACATTTGTTTGAAATCCAAGGACTGAGAAAGAAGAAAATATTTCAGCTTGGTATTTCTAGTAACACCCAGTACTGAATATTCTATACCAAAAACTATAAATGCAGTAAATTGCTACTTTTTGATAAATGTAAATTGAAAATAGCCAAAAAGGGGTGGGGGGGAATGAACATAAATGGCACTATCCTCATGATTAAAATATACGATCCAAAGGCATATGTTTTTCTTCCCTCAGCTTCCAACCCACTAAGGGATTTTTACCTCCAGCATCCATTAAAAAATGAAATTCATTTAAGGAGCTTGAGTAATGAAATGAGAGGTTCTGTACTGTCATAAAATCAGGCCAGTTTCCCTGCAAACAGAGGAAATGCTAATAGTATATAAATTGGAGATTATTTGTAAATTACCTACCATTCGGTAACTAGTAAGAAGTTAAACATTGTTATATCCCTTTTTTTCTGTTTAAACAAGAGAAATATTTTACCAGGGGCAATTCTTTCTGATAGATTGAATTAAAAATTTAGGGAGGCAGATTTAACATTATATAACAGTGTAACTAGAACTCTCCTTTAGGAGTGACTGGCAATCAAACCAGTCATTTCAAGGAAATCAGCCCTGAATATTCACTGGAAGGACTGTTGCTGAAGCTGAAGTTCCAATATTTTGACCGCCTGGTGTGAAGAGCCGACTCATTGGAAAAGACCCTGATGCTGGGAAAGATTGAAGGCAAAAAGAGAAGGGAGCAGCAGAGGATGAGATAGATAGTATCACTGACTCAATGGACATGAATCTGAACAAACTCTGGGAGACAGTGGAAGACAGATGAGCCTGGCGTGATAAAGTCTGTGGGGTAACAAAGAGTTGGACACAACTGTGACTGAACAACTAGAAGTAAAAAACGCTACATAGCTAATTTTAAGGAATTTTAAATTTATACTTTGATTGTGAAAATAAAGAGAAATATTTTATAAAACTGAAAATCATTTTTAATTTTTTAAATTTCTTACAGTAAATGCAATTCAAACAACATTATGAATAGTTCATGTAACAAAGCAAAACTGACCAATTTAAAGTGAAGCTAATGGCTTTCCTTTATAAAGTGTCAAAAAAGTTAAAAACATCAATGAAAAAATGATATAAATATTAATGTTTCCATTAAAATCTTTAAAAAGGAATTATATTTTGTCTATCTTAATAGTCTCCAAGCTGCTATATTTTCCTGCATTTCAAGGCAAAGAAACACTGTATAAGAAAGTGACATGTGTAAAAAATAATAATTTAATGTATCAATTTATTACACCAATTCCAAGCATATAAAATAAAGCCACGGGGTTTTCTATAATGGTCCAGATTTTATATTTAACATCACTTTCATCATCTATTTTATACAGTTCTTTATTACATTAAAATTGTTTAAGTTCATTTAGCCAATGGGAAATTAATCCCACCCATAATTTTATCAAAACTCTTACCATTCTTGGATATATAAGAACTCTGGGATATATAAGACACATGTAATAATTGTTATCAATTACTAAGGTTAGATTCCTAATTCTTTATCATTTTTATCATTCAAATATGTACCTATTATTTTTACATTTCTCTCAAATGTTGTATTTTCTCATAAGATCCCACATACCTCTCCTTAGGAATTAATTCAAAATTTAACTCTAAAGTTGTTTGACTAATGTCAATCTCTTCCACTTGATTATAAGTAAGTATAATTTACCCTCAGCATCTAGCACAGTATCTGACTGAGAGCAAATGATCAATAAATACGTGTTAATCAATGGGTGCTATTAACAAAATACAGTTTTCTTTCACTTTTAGAAAATCTATCCATCTCCTATATATAAACTGGTCCTCAATATATAGGTGACTGAATGGAGATAATGCTAGAACACTTCCCTCAAAGTGCAGCTATATATCCAAGAAATATATCATTTTTATCTCTTTTGTATACCAATTTTGTCTCTTTATATTTAAATGTAAGGTAATAAACTGAAAACAGAATGCATCCTTATTAATATCTACATCCAGTGATTTCTAGAATCTGTTGAAAAGGCACATAGTATGAAACTAATAAATATGCCATGAACAAACTGATGACCAAGGTTTCATAATTAATGTAGTCTAATACTAGAACCTGGGCAATTAACTTGTACCTGACACAGCACACAAAGGAATGAAAAAATGAATGACATTTTCTCCTCAAAAGGCACTACCTCTTAGTATGCCTACTGCAGTATTTTGGTACACACAAAGTTTATATGCATTACATATAAATATACTGCCACCACAAATAATAATATAAAGTTAGAGATACTTGAAATGCAAGGCAGCAATACTAAAATTAAAGTAGCAGGATACCTCTGTGAAGTTAAGAAACTAGAACAGAATAATCTGAGTACTTCACATCAAAAAAAGATATCTCACTTTTTATTTAGAGTTACTACATTTCTTTCACTACACAATGCACTAGTTAATAAAAGATTCACAAGAACAGCACACACCTACCAAACTACAAAAAGAAACTGCGTAGCAGATTTACTCAATTACATGGCTAACACAAACCATTATGTTCTTAGTTTGTTAAACATAATGGGAGTATTTTCCTGAATGTCTCGCTGATAGAATACAGTCTTTTCAATTAATTTACATTATTATTTGATATATGCTCTTCATGAAGTCTTTTTACTCTTATTATCCCCCTACCTAAAACTCCAGAAGCTTTTTGAAATTTTCTAAAGGTTCTAAAGCACAGTAAGCAATTGCTTGATACCTTCTTTCCACCCCTTTATTTTAAAGTGTTGTACAGCTGTTAATGTATGTTTGTGCTGGCATTGCGGAGTGGAGCCTTGGGAATACAAAATCTGATTTCAGAGAAACCAGAGCTAGCTTCAAAGAAAAGAGTAACCCTCTCTAGCTGATAAGATTTTTCCTAAAAGAAAACAACTACCAAGTAAGAAACACACTGATGATATCTCCTGCTAGTCCTCTACAATCCTTATTTATTTGGCTACATATTTCCATTTCACATTTTCTTCTATAATGGTTTGATTTTTTTAATTAAGAGTCTTTTTATTTTATTTATTTATTTAGTCACACAATGCAGCTTGCAGGATCTCAGCTCCCCAACCATGAATCAAACTCGGGCCACTAAACCCTCAGGGAACTTCTTGGTAGTTTAGTTTTTGTTAGTGTATTTATTTACAGTAGGTTTCAGAAAACAATCCCATTGTTTCAAAGTACAATAAACTGGATATTTAAGGCAAAGAAAAAAAGCTATTCAATTGCACAATATCCTCAAAATATCTCAGGATGAGGCGCAACAAATTTAAGAAATATGAAATATCTTTTAAAGATTTAGAATGTAACTGGGTAATAATAATTAGGTAATTTATTTTCATACACTTATACTATAAAACTTAAATGTCATAACTGATTAGTTATAATTAAGTTTATTTCAAGTTTAAGTCTTCTTTTCAGAAGAGAGGAATGAAATAAACAAACTGGTCACCAAGAATTTTATCCCTTATTCTGGGAAAGACTGAGTTAAGCAGTAAAAATGAAATTGTGTGGACAACCTATTACATAACTCTTCATAGTTTACAAATGTGAGTAAGTCTGAACTGCAGTTGGAGGGGAGAAGAAAAGAAACATTCATTCAAAGGACTTCTATAATATATATTATAGGCATAAAATGACCTTTAAAGTTTGAACAAGGGTTTTGCAAAACTTAATTTATGATAAATATTAGTAACATGAAACAGACCTAGTAGTAAGTAGACCAAGTATCTCCAGACCTGAAGCTGTGTGTGAACAGTAGAAAGAGCACTGAGCTGGTCTTTTCAAACATATAATTAAAATGATGGATTTACGAGTAGTAGCGCAGTAGAATAAGCTTCCCTGATAGCTCAGTTGGTAAAGAATCCACCCCTAATGCAGAAGACCCTGGTTCGATTCCTAGGTGAGGAAGATCCTCTGGAGAAGGGACAGGCTACCCACTCCATTCTTGGGCTTCCCTTGTGGCTCAGCTGGTAAAGAATCCACCTGCAATGCGAAGACCTGGGTTTGATCCCTGGGTTGGGAAGATCCCCTGGAGAGGGAAAGGCTACTCACTCCAGTATTCTGGCCTGGAGAATTCCATGGACTGTATAATCCAAAGAGTTGGATGCAACTTTCACTTTCAGTGCAGTAGAATACTGTAATCCTAACTTTGTATTTGTATGGAACTTTAGGTGGCTCAGACAGTAAAGCATCTGTCTGCAATGCTGGAGACCCAGGTTCAATCCCTGAGTCAGGAAGATCCCCTGGAGAAGGAAATGGCAACCCACTCCAGTACTCTTGCCTGGTAAATCCCATGGACAGAGAAGCCTGTTAGGCTACAGTCCATGGGGTCGCAAAGAGTCGGACATGACTGAGCGAGCGACTTTACTTACTTACTTTACAGTTTAAAACATTTTCACATAAGTGATTTCATTCAGTCCTCCCAGTTATCCTCAAAACCCCATTTTACAGGTGAAAAAGCAGACTCGCAAGAGTTTTTTCCAAATCCTAATCCACATGATTTCAGAAATGGAATATGAACCCAGATCTTATCATTCCAAGGTAATACATTTGTCTTCACCTGTACTTGTTTCTTCATCTTTAAAATGGGAACCATGACTCCATGCAACAGTTTTTCATTTACTCCTCAAAAAGTTAATAACAATTACATGACAGGCAAGGTTAAATGACATGCATGGTGAAAGTACTTTGGATGCTGTATAAAAATAAAAACAAAACATCCATACACAAAGGTAGGGTGGTAGCAGTAAAGAAACTGGTCTGGGCTTCAAGATTTCAGAACTAATCATTTAACCCATGGCCCTGTGTTCCTATGGGCTCCCTACAACATGTATGTGAGAAACAACCATGACAGAGGCTGGTGCAAAAGTCTATTAAATTAGAGTAGATTACAATAGTCTAGTAGACTATTAATATTTTAAATTAAACAAAAAATCACTAGCTAAGTGACTTCTCTCTCAGGGATTAGGATCGAAAGTCGGCATGTAAGGAAAACTTGCATACAGTCAACGGTACAATGAAGATGGACAGGCTTTCTCTCACAGACAGTTGTTTCCTTTGATTGAGCACCAGAGGAATTAGTTCACTTGCATTCCATCTTACATTAAAAATATATACATATCTTTAAATTCTAGAACCACAGTCCGCCCAGCTCACATTAAAAAAAAAAAAATGAGACTGACAGGCAAAGATTTATATCGCACATTCACTCCCAACTTAAATTTATTGGGGAGAATATTTTAATTTCTCTTTTTGACTAAATTTCCATATATGTATTTAAGTAAAGCAAATTATACTATAAATTTAGTAGAAGTCACTAAAATAGAATGCATAAAGGTTATATACCCACACTAATATTCACATATAATAAAGCTGAAATAGATGTTTTTCTGGAACTCTCTTGCTTTTTCAATGATCGAGCGAATGTTGGCAATTTGATCTCTGGTTCCTCTGCCTTTTGTAAAACCAGCTTGAACATCCAGAAGTTCACGGTTCATGTATTGCTGAAGCCTGGCTTGGAGAATTTTGAGAATTTGCTTTCTTCAAGAAAATTAGAGATACCAAGGGAATATTTCATGCAAAGATGGGTTTGATAAAGGACAGAAATGGTTTGGACCTAACATAAGCAGAAGATATTAAGAAAAGGTGACAAGAATGCACAGAAGAACTGTACAAAAAAGATCTTCATGACCCAGATAATCACGATGGTGTGATCACTCACCTAGAGCCAGACATCCTGGAATGTGAAGTCAAGTGGGCCTTAGAAAGCATCACTGAACAAAGCTAGTGGAGGTGATGGAATTCCAGTTGAGCTATTTCAAATCCTGAAAGATGATGCTGTGAAAGCACTGCACTCAATATGCCAGCAAATTTGTAAAACTCAGCAGTGGCCACAGGACTGGAAAAGGTCAGTTTTCATTCCAATCCCAAAGAAAGGCAATCCCAAAGAATGCTCAAACTACCGCACAAGTGCACTCATCTCACACGCTAGTAAAGTAATGCTCAAAATTCTCCAAGCCAGGCTTCAGCAATATGAGAACCGTGAACTTCAAGCTGGTTCAAGCTGGTTTTAGAAAAGGCAGAGGAACCAGAGATCAAATTGCCAACATCTGCTGGATCGTCAAAAAAGCAAGAGAGTCAGAGAGACATCTATTTCTGCTTTATTGACTATGCCAAAGCCTTTGACTGTGTGGATCACAATAAACTGTGGAAAATTCTCAGAGAGATGGGAATACCAGACCACCTGGCCTGCCTCTTGAGAAACCTATATGCAGGTCAGGAGGCAACAGTTAGAACTGGAGATGACTGGTTCCAAATAGGAAAAGGAGTACGTAAAGGCTGTATATTGTCACCCTGCTTATTTAACTTATATGCAGAGGACATCATGAGAAACGCTGGGCTGGAAGAAGCACAAGCTGGAATCAAGATTGCTGGGAGAAATATCAATAATCTCAGATATGCAGATGACACCACCCTATGGCAGAAAGTGAAGAGGAACGAAAAAGCCTCTGGATGAAAGAAAGAGAGTGAAAAAGTTGGCTTAAAGCTCAACATTCAGAAAACTAAGATCATGGCATCTGGTCCCATCACTTCATAGGAAATAGATGGGGAAACAGTGGAAACAGTGGCTGACTTTATTTTTCTGGGCTCCAAAATCACTGCAGATGGTGATTGCAGCCATGAAATTAAAAGATGCTTACTCCTTGGAAGGGAAGTTATGATCAACCTAGATAGCATATTAAAAAGCAGAGACATTACTTTGCCAACAAAGTTTCGTCTGGTCAAGGCTATGGTTTTTCCAGTGGTCATGTATGGATGTGAGAGTTGGACTGTGAAGAAAGCTGTGCACCAAAGAATTGATGCTTCTGAACTATGGTGTTGGAGGAGACTCTTGAGAGTCCCTTGAACTGCAAGGAGATCCAACCAGTCCATCCTAAAGGGGGTCAGTCCTGGGTGTTCATTGGAAGGACTGATGCTGAAGCTGAAACTCCAATACTTTGGCTACCTCATGCAAAGAGCTGACTCATTGGAAAAGACCCTGACGGTGGGAAAGATTGAGGGCAGGAGGAGAAGGGTACGACAGAGGATGAGATGGCTGGATGGATGGCATCACCAACTCGATGGACATGAGTTTGAGTAAACTCATGATGATGATGGACAGGGAGGCCTGGCATGCTGCAGTCCATGGGGTTGCAAAGAGTTGGACACGACTGAGCGACTGAACTGACTGACTGACATGCAAAGAATGAAATTGGACCCCTATCTTCTACCATACACAAAATCAACTCAAAATGGATTCAAGATTCAAACAACGACCTGAAAGTGCAAAAGTCCATAGAAGAAAACAGAGGGTAAGCTCATTGATGTGCCAAAGAATTGATGCTTTCAGACTGTGGTGTTGGAGAAGACTCTTGAGAGTCCCTTGGACTGCAAGGAGATCCAACCAGTTCGTCCTAAAGGAAATCAGTTCTGAATATTTATTGGAAGCACTGATGTTGAAGCTGAAACTCCAATACTTTGGCCACCTGATGCACAGAGCTGACTCATTTGAAAAGACCCTGATGCTGGGAAAGATTGAGGGCAGGAGGAGAAGGAGACGACAGAGGATGAGATGGCTGGATGGCATCACCGACTCGATAGACATGAGTTTGAGTAGATTCTGGGAGTTGGTGATGGACAGAGAAGCCTGGCGTGCTGCAGTCCATGGGGTCACAGAGAGTCGGACATCACTGAGCGACTGAGCAACTGAAATGACTGAAACTCATTGACATCAGATCTTGGTAATGAACTTCTGGATTGGATACTGAGAGAGTCAATTCCTAGGCAGGTTGATAATAAGTATGGGGTCTGTGAGGAGGTAAAAGGGGTCTGGGACTCTCAAGGCAGAGATAAAGTCTAGAATTCTCAAAAAGGAGGAGAGGACAAACTTTCCCCCTACATTCCTTAGTAAGGATTATAGAACAACAATGTATCCTGCCTGAGGACAGTTTCTCCTTCTTGAAAACTTTCTGACTAATCCTGTTATTTTAGAATGTATATTATGGGAGTAAGTCTAGTAAGATCTTTCTATTGTTAGCTCTAATCCTGTCATCTTAAAATGTAAATTGTGGGAGTGGGTCTAGTAAGATCTTTACAACCTTGAGACATTCTTTTGATATATTGTAATAACCAATTTAAAAAGTATATAATTCACTTGCTAAGACTAGCCAGGGGTACTCTCTGTCCCCCTTCTGATGTCTGCGTCAGAAGCTTTCTCTGTCACTTTTTCACTTTAATAAAACTCTGCTACACAAAAGCTCTTGAGTGATCAAGCCTGGTCCCCAGTCCCGAAGCTAAATCTTCTCCTTCGGAGATCACAGGTCTGATAAGGTTCGCCATAGCTATCAATGTAAGAGCAAAGGCAAGAAAAGCAAAAATAAACAATTGAGGGTGTTTTCCTGGTGGTCCAGTGGTTAAGACACCATGCTTCCATTGCAGGACACACAGGTCTAATTACTGGTTCAGTTCAGTTCAGATCATTCACTCAGTCATGTCTGACTCTTTGCAACCCCATGATCACTGGTAGGGGGAGACAAAATCCTGCCTGCCACATGGTGCAGCCAAAAAAAAAGTATTATATCAAACTAAAAAGCTACTGCTCAGCAAAGGAAACTATGAACAAAATGAAGAGGAAACCAATGAAAAGAGGAAAAAAATAGTTGCAAATCATACATATCATAAAGGGTTAATATCCAAAATATATAAAGAATCCACACAGCTCAATAGCCAAAAAATCTGATTTACAAGTGGGCAAAAGAACTGAACAGACATTTTTATAAAAACATACCAACAGCCAAAAGGTACACGAAAAGGCACTCAACATCTCTAATCATCAGGGAAATGCAAATTAAAACCACAAGACATCACCTCACATGTATTTAGAATAGCTATCATCAAAGAGAAAGAAAATGCCAAAGAATGTTCAAACTACTGCACAATTGCATTCATCTCACTAGGAAAGTAATGCTCAAAATTCTCCAAGCCAGGCTTCAACAGTACGTGAACTGTGAACTTTCAGATGTTCTAACTGGATTTAGAAAAGGCAGAGGAACCAGAGATCAAATTGCCAACATCTGTTGGATCATCAAAAAAGCAAGAGAGTTCCAGAGAGACATCTATTTCTGCTTTATTGACTACACCAAAGTTTTTGACTGCATGGATCACAACAAACTGTGGAAAATTCTTCAAGAGATGGGAATACCAGACCACCTAACCTGCCGCCTGAGAAATCTGTTTGTAGATCAAGAAGCAACAGTTAGAACTGGACATGGAACAACAGACTGGTTCCAAACTGGGAAAGGAGTATGTCAAGGCTATATATTGTCACCCTGCTTATTTCACTTATATACAGAGTACATTACATGACATGCCAGGCTGGATGAAACACAAGCTGGAATCAAGATTGCTGGGAGAAATATCAATAACCTCAGATATGCAGATGACACCACCCTTATGGCAGAAAGTGAAGAGGAACTAAAGGGCCTCTTGATGAAAGTGAAAGAGGACAGTGAAAAAGTTGGCTTAAAACTCAACATTCAGAAAACTAAGATCATGACATTGGGTCCCATCACTTCATAGCAAATAGAAGGGGAAACAATGGAAACAGTGAGAGACTTTATTTTCTTCAACTCCAAAATCACTGTAGATGGTGATTGCAGCCATGAAATTAAAAGACGCTTGCTCCTTGGAAGAAAAGTTATGACCAAGCTAGACAGCATATTAAAAAGCAGAGACATTACTTTGCCAACAAAGGTCCCATCTAGTCAAAGCTATGGTTTTTCCAGTAGTCATGTATGGATGGGAGAGTTGACTATATAGAAAGCTGAGCACCAAAGAATTGATGCTTTTGAACTGTGGTGTTGGAGAAGACTCTTGAGAGTCCCTTGGACTGCAAGGAGATCCAACCAGTCCATCCTAAAGGAAATCAGTCCTGAATATTCATTGCAAGGACTGATGCTGAAGCTGAAACTCCGATACTTTGGCCACCTGATGCGAAGAACTGACTCATTTGAAAAGACTCTGATGCTGGGAAAGATTGAAGACGGGAGAAGAAGGGGACGACACAGGATGAGATGGTTGGATGGCATCACTGACTCAATGGACATGAGTTTGAGTAAACTCAAGGAGCTGGTGATGGACAGGGAGGCCTGGCATGCTGCAGTCCATGGGGTCACAAAGAGTTGGACACAATTGAGTGACTGAACTGAACTAAACTGATCATCAAAAAGAAAAGAGATAAGTGTTGGCAAGGGTGTAGAGGAAGGGGAACCCTGTGCACTACTGGTGGGAATGCAAATTGGTGCAACCACTATGGAAAATAGTATGAAAGTTCCTCAAAAAAATTTCAAGTAGAACTATCATATGATCCAGTAATCTCACTTCTGGAAATATATCCAGAGGAAACGAAAACAAATATATTGAAGAAATATCAGCACTCCTGTGTTCTTTGCAGCATTATTTATAATAACCAAAAAGTGGAAAAAACCTAACATTTGTATTTTTAATTAGAATCAAAGTCCTGCCTGATTTGAAGGTTTTCAAGTGGTCAATTCATTCATGACTCTATATTAGAGAGTTCTGTACCAGAAATATGAATCTCTGATTCTATCAGAGATCACCTAGCCTTCTCCTTTAGGCCCTAGAGAAGTCCACTTGCTGGCCTTACCAGCCCATTTTTTCCCTCTCATCAGAGGCAGCAGCAGCAGGACCAATGGTATTAGCTCCAACAGTAGTAGAAGTGTCAAAGGGAAGCAGGCAACAAGAGAATACAATGGTAATTGCCTTTTTAAAATGGATTCACAGCATCTTTAATACTTCAAGGTCCGGATTCACTTTCTCCTTAACATTTTATTCACTGGAAAAAATGACCGAAATACCAAATTTATCAAGTCATTTCCTCAATCCTACAAACATTTGGTAAGATGCAACTTAATTTGGAGTTAGGGAAAACCCTGAAGATCAAATTCTAGACTCCATGACAAAATAGAGTCAGGTAGACTCAGTGACTTGTCCAAGATTACTTTTCTGAAGTTAATATTTTTAAAAGAGTAAATAAACATTTCTCAAGTTTTTCTTTGACAACCTTTACATGGGAAAAAGAAGCAAAAATCTGTCTAAACTTTCAAAAATAAGTTCTTTTAAAAGTTGTCATTTTCTAATGTTTCCAACACAGTCTGGTTGGAAAGTCATTTGTCATCTTATTTAATAAAAAACAGAAAAAAATGTTTATCAACATATGTAATACCTCATTGTGCAGCATGTTCCTGATATTAAGAAATTCAAGGTAAAGAAAAAGGCAAATGACTTACAGAACTTCAGAGAAATTTTTTCCTGAAGAGAGTGAAAACAAGACCACCTGTGAGTTAAGATATTCTCAGAAAAACTCTGTTTAAGAGATAAATGTGTTTGTCTCACTATAATACAAGGGAAAAAAAGAAACTGGACTTACGAAGCACACTGGAAAGTCCCATTATTTCCAAGCCTGTCCTCATCAGTACAATAAAGTAATGAAAGCCAAGGTATCCCTGCTTAGGGTCCAAGCTGTGTGCTTTGGTTTCTACGAGGAGTTACACAAAGTTTCCCAATGAAATGTTTTTATTTTTTCCTTTAACTGGGTGATTTCTTTGTAACTGCTACCATCCCACAGAAGAGTGATTTTTACAGTTCAAATGACCTATGGCTCACACTTTGTCTTTGCGAATAGTTCTTTTGCCATTTTTTCATTGTCCCTTGCCCTACCTTTTTCTACCTTAAGAATATCCAGTGCCCACATCTTTATTAACAAAATATTTCAAATCCAAGGAAGAACGAATACCAAAATTGACCAAGATAAAAATTGTAAATCTATAGTAGTGTGCAAACAGAAGGAAACAAACAATGTAGACAAATACGATAGCCAAGGAGCTGAAGAAAGCTCTTAAAGCCAAGATTTAATGTCAGAGAAGGTAAATCTAACATTCACTTTGTTTTTTCTGTTCCTGGAATGAATTCCTACTCTGAGCAAAAATAACAACAGCAATAAATCTAAAGGGAAACAAATATTGAGGAAGCCTAATTATACCTTTTTCTTCATAATACACAGCAAATCTTAACACTCAGTAGCATAACATATAATAGTAGGAGAGCTCATTAGCTAGACTGTTTAAAGACTGCCTCTGGTGGCTTAGGTGGAACAGATATTTATTGCCTCTTTAAAAAAGCCTACAATTGCCCCAAGTTTTTCTGCCAATACTTTGAATCTTATTTGTTATTTCGATATACTTCTCTTTTTTTGAAAATGTATTTGGCAATTCATTTTCCAAGAATTTACCATAATAAACTCAGTTTGTGAACCTCTGTCCCTAAGAAAAAGTCATTCTAGATTTACTTTTAAAACATGAATTTATTTGGTTGCCTCACTTATATACTTACTTTTTAAAAATTCCTTGCATTTTTATAAATTTCAGAAGGCAAGATTCAAACAGAAAGAGAGAGTGAGAGAGAGAGAATTTTGTAATAGAATCCTGCTTGAGCCAACTCTCAGTAGTCTTCTGGCAAAAGGCCTGTGTGTGAACTACTTCCAAGACCTCAGTCTGAAAGGCAGCCAAAGACTCCACAAAAGAACAGGCCCAAAATGACTTATTACCTTTAACCTTTGACCTTTTACCCAGTTGCCTCATACTTTGTGAACTTGAAATCTTGTGAGAGAATGCTTAGCCATCCTGTTTACAAACAGCCTATTTATTCCACAGGAACAGCTTGGCAGGACATATCCAGGTCACCTGACCTTAGGTTGTCACAGAAACCGTAAGACTTGGGTTCTTTTTTGCAATTAAGCCAAAACTGCAACATTCTGACTGATGAAATGAGTGTAGAACTGTACAGCAATCCTCAAACATTTAATTCACCTGTATATTGTATACGTCACCAAAGTATTAACACACAAAATGTGAAAGCAATCACAAATGAACTACAAGGAAAATAAGCCATGCCTTCTGCAAAGAACATAAAAAGCATAAATTTTTAACCTAAATGTTACAAGTTAATCTCAACTATTATTCTGCCCTAGATCTTACTCAACTTATCAGCACACAACAAAAAATCACAAAATCTTTAAGTTATTCATATATTTTCAAAACTCTAACCTGTGTGTGTGTTTATGTGTGTATGTTTTAACTCTAGCCTCTGTCTTAGTCAGACTTTATATTAAGCATTTACCTGAAGAAATTACTTCATTAATTTCATTATCTCCAGCATGTTTTAACTAATTCTTCAAGGCTGCTTCTTTGATCATTTCAGTGATCCTTTTCAAATAGATTATATAATTAATTAATTCTCACAAATTATTAGTGAGTATAAATATAGCCAGATTTCCTTTTTTAAGTGAAAATTGATTTCAGGAATGAATAAAATAGTGAGTAATCACATTTCAAAGGGTCCTTTATTATTCAATTAATTTATTTTCAGGAGTTATTTTCTGAATTTCCTTACCATACCCAAAATACAAGAGAAGGAAATGGCAATCCACTCCAACAGTCTTGTCTGGGAAACCCCAACGACAGAGGAGCCTGGCAGGCTACAATGCATAGAGTCGCAAGAGTTGGACACAACTGAGCAACTAAATACAGACACACACTCAAAATATAATTACATTTGCCAAAATATGATATGCACACAACTTATCAGGGATACCAACATTTGAAATAATGAGTTTTCTTAACTGAAGAAAACTGTGACACTGCATTCACATATGTATCTACTACTAAGGAAAAATTGAGTTAATTGCTTGGATATGTCACAACAGAATGGCCACTTGAAAAATGGTAAGGATGGTCATTACTTTACGAAAAGAGTTTCTTTTTTAAAAAATGTAAGAATAATAATGACAATAGGTAACAAGTATTGAATATGCTGAACACTGCTGGAAGGATTTTGACATGGATTAGATAATTTAATCTTCACAACAACCCTATGAGATAGATATTATTATCACTCTCATTTTATAGACAAGGAAAGTGAGACTAAGAGAGATCAGGTCACACTCCTTTCAAGAGGAAGATTTGGAATTTGAACTTAAAGCAATATGACTTTACTGTCTCTAAAACCATGGCCTTAGAAAATAACTTACCAAGTACACAAGTAAAATAACATATTATTACTTAGAATATTAAAGACTTAAACACCATTTTACACTTTATAAAGTACCATCACAAATATTTAAGTCTTATAAAAATCCTATAAAGTAATAGCATTCCTATTTTGCAAATGAAGAAACTAAAGGTAAGAAAGGTAAACTGACTTTTCCAAAGTCACTTGGCTAATAAATAATAGAATGAGGATGCCAATCCCAGTCTTTTAATATTATGTTGTGTGTGTGTGTGTGTGTTGTGTGTGTGTGTGTGTGTGTATTACTTGCTCTGTCGTGTCTGACTCTTTGCAACCCCATGGACCACAGCCCACCAGGCTCCTCCATCCACGGAATTCTCCAGGCAAGAATGCTGGAGGGGGAATATTATGTCTTACATTTTTCCAACTATAATTACTCTCCTTATTCCACACTAAGATCGTTCCTAAAATTTTATTCACTCAATGACAAGTAGAATGAAGACTTTCCAATAAGAATGACATTTTAAAAAAAGAAAGTAAAGGTTTTCTCAATTTAACATTAAAAGAAAGCAGTATTATAGTAAAACATTTTAGTGAAAATAAATCTCATTTCCATACTTTAAAATCATGTAATTCTTAGTAGTGAGATTTTCATTTTCCTTACTAAGTAGTCATAAATACATTCTTAATTCAAATAATGAGAAAAAGAACTAAGAGGGCCTTATACCCAAAGGATACTCCCATGATCCTACCAAAGAGGATCACCCAAGAAATAACTAAATTAGAACCAGGATAGTGTAGAAGCTGTATCAAGAGTTTGACTTAGGACCGCTACCAACCCTCCTCCCATGAACATTTTTAAGGGGATTCACCATCACCTGGATTATTAGCAAGGTTAGGCTAGGCATATTACATGGAAGATCATTTCCCAAGAGGTACTCTCCCAGCTCTTGGTTCTCAATTTGTCTGGAAGCCAACAACTGTTTCAGTAATCATAGATTTTAAAACAGATATCTATAAAAGTTGGATGGTATGCAATTTTAGAAAATAGTATCTTTTCCAAAAGACTGAATATGACATCTGCAGAGCAGGAAGTACAATAAGGAAAGTCAGCCCACATGCTACTAGAGTAAAGAGTGTTATGAGGCCATCCTTAGGCAGAGGGATCTACTAGAAATTGAATGAATAAGGCCTGAACTTTTCTCATCTGTGACTCTCTTTGGCCAAGTCTGTGGCTTAGTTGCAGTCATTACCCTCTCCAAAAAAAGAAAAGAAAAATATAAGAGGGAAAAGAGAAAGAAAAGAAAAAGAAAAGAATGTAAAATGAAATAAATGGAGAACTTTAAAATTTAAAATTTAAAAATCTAAAATTTTTAAAAGAAAATGAATGAATAAATATGAATAAGAAATAAAGATTTTTAAAGGAAAATTAGGCTGATGTCAAAGTATCTTAAGACTTATATGGATTAATTAATGATAAACTTCTGGCAAGTCTATAATGTACAATCTAAAAAGCTTTTCAAATATGCCTCATGACCATGAATGTACTGTGGGCTGCCAATTAACTTACTAAATTGCTATGTGATATATTTATCTTTAAATCATCACTGGAATATTTCAAAAATATGTATTATAGTTGTTAATAATTTTACATACAGGAAAGAATGGTATTTTGGGAGCTAGGGGGTAAATGCACCAAGAAAAAAAAATGGGAAGTTATCTATGTTGAAAGCCCTCTTCCACCAAGGAAGAATATGCCTGATGAGTATGTGTCATCTGTTTAAAAAGGGAAAAAAGATAAGATCTTTCACAGACATACAGATGTTTCTGGATTCCCTTCCTCTTTATTTCAAGGACTGTAGCTCACTCCACAGATACTGATTCAAAGCCCATCATTATTCATAGCCCTGATGCTCTATCAAACAGGCTCAAGGGGTTGTCCTGAAGGAGTCCTATCTGACTGCTAACATTCCTTTGCTTCTCTGACATTTCAGCACTAAAATTTGCTTTGAAGACCTTAGTGTTTCCTCTATAATGCAAACAGACATTAGTTTTAACAGATTTATGACACAAACTGACAACGAAAGAACATATCCTAGAAATGAGCATTCAGATAAAGAATTTTCCTTTCAAAAAAATTTAAAACACACACATTCACAAGTGGACACTTTTTATCCACTGAAAAAATACAATAAAATTTTTGTGACATGACTGGAATTGAGAGATTCTAGAGGGAAAAACCTGGAAACATCAATAAAGGAAGATAAGTCACTATTCCACTATATACAAAGATATATAAATGCTTTGATGACACATGATTGGCTTGTTTAATAAAAGAAAATGGGTTTCTCGCTTTAACAATTTAGAAATAAATGCTTCAAAATGTCTTCCAATAATACCTCTCACTTCATTTGTTTTGCCTCAGGTTTCCCCAGATCTTCATAGGGGTTCAATAATGCTCCAACCCTCCACCTGCAGGCTGTGTCTTACCTTGTATCTTGGTTCATTTTCACTAAGGTAAAAAATTCTTAAACTGACAATATGTTATTAAAGAACAAAAGGATACTAAAGAAATCAAAGAGGAAATTTAAAACACACCCAGAGACAAATGAATATGCAAACATGATCCAAAACCTACTGAAGCAGCAAAAGCAGTTGTAAGAGGAAAGTTTATAGTAATACAATCTAACATCAGGAAAAACAAACAAAAATATCTCAAATAAACAGCCTAATCTTATATCTAAAGCAACTAGAAAAAGAATAACAAACAAAACCCAAAGTTAGGGCTTCCCTGGCGGCTCAGGGGTAAAGAATCCACCTGCTGATGCAGGAGACATGGGTTCAATCCAGGGTCCAGGAAGATCCCACAGGCCGCAGTATAGCTAAGCCTGTACGCCACAACTACTAAGACTACACTCTAGAGCCCAGGAACCAAAACTATTGAGCCCATGCATGGCAACTACTGCAGCCTGCGTGCCCCAGAGCCCATGCTCCACAAGAGAAGCCACTGCAATGAGAAGCCTGCGTACTACAAAGAAGAGCAGAGCCCACTCTCCTCGACTACAGAAAAGCCCCTGCAACAACTAAGACCCAGCAGAGAAAAAATTAATAAATAAATAAATAATTTTTTAAGTTAGTAGAAGGAAAGAAATCATAAAGATCAGAGCAGAGAGGAAGAAAACAATAGCAAATAAACTAAAAGCTGCTTCTTTGAGAAGATAAACAGACAAACCTTTAGCCAGACCCATCAAGAAAAAAAGGGAGCAGACTCAAATCTGTGAAATTAGCAATTAAAAACAAGAAGTTACAACAGACACCACAGAAATACAAAGAATCATTAAGAGCCTACTACAAGCATAAAGGACAACCTAAAAGAAATGGACAAATCCTTAGAAAAGTACAACGTCCTAAGACTGAACCAGGAAGAAAATACAAATAGACCAATCACAAGTACTGAAATTGGAACTATGATTAAAAAATTTCCAACAAATAAAAGTCCAGGACCATGTGGCTTCAAAGGCAAATTCTATTAAATGTTTAGAGTATAGTTAACATCTATCCTTTGGAAACTCTTCCCAAAAACTGCAGAGGAAGGAACACTCCCAAGCTCCAAGGCCACTATCACCCTAATAACCAAACCAGACAAAGATATCACAAAAAATAAAATTATAGGCCAATATCATTGCTGAACATGATGCAAAAATTCTCAACAAAATACCAGCAAACTGAATCCAAAACACATTAAAAGGATCATAGGCCATGATTAAGTGAGATATATCCCAGGGATGCAAGGATTCTTTAGCATGTAAGTTAACCAATGTGATACACCACATTAACAAATTGAAGATTAAAAATATATGATCATCTCAATACACTGAAAACCTTTTGACAAAATTCAACACCCATTTACGATAAAGATATCCTCCAGAAAGTGGGCATAGAGAGGACCTACCTCAACAAAATAAAATCAATAAATGACAAAGTCACAGCAAACATCATGATCAATGGTGAAAAACTGAAAGCATTTCCTCTAAGATCAGGAACAAAACAAAGACATCCACTCTCACCACATTTATTCAACACAGTTTTCGACATTCTAGCCATAGCAATCAGAGGAGAAAAAAAATAAAAGGAATACAAATTGGAAAAGAAGTAAAACTGTCACTGTTTGTAGGCAACATGATGCTGTACATAAAAAATCCTAAAGATGCCTCCAGAAAACTACTAGAGCTCATCAGTGAATCTGGTAAAGTCGCAAAATACAAAATTAATACACAGAAATTTACTGCATTCTTATACACTAACAACAAAAGATCAAAAAGATAAATTAAGGAAACAATCCCATTTGCCACCACAACAAAAAGAACAAAATACCTAGGAACAAACCTATCTGGAATGAGGCAAAGGACCTGTACTCAGAAAACTATAAAATACTGATGGAAGAAATCAAAGATGACACAAACAAATGAAAAGATACACCATGTTTCTGGATTAGAAGAGTCAACATAGTCAAAATCACTGTGCTACCCAAAGAAATCTACAGGTCCAATACTAAATCTATCAAACCATCAATGACATTTTTCACAGAATTAGAACAAAAATTTTACAATTTGTATGGAAACAGAAAAACCCCCAAACAGCGAAAGCAATCTTGAGAAAGAAAAACAGAGATGGAAGAATCAGGCTTCCTGACTTCAGGCTACACTACAAAGCTACAGTTATCGAAGCAGAATGATGCTGGCACAAAAACAGAAATATAGATCAACAGAACAGGATAGAAAGCCTAGAAATAAACCCACTCATCTATGGTCAACTAACCTATGACAAGAAGGCAAGAACATACAACAGAGAAAAGATTGTCTCTTCAGTAGTGGTACTGGGAAAACTGGACAGCTACAGGTGAAAAAAATGAAAGTGGGAAAAACCCTAACACCATACATACACACACACACACACACACACACACAAACTCAAAATGGATTAAAGACCTAATTTAACGTCAGATACTACAAAAGTCTTAGAGGAAAACATAGAACTCTCTCTGACATAAATCGAAGCAAGATCTTTTTTGATCCACCTCCTAAAGTAATGAAAATAAAAACAAAAATAAACAAATGGAACCTAACTAAACTTAAAAGCTTTTGAACAGCAAAGGAAACCATAAGCAAAGCAGAAAGACAACCCACAGAATGGGAGAAAATATTTCAAACAAAGTGTCTAACAAAGGATTAATCTCCAACATATACAAACAGTTCCTGCAGTCAATGTTTTAAAAAAAAAAAAAAAAACCAATCGACAACCCAATCAAAAAAAAAAAAAAAAGGTCAGAAGTTCTAAATAGACATTTCTACAGAGGAGACATTCAGATGGCCAAGAAACACATGAAAAGATGTTCAACATCACTAATTATTGAGTTTCTCGGGTAGCTTACCTGCTAAAGAATCCACCTGCGATGCAAGAAACCCCAGTTCAATCTGTGGGTCAGGAAAACACCCTGGAGAAGGGATAGTCTGCCCATGGCAGTATTCTTGGGTGTGCCTGGTGGCTCAGACAGTAAAGAATTCGCCTGCAATGCAGGAGACTGGGTTTGACTGCTGGATTGGGAAGATCCCCTGGAAGAGGGCATGGCAACCCACTTCACTATTCTTGCCTGGAGAATTCCCATGAACAGAGGAGCCTGGTGGGCTAAGTCCATGGGGAGTCATAAAGAGTCTCAAAAAAAGAGTCTCAAAAAAAAAAAAAACCAACAGCAACAACCCAATCAACAAGCCAATCAAAAGAAAAAAAAAATGGTCAGAAGTTCTAAACAGACATTTCTCCAAAGAAGACACAGACATGGGCAAGAAACACATGAAAAGATGTTCAGTATCACTAATTATTAGAAAAATGCAAATCAAAACTACAACAAGGTATCACCTCACATTGGTCAGAATACCTATCATCAAAAAAAATCTATGAACAGTAAATGCTGGAGAAGGTGTGGAGAAAGGGGGACCCTTCTCACTGATGGTGAGAATGCAAATTGGTATAGACACTATGGAGAACAGTATGAAGGTTCCTTAAAAAACTAAAAATAGAACTACCTTATAATCCAGCAATCCCACTCCTGGGCATATATACAGAGAAAACCATAATTCAAAAAGATACATGTATCCAAATGTTCAGTTCAGCTTAGTTACTAATTTATGTCCAACTCTTTGTGACCCCATGGACTGCAGCACACCAGTCCATCACCAACTCCCAGAGCTTGCTCAAACTCATGTCCATCGAGTCAGTGATGCCATTCAACCATCTCATCCTCTGTCGTCCCCTTCCTCTCCTGCCTTCAATCTTTCCCAGCATCAGGGTCTTTTCTAAGGAGTCAGTCATTCGCATAAGGTGGTCAACGTATCGGAGCTTCAGCTTCAGCATCAGTCCTTCCAATGAATATTCAGGATTGATTTCCTTTAGGATTGAAGAGTCTTCAACACCACAGTTCAAAAGCATCAATTTTTCAGCATTCGGCTTTCTTTATAGTCCAACACTCACATCCATACATGACTACTGGAAAAACCATAGCCTTGACTAGACAGACCTTTGTTGACAAAGTAATATCTCTGCTTTTTAATATGTTGTCTAGGTTGGTCATAACTTTCCTTCTAAGGAGTAAGCGTCTTTTAATTTCATGGCTGCAATCACCATCTGCAGTGATTTTGGAGTCCAAGAAAATAAAGTCTGACACTGTTTCCACTATTTCCCCATCTATTTGCCATGAAGTGATGGGACCAGATGCCATGATCTTAGTTTTCTGAATATTGAGCTTTAAGCCAATTTTTTCCCTCTCCTCTTCACTTTCATCAAGAGGCTCTTTAGTTCCTCTTCACTTTCTGCAATAAGGGTGGTGTTATCTGCATATCTGAGGTTATTGATATTTCTCCCAGCAATCTTGATTCCAGCTTGTGCTTCTTCCAGCCCAGCGTTTCTCATGATGTACTCTGTATATAAGTTAAATAAGCAGGGTGACAATATACAGCCTTGACGTACTCCTTTCCTATTTGGAACCAGTCTGTTGTTCCATGTCCAGTTCTAACTGTTGCTTCCTGACTTGCATACAGGTTTCTCAAGAGGCATTTCTCAATCAGACATTAGTGAAAGAAATATTCACAACTGAAATTATGACCACAAATGAGTGGTGATTATTTTCTTATGCTCCTCTGTCCATGGAATTCTCTGGGCAAGAATACTGGTGTGGTAGCTATTCCCTTCTTCAGGGGATCTTCACGACCCAGGGATCAAACCCAGGTCTCCCGCACTGCAGGCAGATTCTTTACCATCTGAGCCACCAGGGAAGCCCTTACAGTCTTATAGTATAGGCTAAATATTGTGTCCGCCCCACCAAAGTTCATATGCTTAAGTCCTAATCCCAATTTGATGGTATTTAGAGATAGGACCTCTGTGAGGTAATCAGGTCTTGAGCAAGGAGCTTTCATGAATGGAATTAGCACCCTTATAAGAAGAGACATGAGAGAAAGAATCTTTCTTCCTCACCATGGGAAGATACAGCAAGAAGATGGCCATCTATAAACCAGGAAGAGGGTCCTCATCCAACACAGACTATGCCAGCTCCTTGATATGAGACTTCCCAACCTTCAAAATTGTAGGAGATAACTGTTGTTTAAGCCATCAGTTTATAGTATTTTGTTACAGCAGTTTGAACTGACTTGAACACGTTGCAAAGAAACAACTACTTACAGAATCTAAGAAAATAAGATACAAGTATAAGAAATTGTGATATGCTTTCTTACAAAGATACATGTAAGACTCTACATCAAGCAATGCAATTGAAGAAATGCTTGCCAGATCCTTTGAGAAAATCATAAATTTCTAAGTGATCAGGGTCAATATGACCAATTAGTTCATTAACTACTATTAAGGCATTAGTAATATATTCTTTCTTTTTTAGTGGTACATAAATGGTACATCTTAAAATTGGTGATATTTTATATTCAATTAAAAAGAGATACGAGAGCAACAAAGTTTTCCAGAACTGATAAAAAAACATCAATCCATGTATGTCCGACTCTGCTACCCCAAAGACAGCAGCCCACCAGGCTCCCCCGTCCACAGGATTCTCTAGGTAAGAACACTGGAGAGGGTTGCCATTTCCTCTCCCAATCCATGTATATGGGAAGCCAAAAGTTCCCAAGCAGTATAAATAAAAGGAAATCCACACTTAAAACATATTATCATGAAACTGTTCAAAACCAAAAAGAAAAAGAAAGACCTTAAAAGCCATCAGGGCACAGTAGAGGGAGGGACAGAGAAAGATTACCTTCAAAAGAAGCTCAGATACCAGGTTCATGGAGTGGAAAGCTCAATAATGTTCAGAATAGTAATTCTCCCCAGGTTGATTCATATATCAATTGCTACCAGATTTTCAGCAGTCTTTTAGCAGATATTGGCAAGATGATCCTAAAATGTGTTTAGAATTGCAAATTACATAGAATTACAAAATTTATATAGAATTCATATAGAATGCCAAAACAATTTTGAAAAAGACAAAGCTGGACAACATATGCTTCCCAATTTCAAAACCTGATATAAAGCTACTTCAGTAGTTGTAACACAATGTAGTACTGGCACAAGGACAGACAATGTAAATCACTAGAACAGAACTTATTTTCAATAAAGGTGCAAAGGAAATTCACTGAAGGAAAAGATAGTCTTTTTAATTAACAGTACTAGGAAAACTGTACATGCATATGCCAAAAGATAAAGTTACACCTTTAAAAAAATAAATAAATAAAGTTACACCTTTATTTCACACTATACAAAATAAATCACAGATTTAAATGTTAGAGGCAAAACAAACTTTTAAAAGAAAACACAGGTGATTATCTTCAATACCTTAGGTTAGGCAAAAATTTATTTGATATGACACCAAAAACATGGTTCATTCTTTAAAATCTGGTAAATTAAACCTCATCAAAATTCAAATCCTTTACACTTCAAAAGATATTATTATGAAAATTAAAAGATAAGCAACAGATTGGGAGAAAATGTTTGGGAAACATATATCTTATAAAGGATTTGTGTACAAAATATGCAAAGAGCTCTCTGTATACAAGAAGACAAACAACCCAATCGAAAATTGGGTAAAATTTTTGACAAAACATTTCACCAAAGAAGATACATGGGTGCTGTGGTTCATGGGGTCGCAAAGAGTCGGACACAACTGAGCAACTGAATTGAACTGAATAAACACACAAAAGGTATTCTGTGTTAGTTTAGGAAAATGCAAATTAAAATCACAATGAGAAGCAATTTCACATCCATTAGGATGACTGTTAATAACTTTTTTTAAAAAAGGATAATAACAAATGTTGGCAAGGATGTGGAAAAAAGGAGTCCTCACACTTTGCTGGAAGGAACACAAAATAATGCAACTACTTTGGAAAGTTTGAAGTCTCATTAAAAGTTAAAAATAAATTTTCCAAATGACTGAACAATTTTATAGTTAGGGATCTACCCAAGAGAAATGAAAATATATATTTACACAAAGACTTATACATGGATCCTCTTAGCACCATTATTCATATTCATAGTCAAAAACTATAAAAAACTAAATGTGCATTAACTGATGAATGGGCAGACATAATGTAGTATATGTATACAGTGAAACACTACTCATCAATAAAAAGAACAAATTATTAACACATGCTTTGACATATGAATCTCAAAAATATTATTCTAGGGGAAAAGGGTAGGGGGAGGGATAGACTGGGATTTGGGGATTGATATGTACATGCTACTATATGTAAAATAGACAACAAATAAGGATCTTCTGTAAGCACAGGGAATTCTGCTCAATGTTCTATAATAAGCTAAATGGAAAAAGAATTTGAAAAAGAGTAAATACATGTATATGTATGACTGAATCACTTTGCTGAATACCTGAAACAAACACAGCACTGTTAATTAACTCCAATATAAAATTAAAAAAAGTAAATAGAAATAAAAATTAAAATAAATAAAAATGTTAATATTAAACAGTAATGGTAATATTACACAAGTGAAAGTGCAATAAATCATCCTAATGAAATTATCATATATAGAAGTACTTTCATACTTAAGCATATTTTAATATTTCAGAAGCTTTCATAATTTTCATAAATGAATGATGATGGTGAATACTTACTGAGTACACCAAACAGCTTAGACATCAAACGCTTCCAACATGAAAATATATATATATATTATTCTAAGTCAAAGAATACCAACACAAGAGACCACATATTGTGTCATTTGGTTTATATAAAATTTCCAGGAAAGTAAAATCTACAGAGAAAGCAAATAGATTAATATTGTCCGGGGTAAGGAGAATAGATAGATGTTACCAAAGGGGATAGGCATGGGGGATGAATTAGGAGTTGATATTAACTGATAACACACTGCTATATATAAAATAGAAAAACAACAAGGGCCTACAATGTAGCACAGGAAACTGTACTCAATATCTTGTTATAATCTACAATAGAAAAGAATCTGAAAAAGAATATATACATGTACACATATAAGTGGATCACTCTCTGTACACTTGTACATTGTGAATCAACTATACTTAAACTTAAGAAAGAGGAGAGGGAATGGAGATTAACAATTAATAAACATAAAGGATCTTATTTGGGTGACAGAAGTGCCTGAAATCTGATCAATGGTAATAGCTGCACAATTTGTTAAAATTACTAAAAAAAGTCATTGAATAAATACTTGTAATGGGTGAAATGACATATCCTAGAGCTATCTAGCTATCTAGCTATCTATCTATATATATATATATAAAAACATATATGACTATACATACATATATACATATATGAACATCAGACTGGTAATTCATGTCACAAAAACAACAGTGTAAACCAGGAAACAAGACACTGAGATCTTACACATGATGACAAACAAAACTGTCATCCCTGAATTTTATTCCCAGTGAAATATATTTAAAGAATTAACACAAACAGAGACTTCTCCGGGCTTCCCTGATAGCTCAGCTGGTAGAGAATCTGCCTTCAGTGCAGGAGACACAAGTTCCATTCCTGGATGAGGAAGATCCCCTGGAGAAGGGAGGGGCTTCTCTGGTGGCTCAGACAGTAAAGAATCTGCCTGCAAGGTGGGAGATCCTGAGTTGGGAAGATCCCCTGGAGGAGGGCATGGCAATCCACTCCAGTATTCTTGCCTGGAGAATCCCCTTGGACAGAGAGGCCTGGTGGGCTACAGTCCATGAGGTCGCAAAGAGTCAGAAACGACTGCGTGACTAAGCACACAGAGCCTTCTTCAGAACAATAAAACCAGAGTTTGTCATCAGCAGATACTCTGTAGAAGAACTGCTAAAGAATAAAATACAGGTAGCAGGAATGAGCAACTAAGCTAACCATCAGACAATTACACTTATCTCACATGCTAGTAAGGTCATGCTTAAATACTTGCGTGCCAGGCTTCAGCATTATGCAAACCAAGAACTTTCAGATGTCCAAGCTGGGTTTAGAAAAGGAAGATGAACCAGAGGTCAAATTGCCAACGTTCACTGGATTATAGAGAAAGCAAAAGAATTTCAGAAATACATCTATCTCTGTTTCATCGACTCACTAAAGCCTTTAACTGTGGGGATCATGACAAACTGTGGAAAGCTCTTAGAAAGATGGGAATACTAGACCATCTTAACTGTCTCCTGAGAAACCTGTATGCAGGTCAAGAAACAAACTTAGAACCCTGTATGGAACAACTGATTGGTTCAAGATCAAGAAAGGAGTTCTACAGGGCTGTCTGCTGTCACCCTGTTTGCTTAACCTATACGCTGAGCACATCATGAGAATTGCCAGGCTGGATGAGTTACAAGTCGGAATCAACTTAGGCAGGAGAAACATCAGCAACCTCAGATATGCAGATGATACCGCTCTAATGGCAGTAAGCGAAGAGGAACTAAAGAGTCTCTTGATGAGGGTGAAGGAGGAGAGTGAAAGAGCCGGCTTAAGACTAAATATTGAAAAAACTAAGATCATGGCATCTGGCCCCATTATTGTATGGCAAATAAAAGGGGAAAAAGTGGAAATAGTGACAGATTTCCTCTACTTGGGCTCCAAAATCACTGTGGATGGTGATCGCAGCCATGAAATCAGAAGATAATAGTTTCTTGGCAGGAAAGCAATGACAGATATACACAGTGTGTAGAAAAGGTATGTATAGTCAAGGCTATGGTCTTCCCAGTGGAAGCTGGGACTGCAAAAAAGACAGAACGCCAAAGAACTGATACCTTCAAAGTGTGGTGCTGGAGAAGACTCTTGAAAGTCCCTTGGAAAGCAAGGAGATCAAACCAGTCAATCTTAAGGGATATCAACCCTGAATATTCACTGGAAGAACTGATGACGAAGCTGAAGCTACAGTATTTTGGTCATCTGATACGAACAGAAGACTGACTGGAAAAGTCCCTGATGTTGGGAAAGATTGAGGGCAGAAGGAGAAGAGGGCATCAGAGGATGAAATGGCTGGGTGGCATCATCAAGGCAATGAACATGAACTTGGGCAAACTCTGGGAGATTGTGATGAACAGGGAGGCTGGCGTGCTGTAGTCCATGGGGTCGCAAAGAGTCAGACATGACTGGGCAACTGCACAATAACAAGCAGGAATGAGCTCCCAGACAAAAGATCTAACATGCAAGACAGAACCAACAACAAATAAAGTGACAAATATGTGAGCATACATACATAAATATCAAGTATAAAAATTAGTAATAATAAAGTTTCATGGGGTTAAAAATAGACATAATACAACAATTTTCAGGGCAGGGGAAACAGGGTTGAAGTGTGCTAAAGTCTTTATCTTATTGATAAGGAAGCTAAAAATAATGATAATAACTTGAGACTCTGACAATTATGTTTATTATAACTTCCAGGGTAACCAACAAGTGAATAGAAACAGAATATGTAACTTCTAAATTATTAGAAGGAAAATAAAATAATTAAAAAATTATCCATTGTAGGGCTTCCCTGGTGGCTCAGATGGTGACGAATCTGCCTGCAATGTGGGGGACTTGGGTTCGATCCCTGGGTTGGGAAGATCCCCTGGAGGACGGCATTGCAACCCATTCCAGTATTCTTGCCTGAAGAGTCCCGATGGACAGAGGAGCCTGGCAGGCTACAGCCCCTGAGGTCTGAAAGAGTTGGACACAACTGAGCAACTAAGCAAAGAAAACAGCCTCAGTCAAGGTTACCCCGAGAGACAGAACCAAGACCAGTAGGGTTTGTCATGTGTGTTACATGTGTGTGTCAAGACAGAGAGAGAGAAACACTTATTTTAAGAAACTGGTCAATGCAATTATGGGGGCTGACAAGACCCAAGATTTACAGTCAGCAACCTGGAGACCCAGGAGAGCTGATGGTATAGTTTCAGTCCAAGTCCAAAGGCCTAAGAAGCAGGAAAGTCAATAGTATGATTCTGTTCTGAAAGCCAGTAGTTTTGAGACCCAGAAAGATGTTTCAAGTTGAGTCTGATTGTGGGGGAAAAAGCAAATGTCCCAGCTCAAAGGCAATAGGGCAGGAGTTCCTTCTTACTACTCCTTTTTGGTCTCTTCAAATCTTTAACAGACTGGATGAGATGCACCCATATTGAGGAGGGCAATCTGCTTTACTCAACCTACCAATTCAAATGTTAATCTCATTCAGAATGTTTGATAAAATATCCGAGCAACCTGTGGCCTAGTCAAGCTAACACATGAAATTAATCATCACATCAATCCAAAAGAAAGCAAAAATAAAGAGCAAAACAGAAAAGACATGTCAAATAGAAAGTGAAAAATAGGACAGCAAAGCCTACCACATCAGTAAGTACATTGAATGTGATCAGATTTAAACCCTTAGAATCAACTAGATGTCTGACAGAAGGTATATTAATTCAATCCACTGATTCACTAACATCTACTATGTGTTATGTATTATTTTAAGTATATAGACACATCAGTGGGGAAAAAGCAATCAGATTCAGTTCAGTTCAGTAACTCAGTTGTGCTTTGTGACCCCGTGAACTGGAGCACGCCAGGCCTCCCTGTCCCTCACCAACTCCCAGAGTTCACCCAAACCCATATCCATCAAGTCGGTGACGCCATCCAACAATCTCATCCTCTGTCATCCCCTTCTCCTCCTGCCCTCAATCTTTCCCAGCATCAGGGTCTTTTCAAAAGAGTCAGCTCTTCACATCAGGTGGCCAAAGTATTGGAGTTTCAGCTTCAGCATCAATCCTTCCAATGAACACCCAGGACTGATCTCCTTTAGGATGGACTGGTTGGATCTCCTTGCAATCTAAGGGACTCTCAAGAGTCTTCTCCAACACCACAGTTCAAAAGCATCAATTCTTCAGCATTCAGCTTTCTGTATAGTCCAGCTCTCATATCCATACATGACCACTGGAAAAACCATAGCCTTGACTAGACGGACCTCTGTTGGCAAAGTAATATCTCTGCTTTTTAATATGCTATCTAGGTTGGTCATAACTTTCCTTCCAAGGAGTAACCATCTTTTAATTTCATGGTTGCAATCACCATCTGCAGTGATTTTGGAGCCCAGAAAAACAAAATCAGCCACTGTTTCCCCTGTTTCCCCATCTATTTGCCATGAAGTGATGGGACCGGATGCCATGATCTTAGTTTTCTGAATGTTGAGCTGTAAGCCAACTTTTTCACTCTCCTCTTTCACTTTCATCAAGAGGCTCTTTAGTTCTTCTTCACTTTCTGCCATAGGGTGGTGTCATCTGCATATCTCCCGGCAATCTTGATTCCTCCAGCCCAGCGTTTCTCATGATGTACTCTGCATATAAGTTAAATAAGCAGGGTGACAATATACAGCCTTGACATACTCCTTTTCCTATTTGGAACCAGTCTGTTGTTCCACGTCCAGTTCTAACTGTTGCTTCCTGACCTACATACAGGTTTCTCAAGAAGCAGGTCAGGTGGTCTGGTATTCCCATCTCTTTCAGAATTTTCCACAGTTTATTGTGATCCACACAGTCAAAGGCTTTGGCATAGTCAATAAAGCAGAAATAGATGTTTTTCTGGAACTCCCTTGCTTTTAGTGAAAAAAAAGTAATCAGATTACAGAATAATAAATAACTGTTCTGTATTCATTTTCATCTATAATCCCTACCTCCCTTTTAAAAAGACTGTGCTGATTTATAATTGAAAACATTTTATACAACAGGTTAATATAAATTAAAGACAAAGGAAGCTCAATA
Organism: Odocoileus virginianus; assembly: GCF_023699985.2. NCBI lineage: Eukaryota > Metazoa > Chordata > Mammalia > Artiodactyla > Cervidae > Odocoileus > Odocoileus virginianus. The sequence continues at coordinate 87,359,311 of NC_069676.1, forward strand.
ATTACATGAACAAATTTAGGGGTAAAGAATTCTCGTGCCAACACAAGAGACGTGGGTTCAATCCCTGGGTCAAAGATGGCCTGGAGAAGGAAATGGCAATCCACTCCAGTACCCCCGCCTAGGAAATCCCATGGACAGAGGCGCCTGGTGGGCTGCAGTCCACGGGGTCACAAGGGTTGAACACGACGTGGCAACTAAAGAGCAACAAGAACATGGTTGAACCAGCATCCACACATGAGGGAGTTACTAAAAGTCAGTACTATCAGTATTAAAACGTGAGTTAATAGGCATCCAAGGCAAAAAGGGAAATAGCACATTTTAGTCACCTACCTACCAAAAATTGTATATTCAGGAGAACACACAAACTTTCATTTAGCCCTAAAGTATAATGAAAATGAACAGAGATCCTTATATTCTGAGAAACATATAATTATATAGGCTGTTCCAAGAGATCCAGTAGCCAATCTGAGAAGCTTCATACAAAGACAAGTTGCGTACGATAGGAGAAAAACATGAGCCTCATATTCAGACAGAATTCAGTTTCAGACATGTTCCATGCCAGGCTGGATGAATTAGAAACTGGATTCATGATTGCTGAGAGAAATATCAACACCCGAGATATGCAGATGATACCACTCTAATGGCAGAAGGCAGAAAGCAAAGAGGAACTAAAGAGCCTTTTGATGAGGGTGAGTGAGGAGCATGAAAATGCTGGCTTAAAGCTCAACATTCAAAAAACTGAGATCATGGCATCCTGTCCTATCACTTCATGGAAAATAGATGGGGGGAAAAGTGGAAATAGTGACAGATTTTATTTTCTTAGGCTTCAAAATCACTGTGGACAGTGACTGCAGCCATGAAATTAAAAGACGCTTGCTCCTTGGAAGAAAAGCTATGGCCAACCTAGACAGAATATTAAAAAGCAGAGACATCACTTTGCCAACAAAGGTCCATATAATCAAAGCTGTGATTTTTCCAGTAGTCATGTACACATGTAAGAGTTGGACCATAGAGAAAGCTGAGTGTCAAAAGAACTGATGTTTTCAAGTTGTGGTGCTGGAGAAGACTCTTGAGAGTCCCTTGGACTGCAAGGAGATCAAACCAGTCAATCCTAAAGGAAATCAACCCTGAATAGTCATTGGAAGGACTGATGCTGAAGCTGAAGCTCCAATACTTTGGCTACCTGATGCAAAGAGCTGATTCATTGAAAAAGACCCTGATGCTGGGAAAGATTGAAGGAAACAGGGAGACAACAGAGGATGAGGTGTTTGGGTGGAATCACCGACTCAATAGACATGAATCTGAGCAAATGCCGGGAGCTACTGAAGAACAGGAGAGCCTGGCGTGCTGCAGTCCGTGGGGTCACAAAGAGTTAGACACAACTTAGCAACTGAACAACCACAGCGACGTGTTTCATCACCTACGTCTGTACGACCATAGGCAAGTTACTTAACCTTTCTGAAATCAATTTCCCCATCTCTGAAACAGAACTATGAATGAAGGAATTAGAGATGTTTTATAAGGTATCTAGCATATAATAAATTCTCAATTTTAAAAAAAGAATTATTATTATTATTATTATAGCACATAATCATAAACATAGGGGCAATGTAAACTGATACAGAGAGGAGTTTATACTTATAGATCAAAGCCTATGGTGCTTAAAGAATAGTCTGTTCCATTGTACCAATGAACTAAAATACAATATGGAAGTAATATAAATGAAGAGAAAGTTGACTATTGTACACAAATCATAAGGTTTGTGTATATGCATTTACATAAGGCAAGTCAAAGGAAAACTGGGCTTTTGTCAAATGGGTTCATCTTTGGGTTAACAACCACTTTTTGCCTTTTTCCTAAGCATCGACATTAACCAGTAAACTACATAAGGGTAGAATCCATTCATGGTTTTCCATGCCATTCTTTCCCAGTACAGACACATTCAGAGCACTCAATATTTGTTAATCAAAAAATGGGTATCAGTTATTGTCTCTGGAATTTATAGTTTTCATTTCAAGAATGTTGTCTAATATATTTTGCAGTGATAGTTTGACTCTATGCATTTCTGTGACTTGTGACATAAACAGGTTTTTTAAATGACCAACTCTGATGGCTCATTTTACGTGTTAACTTGGCTATGCCCAGTTATAGATGGGGAAACAATGGAAAGAGTGAGAGACTTTATTTTTGGAGTCTCCAAAATCACTGCAGATGGTGACTGCAGCCATAAAATTAAAAGACGCTTGCTCCTTGGAAGAAAAGCTATGACCAACCTAGACAGCATATTAAAAAGCAGAGATATTACCCTGCCAACAAAGGTCTGTCTATTCAAGGCTATGGTTTTTTCAGTAGTCATATATGGATGGGAGAGTTGGACTATAAAAAAAGCTGAGCATCAAAGAATTGATGTTTTTGAACTGTGGTGTTGGAGAAGACTCTTGAGAGTCCCTTGGACTGCAAGGAGATCCAACCAGTCAATCCTAAAGGAAATCAGTCCTGAATATTCATTGGAAGGACTGATGCTGAAGCTGAAACTCCAATACATTGGCCACCTGATTCAAAGAACTGACTCAACAGAAAAGACCCTGATGCTGGGAAAGATTGAGGGCAGGAGGAGAAGGGGACAACAGAGGATGAGATAACTGGATGGCATCACAGACTCAACGGATTTGAGTTTGAGCAACGCTCCAGGAGCTGGTGATGGACAGGAAGCCTGGTGTGCTGCAGTCCATGGGGTCAAAAGGGTCGGACACAACTGAGCGACTGAACTGAACTGAATTAATCAAACACTAAGTTAGGTGTTACTGCTATGAAGGTATTCTGTAAATATTATTACCATCTCCAATCGGCTGACTTTAAGTAACAGAAATTATCCTCAGTAACTTGGGTGAGCCTCATCCCATGAGTTGAAGGCTTTGAGAGCAAAAATTGAAGGTCCCAGGCAAGAAGAAATTCTTCCTCCAGACTGCAGCATTATCTTCTGCCTATGTTTACAGCACTCAAACTTGCCCTACAGAATTTAGACTTGACAGCCCCCTCAATCAAGTGAGCCACTTTCTTAAAATAAATCCTAAATGCATATGTGTATATGTATATGTATATATATATATATATATATTTATTGGTTCTGCTTCCCTAGGGAGCCCTAATACACCACTGAATTGAATGATTTGTTTGAGGCTATAAAGTCAACATCAAAAGAAGAATACACCAAAAATAATATTATGTGTTGCTTTCGACCTGTAGGTTTAACTAAAACAAAACGTGTCTTTTCTATTCTTTGATATCAGTGCTAAAGTACTGATTCCAACCAGCATCTATCATCTTTAAAATTCAAGTCCCTTGAGTATTTTTGCATAATAAGATAGAGATTTCTCAGTATCAAAACCATGTACTATTTTTTTAAACATACATCGTTAAATCCAATAGAAAGGAATTTCTTTAAAAATTCTTTTAAAGATTATCCATTACATTAATAGCATAAGACTTAAAATCATACAACATGCACTAATACCCTATTAGTGTTCATGTAATAAAAAGTAAGATATAATTGTGTACTCCACACCTATTAATCCGTAGTTCCACTCCTTAGCATATACCCACACGAGAGAAATAAAGAGCTTATCAAATCTATGCCAAGGAAGGATTTAACCAAAAATATATTTTAATATAGCAGATGCTACTTAAAGATTCACTTTATATTACTAGGATAAAAACTGCCACTTCTACTGTACAAAACTAGAAAAGGTATACCAATGCAATGCTGATATTGAGAAATGCAATATATATTTCTGTAATATGAGACACTTGGAACATGTTACAAAATGCAAATTTTATTTTCTTATATGTACATCTAGTGATAAAAGGGATGGAGAATAAATGTCAAGGGTTAAAGTGTAAACTGGAACAAAAGCCTTTGGCATATATTATTTACACTGAACATTCTGACCCTGTTGAATACTCACCTAAAAATGTAAAATACCAGAAATTTATTCTTATATATTTTACTTCAGTCTTCCCATAATTTATAGACACTTCCATTCCCTCTCACTCTACTAATGCTAAATTTTTCAAGTGAATCAATTAATAGAAGCAATCAGGTTATATATCACAAAATGCAGACAATCTAGAAATCTATTTTACTTAGTCAACATAAACAAATCATTAAAATAATTCAGTCCATTTCTGTGGCTTTAAAAAATGTTCTTGTGTCCTCCTTTCCACGCTAGTCTTCTATTCCCAAGTCTTATAGCCAGGTCACAGCAACAAAAGCCCATTTTACCATCTATTGCTTACCTCAATATACCTAAAGAAGTACAATAAATGTTTCTAGATTTCAAATGGACAGCTATGTCACAGAGGTAAAAAAGCACTGAGCCAGGCTGAAAAATGACAGTGTTTTATGGCCCCACTTTAGTTTATGGTCATTTCACAAAATCTACCAAAGTCATAAAAGATTTAAAGTTTGTTTTTCTACTGATAAAATTAATAAGTTGATCCTTTGTCTTCTCATTTCTAATTACTAATTCTATAATTTCAATTCTACTAGGATGGTTTATATTGTTAAAAACATCTTTGGAGAATTAATCTTTTGGTCATAATTTTTAAATGAATAATTGATTAAATATATAATTCATTGCCTAATCAGGAATAAAATTTTAATCCCATAAAAGATGTTTAATAGCAATTTTAACTACTAAGCACATAATTAATGGTGTTAGGGGGCAAAAATTAAATTTCAAGGTGACTAAAGCATAAATTCAAGAACTTCAGACAATTCTAGAGTAACACAACATTAAAACTAAAATATGATAGCTATGTTTATAAAATTATACATAGTTATAAGTTACTATCCACTTTTTCACATAAATTAATATAGTGTAAGATTTTATTCAGAAAAAAAACTTTTGTAAAACATTTTTAAAGGCAATGAAACAGCAATAAAACAATTTTTGGTTCTAATTTAAATAAATCTTATTCATAAAAGAAAGCAAAGAAAGTTAAAAGGCATTGGAACTCTTAAGATATTAATTACTGTGCATTTACATAGAGAGAAATTATGACAGTACAATTCTATGACCCTCCTATGTGCAAAGCTTCCATTAACTTTGATTTTGCCTTTATAAGCAACAAAGAATTACTTTATCATATATAATATTTTTATTAGTAAGAGAATCTCATAATAATACTGTTAAGCAATTGAGGCCCTACATTCTCAAGCCTCAGAGTTTTCAATGAAAGGACCTCACTTTTACTATGGCAATGACTGAATTTTGCACAAAATTCTCAAATTTTGAACATATCACATTATGGAGCATCCATTTTATTTTTCAATTGCTTGGGTGGATAGAATCAAAGGAAATGCAATTATACTACAGGAATTTTCCACCATTCAATTGCCAGTGTAGTTATGCATGAAGAACTCTAAGTCAAAAGAAAATAGAATACATTTGAAAGCAGAATTGACCCCCTTTATTTGGTTTTACAAATGAAAAGATTCAAGATTCAGGTCACTTTTCCCTACTCAAAAAAGAGACCTATTAATAAGCATTAAAATGCTTCACATTTTATAGTCTGCAATATCATTGCTTCATTAAGAATTAGGTATTTAGGGGAAAACACATTTCCTACAAAGGAATTGTACAAAAATATACAATTCCTCCAACATGCATTTTTTAAATACTGAGAAAGAAATGTAACTGCTGTTTTTTGCAACCTAGGCTCAGGCAGCTGCCCAGGCAGCCTATGGGGGACTGATATCAAGAGGAGTTTTATGCCTGATGGAAAATCATTCTAAAGATTTTTTTTATCTGAAAAATAACGTCATCACTGTGATTTCCACCCTGGGATACAGAAGCGGGAATTACATTGTGTTGTTAAAATGTTAGCAACCGCATTTCATTTTTTGAAAAGGCAATTTAGTTTTCCTGAAGTAAAGAGTTGATTATATCTCTTATTACTGTTACAAGAATTTGATATATCACAAAGTATGAGTTACAGCATGTGCCAACTATCAACCAGGAAAAATGAACCTGATTCATAATTCACTTTGAGAATGTCTAGTTAGTCAATCAAGTGATTTGTAATCATGAAGGCTGCCAGAAATGGAATGAATAATGAGCCACAGTAAAATCCCTGGATTTTTTTTTAGTATTCTTATTTCATTATGTGACTTTTATTGCCACTTTTGATCGCTGTTTCTCAGCAGTACAAATTAAATTGCACATATTTACTTAGAAGTTTTTGACTATTAAATAGGCTAAAGGATACACAAGTTGAATGACCAGAGTATTTAATGTCTTCCTACAAAATTAAAAGTCTTAGTGATTACAGCGTTAGCACAGAAAATTTCATTCTCTTCCAACTCCCTCAACACTTGCCTTATTTTATTTAAATTATTTCGTGAATATGCTATTTCTGGATAGCTTATTCTAGTTCAGAATACTTTCTCAAGTTCTTTCTATATAGTCTAAAATCATTTAACAGAATTTTGTTAATATCAGAAGCCTTAAACCTCCTTTAATATCTTCATTGCATACTATTTCCTCAGTTAAAACTATAACATAAGCTGATGGCCAAAGAACTTTTGACCTCTAATATATGTTATTAAATAATATATATTTATTGCTAAATATACATAATATTAGTTATTATAATATACAGTCATATTGAAGTATATAATAGATATATCTATAGTTATTAGTATAATCTTATTAAATTAGAAATATAAAATATATAAACCAACTTACAGCTTGGCATATTACTAAAGGGGTAATATGATAAACTAGTGTTTTTCAAAATGTAAAAATACTAAATTATGTAAGAATTTGTCACTCTGATAATATTGGCTATTATTAGCATGTTATGAGAATGGCATGACATAAGAACTACACAGTTGTAAAGCAAATAGAACTTTAAATGTGATAAAAATAGACTCATTCTTTGTTGTATTTTTCATAATTTTCAAGCAAAAAAGTCTTTATCTGAATTTAGACTGATTATAACACCAGACCATCCGTGGCCCTCCTTATGGAAAGTAATAAGTCCTTAAGTCAAGACCTATTCCACTCATTATTGAAATCGAATATTTATGAAAAATTCAACTATCTAAATTTTGTGGATTAATTTCCAATAATAAATGCTCAAGATAACAAAATTCCAGGCATACACTATACTGACTCCAAGAAGCAAGGACAATTATAGTGAGACCTCAGGAAAGATACTGTTTTTCATTCTGAATAGTCCCAGAAAAGTATAACAGCACTCTACCTTGGAATTCAATTTATCACCATTATCACACCAACTGTGAGAATCATCTTCCCTTTCCTACAAAGATTAACCATTCATTCAACAAATGCTTATTAAGCATCCATTATGTGTCAGATACTTTGCTAAAAATGGGGGACATAAAAATGAATCAGACACATAGCCTTTGCACTCACCCTTGAGAGACCCATAATCTAGTTAGAAAGATTCATACAGGCAAACAAATAAAGGTTCTAGAATAGATCTATGTACTGGAAAGACTCAAAGAATATAAGGTATAATGACAGAGGTCAGTAGTCACAAAAAGCTTGAGAGAGATAACAAAGTTGAATCTTACATGAAAAGTCACTATTCACCAGGCAGCAAGGAGAAAAGATCATAATGGTAAGAAGGAGAATATTAATAAAGAAGTGCCAAGTAGCTAATTACTGTAGGGTGACCACAAGCTATTCAGTTTAACTAAAGTTAACATGTAAAAAATATATATGAAGTTGGGTGGTGAGGGAGAAGGCTGCCAGAAGTAAGCCTGAAGTAGTATGTAACAGATCAAAAAAGTTTTATAAGTACACTAACACAATATATGTTTTATAAATAATAGAAACTTTTGAAGAACTTTAAGCATAAAAATCACAGGGCCATAGGTTTCCATATGTCTAAACAATTTATGCATCTGACTTCCTTCACAACAGTCAAATTAACATTTTACATTTTATTATGTAGCTGACAGAGAACTAATACCACTATTTTAGCCTACTTATTTTATATTCACATGTAAATAATCTCCCAAAGAAAGGGTCTCGGCCTCTAGTAGACTTGTGAATTGAACAGCAATTCTGAAGAGTGTGGCAAACACTAAAAATATACCAAGTTTACCAAGGAAGCATATCAAGATTCTACTTAGAGAAGTCATATGTGTGATATATGTATATGCATACACAAACAACATGGATAATATATTGACTTTCAAACATTATGTCCACGTAAAGTCACAAAAGCAAGTGTTTTACATAGACACGTTTTGGTGTACCTCAATCAGTAGTACAAAATCACTATGAACTAGCCAGACTATGTTTCAAAAATAAAGTACCCGAGTCCTGAATTGCATACATAAAAGCTTCATGCAGCTTAATGCAGCATTTATAAACAGGAACTCAGGTCAGAGAGTCCAGGGTTGGAATCCTGAGTTAGCTACAATCTTATACCCTGAGAAGGAAATGGCAACCGACTCCAGTATCTTGCCTAGAAAATCACATGGATGGAGGAGCCCAACAGGCTACCGTCCATGGGGTCGAAAAGAGCTGGACGAGACTGAGCGGCTTCACTTTACTTTATACAAATTATTAACCTCTTTGAGTCTTAGTTGCCTTATCTATAAGCCTGGGATAATGATTCCTGTCCCACAACACTGTTGTGAAGATACACTAAGTACAGAAAGCACTTAGCACAGGGCTGAGCAAATAGTAATTATTCAATAAATCGTATCTTATTATTACAGATAGAATAGAAATTATTCTAGTTATGATAAACTCATTTATACACTAAAAAATTTTGGTTTATTTGCATTATACTCTTAAAGAAATTTCCAAAGTCTAGTCCAACTGAAAATATCTGATGTATGCTTAATGTGAAAATAATAATATGAGAAAATCATCTAAAAACAATGTTTTAAAGGGAAAAGATTTTGAAAAATGCATCAAGTTATACTTAATTACTTACAGAGCATGGGAAGGGTGAGTCCAATCTTACTATAGGACTATTGGGAGCCTCTTTCAGGAAAAGGGAAACTACAGTCAAACCTTTTCTCCAAATACAGTGCCACATCATTCCTTTCTTGAATTTCATTGCCTCTTACTAAAATATTTAGTACAGATGATGAGGCTGGTTATAATCACATAATGACATGTACCTGTAGTATAAGGATCTTCTCCCTAGAGTGAGGTCTTTCTTTGACTTCAGTGAGCATCAGTCCTAACAGTCTCTGATCTTGGGATTTGTTTATAACCTGAAAAAGAAATAGATAATAACAATAAAGCAACAAAAAAAGCAGAATACTAGTAAAGCAAGACTGTAAAAGAAAATTTACTTTTACTTTGACAGTCTGACAATAGAGCTGACTCAAATGAAAATAACTAGAATAGATGGCCAAAGCAACATTGGTAACTGTATCAAGCTACTTATACTTATATACACATACTCAAGGTTAGGTAAACTTGGGTCAAGTCAAAAATGTAATTACTATAGTAAAATGAAGTTATGATTATTAAATATGCATTAAATGATATTAACCTGAACTACAGATTGCTATACAGATACACTACTAACTTTTGTGATAATATTAAACATATATATGTAGTCATTCACTGTGTTTCTGAGATAGCAAATGTGGGGCAAGCATTAACATCAAGTACCAGTTGAAAGATCATAATCTATATATTTGAACATGGAAGAGAATCTTTACAATTACACTGCAATTATTCTAAAATTTCCTAAAATCAGTAATATATTTTAAAATAAGCATATGATACAGGTGATTCTATTCTAGCCATATTTATCCAAATAAAAATCATGAATTGTAAGTCAGCTAGCATGTGTTATACAGAAATAAGAACAGAGGTGAGAGAAAGAAGCTAATCAAACTACTTTTATTAGGAATATTCATAAATAGCAAATTATTACTTCCATTCCAATTTTATACAATCCTTTAGACACAAGTAATGAAGCACTATGCTTTAACATTCCAATGTTGTTTAGTCACTCAGTCATGTCCAACTCTGCAATTTCATGGACTGCAGCATGCCAGGCTTTCCTGTCCTTCACCATCTCCTGGAGTTTGCTCAAACTCAAGTCCATTGGGGCTTCCCTGGTGGCTCAGCTGGTAAAGAATCTGCCTGCAATGCAGGAGACCTGGGTTCGATCCCTGGACTGAGAAGATCCCCTGGAGAAGGGAACACCTAGCCACTCCAGCATTCTGGCCTGGAGAATTCCATGGACTATATATAGTCCATGGGGTCACACAGAGTCCCACATGACTGAGCGACTTTTACTTTCAAGTCCCTTGAGTCAGTTATGTTATTCAACCATCTCAGCCTCTGTCACCCCCAAAATCCTAATAATGTCTCAAAAAAATGTTTAAACCAAACAGTTGTTTGAGAACATTGAAAATATAAAATAATGCTAGTATGAAGATGACACTGACTCACCATCAATAAAGACAAGCTTCAAGCTGATTTTCCACAGTGAAGACAGACTTCCTGATCCAGCCATTCTCTTGCCAAAACTCCCTGGTGAATAATAGCTTGTATCTGCAAGATAAGTGTTACCAATAGTCACAGAAAGTAACAAAATAAAATTATCAACATAGAAATGAAACCTATGCCTTGGTCCCAACCACTGTGTTTCAATGAACTAAAAATGAAGTCACAAAAATATATAAATACTGTATAATACTTAAAAACAAAATTGCATATGTATTTACTCTGATACGTTAATTGTATTCTATATATCACTGACCTAAAAATACAAATAATCACAGCCTGACCTCTATCCCTAAGTAAAAATGTTCTCAGCCATCTTAACTAAAACAAAAATTGCATCTGATATGTAAAATCCAAAGTATGTAATGAAAATGCTCAAAACATGAGAGCATGCCAACTTTACATCCCTCATCACCAGTAGCAATAACTGAGGAAATTACAGAATATTTTTGTTAATGTTAGCAATATTCTCAATAGCATTAAAAACAGTATGACTACAACCAAAATTATTTCAACATTTCCCAGAATCCTGAAAAATACTTCTACTTTTCATGAAGAAAAAGTACTTTAGTTACTCGATTCAGTGTTCATTCATGTTAATGCAGAACAGAGGTTTCGTAATTAAATATTCCTGATATGGAATTTAATCAGTTGCCAGATGAATCTCCTTCATAAGAGTTGAGGAAGCTAGTTAAACATTGCTGAAGATATACTTTATAGTAAAAGTAAAATTAATGCATGGGTTTCTTTGTTATTTAAGGGAGTAAGAGATTAATATTTGTTAAAAATTAGTAAGAAGCAGAACTTCCTGGAGGTCCAGTGGTGAAGACTTTGTGCTTCCAATGCAGGAGTCATGGGTTTGATCCCTGGAAAGGGAATTAAGATCCCACAGGCTACGTGGTGTGGCCAAAGTAGTCAAAAAATTAAAATTTTAAAAATTTAATTAAAAAAATAGGTAAGAAGCAGCTAACAACTGGATACAATTCAAACGAAATCACGATGCTAAGCACCTATGATGAGCAGTGTTAGTCGCTCAGTCGTGTCTGACCCTGTGGAACCCCATGGACTGTAGCCTGCCAGGCTCCTCTGTCTGTGGAAGGATACTGGCAAGAATACTGGGGTGGGCTGCCCTTTCCTCCTCCAGGTGTCTTCCCGACCCAGGGATCAAACCCAGGTCTCCTGCCTTGCAAGCAGATTCTTTACCATCTGAGCCAGCAGGGAAGACCCTGAGTTTATTTGGGGGTTCCATATCAGGTATGAAAACAAGACATAGTACACAGTCTCAAAGAAGTCACAATATCAGTATTACCAAAACATTCCCCACTTCCACTTCTACATATTTCCTGCAATAATAAAAAGCTAAATTCCAACCCAGGTCCTCTGCTAGAACGGGAAGGACGAGGTAGCCGAGCACGGCATCATACCAGAACAAGTTAGCTACCACAGGGATGAGGCTCTGGGGCTCCTCCTGCAAACGGAGATAAGGAGATTTCAACAGGAATGTTGAGAAAATTGGCTGCAACCTGTGATGGAGGTCTACTGCCACCTGTAAACAAACTGTTAACAAACTGTTAATTCTAAGGCACTAAACTGTTTCCAGTCACAATTCTGTTTAAAAAGGTCATTCTCCTTATCAACTCTTCATTATTTTCCTTACCATCATCTCTCACCAACTCATCAAAATTGAAAATTAGGCTGCAAACTCTTACACTTCCTCTTCATTGTGGTTCCCATTTCCACAATGCATAGCAGAGCACCTTCCAATTTTTAAATGCTTAATAAATGTTTGGTAAATTGAACTGAACTAGTCATCTTACTCGTCCACTTGTCACCCCCAAAATCATCACTTATGCTAACTACACCCACCATTCTTGGCAGGACACAATGAGATGAAAAAATAAAATGATTTATTAATTCAATGAATGTTTTGCTCAAACACCTACTAGGTACCATGTTAACTTCCAAGGATATTAGCATAAATAACACATGATCCCTGCCCTTAAAAACTCAGTCTAGTAAGAAAGATAAAGATGGAAGACAGCCATATAATACACTGAAATCAGTTTATAAGAAGTTTAATAGAAAGTGCTACAAATACTAAAGGGAGGAAAACTGGCTTAGAACAAAGGCTTTAGAGAGGAGACATCATGTGAGATGAGTACTAAAGAACAAGTAGCTGCTGAACAGGATAAACAGAGAAAGGGCATTTTCTTTTTTTTTTTTGAGAAAGGGCATTCTAAGCGAAAGAAAGAGTGAAAAATTATCGATATGCAAAAGAGTACACAATATATTGAGAACTTTGAGAAGCTTTTGGAAAAGTAGCAAATGAGGGGGGGGAAAAGACATACAGAAGATCACAGAGATGCCTTATGATACTAAAAGGCTACAGCTCTGTCCCGGCTAAAGGAGATAAGCCAAGAACACAACATGACCATTAAAAAGATCTTGGCAGCAGTGTGAAAGATCAGAGGGAAGACAAGACAAGAGAGGCATGGGACCAAATCATGAAACAAAGATGACTTGACTTTAATGGTTTATGAAAACTATGGTGACCTAGTCCATGAGTAACCATTAGGTTTGTTAGCCAGTGGATTTTAAATTTAGATATACATTTAGAGACTACTACAGATTCTAATTTATTTTAGAAAACTGCTTATGTGATATAACCTTAACCAAACAGCAGAGCAGGAATTTCAAAGAAATTGTATCAAGATACCAAAATATAATGATAAGCTCAGGGTACTGGGATTACAGGTCACACTTTTCTTCTTGTCACTGATATATTCAAAATTTCCCACACATTAAAATTAAAAATAAATTTCAGGGGGCAATTTCTTGAAACATAAAAGCCACAACTGGCATTAACCCTAAATGGCCGGTGCCAGGATTCCTTGACAACTTGACAACTGACTCTAGAGGCTCCCTTCACGACCACAGCCCACTAGACATAAAATACTCACACCTACATCAGAACATAAACCCATTTCCTTTCTGCTCCTGTAACTTCCTCTGACCTTGAACGCCTATCTAAATCCTAACCTCATCATTTGTTGCTGTTCAGTCGCTAAGTCATGTCTAACTCTTTGCAACCCCATGGACTGCAGCATGCCAGGCTTCCCTGTCCATCACTAATTCCCGGAGCTTGCTCAAACTCATGTCCATCGAGTCCGTGATGCCATCCAACCATTTCATACTGTTGCCCCCTTCTCCTCCTGCCCTCAATCTTTCCCAGCATCAGGGTCTTTTCCAATTACTTGGCCACCTCTTCACATCAAGTGGTCAAAGTATTGGGGCTTCAGCTTCAGCATCAGTCCTTCCAATGAATATTCAGGACTGATTTCCTTTAGGAGTGATTGGTTTGATTTCCTTGCAGTCCAAGGGACTCTCAAGAGTCTTTTCCAACACCACAGTTCAAAAGCATCAATTCTTTGGCACTCAGTCTCCTTTATGGTCCAGCTCTCACACCTGTACATGACTACTGGAAAAACTATAGCTTTGACTAGACAGACCTTTGTCAACAAAATGACATCTCTGCTTTTTAATACACTGTTTATGTTTGTCATAGCTTTTCATCCAAGGAGCAATCATCGTTTAATTTCATGGCTGCAGTCACCATCCACAGTGACCTGGAGCCCAAGAAAATAAAATCTGTCATTGCTTCTTTTTCCCCATCTATTTGCCATGAAGTGATGGAACTGGATACCATGATCTTCATTTTTTGGATGCTGTTTTAAGCCAGCTTTGTCACTCTCCACATTCACCCTCATCAAGAGGCTCCTTAGTTCCTCTTTGCTTTCTGTCATTAGAGTGGTATCATTTGCCTATCTAAAGTTGTTGCTATTTCTCCCAGCAATCTTGATTCCAGCTTGTGCTTCAACCAACCTGGCATTTCTCATGATGTACTCTGCATATAAGTTAAATAAGCAGGGTGACAATATACAGCCTTGATGTACTCCTTTCTCAATTTTGAACCAGTCCATTGTTCCATGTCCAGTTCTAATTGTTGCTTCTTAACCTGCATATAGGTTTCTCAGGAGACAGGTGAAGTGATCTGGTATTTCCATCTCTTTAAGAATTTTCCAGTTTGTTGTGATCCACACAGTCAACAGCTTTAGCGTGGTCACCAACAGCTATAATAATATTATACATGCATAACCAAAAGCTCATTATCTGCCCCACAAACTGTGACATCCAATCACATTATTTACTGAAATCCTTCTTGAATAGTTCCCCAGTTTGTTCTTCCTACAATTTTCTACAAGAATACTAGTGAATAAAAAAACAATGCTAGTGCAAAATCAGTCCTATTCTAAAACAAATATTCAGACACGACTCATTTATGGGTATATGTGCATATAATTATACCAATGACTTGATAAACTGAAAATTTATATATATAACCACTACAACAGAGTTTTAAAATCTATTATCTCAGAAGAAATTGCTTACTATTATGAGTTGCACTGTGCCCCCTACAAGACTTTGAGATCCTAACTCTCAGTACCTGTGAATGCAACCTTATTTGGAAATAGGGTTTTTGCATATAATCAACTTAAAATGAGGTCATTAGGGTGAAGGCTAATCCAATATGACTGATGTCCTTATAAATAGAGGAAATTTGAACACAGAGACAATAATACACACAGGGAGGACACCACATGAAGATGAAGGCAAGGTTCAGGGTTACACATCTACAAGTCAAGAGAACCCCAAAGACTGCCAGCACACCATCACAAGCTACAAGAGAGGCATGGAATAGATTTTCTCCCTCATGGCCCTCAGAAGAACCAGCCCTGCCAACATCTCAGTCTTGGTCTTCTAGCTTACAGAACAGAGAGACAGTAAGTTACTGTTGCTTAAGCTATTTGTGGTGCTTTGTTACAGCAGCCCTAGCAAAACAGCATATCCACTAAGGGAAACTATTATTTTTTCCTTTGAAAGTCACTAAAGATGAAAACATTCTGAAGAAAGAATGCAAATCAGAAATAATTTCTTCCTATGCATTTTAAAACTTTTTAGCAAAGGTGTTATTTAACAGCTAAACCAACCTGCTGCCAAAAAATTCTAATGGGATGATTCGATCTTCACCCTATATAGTACTTTTATACATACAGCATTACACTGGAGGATGACAGCATCCCATGGGGCTTCCCTGGTGGCTCAGCTGGTAAAGAATCTGCCTGCAATGCGGGAGACCTGGGTTTGATCCCTAAATTGGGAAGATCCCCTGGAGGAGGACATAGAAACCCAATTCAATGGTCTTGCCTGGAGAATCCTATGAACAGAGGAACCTGGCGGGCTACAGTCCATGGGGTCGCAAACAGACAGGCAAAGAATCAAACTACCTTTAAAACTTAGACTGACATCAGGTTAACTCTAATAGTATGGCATTATTCATTATAACTTTCTATTAGGTATTACTGATGTGTTTTGCCTTTTTTTAAATAATGCAAAACCCAACTGATTACCAAAATTCAAAAGAACCTTGTTATATCATACAAACAGTCTTCACAAGATACAAATTATACCTCCACTGCTCACTGCAATACTTATGCTTAAATGACACTTACACATCTATATATAAAGAAGTAAAAGACAATTCCCTGGCACTCCAGTGGTCAGGACTTGGCATTTTCACTGCCAAGGCCCAAGTTCAATTCCTGGTTGATGAACTAAGATCTTACAAGCCATGTAGCACGGCAAAAAAAAGAAACTACATAATTAAGTCTAAAAAAGACTGAAACTACTATGAAGAGAATGGTGGTATTTTTTGGTTAACCTTTTCACCTAAAGTAGCTATCATCTGTTGTTGTTGTTGTTGTTTACATGCTAAGTCATGTCCAATTCTTTTGTAACCCCATGGACTACAATCCGCCAGTCTCCTCTGTCTTTGGGATTTCGCAGGTAGGAATACTTGAGTGGGTTGCCGTTTCCTTCTCTGGGGTATCTTCCTGACCCAAGAATCGAACTTGGCACACGGATTCTCTACCACTGAGCCAGCAGGATCTACATTGGTCAAATTTGTCAGAAAATGTACCAACAACACACTTCCCCTTATGAGAAAGCCAAATAGTAAATTATTCTATAGTACTCAATAAAATTTGGTGAAGTATAAAAGTGTGATGATGCTGGGAAAAGACCCTGATGCTGGGAAAGATTGAGGGCAAAAGGAGAAGTGGGCAACAGAGGATGAGATGGTTGGATGGCAGCACTGACTCAGTGGACATGAGTTTGAGCAATCTCAGGGAGACAGTGGAGAACGAGAAAGCCTGGCATGCTGCAGTTCACGGGGTAACAAAGAGTCAGACACAACTTAGGGACCGAACAGAAACAAAGATATATTCAATGTTGTAATAAATTTAATAATATTAAAGGTAACATGAGGTCCAGACCAAACATATGTATATCTCTAAACACTTATAAAAAAACACGTTTTGCCTTCATACTTAGTATATGTCCTAATGTTAATTCAAATAGACTTTGCAATTGAATTTCTTTAAAAAATGAATCTGCTTTTTGCCAAATAAGGAAATGGAGGCCACCTTTCAAAAAAATATTATTATATAATTATATTTTATTTAGACAGATTGGCATATTTAATATAAACAGAGTATAAAGAAAAAATTCTTAGGTCTTATTAACTTATTTAAGTTAGCTAATGCCATATTCTATTGATTCAAAATACTATATTAAGACAGTATTTTTCTTAGCTTATTTTTGTGTATGGTGAAAGAATGTGTTCTAACTTTGTCTATATGCAGCTAGCCAACCTGCCCAACACCACTTGCTGAAGAAACTGTCTTTTTCCCATTACATATTCATGCCTCCTCTGTAAAAGTTAACTGACCATAGGTGTGTGGGTTTCTGAGCTCTCTCCTCTGCCCCACTGGTCCATCTGTCTGTGTCTGGGCCATGCTGTTCTGATTACTGCAGCTTTATAGTACTGTATTGTCTGTGATGGCTACACTTAGTTCTTTTCCTTCAGGATTGTTTCAGAAAAATGGCTTAAAGGCTTAAACATAAGGCATGACACCATAAAACTCCTAGAAGTAAACACAGGCAAAACATTCTCTGACATAAATTGTACAAATGCTTTCTTAGATCAATCTCCTCAGGCAATAGAAGTAAAAACAAAAACAAATAAATGGGACCTAATCAAACTCACAAGCTTTTGCACAGCAAAAGAACCATAAACAAAACGAAAAGACAATCTACAGAACAGGAGAAAATATTTGTAAATGATGCACCCAACAAAGGCTTAATTTCCAAAATATACAAACAGTTCATACAACTTGACAACAACAACAAAAAATTTTTAATGTGCAAAAGACCTAAAGAGATACTTCTCCAAAGAAGAAATACAGATGGCCAATAGGCACATGAAAAGATATTCAACATGACTAGTTATTAGAGAAATGCAAATCAAAACTACAATGAGGTAATGCCTCATGCCAGTCAGAATGGCCATCATTAAAAAGTCTACAAATAACAAATACTAAAGAGGGTGTGAAGAAAAGAGAACCCTCTTACACTGTTCGTAGGAATGTAAGCTGGTGCAGCCACTATGGAAAACAGTATGGAGGTTTCTCAGAAAATTAAAAATAGAATTACCATATGATCCAGCAGTTCCACTCCTGGGCATATATCCAGACAAAACAGTAATTCTAAAAGATACACGCGTGCCTATGTTCACATTAGCATTATTTACAATACCCAAGACATGGAAACAACCTAAATGTACTTCAACAGATGAATGGATAAAGAAGATATGACACATATATGCAATGTAATACTACTCAGCCATATAAAAAAGAATCAAATAATGGCATTTGCAGTAACATGGATGTGACTAGAGATTAACATACTGAGTAAAATAAGTCAAAAAAGAGAAAGATAAATACAATATGATATCACTTACATATAGAATCTAAAATGTGACACAAATGAACCTATCTATGAAACGTAAACAGAATCAGGGATATAGAGAATAGATTGATGGATGTGAAGGGGAGGACCTGGGAGGGGGTTAGATTGGGAGTTGGGGATTAGAAAATGCCAACTGGTATATACAAAATGGATAAACAACAAAGTCCTACTGCATAGAACAGGGAACTATATTCAATATTCTGTGAAAAACCATAATCAAAAAGAATATGAAAAAGAATGTGTATATATGTATAACTGAGTCACTGTGTTGTGCAGCAGTAATTAACACAATATTGTAATTTAACTGTAAATTCAAATTACAATTTTATTATAATTCAATAAAAAATAAAGAAAAGAACAACACAGTATTAAAACAAAGTGGAGATCCCTCAAAAAATTAAGAATAGAACTACCATATGACCCAGCTGTTCCTCTTCTGAGTATTTATCCAAAGAACATGAAAACACTATTTCTAAAATATGTACGTACCCCTATGCTCATTACAGCTTATTTATAATAGCCAAGATATGGAAGAAATCGAAGTACCCAAAGATAGATGAATGAATGAAAAAGATGTGACGCATGTTTGTGTGTAATGAAAAATCAGTCATAAAAAAAAGAGTGAAATCCAGCCCTTTGCAATAACATAGGTGGTCCTTGACAGTATTATGCTAACTGAAATAAGTCAGATGGAGAAAGACAAATATCATACTACTTCACTCATGTGCAACCTAAAAAAAAAGAACAAAATAAAACAAAAACAAGCTAATAAATACAGAGATCAGATTAGTGGTTATCAGAAAGGAAGTGAGCGAGAAGAGAGTGAGAAGAGAGTGGGTGAAATGGATGAAGGGGTCAACTAGACTTATGGTGGTGATCACTTGTAGTGTATACAAATGTCACATTATAATGCCATACTCATATAATAAAAAATAATAAAATACCATGTTGGCTGAGCTCAAATTATAAGAATCTTCTTAAAAGGTAAAGAACAGCAACAGAAAACTAAGCATATTTTCTTTTTCTTTTAATGTTCTAATAATATAAAATCACACAAATTCATTATATTAAGAAAATACAATATGTTAAATTATTGGCAAAAGACAGTATCAATTATCATCCCCCTGAAGACAGGGACTATACTTTTATCTACCTCACATGCTTAAGCAAAAGAACTCAATAAACGTTAACTATACTTCAAGAACAATAAGCACAACTGTAACACAACTCTTCTAAGCATCAAATAATACGAAAATTCTAAAGAGCTGGGAATTCAAAACAGGCCGTGAACAAAATTTACAATGTGCAAACTCTAATATTAGTAGAATAAAATTCTACCCCCTATAACCCACAGACAAATTCCAAAGTCACAGATGGAAAGTGTATGTTGGCTGTGTCAGGAGAAGCTATACAGTCAATGCTGGCTTTATAATAATCTTAACTAGGCCTAAAGTGAAGTCTTCCTCCTTCTGATTACTTCACTTAGTATGATACTCTCTACCATACTGCTACAAATATTATTTCATTCTTTTTTGTGGCTAATACCACATGATATCATGTATATGTGGAATCTAAAATAAGATACAATGAACTTATTTACAAAATAGAAACAGACCCACAGCCATATAAAACAAATTTATGGTTACCAAAGGGAAAAGGGGTTGGGGAGGAATAAATTAGGAGTTTGGGATCAGCAGATATAAATCACTAAATATAAAACAAACAAGATGATATTATTATATAGCACAGGGAACTATATTCAATATCCTGTTATAACCCATAACAGGAAAGTATATATATGTATATATATATATGTTTCTTTGTTGGATACCAGAAACTAACACAACATTGTAAATCAACTATACTTCAATTTTTTAAAATCTTAATAAATAAAGTGAAGTCATTAAGAACTGAGGAGAATTTGAGCAGACGTTGAAGGACCTAAATATAATCCTGGTAGTGTATATGGCCAAAAGAAAATTATCTTCTTACCATATTTGGTTGATGTTTTTGCAAACAGCACATCACTTTTCTACTAGAGCTATTATAAGTGAGGTGATATATGTGGACTACACATAGACTATACATTCTTTTGTCTACTGGGATCTTTCTGATATTAGCATTGTTGGCTTGATGGTTAAAAGTCTGTATACTCACCACCACCATCCAGATTTATCCTGTGGTCAGGAAGAAAACAGGTTGGTCAAGAGCTAGTATCCTTTACCTACACATTTTCTCTTGAGTTTCACCTACCTGCTAAAGCAATATGGGGAATTTAACCAGTAT
The DNA here is from genome assembly GCF_023699985.2 of Odocoileus virginianus. Classification (NCBI taxonomy): domain Eukaryota; kingdom Metazoa; phylum Chordata; class Mammalia; order Artiodactyla; family Cervidae; genus Odocoileus; species Odocoileus virginianus. The sequence goes on from NC_069676.1 coordinate 87,380,043, forward strand.
AGAGAATTCTTTATACTAGACTACAGATGTTCACCAGAACTTTCAATTAGACAAGAACTGCCTTTTGAAATACACACACATATACACACGCGCTTCCCTGGTAGCTCAGATGGTAAAGAATCTGCCTGCAATGCGGGAGACCTGGGTTCAATCCCTGGGTTGGGAAGATAACTTGGAGAAGGGAATGTCAACCCACTCCAGTATTCTTGCTTAGAGAATCCCATGGACAGAGGAGCCTGGCAGGCTACAGTCCATGGGGTCGCAAAGAGTCGGACACGACTGAGTAACTACACTTTATACCCACATACCACAGCTCTCTCTAGACAGAAATTAAAGAAATCATATTCAGTGAGTATAATCCATAAAGCAATGGCTAAATAAAAAAGGAACTAAATGCTGGTGTCTGATCAGATTCGGTCTCTCCTCCCCAACCTAACATACTATGGGAAATTTCCTACAAGAAGCTGCTGAACACATAAGCTAATTGATCTAAAATACTCAAGAGAAAAATGTGTTACCTGGCTTATTGTTAAAATACAACCACCTTGAGAATATTTATAGCATTGACAAAGCTACTATTAGTAGTTTCATTGGCCCTAAAAAGAATTAACTACTATTACAAGTTTCCAAGTATATATTTACAGAAGGAAGCAAACAATTTATTAAGCCAACTTTTTGGTCTTGAAGCAACAGATTTGGGGAAAGATAGTTTTACAATAGGACACAAAACTCACTTCTAGTTACACTGCTATTTTTTCATAGGAGAGGCATGGCACTGTCTGTGTGAATATTGTGACTCAAGCTTACTCATCTTAACTAAGAATGAATTAAATTTGTTGGAGTAAAAACCTGAAAGAGAACGAAGATGCATGTAATTCAAAGTTGCCATTTTTAGAATGGGGTTTTGCTCCAAAGAGATTTTAAAAACATGTTTCCACATTAGTCTATTTGCACTACTTTCACTTTAGTTCTCTGGTAAGTTGGCTGCTAAATAGAAACAAGAAATGAACTCATTTTCAAAGTCATTTGTGATTTGACCATAGCATAAGCAACATTAAGAAGGAAGAAGCAATTTCTTAAGGTCCTGACTGCCAAAATATATTGAAATGTAGATACAAGTGCATGCAGAGACACTTGTGTTTGTGCCCCTCCCTATTTTCCTGGTGCAGTTACCCCATGACAAAAATCAGATAATTAACGATAGGGTAAGGAGTGTATTGAAAGTCTCATTATATCCAAACTGTCATTCTTTCCAGGAAAGTCCAGAAAATATAGAAGGGAATCACAGGCACTGCAGGGCACACAGTCTCTCATTCTATAAGTAGCTTTCAGGGTGATATGGCTTCAATGTTTTTCCCGACAGAAAAGATATTCTAAGAGAAAAAAAAATCCTTTCCTGCATGCACAATCACAAAATCATGCAAGTCTGTGGATCGTTTTTAATCACAGGCTAGAGCAGCAGTCAGCCAGCCTGTACCCAAAAGACAGACAATGTGAACTGAAGAAAAGAGTTTGAATGGAAGTGAAAAGAACTGAGTTTTATTCCCAGCTCTGTGATTCACCTGCATGGTCTTAGGCAAGTTACTTAACCTCTCTGGACCTCTGTCTCTTGTTCGTTATGTTTTATTTTGTTTCACAGGGAAAACAAGAGGAAATCAAAAAACTTTTAAAAATTAAGGCTAGGAAAATATTAGAGATCACACAGACCCATTTCCAACTTCACAGATGAGGACAGTAAAGCAGAGAAATATACCCAGCCATAGGCAATTAGACAAGAAGTGTTTTAACAAGCATTGCAGCTCCAATTTTTAAAATTTACTTAAAATGACAAGTAACATGTCAAATTTTTAGGCCACGTGACAAAAGTATATAAAAGGCAAAAGAGGTTGAAAATTATCAAATTTAGGATGATGATAATCTCTTCAAGAAGCCGTAAGAGAAAAGAATCAGGAAGAGCATCAGTTGTTCTGGTAGCATTTTATTTCTCAAAATGAGTTTAGAGTACAAGAACGCTTGTTTCTCTTTATATATCATTTTTTGTCTAGAATGTTTTCTAGTAATTTTTTAAGTAACCACCAAAACATCTTTAACCAAAATGAGTGAAATAAATGACATTTCTCTGGAAACTATTTTAAACATTCTCCTGTTTAGTTTAAAAGGTAAATATTACTATGCCCCCTAATATAAGAACACAAGAGTAAAATAGGCTATAAGTATATTTCCAGCTAAAATATTAAAAAAATACACAAATGGCACAAAACATAAAAGAACTGTATTACTAGTAGCATGATTAACCCATTTAAGAATAGTGAGAGAAATACCCAATAATTTGTATATACCTAAGAGGAAGAGATTCAAGAATCTCATCTGAGAGTCTACTGTTTAATCATCAGGATTCTTTGTTTATTTCTTTTTAATGAGAAAAACAGGAACTGAAATGGCTTACCAAAAGTAAGCAAAGGCCTTTCTAAACCTCAACATGGAACTGACCTGTAAAGACTAAGTGCCTCTGAAATCTCTGAAATTTTCCAACAAGAAAGTATAGGTCATTCAGCAAAATATATTTACTGTACACTACTATAATAGCTATTTAATTGTTATCATTATGATGCAGATATATAATGGAAACAGATGTTCCTTTTTCCTTTCAGCAAAGCACAGGAAAAGCATAAACTTGCTGATATTGCATGGACTAGTACCATAGCACAAGAGAGGAAAAAAGACATTAGCACATGACAATATTAGTTTTTGCTACACAACTAATTGCATAAAAAGTACAACTTGAGATCATTAAATCAATATAATTTTCAGCACTACAGAAGGGAAACAAATAGATTTGTATAACCAGCCTATTTCACATCTGCAGTTGGGAAAATACTTCTGAGAGACTAAGTATATGCAAAATGCTACCACTGCTTTCAGAACACAAGGAAAAGTGTTGTTCTGTTTTCTTCGCTAATGTAACATGAATTAAAATGCTGCCTCCACAGAGAACATTTTTTAAACAGCACCAGTATAAACTGGAAGAACCTTTCCAAAAATGATTTGGCAGCTCATATCAAGACTTTTAAAAAATAGCCTATACTCTCAATCCAAGTAGTTTCTTTGCTAATAATACATTGTAACAAAATTAACCAGTGGGATGATAGTTTTATTTTAAATGCTATTCTTCATAATTTTATTTATAATCATGGAAAAGTAGAAATGTAACTAATAGTAGGCCAATGGTTACTTAAATCATGTTAAAACATACAGTAATATAAATTATTTTAATGACAATTTTAATTATATAAGAAAATTTTCATTGTATAACAACAACTGAAGAAAAGCAGGACAGTTTATGTCTATATCTACAGTATATATGTAAAATGTTTGGGGGGAAACTCTTAGAAAAACATACAAAATGTCATTTCTAACTTTTTCAAATTCTCTATTATGAGCAGATACTAGCTTTTTAATCAGAAAATGATATATCTTTTTCTTTAAACAGTCAAACAATTCTATTTCCATGCTCTAATACTCTGTCCTTGTCCAAAGTTTCTAAAAATTCTTTGGGTCAAATATTCTTATAAATACTTATAGGTAAACGGACTTGAAGTTATGCTGACATGTTGTTCGATCCCAAAATCTGGCATAGAAAGAAAAGTATTTGTCAGTCACACAAACATTGCATTTTTTCCTGAGTTAAACATTTTTTTTCCTCACAAATTAAGGAAAAGTTTTATGGGACAAACATTACAAATGCTTACTTAAAGAGCTAGTAATATGATGTACTTTTAAGTCACAAAGTCAAGGAAATTTTTCAATTAAAAATAATTCTAAAGCATATTAAGTAGCCTATTAACTGCTCTCCCAAAATGCAAATAAAAAGTTTGCCATAAGCTTTTGTAGGATTCCTAGTTTCAGGATTCTATTTTTACAAGAAGGACCTGATTTGTCTTAGGCTATTACTGTCTATTACTTCTAGAAGTCTTGAGGAAAGGTGGGAAGCAGCAAATTCTGGCAATCTGCCTAAAGAGAAATCAATGAAACAAATTAATCCTTCGCAGGCTGCAATGACACAGTAATCCATCATTCAGAGCTGCTTTTATATACCAAATCAGAGAGCAGAGCAGAGAGCCCTGGGGGACATCACAGACAACAACTTACACCAACACTGGGAAAATACTGAGGAATCAGTTTATTTAAAGAGGATAGATTTCAGTTGATTGCCTATTTCATCAAATAAAGATTTTTTTTCCTTCACAGTGTGATGAACCCAAGGCCTGATGACTATATCTTCAGAATTCAGTACCATATATGCTGGCTGACATCAATAAGGGATGGGTGTTTTAAAATAATTAGCATCATTAATCAGTATGAACAAATATCTGGATAGAGTAATATTACTTTTTCCATCAAATTTCTAGGTGTTAAACACATTCTCTGTTTGCAGTAGGGACTAACTGTAAATTCACCTACTAATCTATAACTTAACTGACCAATTCCTGGTAAACCACATTTGAGTTATAAGATATATACAACTTCCTAAGTATTGTGTTAAGTTTTAAAGGCATGAAAACTTTAATTTCATTTCTTATGGTATAAAGTCCAACAAGCCAACCAAATTATAATTAAATAACTTGCTTTATCACGATAAATAGCTCTCTGGCTTACACTAGAAAAGGAAAGATAAATATGGTTTCTTTTTAAAAATAAACTTATAAGCAATGTACAGCAATACATTTATACTAAGTGTATTTGTTTATATATACACAAAAACATATGTATCTAAATTTATTTATGCCTATGGAGAAATTTACACACCTGAGTGTGTCATCTTAGAGCAATGTATTCTGAGTGAAGTATATTCCCTAGATGAAAACTAATGACAAAAACTATAAAGTCACAGTGTATTTCTATTGTTAAATGCATGCATCTTTTTCACAGTTAAATGAGAGAAGTGAATGAAAGAAAAGAATTTTCAAGAAATAAAACAGAAACAAATGTGTCACAATGGTCCCTGAAATGTTAAAACCCAGAATATCTAATCATGAATCAGGGGGAAAAAAAAGTTAAATAAATGCTAACTAGTCGATTTCTGAGTGGCATCTTCGATTCTGAGGTCCATGGCCATATGATTGCAATTCCTGGACCTGCTGATGCATTTTTAATTCAATGTATGGATCTAGTATTTATTGATTTAATAAGGTTAGAGGTATTACATTGTTGCTGCTACTGATGAACTGTCAGCAATTTAATCTAGTGAAATCTAACAGAGGAATATATATTTTAGGGAAAGGAGTGGGTAGGGGAAGGGGGGGGGGGAGGCAATAGCTATGTAAATGTCATCCCTTCAATACCCATGATGGTGACAAGACCAAAGCCCCTTCTCTCTCACACTGAGAGCTATGTTGGCTACCAGCTAGCTGAGGTCACAATGAAGAGACTGCAACAAAGTCTTGCAGGTAAACCTTCAATATTAGGGAAATCAAGGACTTATCTCCCATTGCCACCCTCTAACCTCTCCTCAAAGGTTTTGAGGTGCCTGCAGGCACACACATGCACTCACTCCCCATGACCTGAGCCTTTACCTTCTCACCTCAGGGTTTAAAGGAGGCCTTCAGCAGTTTCTTTTTTGGCCCCTAACATTTTCCAGCGCATCATTAGCATGCAGGCAGGCAGAAAAGAAAAGAGACAATTCACTTTCTCAAAAACAATTCTTCCAAAAATACAACCAAAACAGAGAGGCGTTACACGGTAAGTCAAAAGTGGAGATACTATAGGATACAGAATCAGAGAGGAGGAGGAGGAAAATCCCCCAAAGTTGCTGAAACAGACACTTGGAGAATATTAAAAAGCTTTTCGCACTGCTCCGCTACCCTGCTTGTGGGTTTCTTTCCCCAACCTGGACACCTGGGAAGCGTGTTGTTCTCCAGCTTTTCCCAGACTTTGAAGAAATGGATAATCTAAGGAGCAGTGCTGCTGCTGGGGTCAGTAAAACTATGCTAATTGGTGAACCTAATTGCTTCAAGCAGTCCTGCCTCCAAACAGGGAGAGCACAGTTGATGGAGTCGGTCTGTTCCTAATAAAATGAAGAAGCACTGAATTAAATTCCCAAGGAAGGCACTATAAAAGTTTCCACAGTGTAACCAAATGACTTCACCTATGCTATTACCCCTAAGATGACATCTTTGAAAGAAAGCAGACCCCAGTCAGGCTCCATATTCATAAATTGGCTGAGTTTTAGGCCAGTGAATCTGGATTGATTTAAAAAGGCTTTTTCATCCTTCCAATCAAATGAAGTCATTGTTAATTAGATGCTTTCTGTTAACAATGTCACTCTTCTCCGCATTACCTGCTCACACTTGCAGCGCCTCCAGTGCAACATCTGGACTTTCCCTACCCCCCCAACCCGGCCCCCCAGCTGTCCTCCAAAGTTCGGCTCCAGGGTGGTGGCATTTCCGTTTCTCCATCCCTGTCCGAAGGAAGATCCTATTCAGTGTACCAGAGGCGAGATACACAGCAACTCTGTAGATTGAGAGATGATAAAACAATCTCTGGGAACGCTCCCCAGATACGGGGCTTCCAAAAAAATCATTTTTAATTAACTACGCAGCAGTTTCTCTGTGCTATTTCCCGCCTTGTGGACGGATGTTTTCCACGCTGCCGAAGGCCACAACGTAAACTCCCAGTGACTGTCCAACTTGTTAAAATCAAGCTCCACCTTAGAAATTGGGGTTTGAGGTCTCCCCGACTTGCCCCCCAGGGCCTTGCTCCCTATCCCCTTCTCTCTACACCCAACACCTGAAGAGGACCTGCGGGCCGAGACGGGCAACCCATGGGGCAGCCCAGGGCGCTCCGGGCCCAAGACAGGAGAGAAGCGAGCCGCGCGGGGAGTTAGCCTCGCAGAAGGCGCCCCGCTCGACGGTGGGTCTCCCTCAGAACCTTACAAGGCTGGGCGGAGGCCGGCTTCTGCCTCCGGGTCCATTCCGGAGAGGCTGGTGGCACGGAACCGAGGGGGCACCCGCCAGAGCCCGACCGAGGGCGCGCGCCCGGGGTTCGAGGAGCGTGCGCCACCCCCCGGTCGGGCCTGCTTCCTTCCTGAACCTCCGCCGCGCGGGCCCGGGGCCTCGGTCGCTCCGGCCCGCCCGCGAGGTGTGGGGGGCCTTTGGCGCCCGCGAAGGCGCGGCTCCAGCGCTCGGAGGAGGGCCCGACGCGGCCCACCCCGGCACGGCCCGGGCCCCTCGGCCGCGCGAGGTACCCCCGGCTCGCGTCGAGCGCCCGGCCGCCCCACCCCGCGAGCGGGCCTTTGTGCCCGGATGTGGGCCTCGCTTCCGGGAAGGCCTCTCCTCACCCCACCCCACCCCCCACCCCCGGCCCCGCTCTGAACCGAGAGCCGGGGCCTCTAGGGAAGGAACCCCGTGGGGGGGGGGGGGGGGGCGCTGAAGGGAAATGGGTGGGGAGGAATCCCGGGGGCCCCCCGAAGGGAAAGTGAATGGGAAGAAATCCAAGGCGGGGGGCGAAGGGAAAATGGGTGGGGAGGAATCCCAGGGCCCCCCACCCCGAAGGGAAAATGAATGGGAAGAAACCCGAGGGGGGGCGCCGAAGGGAAAATGGATGCGCAGAGCGCAGAATTCGTTCTGGGGACGCCCCTGTGGGAATGAGGAATGTAAGGAGACAGGGGCAGTGAGGGCCCTAGATGGCCGTGGGGATGTCGCGGACTTCCAGCAGGGGCCTCCCTCCCCTGAGGCGGCGTTCGGCGTCGGCAGCACCGAGGGCCACGCTTGATGCGAGGGCCTCGGCGGACGAAGGGGCCGCCGCCAACACTTTAGAACCCCCGGCGGGTCCCCGAAGGCCTCTCGGGGACCCGCCGCCAGGTCACTCACTTCACCCCGGTGCAAGGAGGTCCTGAGCGGGTGTCGCCTACCTACCGGGACGCAGACCTCGATCTGGGACTCTGGGTCCCTGAGGCAGGCGCTTGGGGGCCAGACGGCCTTGTGGGGGGCGCCCGACGGCCTTGGAGATCACAGCCTGGCCAGTCTTCCCCGCCTGGGGCTGCGGAAGGGGGGCGGTCAGAGGGGCTCGACGGTTAGGCCACCGTGAGTCCCGAATTCCTAGACATCACAGACGGCAGAACCACAGCAGACGAGATTAGACAGTGATGGTGGAAAGACAGAAGCCCCCTCCCCTCCCCCGGAGACAGGCGCATACTGCGAGCGGGAACACTTAACTGCCCTTCTTCAGATCTTTTACCTCGGAGCTTTGCCCTGTGACAACGCCCGCCCGCTCCGCGAGACGGTTCAGAGAAGGGAACTTTCCCAGGGACTCTTTACTCCTGTTACGTCTGCTCTGGAAGGAAGTCCGACAGATAATATCAGCAGCTGAAACACCTGCGATCTCTCAATACCATTAAAAAAAAAAAAAAGACGGTGACTGGAGTCATTTCTCCTTCCGCTTCCAGAGGGAGCTCAAACCTGAAGCCTCAAGGTTATCCCTAAGTGTGAAACAGGATGCTCGCCAAACCTGAGATGCTCGCACCTGGGGTGGGGGTGGGGGTGGGGGTTCCCCTTTGCCAACCGAAGAGACGACCCGATGGTTCTCCTTCTCGTGTGTTTGTGTGTGAACCTAAAGTGGGGGCTTGTGCAGTGTAACACCCTCCCCTGACCCTCTGGAGACTAGAACTGAGCGAAGGGAGATGAGGAGAAGGGGAAGGGAAGGTGCCCTGGAGAGAGTGGCTGGCAGAAGTCTGAGTGGGGGTGGTTGCGCAAAGGCGGCGGGACCCAGGTGCGCGCGGGTGAATCCCAGCACCGCCGGCTACGGGGCTCTGGGCAGACCCCGCAGAATCCGGCCACGTGCTGGGGCTGCTGTACTCTGACTCTGCCTTTCGGCGATCTACTGACAGAGACAGACAGACAGACACACACACACACACACACACACACACACACACACACACACCGCGACGCGTGCATCTCTCTGTCCTGAGGTCCCTCTGAGGTTGTCCAGGCCTGAGAACCCCGCGGGTGTCCGTCTGGCACCGCCACTTGGCCATTCCGCTCTCTCTGGATGAAGGGGGTAGCTGCAGCCGGGGAGGGAGGGCAGACGAAGGCGCCCGTCTCTGTGGGCACCCAGCCCCGCGCAGGGTAAGGACTGGTGGAGGGGCCGAGCCCGGGGAGGGGCGGCGTCCTCCATGGCCCAGGCCTCTCCTCCTCGCCACTAGGTCGGGTCACCTGTCATCCCAAGCTTGCCGGGTGCTCGCCACGCTCCGCTCTCCGCGGCCACGCGACATCACCCTGCCAGCCGAAGCTGCGCGCCCTGGCGGTTCCCGGGCGCCCCAGCCCAGACAGCCAGGGCTCACCCCTCACCGCGAGCCTCTAGATACAAACAGCAGTGGCGTCGCTCTTCCTGCCTCCAGATCCGGATCTTATCCTCCCAGCCGGCAATGACTTGCCGGTGTCTGGGGGGTGGTGGTTGTTTCTTTTAAAAGTATATTAAAGGATCATTGGCATCTCCCCGTCAAGTCATTACGCCTTCATCCCCCGTCAATTAACCACACCTCAGAGGGCTGCTATTAAGAGCTAAATTGAGCTGCAAGAGTAGGTATCCCGTTTCGGGCAGATGTTGTCATCTCCCGCAGAGATAAGCGGCGGGCGGGCCGGACCGGCAGCTTCCGCAGCCGCCGGAGCCCCGCTGGACCAGGCTAAGGAGTCTGGTTTGCGGGGGCTGGAAGGGAGGTCTCTGCCCAACAGTGCGCTGGCGCTCCCGGGGCCGCTGGGGGCGGGGGCCCTCGGACCTCAACCGCTGAGCCGTCAAGGGGAAGTGTCTCCCGAGTTACGCCAGGGAAAACGCCAAGAGCGAGCCGTGCGTCTTTACGCAGAAAAGTAGCGTGCAGAGTGTGAGCGAAGCCCCAGCTCCGCGGCCGGAGACCCGGAACGGGGACAGCGGAGGTGTGGCAAGAGGACAAAGTAGTGACTTTGGCTGGCAGCGCTCCACCGGCACACCCCACTTCCTCTTCCCGCCACTCCAGCCTCCTTCCTCCCTGGTGGCAGGCCCCCAGGACCCCTTGTGGAGGAAGGCTTGGTGCTATGGAGATGCTAGATCTGGAGCTAGGGAATCCTGGACGGAAACGTGTCATTTAGGACAAAGGAGGTGCACTGGAAGACCGCCCGTCGTGATATGTCTTTCCACTCTTCCTCACCCCCAGTCACTCCTGGGGACTTGGAACACGGCTGTCCTGTCGCACGCGGCTGGGAGACGCTGGAGGGCGGAGGAAAGGGGGATGGGGAACAAGGGGACGTGGCCCTCGCTGCAGTTACAGGGCCTTCCTCCCGATAGTGGGCACAATAAATTTAGCCAAGGCTAGAGGAGATTAATTTCCCAGCATAATCCAATTAAAAGATTTCTAAAGTAATCTTTTGCGAAAATGAAAAAAACAGTGCGTGGCTAAAGAGGGGACTGCTTTTGATGACAGTGATTTATCGCCTCGGCACAGCGGGGGCTGGCCGCTCGCTCTCCTGCACGGGATTTGACCAGGGCTTCCCGTCGGTGCCTCCAATCCAAACCTTAGCCTTTCTGAAAGACAGCCATCCATCACGCCAACCTGGGCAGGAGAAACAAGTGCAAGGGACTGGGGTTGCTTACAAGCACCATAGACTTTTTAAAGTGCTATTAGATTTATGGTCTCTTTTTCGACGCCCATCCAGAGTAATTAGCACATATGTTCTAAATAGATGATAGTTTTGTGAGCAATAAAGCAATTACCCATCGTTGGAGCTGACAGTTCCTCCAACTAAACTCCAACCAGCAGCTAATTGGAAAAGTCATTTCAGCTCCATTGTCTGCAATTAGTCCTGCTAAACTACTACACCCCAACTAGCTGGTTTGAGGTTAATTTATTCAATGTTGTATTTGCACGGACGAACCATTGCTACGAAGGGACTTGCCTTTTGCCCCCACCAGACTTCGCACTGGGACTAGAGGAGCAGGTGGGAGAGAGGCCAATGTTTGGGGGTCAGGATGGTTCCCAGGGGAGGAAGCGCCTGGCCGGGCCTCAGCTTCAAGGTCAGTGTCCAGCGCACTAAGCGCTGCCGCCGACAGAGAAAGCCATTGTTTCTCCTGCTGGGCAGTAACTGAAAGAAACTGCTCAGTTCTCAGTTTGTGCTACCAAAAGCTGAGTGTTAAAAAAAAAAAAAAAAAAAAAAACAGCATAGAGGAGGTGACTGGGTTCTAAGGGCACACCTTCCCTGCTGCACACCCAGCGTGACCCTGGGCCACCTAACTGTCCCTGAAGGGTAAAAGTAGACTCAGACTCCAAAACAGCAAAACCCCGAGCCCTCTTCCAAGTCGGGGGAGACGGATCTTTCAGGTCTTTCAATTCTCGGAGTGGCTGGTGAAAGAAAAGACTAGAAAGGTCAGGCAGACTAGAAAGCCCTGCTTCTGCCTTCAGCCTCTCTGAGTGCAAAGTCCCCTTGAAACTGGTGGGTTGACAAGAATTCCTTTCTTCGCTTTTTCTTTTTCTTTTCCTTTCTTTCTTTCCTTACCTTTTTTCTTCTTTCCTTTCTAAAGTTAAGCCAAACAGGTCCCAAGATTTGTGCACAGTGAGTGGAAAAAATGTGTTAAACGTCGGTTTGACGCCCCACCGGAGCTTCCAAATATCCAGCGGCTGGGATTCTTCTACTTAATTTAATCTTTATTGGACAGGGCAGCTCCTACACTCCTATTCACCAGGAAACCCCGGGAAACAGATCCATTGGGGTTCAGAACTGAGGGCGGGAAGAAGAGTTAAAGAGGGATTAATCCTCTCCCACCCAACCTCGAACTTTGGAACTGTGATCTCCACTAGGCTGGGGTTAGGGGAGGGGGCCCAAGGTCCCAGCCCTGACAGCCAAGGGTCTCTGCAGTCTGGAGCAGGGGGTGGGGAGACTGCCAGGCTAGATGGGAACTTGTAGCCCTGGTAACCGAGTATTCCCTTAAAGGAATTTACATTCTGGGAGCTATTCGAATTTTACTTAGAAGAATATGAGATTGGGGGTTGGGGGCCAGAACGGTTTCTTAGGAAGTAAAGCCCAGTGCCTTCAGCCCTAGAAATCAAATGTCCTTTTCTTGATAGCCATTCATACCTAACAACCTGAGACTGTTTCTCCTTTATGAAGGACATGTAACAATGGCTAAGAAGACAATTCAAATAGTACTGTAGTCAATATGTGAGACTTACTATAACAATTCTCATTTCAAAACAAATTATAATCAGTTACTCAGCTTCAAAGATTTGAAAACATCTATAGCAAAAAAAAAAAAAAAGGCAAACTTTTAAACTGCCTAATGTCAGGCAGGCTCTTGTTTTCCAGTTATTTTTGTTTTAGCCAATTTAATTCCAATAAAAAAACAAAAAAAAATTACTGGGGAGAAATTGAAAGTAATGGTCTCATCTTACCCCATCATTTCCCACCTGTCATACACCTTCTACCCTCTAAAGAGAAATTCTCCTGTCAGTGTGGCTTCCAGTTGAAAGTGGAAAGGAAATAAGATGTCTTCACTAAAAGACTGCTCATCGTGTTCTCAATTACTTGCTTTTTTTTTTCAGGACTTAAATATGACATCCTAGAGAGTGGGTGGGGGGGGGGGGCTAAAAAAAGGAATCAGCTGACACTATCACCTGGACTTGGTAGAGAATCCTAATGTGTGGATGCATACTTATGTGTAAGTGCAAAAAAATAAAAACCCACCCAAATCCAGAATGTATGGGACACATTTATGTAAACATCCTTACACTCCCCAAAATCTCTAAGCACATGTGTACAGAGATGTAGTCCTATGCAAGTTCAGCTAGCTGTCTACACACATGTATTCGCTCCTGGAGTAAAGGCATTTTCATTGCTCCCCATAGTTTCTTTCCATTAAGGGCGATTAGATGATGTCTATTCAAAGTTGCTGATCCAGAGAGAAAATAAGAGTAGATAAAAGGAGATTTCAAGTGACCTCCTCGTCCCTTTCACACCAACCTGAGCCCTAGAATAGCCAAGGATCAAGCAACACAAAAGCCCTGTCCTTTCTCTTTTCAGTTTCAGAAGATTTCATGCAAATGGTTAACAATAAAACATAGAACTATCACCAAGTTTGTTAGATCACGCATTGGAAATACTTTATTAACTCCTCCCACAGATGGGCTAGGTTTATTATCCACCTCTGAAGTGGGTAAATAAAATATACATAGCAAAACAGGGGATAATTATTTACTGCTCCATGTGGTTTGTATCAGTGGTGTACTATGCTGGTTGCTTTTTCATTTGAACTTTACCTAAAGCCCCTCTCCCCCACTAATGGAGGACACTGTAATAAACATATCTTTCCACTGACAGTTTAGAGAGAAATGTTAGGCTTTTATTTACATCAAACTTCTGATGGGTAAAACAGGATTGCAGCATGACCATAGTTACCGACAGATCTGCTGGCTCTGTGAGCCAATACTTTTCCACTACTTTGATTTACTTTATAGGCAGTGAAGAAAGTGGCATTGAAGACTTAAACATATTCCAGCAGCTTTTAATCAGTGAATGTCCAACTCAGATCTACTTCTGATGGGCTAATCTTGGAATAAAAGAAATAGGTGCTCTGACAGGTAATTATTAAGGGAAAGTATTACAGAGTGTAGTTAATTTTATTGCCAAGGTATTCTAACAAGTTTCAAACTTATTTCAAACTTGAATTTTCTTCTAAAGCCAAGTCATTTTTTGGAAGGAGAGCCACACAGTTCTTCTTCACTCAAGCCGGACATTTAAAACAAAGAAATACATTTCCTAACACAAAGTTTCCAGTTCTTAATTTTTGCATAAATGCATTCACATAGCTAAGGCTTGATTTTTACAAAAAGTAAATATTTGTCCCTGGTTTCCCTGGCGCGGACATGCTAGAAACTGTTGTCACTTTTCCTCCTACAAAAGGCTTGATTTGCATCCAAAGGTCAGCACTTGCTCTCCTGCCATTTTCCTGAGGCTACTCCTGGGCCCTCTAACTGGGAGCCCAAGCGAAAAAACGGGAAGTGCTTCCCTTATCTCTCTTGTCCAAAACACATGCTTTAACTGACCAGTCTGTGATAGAAAACTAAACTGCTTTTTAAGGTGAAGCACTTTTGTCTGGGCATTTCGACCCAAAGGTGACAAAGAAGCAGTACCTGGCCATACCAGTGTGCTAGTGAGTGCAGAAGCCTGCTGGATCCTTGGTTCAACTACACAGGCAGGCTGAGAGCAGGCAGTCCATCAGAAGTCTGACTCCCAACTTGGCCTTTCCACCCTTATTTTCACATTGACAAAGGCAGACCTTTTTACAGCTGGGCAGCCACAGTACAGACTGAGTTCAGTGTTGCAAGAAGGAGTGGTTTCAGACATAGGCAAGGCTTTTATTTGTTTGTTTGGGATTTTGTTTTTAAAACAATCACAAAACATTAGGCAGGCATTACTATGCCTCTCTTCACCCTTTTCTTCAAAAGATCTATGCAAGATCATTTTAAATACATCTTCAACTTCATTTTTCACAGCCTTAATCTCATACCAAGGGAGACTAATTGATTCGGCACCTTTAAAATCAGCTCTTTGGGAAAGGTCTGCAGTAAGATCAGAAGAACTGACCTTTCTCCCAATGATTGCAGGCATGTTCATTTCTCCAGATGGGCCTGATAAAACGGGGTTATTGCTGTTCTATGGTTTCTCAAAACAGAAGAGTACCATTTGTAACGATTTAGGGGATAGGGAACAGATACAGGAGAGAAGTTTCTACACGTATCTGGTCATTTGTAGGGGCTCTTGAACTAGATTGAGAAAACGTTTTTACAAGGCCACCGTTTTTCTTTTTTTCCAGTGTGATTTACCAAAAAAACCGAAACAAACGATCTGTTGAGTTTGGGGAAAGCAAAATACCAGTATCAAAGAGGTCAAGGGATTAGTGAAGAATGATTCCAGCCTTAGTGAAAAGAAAGATAGTGGGGAGGGGGGTTGTTCATCAACTAGAAAGTCTGCATGGATCTGGACTCTGGGGCCTGGAATGCAAGTCATGCTGTCTGTGAAGCCACTGCTTCTTTCCTTCTCCCACCAGGTCACAACTGTTATTGGCTGTCACACTAAAAGAGAGCAAGTGCTGTGTGGAAGGCGTTTAAAAAGTGAATAAGGCTGAGCTCTGATGCTAGCAATCCACAAGAGGTATAATAAGCCTGATTTCTCTCCCCAAATGGAGGGGTACCTTCTCGTGTCCCTTGGGGAGACACACTGGAGACTCTGTGCATTGAACTAAATATGAGGACCAGGAGGACAGAGGAGGGCTTTAGGAGGGAGGCCTGGGAGTCCAGGCTCTGGACTTCTGTCTACAGGGGCCTCATCAGGACAGAGACCTTGGAGAGGGCTGACTATATATGGCCACGACGCTGGCAGTCTCAAGGGGGCTGCTGAGACAAGGGCCACAGTGGGTCTGGATCCAGGAGCCAAGTCCACACGCTGAGACTAAAATTAGAGGCACCCTACCCCCCCCCCCAAAACAAGGGCTTGGCGGAGAAGGCAGGGAGAGAGATGTGGGAAAGAGGCTGAGTGGAAGAAAGACACAAATTCCAAATGGTTTTCTGCCCTTGCAGCTGAGCATGCCTGAAAATCCCGTGGGTGGATTTTTCACACTTTTGAGGACCTACCTGCTCCCGCAAAATATGATCACTTTTCTCTTAAGTGCCCTCCCCAACAACAACAGATACCATTAACTCCTGGTTGAGTGTGGGGCGCATCCAGCCTCAGGACCAGAGTGCCAGATTGAACTAGGGACAAACTACAGCCTCGCAGAGACAAAGCCCAAGCTCCCCCAGAACCTGAGCTGGGGGTGGGGTGTTGAGCCCGAGTGGAGGCGCTCTGCGGACGCGCAAAGGAGATCGGAGAAAGACAGGTCTAGAAGAGAAGCTGAGCCTAGAGTGCCACTTGGGCTGGAGTCCAAGAAGGGGGAAAGTCTTGGACTTCTAAAGTCCAAGAAGGGGAAAGCGCCTCTTCTCGAAAAGCTTCGGTTTCTTCTTGCCCTCTCTCACGACAGCAAGTTGGCGCATATGCCCTGCAAGAGCGGGATCTGTCCGCCTGCTTTGAAAACCCCAGGGTTTCCACGGCTCAGAGCACCATCTCCAACAGCCGCCCGCCCCCCCTTTCCGTAACTGAGGTCGGGGGTCGGGGGGGGGCGCCCCTCCCTCCCTTACTTCCGGAGAAGCAGAAGGCTTCGCTTGAAGCCACTCGAGGTCTCCACTTCTTTCCCAGCACCCCCCCTCCCGGGGCACGCCGGATCCCCCTGGGCCTCTTCCAAGTTTGGAAGCTCAGGGTAGGGGGGCCAGCGGGAAGAAGCCCCTTAGAGAGGGTGAGTGGGCCCCCACGGCTCTCGGGGAGCCGCCGCTCGTCCTTCGGCCCCGCCTTAGCCCCTAGCCCGACCGGCCAAGCCAAGGCCAAGGCAGCTCCGCGGGCTCCTTCCCGCGCCCACCCAGCCCTCGGGCGCGGCCCCCGGCGTCGGCTCCCCCCGCCCCTAGCGCCCGCCCCGCGCGCCCTCTGACGCAAACGCGCGCCCCTGCCCTTCGCGAGGAGAGCACGCTCATCAGTTTTAATTGCGGCTCTTCCTTTCATGCACTCAGGCTCAGTCCTCACCCCTGGGGGAGGTGACCCGCCCCGCCCCCGGCCCCGTCCCCTGGTTGCTGGGCTGACTGCAGATCTCGGGCTCTCTCGCCGCAGCAGCCGCGGGTTCTCCGATGGGGAGAGCGGCTTGGGGGTCCCTTTTAATTCGCGGACGCTCTCACCCACATCAAACAGGCAGCCATCGATCGCATTACATTAGGGGGATCCCGTTGCAAACGGCGTCCGCAGGTGGGCGGCGGGAGTCGAGCCCACCCGGGCCTGGCTGCAGCCGGGCAAGGCGCGGGCTACGCGCCGACTCCACCGCGGCTCCGGCTTGGCACCCGCCAAGGGGGGTTGGGGGGGTGGTGAGGGGCGGCGGCGCGGATTGCCCAACCTGTGGACCCTCCGCCCGCCCCCCTGGCTGGAGGCTCCGCAGCCTCTACCCGCCGGTGGGGGAGGAGGGTGGCGAATGGGGATGGGGGGGCAATCAGTTTTGAATCTGAACCGATGCTCGGTGGGGCGCAATCCTCAGTTCCAGGGCGGCGCCGCGGGCCGCGATCCCTGTTCTCCAAGCCGCCGCGGGACAGAGGCCGGGGGGAGGGCGACTCCGGAGCAGGCCCCCCCGCGGAAAGTTCTCGACCCTCCCCGGCTGGCTAGACCGAGGGCACCCTCCCCCCCCCCCCCCACCCCCAGCCTGCAGAACCCCTGCGAGCAATCGCTGCCTCCCGGCCTGTCCGCGTTGCAACAACCACCCCGAGTTCAAAAGAAACGATAATCATCGCGTTACTTGCCTGGTGGGGCAGAGATGGGCCGCCTCTGGCTTCTGGCGCCCAAGACTTCCGGTCCAGGGTCCGAGGCAGGCCGGGGCTGAGAGCCGGGCGTCCAGGCGGGGGAGCCTCCGGTTCCCTGGCGCTCGCTTCGCGCTGCCTCTTGAACTCGCTCCTTTCTCTCCAAGTTCTCTTTTCCTTCTCCCGGTCTCCCTCTCTCTCTGCCTGCTTCCTCTGCCCTCGACTGCCTGCCTTTGTACTCTCTGAGTAGGAACATTTAGAATTCATATGAGAAAACTCATTCTTTTGCTTCCTTCTTTCCTTCTTTTTTTTCTTTCCTTCCTTCCTTTTTTTTGGGGGGGGTGGTGGTTCTTTTAACCGTGTTCTCGTTTCACCTTTTAACTGACCAGGAGACTTGGGCGCGATTATTTGGGGAGACCAGAAAGGGCAAGGAGCCCTCGCCGATCCCCGGTCGCCTCCCCTGCAGCGTACAATGGGGCGGCTGCTTGCAGAGTGCATGGACTGTGTCCCTTCATTATTCGAACTGGAGGGGCTGCGGGGCGGCAGGGCGGGGGGGGGGCGCAAGACACGGAAAAACCTTTATTCTGCCCTTTCTCATCGTCGCTTGTCACTAAGCGGTCGCCGGGTTCCTGACTCTTAGTAGGACTGGAGAGAGACCGGGAAGCGCAAAACGCACCCCGAAGGCGCAGCGCTTCCCCCAAGCCCCCTCCCTGATGACATTTAAAGGGAGAACGAGTATTAAAACACACAAACCCTACCTCCGGCAATAACAGCGTGGCCTTTTTTTTACTCCCACCTTCACCTGAGGGCGTGTGGAGGCTCGGGGGTGCTGGAGCTGAGACAAACTTTGACGCTCTCCGGAGTCGAGGGGCGGCGGGCAGGCGCGCAGCTCCGCACCCCCCGGCGGCGGCGGGCGGCTGCTTTGTCAGTCGGCGCCGCTGCGCGCCCGCCTGAGCCTGCCTCGGGGAGCGATCACAGAACGAGGAGGTGGTGGGGTGGGGGGGGAAGATGCGAGTGTGCGATTGGAGAATATGTAACTAATAGAAGTATCATTTTCCCTCAGTACGATCTTTCAAGGAAGAAGGAGGAGGGAAAAAAAATCCATTGAAAGAATTTTCAAAGTGCTGTGTCTTGGTTTGCAGAAAAGGCACAGGGCTGCGTGCCGGGAGGAGGAGGCGGGGAGGAGGAGGGGACCCGACCGCGCGTCTCCGGGACGCGGCTCCCGTCCGCTAGGTGGCAGCCGGAGCCAGCGATTCCTGCAGGCCTCGCGGCGGGACCCGCTCCTCCCGCCCGGGCCTCCTCCGGCGACCAATCGCCTTTGGGAACGGGGGGTCTCTCCCCTCTTTCCCTCTCTCTGTCTGCCTCCCTCTGCCCCCTCCCTCTTCCCCTATCTCTCTCTCTCCCCGTCCTTTCTTCCCTCTCTCCCCCCTCCTCTCTCTCCTACCTTCCCCCTCTCCCATCCCCATCTGCATCCCTTCTCTCTCACCCCTTTTCCCCCCTTTTCCTGGGACTCGGACTCGGCCCGCACTGACCGCCCCCCCTCCCCGCAGCAATATGAGAACTTACTACTCTTTTATTAACAATTATTGGAGCGTTCTTTGGAGGTTAGAACAGCCTGAGGATATCAAAAAGGGGAAGGAAAAAAAGAAGAAGGAAAAATCGGGGTGGGGGGAGTTTATTTTAAACATCACCTTTGGGATGAAGAGGAACCATTGATTCGGACTGACTTGGGGGGCAATTTCTGCGAATTCCAGGAGTGCGTTTTGTCATAATTGAACCTTTCATTTCAAAACCAAAATATACGTTGGACCTAGGGGGAGAAAAAAAAAACTAGCGAGTCCCTACTTTGTTTCTTAAAGGAATAGAAAATGAGCAGAGTCTACTCTAGGGCTGTGCTTGTATGTGAAAAAAGAAAACAATACAAAGCCAGAATATTTCAGGACTCGTTAGCACGGTAAGAGTTTTAATTCCCACTTAAAATTTTCCTAACATTTCCAGTGATCGTCTTCATGCTCATAAAAGCTAAATTTAAAAACTTTTCAGAAGAAAACAAAATAATGTCTGATTCTCTTTTTTACCCATTGCAAGGCATTCTTCCCCTCGCCATCCCTTCCCCCTCTGGTGTTGGTGTATGTGTGTGTGTGCGTGTGTGTGTGTGTGTGTGACCATAGACGACCCATACTAATCAGGTCTCAGAGTAAATAGCAGCGCAGGGCGATCTCAATGTAAATTGCGCTTGTCAGAAGCACACACCACCCGCCCCCCCCCCCAACCTTTTTTCCTCCTCCCCTCGCCATCCCCGTCAGTAGGTAGCTGAGAGGGAGGGGAAAGAAAAAAAAAGAAAGAAAGAAAAAGAGGAGGGGGGAGGGGCTCTCCAACCAATGGCGTGCGGGAGGCTTGGCTAACCTTAGCCTCCCATTTTCTCTCCCCCCGATTCAGGGCTCTGACCAGTCAGTCGCCTTTGATTATCAGTTGCCAGCAGCCCTTCTCTTGGCTCCTTGACACGAGCTCCATATAAGGCAGCGATCTCCATAGAAACGTGTCAGTTTCAATAGTAGTGTCAAAGTTCACTATATACAGACATTCGCACAGATCCCCCTTTCGGAAACACTGCTCTGCGAGTCCTCCCGTTTAAACGCATTCAATTTTGGGGTCTCTCTCTCTTCCCCCTCTCTCTCTCTCTCTCCTCTCTCTCTCCTCCGCCTCTCTCTCTCTCAATCTCTCTTTCTCTCTCTTCTCTCCCCTTTCTCTTACATATTCTATTAGTTGTTTCCCCGGATTCTTCACTCTCTCCTTTTTCTCCCTCCTCCTCGTCTCTTTTACTCCATTCCTGCAGAAGAGTGAGGACTAAACTTAAAAAAAAAAAAAAAAAAAAGGAGAGAGAGAGAGGAGGAGGAAGCACCCCCTTCGTATTCTTCTTATCGTTATTTTATACATATATGATTTTTTTTTGGAGGGAGGGTGTTGGTTCCCGGCTGAAGAGCACTTATTTAAAATACTAAAAAAAGAACATTTTTGGGCGATCTCCAGGGTTTTTTTAACTAGCTCTGTGTGTTATAGCAGAAGAAGCAGAAGAAGGAGCAAGAAAGAGGAAAAGAAGAGGATTATTTATTCGACCTACTTTGGATGTCTCTCTCGCTTTTTTTTTTTTTTTTTTTTTTTTGCGCAATTCTTTTTCTTCTGATTTTGATTTTTTCTGTTCCGCTGTGAATTCGTCGCCGGCGTGAATTATCTCGTGTTTTTCTCCCCCTCCGTCACCTCCCGAAAGAAGAAGGCAGCGAGAGCCCGGCGCCACCGGTACAACAAAAAGAGCAAAGTGTGTGATCCTCCTCGCTGGCTGCCTCCCGCTCTCCAGCGCTGCCTTCCTGAATGGCTGGCTGCGTCCGGCCCTGGACCTGGCCGCCCGACACCAGCGCGCCCTGATCGCCGCCGGCCGCCTCGCCTCGCGCCCGGCTCGGGCTCACCGCGCTCCCCTCAATCCCGAGCCCAGCGAGGGCTCCCGCCGGGACAGCGGCGGCGGCGGCGGCGGCTGCGGCGCGGGCAGCCCCGATCCCCGGCTCGCGCTCCGACTGCGGCCCCGGCTCCAGCTCGGACTGCGGCCCGGGCCCCGGCTCCTCCAGCGGCGCTCGCCGCTGCAGCTGAGACAGCGGCTCCAGAGGCGCCTGCGGCCGCGACCTCCTCCTTCGCCGCCGCCGCCGCCGCCGCCGCCCTCGCCGGCTTCCTCTATGTCTGCTCTGCGGGCGCGCAGCGCGTAGCCCGAGCGGCCGGCCGGCCGGCGGGCGGGCAGGCGCCCGGCGCGGGTGAGCGAGTGTGTGTGCGAGTGTGTGTGCGTGTGTGTGTGTGCGCGGGGGTGCGGGCAAGGCGGAGGGTGAGTGTGTGCGCGCGCCGTGGCCCATGCCCGCCGCCCCCGGCGCTGCGCCCCGCGCCGCTCCCGGCTGCCGCCTGTGCCATTTCTGATTTTGCAACTTGGGGGAAGAAGAAAAAAGCGAGAGAAGGGAGCTTGCTCGCTGGGGGGGGGTGGGGTGGGGGGGGAAGGAGAGCGGGCCCCCCCAAGATCGGAGCGCGGGGGGGAGCGGGCGAGGGGAGCAGGGGTGTTGGGGGGGGAGCCTGAGAGCCTGGGGGGGCTGCAAAAAGAGAGAAAGAAAACAGCAGGAACCACAACAAAACGCCAGCAGGGCGGGCGGGCGCGCAGCAGCAGCAGCGGGGCGGCCGAGGCAGTAGCGGCGGCGGCGGCGGCGGCGGCGGCGGCGGCGGAGGCAGCAGCCGGTGCCCGGCTCGGGCTCGGCTCCCGCGACCCCGGGGCGCCGGGCGGGCCCCCCGCCCCCGCCCCCTCCCCCTTCCCCTTCCCCTTCCCCTCCCAGCGCGCCCGCGCGCCCCGCGGCCCTCGGCGAGCAGCTCGGCTCCCCCCCAGCGCTCCCCGGGCCCAAAGATATGGCAATGGTAGTTAGCAGCTGGCGAGATCCGCAGGACGACGTGGCCGGGGGCAACCCCGGCGGCCCCAACCCCGCAGCGCAGGCGGCCCGCGGCGGCGGCGGCGGCGCCGGCGAGCAGCAGCAGCAGCAGGCGGGCTCGGGCGCGCCGCACACGCCGCAGACCCCGGGCCAGCCCGGAGCGCCCGCCACCCCCGGCACGGCAGGGGACAAGGGCCAGGGCCCGCCCGGCTCGGGCCAGAGCCAGCAGCACATCGAGTGCGTGGTGTGCGGGGACAAGTCCAGCGGCAAGCACTACGGCCAGTTCACCTGCGAGGGCTGCAAAAGTTTCTTCAAGAGGAGCGTCCGCAGGAACTTAACTTACACATGCCGTGCCAACAGGAACTGTCCCATCGACCAGCACCACCGCAACCAGTGCCAGTACTGCCGCCTCAAGAAGTGCCTCAAAGTGGGCATGAGGCGGGAAGGTGAATATTTCTTCCGTGCTTTTTCTCCCGGAGCCTCGCCCGCCTCCCCGGCCCTCTTTCTTTCTCTCTCTCCCCCTCTCTCGCGGGGGTGGCTGCTGTCTGGGGCTGGGGCTCCTGCGGTCCCGGCCCGTCCCAGCTCCCCCCGGTCCCCGCAGCTTTCCTCCCCCGGCGTCTCCCCCACCCCACCCCCTACCCCCCACCCCAGCTCGCTGCCGCTGTCTCCCCCTCCCGGCCTGCGCTCGTCTCCCCGGCTTCTCCACCCCGCCCGCTGCCTGCTCGGGACGGTGCCCCTAGGATCGTGAGCTGTGCTGGAAAATCCCCTCCCTCTGTCTTGGATGTGCTCGGTGTGTGTCTCCTTCCCGCGTGTGCGTGAGGATGCTCGGAGCTGTGCTGGCATGAGCTTGGGGGAGGGCTGCTTACTGCCCCCAGAAAACTCTGTTTCTGTGGTTTGTGTGTTTTTGTTCTTTTTCATTCCCCTTTCCTCTCCACGTCTTCATTGCCCTTTATTTAAGATGGGGGAGGGCTGGAGGAGACTGGAGGATTCTGAACCATAGATCCCTGACTGCATCATCCTTTTGGAAGCTTAGCTTGGAAAAAGAGGAGTGAGATTTATTGCACTTGTAGGTCTAATTAGGAGGGAAGGGGGGGGGGGGGCGCTTCTGGCCTGTTCACTGGTTCCCTCTCCTCTCCACCGAGCTGGGGCCGCCTCCTCCAGAGCTGTGGCCTTGTTTTCACCCCTCTACTTTCAAAGGAAAGTTTGTGACTGAACCGTGCTTTCATAGTTGTGTCATTTTTTTTTTTAAAGCATGATACTCGTTTTATTTCTTCATCAAACTCCACCCTCTGTTTAAATACTGCATACAAATTACAATTTACAACGGCATTTACCGATCCTTCTGATTTGGCTATAATGCATAGACTGCAGCTGGCATGAGCTTCAGCATCATTTAATCCCTGTGTCGTATGACTTCGGTTTCTTTTAACACAAGTTTTGATGTTGTATTTAGATATGCTTCATGTTCATGTGGCAAGAAATGCAGCACTTTTCTTATAAATATATCTAGCCATTTACAGTTAAAGTTTATCTCCTGACAATCATTAAAGATGTCTTATAGTCAAATTAGCAAACCAGTCAATTTTGCAGAATGCAGATTACTCCTTCTTGTAATTGACTTTAAAATTATATTTTATATGCCACAAGAAAAGAAATTGAATTTCTTCAGATCTCAAAGAGCAGGCAAATATGACGACTTCATTTCTAGCTCCAGGGAGATTTTATAGGCATCTGAAGAAAAAAAAAAAAAAAACTTTGAATTGTACTCTCATTTAATTGAAAAATAACTGCCAAGTTCAAAACTATAATTAGAAAAAAGTATTCTAGCCAGTTATGTTTTAAGAGCTTAAATTGCATTGAGGCTTGCATTAAAATGAGAATCAGTGCAAACTTAAGGAAATAGTGTACAACCTGAAGTAAGAAAGCTACGTGTACATGGACATATCTATATTAATTTGTTGTGGGGGGAGAGTTCAGTAGCCCTAACTTTTCCTAAAGTTGTCTTTGTTTACATGGCAATTTAAAACGCTGGCACTGTTGAAGTAAAACATACACATAAAAAAAAAAAAAAAAACTTTGGTCAGCTTTAAGAACTCAAAGCATGCTTACGTTTTGCATTCAGATGGTTAATGAATCCAGTGTTTTTGCAGTTGCAAGCTCGTGCATTCACTGGGCAAAAGCTGGCTGCAGGTTGCTGTGGCACCTCACAGGACAGACATTAATTATATTTTCCACTTTTTTCCATAATGTTTGGCTACTGTAAGTTCAACTTCTTTCTTGATTTTTTTTTTTTTTCAATTTTCTGTTGCTCTTAACAGTGAGAACTTTGTGTGGGGCGATGGGGAGGAGGGGATGGGGAGGGGTGCAGGATACTTGTTTTCTATTCAAAAGTTGTAAGTTGTGAGTAGGGTATGTAACTTCTGTCTATTTTAAGGATAATCCCATAGCATTTTTAGAGAATATGGAAATATTTTGAACAAAACCTGCTTGCTTGTAAATGAAGAGGCAGCTAGGCATGTGCCTAGAACCACAACCTTTTCTCTGGTTTAGCCTGTTTTTTTTTTTTTGTTTGTTTTGTTTTACCCTGATTGGGTTCCTTCTGGAGGGGTGAGTGGGATGTCATTAATCTGCGTGTGACCTGGTGGTGGTCGAGGGGTTGGGGTGCACTTTCTCCGTCAGGCTGGGCTGGGGGGGAGCCCTTAACTCAGGCCTAGTTCTGGCCGGGTCTGGGGTGGCCAGGAGCGCCCGAGATGGCCGGGCAGACGGAGCCACGGAGCTGGAGGGTGTGGGCCGGGAGTGAAGGCCAGCGCCAAGGAAGATGCTCCGGGCGCTGGGGGCCGCGGGGACAAGCCTCCGCTTTGTCGGTGAGCTGCGGGGCGGCCCGGGCTGTTCGCAAGCCCCCTGGATGCACATTGCCTCTTTTCTCTCTTTCTTTTTGTCAGCGGTTCAGCGAGGAAGAATGCCTCCCACTCAACCCAATCCAGGCCAGTACGCACTCACCAACGGGGACCCCCTCAACGGCCACTGCTACCTGTCCGGCTACATCTCGCTGCTGCTGCGCGCGGAGCCCTACCCCACGTCGCGTTACGGCAGCCAGTGCATGCAGCCCAACAACATCATGGGCATCGAGAACATCTGCGAGCTGGCCGCGCGCCTGCTCTTCAGCGCCGTCGAGTGGGCCCGCAACATCCCCTTCTTCCCGGATCTGCAGATCACCGACCAGGTGTCCCTGCTCCGCCTGACCTGGAGCGAGCTGTTCGTGCTCAACGCAGCCCAGTGCTCCATGCCGCTGCACGTGGCGCCGCTGCTGGCCGCCGCCGGCCTGCACGCCTCGCCCATGTCCGCCGACCGCGTCGTGGCCTTCATGGACCACATCCGCATCTTCCAGGAGCAGGTGGAGAAGCTCAAGGCGCTGCACGTCGACTCGGCCGAGTACAGCTGCCTCAAAGCCATCGTGCTGTTCACGTCAGGTGAGGCTGCGGCCGCTGGGAGGGCCAGGCCGGCGCCGGGAGCGCCCGCCCGCCGGCCCCGCGCCGCGCCGCGGCTCTCGGGGCGGCCCGGGCCCTCGTCGGTCCGCGGGAGGCCGGGCCGGGCCCGCGCCCTACGGTGCCCGCGCGGGGGAAGCGGCCGGCGGCGCCGCTGCCATCTTGGGAGCGCGGCGGTGCGGGAGGCGAGTCGGCGCGGCTACGGGCCGCTCGGTGGCCCGGCCCGGCCCGGTCCGGCGGCCTGGAGCCCCGCGCGGGGCCGCGGCGGCTGCGGGCGCGTGTCTGGCCGGTTTGCGGGGGGGTGGCGGGGAGGCGGTGCCGTGGATCCGTCTGGCTGCGCGCGTGTGTGCGGTGTGGATGTGTGTGCGATGTGTGTGTGCGCGCGTGTGTGCCGGAGCTCGGCGTTTCTGGGGGAGGAGAGGGAAGGAACGGAACGTGGGAACGTGGCTTTCTCCTCTGCGTGGCACGCTCCCTGACTGTTTCCCGACACAGTGAGACACACACACACGGAGAGGTGGCAAGAGAAGAATCCGCGCAAATAAATCATAAATAATCCCGCTTTATGGCTGCCTGATTTTCCCTTATCGGAAACCATTCATGTTTGCAGTTGCTGAGGTTATTGAGGGTCGTAAAAAACGGATTCGATCTAAACAAGAAAGATAAAAAACAAAAGCGATGCCGGAGAACCCGCAAGTATGCGAGGATTCCCGCCCGGGAGATAAATCTCATAGCCCATGCGAAGCGCACGAACGCTGAAAATTTAACAGAGTGCCTTAAAAATATCAAATTAAATGTAGGCAATGGTAACATGCATGTTAACAATTTCTCTTATGATAGATGGTTCAAATTAACTTCCAGGAAAGTGCATTAGCGTAGCCTTTGAAGGCTCTTGCCTGAGCCTCTGAGAACACTGCCCCCCTTTTATTATTGTAACCTGCGAGAGGGAAACATATAAACACCCAGGACAGCAGGTAATGGGGGGAAATATAAACAAAGCCAGAAAGGACGCTGGTGGGGAACAGAGTTGCTCAGACTGGGTCTCTGGCCTTGCCCACTGTGAATAGAGTTAGCTGCCGTTTTTACCACCATTATTGGCGCTATTGTTTTTAATTCCTCCATTCAGAGAACAAATAAACCATCCTAATAAATCTATCCTAGAGCCAGGACCTCCAAAGGCCAAATTAGAACCATTCTTGAGCAGGGATGGCAAAACCCCTCTCCCAAGGCCTTGCTGAACAGTAAGCAGTGGTATAATCTATCAATATTTCCTGGCTTTCATGCGTGAAGAATCGTATTTACATTGTATTAAAATGACTCTTAAATTTGCACAATATTGTAATGTAGCAAATGTAGTATTAATATCGATCTGAACAGCAGATAATTTATTTAGACAAGAGCATCTCATTTGTATGCAGGGTGGCCCGAGCCGTGGACTTGGACTGCCCCCCTTTTACTTTCAGTGCAAATGCAGGTCTGCTAGTGGGAGAGGGAGTTATTCTTTGCAAGAGGATAAAGTGAGAACCTTAAAACAAATGGAAGATTTATTGAATCGCCTCCTCGGTGTTTGAATGCATTTTATCTTAATAAGTCTTCTTGATGGAAACGTGTTTTTCAAAAGTGACAAAGAGCCTGGGAAGTAGCGACCCGGCTGCTTTAGTTCTGGCAGGCCTAGGGCCTGGCTGGCTCTCCACTACCCAGCTCTTTAGCCAAATTAATCAGGAAGCAAGCCAGTGTCGGGGAAGCTGGGGTTTTAAAATCTCACCCAGTGAGGTGTCTTGAAGCAGAAATGTGACTTGGAGCTGGACAGAGGTCTTCTCAAGCAAAGTACCCCTCCCTTTTCCTTGTCCCCCGCTAAGGTTCTTTGAACCCCCTTGACTTTTCTGATCTCCTGCCCTTTCCCAGAGAGAGGCAAGGACCGTGCAGGCTGCAGGGAAGATTGTGGAATTATTCATGCTTTTCTTTCAACTTTCCATCCTAAAATGTCCCTGTGAAAAGTCTTCCTTTAAAAAAAAAAAAGTTTTCCCAAAGCCATTTCTTAAACTAAGTCTTCAAGGTGCAAGAGAGGCCAAGAAGTGAACAATGACATTATTTTGTTGGAAAAATTGCAAGAAGACTATCTGAAAATGGAAATAGAGCTGTCAGTAGTAATTCACCCCCCCTCCTCCATATAACACATTTCCACTTTTGACTAAACTTGTTTTGATTGCTAGCCAGAAGGGAATTCATGGGAAGCCTTCTCAAAGTCATCCAACTTTTAAGCAAACTTTGAATGATGGAAAAGACAGTTTTAGACATATTGTCCAACGAGGTTTGCTCCGGCTAAGTATTTGAAGCTGGCACGGGGGTTCCCTGTGGTGGTTTTCACATTTGGCCTCCGGATGGTATGTTTAATCCTTAATATTCTGGAAGGCATCCAAGGACTAGGTCATGACCTGAACTTACTTTTTTTTAAAAAAATTCATTAATTCATACACCTAAATATTCTCTCAAATAAATGAGACTTTCCCTGAAAGGAGCCATCTAGTTAACATAAATACAATAAATCCATTTTCAGCACAATAATAACTTTGATTTCTAGTTATGGCAGCTGATTACATCTATATTTCCTGAACACTAAACTCTTCTGAATGCACAACATGAAATACATTCTCTGCACTACAAAGGCTAAGCTGGGGAGGCCTGAGCGGTAATGGTTATTTATTTACATAATTTCTTTTCCATACACTGTAGAAGAAATATCGAGGGTTCCCACATTGACACTCCCATATAAAAAGCGAGACATGGATTTTGCACATTCTGCCTCCTTTTCTTATCTGGGGATAAGTTTACACTCACGGAGTGTAAACATATACTGGATCTCACCCCCTGCTCACCTAGTTTTGCTACCACAACCACCTACTTGGTCTGAGAGCTCACACTTGTCACTCCACAGTTGGGGGAATCCTGAGGCAGAAATATCTGGAGTAGGAATGAATATCTAGAGTGGGAAGCCGGGCCCAGCCTAGGGCTCCTGCCCCGGAGGAGGCCACAGTGCTGGTTGGCTGGCACTTCGAAGCAGGGGCCCAGCTACAGGTATCCTGCCTTCAAAGCAGGAAAGAACTCCGACAAGGAAGCCAATGCAGGGCCCTGGAATGCCTTTCTAACTCCCTTGGAGTTGCCTGGCTGGGGGACCTTGCACGCTGGGGGCCCTAAGTGTAAATATCAGATACACACTTTACAGATCCGAAGAGATGCCATGTGGGTCTTTAAAAAAAAAAAAAAAAAGAATCTGCTGGGGTGCCAGTGAGTCTCTTGCATGCTGCATTCTCTGAGGCTGAGTGGGATCCTGTGCCATAAGGGGCAGATAAAGCCTGTGAAGCAAGATATATGTAAATATGAGTCTGCCCAGGGGTCATAGAGCAGGATCAGGTTAGCCTGCAGAGCCAAGGGCAGACCTCAGCGTCCCCTCTCCAAGCACTGACGCACCAAAGTGCTCCTGCCCCTAGCCTGCTAGCCATAAAATCTCCCTGACTTCCCAAGTCAGGCTAGTGTGGATGCAACCCGAATGGCTGGCTAGAGTCATTAGACATCTGAGAGGACCCCAATCTGGATCCGGGGTCAAAGGAGACCTGCCTCAGAAGTTCTTGAATTATCACTAGTTTTATTTGTATTTTTGCTCAAGGCCATAGCCTTGTAGATGAAGGTGTTAGAATGCTTTGTAAGTCCCAGTTCTTGAAATAGAGACATAAAGCTCAAGAAACTCAGACACGGGTTCTGCTTTGAATCATTTGCTGTATCTTCTTTAGGTTACCCTTGCCCTTTCACAATTAGATGGTGTCCTTTGGGGGGCAGGCATCGCCATGCATGCATTTCTTCCCAGATCTATCTATATATTAGCAAACTCCGCCTTTGATCTCTAGTCAACCTCCTGACTGGCTAAGGGTTCCTCTGTGATCTTCCTGTTTTTTAAAATATTTATTATTAATACAAGAAACAACATGGGTGTTTGAGCTAGGAGAAGAAGCCTTCGCTTCCTCTGATTCCACCTTCCCCTCCACTGGTTTGCCTCTAGTTAGTTGATACAGTATAAGCAGCTGTCTCGAAATATTTTTAGTAGACCAAGAAGAGCCCCTGGTTGACATGAGATTAAACACACAGGTTTTCAGACATTTTCTTGCATATAGGTGCATTTTTCTCTCTTAGTCCTGCGACAGGAAGCCTGTCTCCCCAAATCCTCCTTCAACACCCACCTCCCAGTTCTCAAGCAGCAGCAGCAGCTGCTGCCCCCAGCCCAGCTTTGTGTCTGATGGCGGAAGTTGTCTCCTTTCTGCAGCCTGGAGTAACTAAGCCATATTCCTTCTGATTATTATACAGCGTACAGAGATGTGACCAGTTTTCAATTACTTGATCTAAGGCACTGATAGAAGTGTTCACCCTCAACAAGGATTTGCTGCAGACTTCTTGCTTGCATAGATAGTGGACCGCAAATCCTATCTTGCTAAAGCCTGGGCTTGATCTGATTGCAGGCACTGCCAGCCTCTGACTCCTTAGCTCCCCCCCCCCCCCCCCCATGCTCTGTGCATCACACAATCTAGGTTTTCCTGCTGGGGGTCGTTTGGGTTTGAGAGAGGGACTCCCAAGAAGTGTTTTAGAGCCGCCTCCAGGCTGCATATTTCTTCAGGGCTCCTGGACACCCCTAAAATCCGGGGCAAAGGGGGCAGAAGTCCTTCCTTTAATGAGCACAGTGGAAAAGATGCTCCCCTGCAGGCGGAGGCCAGGTTGCTCCGCGCGGCAAACATGGCTCCAGCATCGTACATTATTTAACCCAAAGGTGAAAGAGGAAACACAAAGGAACTAGACAGTGTGTGTCTGCAAAGTGTGCGCTCCACTCTTCAGCTCCCCTGAGCTCGGTGGGGGTTTGATTTATATTTTTATTGCTCTTGGGGGCGGTGCGGGGTGGGGGGGTTAGGAAATAGGGAAGAAGGAGTAGGGAGCCACGGGGAGGATTTTTTTCTTTTGCCTGCAATTTGTTTTTTTTTTCCCCCTTTGCTTCTTATTTTTAAAAAAAAGTGGAATGGCGTGTTGCTTGTGACCTTGCTGGTGGCTGACCTAACCGTGTGCCCCCTCCCCTGGTCTCTCCTTGCGGTGGCCGCGCGGGCAGATGCGTGTGGCCTGTCGGATGCGGCCCACATCGAAAGCCTGCAAGAGAAGTCGCAGTGCGCGCTGGAGGAGTACGTGAGGAGCCAGTACCCTAACCAGCCCAGCCGCTTCGGCAAACTGCTGCTGCGGCTGCCCTCGCTGCGCACCGTGTCGTCCTCGGTCATCGAGCAGCTCTTCTTCGTCCGTTTGGTAGGTAAAACCCCCATCGAAACTCTCATCCGCGACATGCTACTATCCGGGAGCAGCTTCAACTGGCCTTACATGTCCATCCAGTGCTCCTAGACCTTGGGCGCTTCCCACCTGCCCCCAGCCCCTAGAGACTCACAGCACCGGCGGGGGGCCGTGGACTCCAAAGCCGCGGAGGCACCAGGCGGCCGATGCAGGGTGCGGCGGGGCCGGGCAGGGGGGAGGAGGGCCGGGGGGCGACAGGAGCCGCCCACCGCGCAGACAGGCAAACCGAAGCTGCAACCCTGGAGGAAAAAAAAAAGACTCTTTTTAGTATCAGATCCGGGAACACGTTGGAAAGGAAAGAAAACAGGCCCTTGTGTCTGGTGAGAAAAAGAAAACTAATTTGGGAAGAGAGGACCATGAAAATTTTAATAAAACAGAAGGAAACCAATGGACCTTCCAGGATTTATTGTGGACGGTTGTGGATATATACTGTACAGAAAACAACACCCATGGAAGTGGACCGAATCCTATGTAGAAACAGACACACACAGACACACACACCACACACACACAGACATTGTTATTCATTTTGTAAAATACTAGTCTTTATTTTCATTTTTTTGTAAAATTTAAACATCGTATGCACATAAAAAAAAGAAACAAGAATTAGGGGAAAATAACATTTTCCAAATAATTATAAAAAAAATTGTCCTGTGTCTATGTATCTATATCTGTTTTGTATTTTTTTCTGGTTCCAAACCAGATTTCCTGTGATTCTATACTAATAATTTTTGATATAACCCTTTGCTTCTTATAATGAGTGCGATATATGTTGTCGAGGCTGTTCTTCAAGAATTAAAATCGAAGTGAAAATTTAAACAAAAAATAAAAAGAATTTAGCAAAACCCATGTGTCTGGTTGCTTGACAGATGTCATCAGTGCAAGAGAACCCTCCAATTAATTTCCACTCCAATTATTATTAGAATGGGGGGGAGAAACTTTAAGGTCCATTACCAAGTTGGCTAGATTTATTTCCTAAAACCAAGCAGCTGCTTTGGGATTGTAAATGTAGAGGACCAGGCTCTGCGTGGGACAGAGTGGGCAGGGAGAGCAGCCTTTGGTGCGGGTGCGGGCAGCAGCCATCGTGACCTTGTAGGTGGTGGACAGCCAGCTCCCAGCGGGCTGGGAGGCTGGGACAGATCTGGTCCCCATAGGATCGAGTCTCTGCCGCCACCTTCAGCCTCTGCAGGTGGGAACGTGCCTGGCTGGAGAGGCATGGGACCCTGGACAAAGGGGTTTCAGGATGGAAAGATGCCTCTGCGCTTGGCTGTGACTACAGGGTCAGCCTCTTCCTAGCTCTTCTCTAGAGAGAAGTGGGGTCTCAGCTGGGAGCCCTGGCTTTGCTCCCCCTATGGTTTGCTAAAGAGCTGGCTATGCTTTGCCCGCCACTCCAGACCCGGTGACAGGGGTTCCCTGGAGGGCCCTCCAAGCTCCACTGGGCATCTGGAAGGGCCCCCTGTGGCACTTAGATGTGTGGATCTGGAACCTGGGGGTCCGGGAACTGGACTGGAGTAGCTGATTTTTTCAAGAAGCTGCATTGGAGTCCTAGTGGTCTTTTCAGGGCAGAAACCTCCTGCTGAGGCCTCTCCTTGGGAGGCGAGGGAGGGTGCTCTCTGTAACAGCTTTCAGAGCACGAATGTTTTATAGGATCCGAGTTGGCACTGCAAGAACACACATAGCCAAGGGAGCTTTTTCTTAATGTATTAATAAAGCCAGGTCTTTTAAAGTAACACCTTTTGGCTTCTCCCCCAGCCCCAAACAGCCATGGATGAGGCCAAAGCTATACTTTCAGAAGTCAGTGGCAAAGTTCGCTCTCAGTTCGCTGTCTAGAAGTCTCCAGGTGGCTCCAGTCTACCTAAAGTTTTAATATTCCGGGTGCGGTGCAGCCTGGCACCACTTTCTGTGAAGCAGCCCCTTCAGGTCCACCTGTGGACTGGCCTGAGCCCTGGGACAGTTAGACTGATGAGGTGTGTGGGGTGTGGAAAGACCCCCTTGGGCCACTGGGCCCCTCCTGCCTTCCTGCAGGTCCCACCCAGCTCTGGGCCTTATCCTTTGCACCACACCCAGGGACAATGTTTTGGGGGCCTAGGCTGAATTGTTTACAGGTTGGGCACCCAAGGCAGGAGGGGTGTGGGAAGAACTCATATTCAACTGCGGACCACCTCCCAGGAAGTCTCAGGGGGCCTTCCTGGGGGCACTGCTGGGGGCGGGGGAGGGGAGCTGAGCTGCCTCCAAGCTCTCACCCATCTTCCCTGCCTTTCTTGAAATAAGATGTAAATATATTCATTACAGTGTGATCCCTCTGATGAAAACAGATAAACATTTTCCTAGGTCAGAAACATATTTTTCAATTAATTTCAATATGGAGGTACAAGGCACCCAGTGTGGGACTGGTCCGGGAAACCAAGGTCCGTGTGTCGGAAGCACTTGTTCCAGGGGCCCGGGGGTGACAGTACTAACTTGGCTCCTGCTGGACAGGGCCAGGAACATTGCCTCCAGCCAGGGGGATCACAGGGGCCTTTCTAAATAACCCTGGGCCTAAACTGGGCGGGGGCAGGTGGGCAGAGGACCAGCACAGCAAAGGGAAAAAGCTGGCCTTCCTGGGGTCTCAAAGAGCCCCTCACAGGCTTGGTCTAGGAACCTGGAGGCTCCGGGGGCTCCGCTCGGTTCTCAAGCAGCCCCTCCTGGGGGCTGCAGGTAGGGGGTTTCGATCTGCCGTCTCCTGGGTGGCTGGGGTGGTCCCCGCCTGCATTAGACACACGGAGACATCTTGAGAGGTCTCTGTATCTCAACCAGAGACATAGAGCCTCCTGAGGACTCCGGGGTCCTGTGGGCGACCCCACCCCACCGCCGCAGAGCCGGACAGGGGGTGCGCAGTCCACTCCTTGAGGCTTTCAACTCTCAGGGCGCGCGTGGTCCGGCCGCACGAACCTGTTCGCAGTGAGGGAAGGTTTAGGAACTGAGACGGAGGCATCTAAGCCACCGCCTGAGGCTTCCGACGACCAGGAAGCCTTGTCTCTGCTCCCATCCTTGGCCCAGCTGACCAGTGGCCGGCGGGGGGCGGGGGTTTCGGGGAGTTGTTAAGGGATGCGGGGCGGAGGGTGGGGAGGTAAGGGCCGGTCGCCCTGCGGGGGAGCAGCCCAAGAAAGGCCGGGGTGGCCTTGCCCTGGATCCTGGATGTCCTCAGACACTGGGAGCCGTTGGGCAGAAGGCCGCCTGGACCGGGGGCGTCTCTACCTTGGGTGGCCGCCTGGAGGCCCCTGAGCAGCGAGCGGCGTTGGAGCAAAAGGCGCCAGGGGGAGCCCTGGGCCCCGGGTGTGAGGCCCGCGGGCAGGTGTAGGCCAGACTGGCCGCTGGGGGTGCCCGGCGAGCGGAGCTGGTCTCACTGGGGGGCGTGGGGGGTGTTGTAGAACCAACAGCATCCCCCTCCCCGCCCCAGAGCCAGAGGAAAGCCATCTTAACAGGTGGAGAGCGGCCCACACAGGGTGACTTCCTTCTGGAAATTACCTGTGACATCTAAAAGCCAAGCGTTCCCTTTTCTAACCCAAACACTTGCTGGGTGATTGAGAATCTGAAGGGCCTTTGAAGTCGGTTTAAGCTACTTTAGCCACCCAACTTTGCTGAAAACATCAAAAAACGGCTGTCTTGGGGCTGGCTCTCCTCCAGGAATCTCTAGGGCCCCGGGGCTGCGCCCCCATCCGCCGTGGAAGGACAAGGACGGGCCCAAGGGAGTTAAAATCTGACCTTTGCCCCCAACACGCACAACTCAACCTGCGACCAGGCCTGGCCGAAAGCCCTGGGGAGGGGATGCGCCCACCCCACCAGGACCACCTAGGGCTTCCGGAACTCTGCCCCTCGGGGGCTTCAGCTTCACAGGTCTCTATCGGCTGCAAAGGGGGTCGGTCCGTTCCTGGAAGCCCCTCGGGCCAACTCTGCGCCAGGAGCGCCGGGGATCTGCAGTCTCCCTGCACCCAAAGCTACCTGAGCTAGTCTGCTTGAAACAGGCAAAAGTTGATTTTTAATTATTTTTTGAATCCTCCTCCTCCGCCTCCGCTGGTAGGCAGTCCTTCTATCTCCTAGAGCAGCAGCATCACCTCGTAAGCTCCTCGATGTCTCAGAACACATCACCTGAACGTCTCCTCAGTGGGAAACCACGAAGTGTTGGGGAGGGGATTGCGGGGAAACCCAAGTGGGGAACTAATAAAACTCTTGTTAAAGGGCCTGCTCGGGATCCGTGGCGTCACTGGGCCTTTTGCTCGGAAAGCCAAAGAGTTGTATTCCTAAATGAGTTAAAGACCCATTTACCTCTGTCGTGTTCTATTCATCAAGCCCCAAGTTGAGAGTTCCTAACATGAAACTATTTGTTTGCTTACACAACCAGCTGGGCGCAATTTCACGTCTGAGATATCTATCTGAAAGCGCCCCTCATTTATTATCTCTCCTTGTCAGCGAATCCATTTTCCAGCTCCCCCTCCCCCCTTTGGACTTTATTTATTTATTTAGGGGGTTGGGGGGGGGGACTCCTTTGCCTGGGAGGACCTGGGTCTGGAAGGCTCCCAGGGGAGTGGCCGCTCCTACCCGGTTTCTGCGTGGACCAGGATCCGGGGAAGGCGCGCTCGCCGCCACCGCTGACCCCGGCGGCCGGCGGGTGGGGTGGGCCCGCCCGGAGACGACAGAGCTGCCTTTCTGCCTGGATGTCCTCCCCGCTAGCTCGTCCCAGAGTCAGCCACAACCACCTGTGCGAGGCAGGGGTGGGCGGAGGCCGGCCCGGGGAGTTCACGAGCCTCTTTCCCGGAGTGGGGGGCCCGAGACACGAGATACGATCCGGATTTGAGAGATGCTTTACTCAAAGCCTCACCTAGTCCCGTGGGGCCAATTTCTTCTCCGGGGGCCCCGGAGCGCGGAGTGAGTAACCAAGATGTAAATAGTTGTGTGATGGGCTGGGGGAGGAGGTGCGGGGTGGGGGTGGGGGGGCAGCAGCGCATTTATTGTGTGTACTGAGGGAAGAAGGCTGCACGTGGTTTCAATTTTGAAGCACAAAGAAATAACAGGCAATGCAGAAAATAGGTTTATGAATGTAATTGAGAGGAAAGAAAACAACACGGTGCAAGGTTGCACACTCGGTTGACCACCCCTCGCCTTCTCGTCTACCCCAATTTTGAGCAATCCGGGATCATGGGAATGGAGTGGGTCCAGGCAGTTGGAACCAGCTGACAAGGCAACCACTGAAGGAGATCACGGTGATGGGTGGATAATGTGTCTATCCATCTCCTAGCCGGCTGAGGCCTCCTCCAACCAAGCTGAGAGAAAGAGATCAAATCCCCAAGCCCAACGTACCAAAGAGCCCCAGTAGTAACTGTGGAAAGGAGAAAGGGGTGTCTGTAACCCAGAGGAGGGAGGAAGAGAGAGAGATAGCCAGGGATTTCTTTAAGACAGATCAGGCTGGCCTCTGCAAGCTATCCTATTGTGTTGATTTAGGAAGACATTTGCTGTATATAACGTTTAAGGCTGATAATATCATTGCACAGCCAGATAAATAAAGCGTTGGCCCAACAGTGGGGTCAGCGATCGATCTCTAGGCTCAGAGGAAAAAGGAGAGAGACAGGGTCGTGCACGAGCCTCTGTCTGTATGCCTGTCAGTCGGCATGCTTGAGCCTGAGTGTGTGTGAGCGTGAGGGTGTGCGAGAGAGAACCGAGGCTTCAGCTGGCCAAGAGGCTCATTAGCATTCCTAACCCATGGACCTGCGCTGACAACTAACAGAGATATCCCGCTCACCACCAGGCCTCCTCTCCTTTTGTCTTCAGATCTGGAGGAGAAAAAGATTTCTCAGTGCAAGCTGGAGCCTGAACTTACATTTGGTTGTTGGAGATTCTGGGTATTAAAAGAAAAGAAAAGATCCTAGGATCTCGCCTGGTCTTTTACTCTGCTTTTAGAAACTTCCTTCCTCAAGAAGGAAACTTTCTTACTTTTCTCTCTCAAAGTGTAATAGGCTTGTTGAAACTCCAAGCTTAAATGAGACAGAAAATCCTCTGAAAAATATTTTGCCTTTTCTCCTTGTTGACACGCAGAGAGGTAGATGTTTATATGTTTGGCTCACAGACACATGTAAAGCTGGTACTTGTAGTTAAAAGATTTCTAGACTATAGCAACGAGGGCTTGTTTGAGCTTTTTGTTTCTCTTCTTTCTTCAGCTTGCTGTTGTGTTTCTTTTTAACAATGAAATTCATTTTATTTTCTATAATAAATACTCCGCTTATTACTTTATCGCTCTTCGTTGTTTAAATGAACTTCTTTCAAGATTAAATAGGATCTAGTTTCTGTATAAATTATCAGAAATAAGCAATTTTAGAGGTCTCCACTATTTTAAGAAACATTTAAAAATAATATTCATTCAAGCAATTTTAATCACCTTACACCTATTTGGGAGAAAAGTGTATTTTTACCATATTTCACAGGGATAAATATGTATCCACTTTGCTTTCGTAGATCCTCTGCCTTGAACTACCATCAAAGGAGGCAGATAGTGTACAAATTATCCCATGTTGACAGATGTTTGTCACTTAGTAACTTCTTTCCAAGTTTTTTTCCCCTCCCCTAAGCCTTCTTTCTAGCTTGCTTTGTTGTTTTAAAATATGCATGTCTCTCACTGGAATGCCAGTCACGAGTGCAAACTTTGTGTCCAACCTCCCACATGAAATGATCCTTTTAGAGGGAACTTGATATGTCTCAATCTGCACTTCACTCAAAGCCTCTGAGTACCGGCCACTCACTCACTGGTCCTGGCTCCAAAGTAACTCAGCAGAAACGAGTTTCCTACTAAAAAATCCCCTCGAATGTCTCCCAGGGAAGAAATATAGCTCCTATAATTAAAGGAGGCAACGGCCAGAGGGGGAATGCAGCCGGCAGCCCAAAAAAAAAGTAAGAGTTTTATTTATTTGCTGATTGAACTTGTGTTGTCATGACCAGCAGGTTTCTCCACACTGGAACTCCTGAAGGTGTGTGCACAGGAGAGAGAGGTGAAGAGGAAGGGGAAGGGAAAGATGACATAGAATAGGAAGAATGAAACGAAGAGGACAACTGGGGAAAGAGAAAAATGATCTGTGGGACAGTGTAGGGAAATTTCTTTGCACAGGCTTTGAGTGAAAGCTTGTAGTGAGGAATATGGGGGGGGGGCCCTCCGAGGAGATGAAGGGGTAATTATGGTAAATTCTTGAAAGCAGGATATCATCAGGAAAAGGAGGACTCTCACCGTTTTACCTAGAAAAGTAATGTGACAGCAGGAAAATTATTAGCTGTGCTGTGTGTGGCGGTTTCGGTATGTGGGGGGTGGAATTATGAAGAGAGGAACCACAGAGGAGGGAACGAAGTTCCAGGACTCCAAACAGAAGTGTCAGGGAACCAGAAGCCCTCCACCCTCCTTGGCAAAAGTTGCCTAGGAGGTGTGGATGTGAAAGCTACTCTAGAAGACATCATCTTTGCATCTTCTTTTTTTAATTGGTTTCATCAATTGGCGCTCATTCTGGCCTCAGACCTGCTTCCAGGATGATTCAGCCCCTGAGATGAAGAACACCTCCCAATCTCTTGGACCACCCCCCACAAGCTCCAAATCAAAAAGAGTACTCAGCCTGAGCAGCTCATTTCTATTAAAAAGGCAAAACTTGAGCACTGATGAAAAACAGATGAATTTGTTTTCCTCCCTCTCTCTCTGAAACAGTTACTCTCTTCTACTGATGTGAAGTGACGTCAGCAAGGCCTGTCCTATCCCCTTGGAGAGAAGGGAGTGAGGAGGAGGGGATGGAAGGAGGGAGCTGGGAGAAAGAGCTAAAGAAAAAGAGAAAAAGCAAACCGGAGGAAGAGAGGACCGCGCAGGGGGTGGGAAGGACAGCATGGGCAAGAGTCTTCTACACTGGGGGCCCCAGTCCCACCAACAGTGGGCAAAACAATGCTGGCGAACCCCAATGCTGGGGGGGGGGGGGTTGATAGAACACCTTTCTTTCCTCTCCCGCGATCTACATATTCTAACATATGGAAAGCTTACAGGCCCTGTGCACTTATAGAAGCCGATAATGCATTAGCTCTCAGCAATATTTACAGCACCACTTTTAATACACACCAGATGGTTCGCGACTGTGCCGCCCCAGCCAGCTCACTCCTCGATTTTACTCGGCGGCACTTTGTTGCAATTACGCTCCATGCTGAGACCAATTTTATTGGTGACCTATTTTTCATATTTTGTAGCATTTTATGTTTAAAAAAAAAAAAACCACCTCTTCTCTGGCCTTTTTGTAAAGGGCAGCGTGCAGGAAGGGAGAGCTTAGGAGGACGGCGGGACTGTCTAGGTGGATATTAATATTTATCATGATGTTCCATACCTCGGGTTTAAGTGAGTCAACCGGATAGACATAAGTACTCCGGTCATTATGTTTGTTCACTCACCCCCCTGTTTGTCAGACCCCCACGGACTGTCTACACGGCGCGCTTGCCTCCGAGTCAATACATCCGACCATAAATATTGTATTCCATTAATTATCACGCCACTGGCTGATCCCGGGCGCCGGCGTCCTCGAGCGACGCAGGGCAAATGAGGACGCTTCCTGAGCAGATTTCTAGGCTGGGAACCCCGCGGAAATTGCCGCAGAGCCTGGGAATTCCTAGAGCCCGAGCGCCCGGCTCGACTCGGGCTGGGCCCGGCCGGCTGGCGGGGAGGGAGGCGGCGCGGAGGCCCGCCGCCGGGAGCGCTCAGTACCTGTTATCCTGCCACGCAGAAGGCCACAGGGAGAATCCCATTTGGCACGCCGGGAAAGGCTTTCAACTTTATCTCCCGTCATGTAAATATCCCCGAGTGCCCGACTGTGGACTTTGTTTTGCAGCGAACAATATAAATATCCTATTTGCTACCACGCAGGTGTGCGCTTCCTAGTCAAACTCTTATTTTTCTCTCTCCCTCGTTTATAGTAACTCTATATACCCCCCTATCCCCTGGTTTAAAGAAGAAAAAAAAAAGCACAGATGTTTACTTTATTGATATAACCTATACCATGGTTAGGCTGAGAATAATATGCCTCAACTCATAGTCATTTAGCAAATAATAGAGGCGTTCTGGATGCTTTCCAACGTTACACATGTACTTGGTCATAAAATGATACGTGAAAAAATTAACATCTGCTTTCCTAAAATAAAGTGTGCCAAGTAGCTTTTTATGAATGCGTTCCTCATTTTAAAAAGAAATATGGAGAGAGAAACTGGCAGACAGATGTATAGCATATTTATAATGGTTTTCGGATTTAAAGGTAGTGTATTCATTGCACAAGGCATTTTAAAACTGATGGTTTAAAAAGCTGCTTAACCCCAGACATCTTCGCATCCTGAAGAGTCTTTCACATTTTATTATTTAAAGAGGAATTTGTCATTGTGTATCAGGGCAGAACTACGGCAAGTCGGCAAGTCGGGGCACTGCAGCCTGAACTCAACAGAAATTCCAACTCGCCTTTTATTTACCTAATTTCTCAGCAAGGTTCCCAGGCCCTTAAGAAGGCAGAGCTGGAAAGTTTAGCTGGGCTCTTTTTTGTTGTTGTTTAATTCCACTATTAGGAAATGAGGCCTACCTTTGAATTATTTCATTAGGGTTTGGCCTTTTGGGGGAAGGGGTGGGAACCATAATCATTAGTGGCTTTTTATTATTTCTACAATAAATGGCTAGATTCTTTGTTGAATAAGCTGCTTGAATGTTTTGCAGATGTTCCACTTAGACCAAATCTGACCCCCTATTTCCTCCCAAATAAGTCGCTTAAACTCTCCCACCGCTCGGGAGCATACTCGCCCATCCTGGCAAGTTTATAAGTATGGGGCATATTCTTATGAAATTTCCACCTAACTGCACAGACACATACATTTACACACACACACACTCCCACCCACTGAGCCTCTGAGCGTGGCAGAGGGTAAGAGAAGGGGGGGGGGGGGGAGACGAGAAACTGGTGAGGCGGAATGGGGAGGAGGAGGGAAGTCAGCGCAGTGGTTACACCCCTGTGCGGAGCGCGCCCGTCCCGGGCCCCTCACCCCAGCTTTGTGCCTCGGGCTTGAAACCTGGGGGGTGGCCCCGGTCCGCGGGCCCCAAAGTGCCAGGAATCTTGATCTGTCCGGCGCCTGGGGCGTCGGCCTGGGGCGGGCCCCGCGGTCACCCCCCCACCCCACCCCGAGCATCCTTCCCGCAGCGGCCGCGCGTGGGTACCCAGGCCGAACAAAGGGCTCGTGGGGCGCGGGGCGCGGGCGCGTGAGCGGCCGGAGTGCCGCCGGGAGGGCCGGCCGGCCCGGGGTGCCCCGGCTGCCCGGGGGCTTCGGGACGTGCAAGGCGCGCCGGGCCTCGCGCCGGGCCGCGCTCCGCGGGCTGAGAAGTACTTGTCTGGCTCCGCGTTGGAGAAGCCGCACCTTCATCTCTCCAGCTCTTACTTGAAAAAGCACTTGGAAGAAACTCGTGTGTGTGTGTGTGCGTGCGTGTGTGTGTGCGCGTGTGCGCGCGCGGGGAGGGCCGCGGGGTGGGCCGGGGCCAGGCGGCGAGGCTGAGGGGGGCCGGCTGGGTGGGTGGATGGGGAGGAGGTTGGAAGCACAGCTCCTTTCTGAGTGACAGGACTCCTTTTCAAAGAGCAGAACGGCCAGGGGGGTTGGGGAGAGGCTCCTAATAAGAAGAGGAGAATTTTCAAGGTTTCGTAGAGTTCCTTCCCCCCGCCTTTCCCCTCCTTTAAAGACAGAGATCTCTCTTCCTTGTCTTGTCCTTGCCTTTTTCTTTCTTTTTAAGGTAGGAAGTGCGCGTGCCAACGTGTCTCACTGTGTTTCAGGAGGAAAAAAAATGATCCATTAGCTTAAAAAAAAATCTTCTGGGGTTGGTAAAAAATTATTGAAACATTTTAACATGTTTTTGTGGACTCACTGACCAGAGTGGGTAAGTCAAGCTCTCGGACAGAAGTCTTTAAGGATGAGGTGTTTGTGAGGGTAAGAAAGTTTTCCCTCATCCCATAACAAAACCCATCACAAGCTTACTTCTTACTAGAAAGGAGTGTGTCCTTATTTGAACACTTCGAAGGTGTTGGATGCCTCTGAGAAATCAGACTGGAAAAGTAAAGCTCACCATCACACACGCGCCGAGTTTTGCAGCTTGTCTGGATTTCCAACTTAACCTTAGAAACAGGCTTATTATGTCCATTCTCAACCTCAGCTTTTTTTTTCCCCCAGTGTTGTTGAAGGACCATGCCTTAGAGAGGAGAAAAACCTT
The DNA here is from genome assembly GCF_023699985.2 of Odocoileus virginianus. Lineage (NCBI taxonomy): Eukaryota > Metazoa > Chordata > Mammalia > Artiodactyla > Cervidae > Odocoileus > Odocoileus virginianus. The sequence goes on from NC_069676.1 coordinate 87,422,004, forward strand.
CTTTAAAAAAAAAAAAGATTTAAACCCACAGTACCAGTTGTTTGTTGTTGTTATCATGATTATGATGGTTATTATGTCATCCCTCCTTTTTGCACTTGATCTGATGAGAGAACTTTTTTAAAGAGTGTGAAATGAAGGACACAAAGACAGTATATCAATGAAAAGAAGAAAGTGGCCCTTTTAATGAGAACTAAAGAAAACCCAAATGTAGATGAAGTGTACCGTAAAAGATGCTTCAAAGTCCATCTTAATTCCCTTGGGCTCAGCCATCACAAACATGTGATAATTGGGAGTTCTGCAGGGAGGTAAGACGGCTGTGGGGTGGGAAGCCTGCACACCGCACTTCCCTGCCCTCAAATTCCAAATAAATTTTAACCAAGAACTTGGAGACCTGATAGAACACAGATTTGGCTACTCAACTTTCAAATGCTATGTGCCCATTAGAATAATTTTTCTTTTTTCATTTTGAGTGACTGGGCTCACGGAGGGAGCTTCATCCTTCAGCCCACTTCACCCCCCAGCAGGTCAGAATATGCTGGGCCATATTCTAGGTTTTGACTATTATTTTGTGATCAACTCTGTTTAATTTTCTATTTATTTTTGGACCTCGGCCTTTCTGGATCACAGAAGTCCCCACAAGCAACCCAGCAGTAAATCTGAACAAAAATAAGACAGATTTCCTCATCGATGTGTAATAAAGTTAAAGGACATTGTTTTGTCAGACAAGCGCTAAGTAGAAAATAAATCTCAGGGTCTGGGGAAACAAAACGGAGCGCTCCTGGCATGTGTGTAAATTTACTTTTAAAAGCAATAAATCAATGTTAAATTAAACAGCTGGGTACCCTGTCTAGGAGAAGCTTCCGTGTTTAAGAAGACCTTGATGGGAGAAATGTGCTATTTAACTAGACACCAATAACAAAAAAAAAAAGTTAAAATTTTATTGTGATCTGAGGCAAGACTGGTCTGGGAACTTCTCTGAACTTCACAGAGGAAGAAGGGAAGAGGAGGCAGTGTGAATTGTACCTACAATTTCCATCTTCAGATCTTTACATGTGTTTTGAGACATAAGGGGACAAGGAGGTTTCATAGAAACATTTTAGATGTTTTGTAAATTGTCACTTAAGCTCCTTACTGGCTTATGTTTGTTAAATGGGTTATGATTTTAGGGGATTTTTCTTTCTGTAAATACTATAACCTGTGGAGATGTTTTAATGAGCATTTTGACTATATTCTTATCTAGCAGTTCCTTGATTCTCAATGTGGTTGTTTTGCACAGTAAATAGATTAGCAGAAAATAGAGAATTGCTATTTCATATCTGTTATGCCGTGCCTTTATTCACTGAGAAGCAAAGCTGAGATTGGGGTAGCATTTAAAACTCAGTTGGAATATTTTAATATTCATTTTCTAAGGTTTTTGTTTGGTTGGTTGGTTAGGCTTTTTTTTTTTTTTCCACAAAACACTTCACTGGGAAAATTTGTATGTGTGGGGTGGGGGCAGGGGACAGAACAATAGAAAACCCAAGCTCTGCCTTCTGTATTCTGTGAATCAATGAGTTATTATAAAGACAATATTCAATAGCAGGAAATTAGGAGTAGTTTAAGGCTAACATGTATGTCCATGGATTTGCCCCACCACCAATCTGTAAATGAAATTCCGGAAAGAACCATCAGAAGTACTTTAGAAAGAAGACATGAGATGAACCCCTTAGTCTTTTTAATTCAGATCGACTTAGTTTAAAGGGGAAATATGGCATTTTTGCCTATCCAGAAACCAGCCATTTTTTTTTCTTGATTTTCTTCACATCACAAATCTCAGAAGCTGTGTTTTGTTAGCTGAGTTCCACAGAATATTCATATAATTAGGTAACATCTTTCAAACCTTAAAGATGGGGAAAGTGCTGTTTTACCCCCTCAAGCTACAAACTAACAGGGCTATTTGGCAGCATGCTGGCCACCTTTGGACTTTGCTTCAGCCAAAGGAGATATCAAAGACCTGGTTGCCAGGAGAAGAATAAAGTTATATTATTTATATTTTGAAGGCAGCATCCAGTTTCCATGACCAGCCGTGCCTTGTTAAGGAAATCTGTGTCTCATGCCACTCAGAGATGGCTCGAATCGCCTGTCAGGAGACGTCTAGGCAGCCTTGTAAACTCAGAATGACTTCTCAAATCCTGCTAGGATTTCCCAGCGATGTGCTTTCCTCTGCGCCGAAGCCCTGGGAGTCGTGTCAGCCCAAGGTGAGCCTTTCAGGCAGTGATCTTTATCCCCATCTGGAGAGGAAGGTGCAGAATCAGCCAGCCGCGCTGGTTTTGGAGGTGGGGATGGTGGAAACGGAAAGGCCGCTTGTTCTAATTAAAGACAATGGGCAACCCTGTGAGGAGCTGTCCTTTAGCCTTCGCTTGAGGCAGAAAGGGTCTGTCTCACCTCAGGAGTTAAGTCTGTTTGAGCTGGCTGGCGGGGCGCAGACCAGAAGGCCCGCGAGCCGCGCTGGGCTCAGGTGAGACAGGGCCGGTGGGCAAGCCGGAGCGAGTGCATCTCGAAGCCCCCGTCACCTCCCAGTTCCCTCGCTGCTCTGCTCTCTGCTCGAGTTTGATTCTAACTTTGCTTGCTAGATGGCGCTCGGCGTCTCAGGACTTTGCATTTCAGAATTAAAGCAGCTTTTTAGCACCGTTGTTCTCAACTAGTTGTGGGCATTTGATTAGCACAGTGCTGGTAAAGCTCTCACTGCGCTTGTTTCTGTCACCCTGGGTCACTTTTTGATTAAGGTAGCGCCCAGATGGGAGCTGCCCACCTTCATCTGTGTAATAATAAAATTTAGTGCAACTCTGCACCTGAATTTAGGGCACATTTATGGCTCAATTACCAGCTCTGATGCGTTTCAAAAAGCACTTGGGTAACTTTTCCTCCAGTAATCTGATTGAGGTTTTCAGGAAGAAGATAAATCAGCAGGTCCAGACAGTTAGTTACAGCCCTTGAGGTTTACCACCAAGAGTTAACCTCCCGCTCCACCACTAATACCTATTTCCATTTCAAGATGAGTCAAACTAGTCTTAGGAAACTTATTACTTTGATTTATCATTATGGTCTATCTTGCATTGATTTTAAAGTATTGTCACTTGTTTAAAGACCAAATGCTAAATTTCAGGTCCATAAAGAAATGTGTTCCAATATTAGTAATAAAAGCTACCATAAAGCTTGTGAAGGGTGATTTGTGGATTCTAGTGTATATTTATTTTAATCACGGGGTGAGTCTTCTCAGATATTCAAAACACTTTAAAAAACTCCTTTGTGTGGAAGCACAAAGAAACAGAATACCCACAGTTCTGTTTCTGATGGGAAAAAAATTAAGATGAGCCAAAAGGACCTGTATATTGTTTTGTCGAATGAAGATGTCACTTTCACAGCACTCATTGCTCCCAAACCGTTGTGTGTCCCTTAAAGAAAAGGTTGCAGGTGAGGAAGGCAAATGGGGGAGGTAAAACCTTCCATGTAGATATTTTATGAACATTTTGACAAAAGAGAATGTAACTTGTTACTTGTCTTTTGGATTCAGAGAACTAATTCGTATAGAAATGTCCCATCTTCAGGAAAATCGGTAACACTCAGAGCTGGGTGGTTTGGAAACCTTTTGTCAAACCATGGCCGATTTGGTGGAGAACCCCCGCAAAGCCTCTCTCTAGGTGTTAGGCTGAAACTAGCTGGCGCTGAAAACCTAAAGCGGAAAATTTACAACTTGATCAGCCCCAACCACAAACCAAAAAACCTGCTACTGATGCAAACATACGTTCCAGATTAAGTTAGGCAAATGGCTCTCATTTTCTCAGGGTTGAAAGTTGATCAGGAAAATTCAAAATTGAGTAAACTGTGCTTCCAGTGGATCACCGGATCCTCAAATGCTTATAAATCCCTCCCAACCACTTACTCAAGAGAGTTAATATATTTTATTACCTTCTTGAGAGCTTAGTTTATAATCTCTGGCAAATTTAATCCAATCAGGTATTACTTTCCAGGAACACATATAGTTTTAAAAGTTGGGTAAGTTGAAAACTAGGTATATTCTCTAATGTTAAGCTGCTAGATAGCTAATGTGTAACTCAGTTACTTTAATGCCTTTTCTATTTCTTCACACACACACCAACTTTAAAAAGCAGAAATTAAACTGTTAGATGTATTTGAAACTTTCTTTAAAGTTTTATTCATCAGAGATGCAGGTGATTTTTTTTCACAGCATGAGACAAGAGAGTGTTACCCAAAGCTTTAATTATGTCAGGAGAGACTGAAATCATGCTTTTTTTTTTTAATGGGGTAAGTGTATTTTGCAACCTCCCTGTGGTCATACAACCATCTCCCAGCTCAGTCATTTGATGACCAGTCTGGCTATTAAGATGTCTTGTAAGCTAGTTTAGAATTACCTCCAGATTCTCCAAGATGGTCAGCTCCTTAGGCAAGTTGCAGAAGATGGATCCTGGCATCAGACACCTTGGGTCCCTTCTTATCTCGGGATAGAAAGTCACTCCCTATTACCTGCCTGAATTTGAAGGATCATCCAGCAGATTTTAGCTAATATTGTCATGTTGAAGTTTGGTACTTATTGTTTACATGGCTCTCCTCCCCAGGGGGTCTTGGAAAGTGTTTAAGAGATTACTGATTTCCAAGAAACCAAACAAAGAAATATGTTCTTTTATAACATGTGAAATACACACTTCTCTTTAACTAAATAGTGTATATTTGACATTGACAAATGCACAAGAGACAGGAAGCTTATTTTAAATGACTTTGAAGGAGAACAAATAAATAGGACAGAAGCAACCCTCTAGAAGAGTGGGATTGGAATTAAAGAAAAAGTTTGGAATAAGGTGTATGGGGTGGCCATCTATGCTGTAAAATGGTTTAAAGTTGCATCGAACACATACAGGTGGTGAGCAAACATCAGCGGAGAACCTCCTTTCGGGGGCCCTAATCATTATCTTTCGGTGTCTTGATTGTGATTTGTCTCCTTAAAAGGAGTTTTCTCGTACTTCTTTTCACCACGTTTTTCTCTGGCAAAGGTGGTCCTGAAATATCCACCCAGGTCTGGGAGTTTCTGATTTACTTAGACTAACCCAGAAAAGTCATTCTGAAACTGTGTCAAGAATACACTTTTTTTTTTAAAGTAAGAAATTCCTGATTAATAAGCTAGGAATCTTAGCCACTCTGTCCCCAGGTCATAAGGAAAAATCTCCAGTCAAGGAAAGAGGTTCCCAAAAACCCAGACTGAGGGAACAAATGTTAGGCACCCAGGAGTTCAGTAACTGCTCTGTACTTCCCCCAAATCACCACAAGTCCCCCGAAGCCACAGAGGAAAGCCCCATGTCCTTCACACCTGACTCCCTTTCCTGTTACCGAAACTTGAACCTCAGTAGGTAAGAATGAATTTACCCAAAGATGGCAGCTCAATTCATAGAATAAGCTCTGGGAAAATACACCAACCAAAGACATTCAAACATTATCATGATATTTCAGTGGTATTTCACCACTGGGAGGTGGATCCTGGTCAAGAATATTCGAATCTCTGAGTCACGATTATTCAACAGGTCCCCTTTGCTATCCTGCACACTTCAGCTGCCACGCAGCCTTTGCCTAGTTTTCACAGGGTCATGCCGCTAGTTTAAGATAGCTCCCAGCGTGGCTGAGTTTCTCTTGTAGCATGGATTTGTCTTAGAGTTTGGACAAAACGACTCTTGAGACCACAAAATTGACCAAACTATGAGAAAAAAAAAATTATCTTTGGCGATAACTCAGCAGTGACTTTGCATACCATAAAGGGGGCAAACATTTTGTGCAAGCAGCGCTGTGTGAGAAAACAGACTAAATTGTTAACCTATGAAATATTTCATATTTGTATGATCTCTTAAAGATCGAACAATAGAGTTTTGAAGCTGAATTACCACCGCTAAACTGAGGAATTCACAGGAAATTTTCATTGTAATACTGTGGCGAATAGAGGATCATTTTATCCTGAAACGTACTGTAATTCACTACTATACAAGGGCAGTTTTGTAATCAGTTTATTGAGGCTGTTTTAGAGGAAAGAAACCCCCTACCATAAGATACCAAAATTCTTTCCCCTTTTCACTTTCCTGGCCCTTTCTGATCAAGTTTGGATCGAGCTGATTTGAAACGATTTTTGTACAATCGATATTTTAATAGAAATTTGGTTTTGGCCGTCTTGCCTACTCAGAATGGAATACTTTCCTCCTCAAAGTCGATTCAAGAGAGTAGATGATTAGAACAGGGTTCCGGAGGCAAGGAAGAGGTTTCATTCAAAGTCCAAAAAGTGAGGCAAGTTTCAGTAAAGGAAGGTGCAGTTGGAAATCTTTAAAAACTAGTCTTAAGCGTGCTGACTTATATGTTGCTAGGGAGATGACGCAATGAAAAGACACCAGCGGAAAGTGATCTTTATTGTACTTTGCTTAACCCTACGGTAAAACGGAGATCCACACAGGGAGACCTGCGCAAGTTTGGATCTTGGACTTGAGGTCTGAAAGTAGGAAAAGTGGTAGTGGTGGGTCCTAAGCCAGTCGCGCCCCCTCTTCAGTGCTGTCAGCTAAGTTTCTGGCAAGCTCTTTAGCGCGCGCAGAGCCACCTGCTACCGGGAGGTAGTGAGCCAGCACCTGGGCGCACCCCGGGGAGACGGCTCCAGCCCCGGACAGAGCCGTGCGACCGAGGGCCCAGTGGGTCTGGACGTACAGTTCTCGGGCCACAGGTCTCTCGTGCCTGAGATCACCAACCCAGGGAGGATGCAACTCAGAGCAGACAGCTCTAAAAGCGGTGAGCCGGTCCAGCTCTGGCCAGCGCGGAGGTGGTGGTGAAAAGTTGGGCAAAGTTGCGGCTAAGACTTCTACCCAAGCGACTGAGAGCGGCGCTGCTTTCATGATAAAGTGGATGCAAATTCGGGGAGCAGGCAAATGGTGTGTCAACTCGGGGGCACTCTAGTTAACACCGGGCACGGAGCAAGCAAGCCTCTCCACCCACAAACTGTAGACTTTTTAAACCCATTGTCGCTTTGGGCTCAGACCGTAAGATTTTGAGCCAGTTTCCTATGGTGAGGGGGTGGTCGGAGAGAGGAATCAGGCGAGGGCTGGAACTTCGGGGTTCTGGCGGAGGGGAGCGGGAAAGGGGCGCGCTGGGTGCTGTCCATGGTGCTGGGAAGAACGCGGCTTCCTTTCGCTTCATTTTGCGGCACCCAAACCGAGCTCAGGTGTTTTTTTTTTTTTTTTTTTTTTTTAAAAAAAAAAGGAGACCGAGAAATCGAAAAGTTGAGCCGCTGAGATTTTTTTTTTCTTCTTCCCAAGAATGTGGAAAATATGCATAATGATGTATAATTTAAACAGCTCTCTACGAGAGTTCTACCCTATTTCTCTGTCTGCACAGCTGAGTCAGCAGCGGTAACTGGTCATTACAGGACGGTTTCCTGCTTAAAGTGTTCCAATTTTTCGAAGTAATGTAATTATCAATTACTGACATACAAAGTGAAGAGGAAGGAGGCAAGAAGAAAGGGTGATTTGAGACTTTAAACATATCCAAAGGCACTTAGCTATTTCCAGGTTTGATGCCATATACTAATACCACAGCATGACTTAGCCCATTAGATAATATGAGCTTACTGAGAAATTATTTTTAAAAATATCATATATTTAAATAATTCTCTAAACTTCATGCTAGCCAAATACTGCAGTTTGTTGTTGTTGTTAGCAAGAATAAAAGAAGTGGTTTATCTATTGTGGTGTGTGTATGAGTGCATCTAAAATGGCTGATTTCACTTTAAGCTTCAGAATGGTATTACTATAACTGCATTTTCTTAAAACAAATTTGATTTCTTAAAAGACAGGTGCCCAGAAAGAAAGCAATATACAAATAGCAGGTATCTCAAAATTAGAATAAAGAACTAAATAGAAACATTGCTCATCTAGGAAGCAAAGCACACTTCTTTTAAGAAAAGAGAGAAAATATATATATAGGTTTTACACTTGTGTAAAATACATGTCTTTTACAAAAAGTGTGTGTGTGTGTAGGTGTGTGTGTGTGAAACTATGTGATGAAATTTCAGGTAGAATATTAACTATGTTTGGTCAAACCAGAAATATGAAAAACATGGCTAATTGTGTTAACATGAAAAATCTTAGCCTTAGCAACTTGAATCCATGTGACAATGAAGGGACAAGAATTCAAACAGCTGACACAATGATCAGCAGCAACTGACAGCATCTCATTTGATATTTGATATCAAGCACTAGATCAATATTTGTGAGATCAATGCAATTTTAATGGTTTTCTTTTGAAACTGTATGAAAGCCAAATTGTGACACTCTGTGCTAGGGTTATTTTTAGAGCTGGCTATTCCAGGGGATGATATTAAGTAATTTACTGAGGCAAAGCAAAAAAAAAAAAAAGCAAAAGCAACGCCCCCCTCCACAAAATCTCCAAACCAAAACCACCACAACAAACCATCAATATTTCTTCAGTTGATAAATCCTGATTATCAGTACCCAAAGAAGTTAAACATTTATTGGGGAAAAGCCATGTAATTATAGTTAAAACAGAAGAAAACAACTCTTTGGGAAACGATTTGGAGGTACATGAAAATGAACTGAATCAGAGGTACCTTTTTCAGGCACAGTGGGATTAGGTAGTACTTGAGCAAAAAGAAATGAAAATGGTAGAGAAAGCTAGCTCTTTCAGCTATAGGGGCAATTGCTCCATGTGTGGAATTGTGTGAAGTTAACAGGTTTTTCTGTGTCCTATAGGCAGAAGAGAAAACTGAGACCCCTATCTGAAACTCATCGTGAGGTCCCACAAAGGTCACATGGAGGAAAAAAAAGTAATTAGGTATACATATTGTCTATTATTTTTAAGTTTATACATTAAAAATAAAATGCAAATTGATCTCAGAGGCACATAGGTCCCTAACCTATAAATCTTTAAATGGTAATTGGGAAGGGTTCTACTCTTTATTTTTCAGTCTTTACTGCTTAGTCAGACAGCAATGTTAACTCATTTGCTTACCAGCTCATTCTGACAAAAAAGCTAAACTCTGTTTTTACAGATTCAGTTTTGAGGAATTTTCAGCCAGAGGAATCCAAGACAAACAGCAGTTTCTGGGGAGGTAGATGAAGGGTGGTGCAGAGAGAGTATAATAACCAGGTGAACCTTTTGGAAAGACAGTAACAAGGTGAGATGTGGTGTGCTCCTGATAAGCAGATGTTTAAGTTTTTGCACTAAAAAAGAAGAGTTTTCCACTTGTAATTCAACTTTAATTAAGAACTTGGGAGAGACTGGTTTCTTTTTTGCTTTAAATAATGGGACACTTAGGGAAATTTCAGATGCCTGACCTAAAGACTTCTCCCTCTCCAAGACAGAGAATAAAATACTTCAAAACCACGAAATTCTTAAAATTTTTAGCTCAGTGTTTCTTTTTTCCTAATGTTTTTCTTGATGAAAGTAAATTAGATGATAAAGAAATTGTTAATTTATTATTACTAACAGATCACTTTAAAAAAAGGCATTGTATTATATGCTTTTAAGTGAAATATAGACCTAGTCCTTTTGCAGTAGAATTAAATCATGCACCTAGTATACTCCTTAAGAGCCTAGGTAAAAGTATATTTTCCAGGATTTTGAATAACTCCATAACAGTCACTCTCTGCATGTGTCTCTGTGTTGCATTTTATTTCGAGTCTGGCTGATTGCCTATAAACTAAAGACATCAACAGTTTATATCAACTCTTCTTTAATGAAATAAAGCCAACCTTAAAGACTTACACATATTACATACAGATAATTTACAGATGCAAATGAACTTGAGGCATTCAAAAATATTTATTACAATGTCTTGCAGAATTTCAACATGAAAAATTTAAGAGAAAGTAAATTTACAAACAATCCTCATGACCAACATATATGGAATACCTACTAGGTTACTTGCACCGAAAAGACATACATATACAGTGTATGTTGTCCATCCTGGCGGAATGGCCATATATACCCCTGGGTGGACATGTACATGTATGTGTGTACACATACACACAGACACATATGCATATATACATATTTTTCTGTTAGGTCTTTAAAAAAAACCCTGAGTATTCCAAAAAAGGAAATGAACTTTATATTCAATTGTGGTTAATTTTGAGTTCAATTTGGCTCATCATAATTTGACCAATAATTTTTTACCTGATAGCATGAAGGGCAATACTTAGAATTTAAAAGTTTAGCGTTCCAAAAATGCTGATCTTCTCAAGCCACTTTGAAGTAATGCTAGTCAGTTTAAGATCCAGATCTACATGTTAATCTCTAGTTTTGCCTTCAAACAGAATTCAGTTACAAAGAACTTGGAAAGATTTTGAATCTATTCAGGAGAGGAAAACTCTTTAATTTTCTGAGGAGTAAAAACTCCCCAAGAAACTTCATATAGCTTCTTAGATTTTGCTTAGCATACGTGATAAAACATTGATTGTTGCAGTTTGGTGACCCATGAAATTTGGGGGTTAGTTTTCTCTTCAGACCAGAGCATATAATTATGCAAATAAAGAGCTGTCACTGATCTAGTGAAATACTCACAAACACATGCACTCTGAAATTGGACAGAAAAGTGAAAATGGTTGGTGATGTGATGGTGCCATGGTTTGTTTTCCTGCCAAGTTTCTATCCAAGTTCATTATTCAAATTGTAAACTTTAAAAAGAGACATATCATTCGTGGGGGTGTTGGTTGTCTTTTCATTTCAGATTCTTTGTATTGGTACTGCAGGCTGGCTACAAAGTACAGTTCAACATTATTTTACCTATGACAGTCTCCCATATTACCCGGTACATTAGCCAAGGAAGAAAAAGTGGAATGATCTGGAAAGAAAAATGCAGGGCCTCTCTAGATTTCGCTCTAGAAACATGTTTCATGTCTGTTTCAAATAGAACTCAACAATACAAAGAATATAGTGAAAGGTTTTTTTAAAAAAACAAATCTCAAGGCAAAGGACTGGGAAAAATTGTCTGGAAGGCCTCATGGATTAAGTCAAATTTCCATTTTCAAGCTTTTTTCCATTCAAAAGGAAAAGGCTGGTCACTGCATGATATCCACTTAATGGTCAAACTTTCAGGACGATTTTCTCCTATCTAGCAATTAAAGCCCACTACATAATATTTGGTGACTTTAACCTTTAAGGTTCATTTATAATTACCACTCCTCTAAAACCTCTGTGCTAAGAATTAACAAGAGTTCTTGAATGTAACCATGCTCTTTGGCATCAAGGTCTCCCAATTCCAAAGTTACCATTGCGCAGGCTGTTGCATAATTTCAGATGTCACGGAGAGTTCCACTGATGAAATCTGAGGAGGCTCATGTCAGACCACTGACTGCTAAAGACATCACTACATGAAAGATCAGTGGTGTGAAACTTTAAAAACATCGATCCAAATGAATCAATTAAATCAACATTCATCCCTTCTAAGTGTGAGGTTTAAAACTATCATTGTTGCCTTTTTTTTTTTTTTTAACCCTACATAGATTTTGAGATAAATGCTGGAATGCTTTGATGGCTATTCTGTTCTTGAATCTCTGTTAATCGACTTTGTGCTATTTTCCTCTTTTCAACATCTTCCACTTGGTGTACATTCTTTACTTTAGTACAGTGCATGACAGTTGCAGTGCTTCAAATCTAAAACCGCCTAACAAAGCTGACGCTTTAGGTAGGGTAGCTTTAAGCTCTGTGAAGTGTTGATTAAAAACCCTTTCCCAGACTCAAACTGATCTTTTTGGAGATTAATAGAATATTAGATAAAAGGAAGACGAACAATTCAAGAGACTCCCACTCAGTCACACTATACAAGGAAGGAAGGAAGGAAGGAAAGTATTCAATTTTTGAAAGGGGGTACCTCCTGGAGTCTTTTATTTTATATTATTATACCTCCTAATAAGTAATCATGAAATAACCACCACTATTATCCTTTTCTGCCACCCATATTTCAAAAATGAGACTATCTTACATTTATTTAAAGACTTTTTTTTTCACTATAGAGGCATAGGAAAAGTTTTTGAGAAAATTTTAGACTTTCTGTAATAGTAATCTTTCTGAAATGATCCAGGATTACAGACACTGAAAGGAACTTGTCAGTTTACAGTTACAATCATGATTACAACAGGAGACACACATGTGTCCGGATTGGAACCACCCCCCCCCACCAAGTAATCCAGAGAAAAATGAAAAATTCTAATGTATTAGTACTGATAATACAGGAAACATTATTTTGTCATCCACACTCCCTCAAAGGAGTTACTGGTTTTAAAAAAGGAAAAGCTGTGAAATACATGTAAACAGGATATTTTTAGATTAGAGGTAATAATACATCCAGGATCTATATAGGGATTTGGGAGCAATTTAATCTCAGCAGACTCCTTCTGGAAAACACATTTGTTTACCATATATAGTAAAGTATATTTTATAAAATGATACTTTAACAACAGGTTCTAATTTCCTTGTAGCTAAGGAGATATTTTGGGTCTAAAAACAAATATGAGCTTTGTGAAAGTTCCAACCTAAAGAGTGACTCAACTGAAGTTAGGATATTACTTTACAGCAATAATAATAGTAAGAATAAGCAGCTATAAGGTTTAAATATTGATAAATGCTGTCCCATCATTCTTTTAAAATTTCTGCTTTTATTGACCTCTGTGTGTGATAAAATAAACTTCTGAACAAGAATAATACATCACTGAATATTGGGAAAATTGTTTTTTATTTTAAAATAGCAAACAGAAATATATCATATATAGGAAACTCCTGTGCTTTAGTTTTCTTTTGGTATAAACAATAATGTAATCCAAATTGAAGCACAAGGTAGAAACTTGAGAAAAGAACAATTATTACAAGTACATCTCCTCCTTCCCCATTCTAATATCCATGAAAACCTTTAATGGCTGTATGTTAAAGGTTTTGTACCTTTAGAAAGCTCCAAAGCCAGGATCTGGCTTTTAAGTTTTAACAGGACTATTCTGAACCTTAGATTTATCAGCAACTCCCTGCTTCCTATTACACTTCCTCTAAGAACTCACTATATAATTAAAAAAAGAAAGATAAAAGCCTACTTCCAAACTTTAAACCCCTACTCTGCTGAAAACTTGTCTAAAGAAATCAGAGTGGGAGATCGGAGCAGAAACTTTGTTAACCCTTATCTCGTCGTTCAAGCAGGCGGGCTACTACCAACTGACTGTTGTTATTCTGGGAAAATTGAGGTGAATACAATAGTATTATATTTATATCAAGAAACCTATAATCAACAGGTTACAAAAAATTCCACATTACAAGGAATCTTACCAATAATCAGCTGGAGGTCTAGGGTGGGTTGCCTAGCTCTCCCCCGGTGGCACCAGCTTAGATTCACAAGTAGAAACTATATTTACACAACTGAAGTTTGCAAATAGCTCTCTATAGATAGTTAAATAAGGCCTAACAACCCAGTAGTTTTAAAGGCAATTAAACAGTGATTTACTCCAGTTACCCCTAAAGGTTTTTAAAGAGAGAGGTGAGAAAACTGAAGAGAAGGAATGGGAGTGATTTGGTTTATAACCCGAGCCTATTTGCTCTAATTCAGTTGTAGAAGCTTCACAAACTGACTACTGTACAAGTGCTGATTAAAAAATAAAACAAAAAACAATAAAATGAGTTCCCTGTGAACATTTTCAGATACTGTAAACACCACACAATTTATAACACTTTGAAAAGTACATACAATCCATATCAAATCTCAAAGCCTGTCAATGGAAGGTACCATTAGCTAACACAGTTCACCATTGCTTCTAAAACAGAAAAGATTGCAGACCAACATGCTTGACATTGTTGGAGTTATACAACTTGGATAAAATGATGTTTTGATTTTTCCACCTATGTTGCTTCTGCTAAAATAACATCAACAGATATTCATATAAGACTACTCAAGATATATCACCTTAATTTAGCATCATTAAAATTATGAGAACTAATTAAAGCACTTGTGTACCACACACAGATACTATCAGTTTTAAAACCTGCTGAAATCGATTCATAATATAAAAACAATGAGGTTTTTTTTTTTTTAAAGTTAATTTTTCTGAGGAGTCAGACAGTCCTAAGTCATTTTGGGTACATTTTATCATGTCCTTAAATAAGGCAAGCATATTGTTGAATATACTTTAAAAAAGGATGGAAAAATATTAAATTCAGATTCTCACTTATTAGAAACAGAATCTTCACTAGGTAATTAAATTCTACAAGCAATTAAAAAATTGATAATGTTAAGATTTAACGTATGAATTTAAAAGTCAGCAAAATCTTAACTTATTTTACCTCATATTTCACAGTGTTGTTGGCCAGATCTTAGCTGGACTAAAAAACTTAACTGTTGAAACTGTAGGACAAAACCTTACAGACGAGGTGGACTCCTACGAATTATGCCATTGGGTTGGGAGGAGAAAAGTCTTTCACACTGTTGGAGCAGAAAACTAAAAAGAATCAGCTTAGCTCCACTAAGTCCTTCAGAAGGAAAAGGTTCAAGAGCACGCAGGTTCATTTTCCTGGTGAGGATAAAAAATTATCTCCCTAAAAAGGCCTAACAACCTCCACCCCCAACACTCAGAACATATCAATCCAGTTAGGATTAACGACAAGAACAACAAACTTCCTCTACATTAAGATTTAAACAAGACTTAACTATGCTATCTAAATTACAAGCTACCCAATACACATGGTGTATTTTAGAAAGTAAATTCTAATGATGAAGTTGGAAATTTCACTGAAAATGAAACCTTTCACCCATATACTTAAAACGATTTGCTCATCATTATGCATTGGTTTAAACACTTTCTTCTGCAGTTAGAGACCGGTATAAAGTCTCATATTCAACTGGCAAGGATTTTCCACCATAACGTGGATTCGGCCAAGTTTTTTTTCTTTTTTTCTTTTTGGTGTGTGCGTGCACTTCTGGTTTCAAAAATAAGATTGTTAGGCAGCGCACAAGTTGCCCTCCCCAAACAACACAGTACATCACCGCATACATGTTCTGAATTTGAACTTGGCTTTGGGGGGTTTGAGTTTGGTTTTGGATGAGGAATGGTGTAACTTCTTTAAAAAAAAAAAAAAGACGTAAGACGTCCTTAGGGAAAATTCTATTGAAAATGGGAGTTTTTAAGTCTAGAATAAAGTTTGCTTGGGTTCGGAGAGAGGGAACAAAAAGATTCAATTGAAAATGGGAGTTTTAAGTCTAGAATAAAAAGTTTGCTTGGGTTCGGAGAGAGGAAAAAATGGACATGATTCTGGGTAAAGTGTTGGGGGGGTGGGGGGGGGGGCGCGGGAGCAGCGCGGAGGCGGGCGGTAGGACCGCGCGGACGCCGCTCGCCCCGTAGCGCCCGCGCGGGCTCCGTCGGGATCGTCGGAGGCGCGCCGGCCGCGCCGGGCTGGGCGCCGTCAGCCTCAGTCGGCGGGCTGGCGGGCGGCGCGGAGCCGCGAGCTCGGCCCGTAGGAAGCGCCGGCGCGACCGGTGGACCCGGATTGCTTTGACAGTTGCACTCATCTAGAAATAATGCTGAACGCCGTTTAGATGTGTCTATATATATATGTATCACGGCCCTGTGGCCCGAGGGGGAAAACAATCTAATGAGGGGCTGGGAGCCGGCTCGCCAGGCCCGGCGGGGTGTGTGTGTGTGGGTGTGTGCGTGTGTGGAGGGGTGAGGCGGGCGGACGCCGGCTCCGGGGGCGCTTCCTCGCCCCCCCCCGCCCCCCTCCGCGTCCTCGCTCTCGCTCTCCTCTTACAGCTCTTCGTGCTTTATTCGGTGCGAGCGCCGCGTCAGAGCCTGCTTGGGGGAGCTGTTCTTGGCCTCGGAGGCTTCGGTGAAGAATTTGAAAATAGACGGGAAGCTCTTCCAGGAAGTGAGCTCGTGGCGGTCGGTGCCTGAAAAAAACGCACAGACAGGGGAAGGGGTAGGGGGGTTACGCGGTGGCCTCGCGCGCTGCCGGCGCGGGAGGAAGGGCGGGGGAGGACACGGGGCCGCCGGTCGTCGGTCCCGGAGCCTGCGGCCCCCCCGACCCCCCCAACAACCCCCCCTCCCCCGCCTCTCCGCGGCCTGCGACCCCTGGGGACCACCCTGTACCTGAGGGCTCACTTGGTTCCCCCCCCCCCGCCCCGGGGGCTCGCAGGCCGACTCCGCGGCGACGCCCGCCCGGGCCCGCGACCCCGAGACTCCGCCGTCTCGGGCCGGAGCCCCCCAGCACGACCCCCACCCCCGGCCCCCCACTGATGCGCGGCCGCGGCCCGTTAGTCTCCCAGCGGTCGCCCGAGGCGCGGCCTCAGCCCCCTGCGGGCCAATGGAGGCGCGGGGCGGGGAAGGGCCACTCCCTCTCCCTCCGGGGAAAACCACCCACCGCCCCCAGGCCCGGCGCGCGCGGGGATTGGTCTCCCCGGCGCGGCTCGGCGTCCCGGCCGCTGCTACACCCACCGCGGAGCACTCAAGGTTCTTTGCTTCCCGAGAGAAGGAAACACGTTTAGTGTCCCAGCAGCCTACGTGTTTTTTTTTTTTTGTTGTTGTTGTTGTTATTTTTTAAACATCTTAGGGGAGAGTTTTACAGAAGCTAAACAAAACCCCCCAGTGTTTCAAGGCAGTAACTAAAAACAGCCTCTAGGCCCCCCTATGTTGTCAGGAGGAATGCGACTCACCAAATGAAGGTTAAGTGGTCAGTTTATGGAGCTCTTTTATTTTACTACAGCTTCTTTTCCGTGGGCTTCAATTTCATGCTAATGTAAATTTTTTTTTTTTAAATAAAATCTTCAGTTTGAGACAGGCCAAAAACTAGTAACATTGACGCAGACAGAAGAGATGAGGCCGTTAATCTGTTTTTGACTCCTTGGGATAGCTCACATCATTTTACTAATAGCTTTATAAATGGAACACTTTTTAAATTAAAAAAAAAAAAATGACAGCAACAAAGACTGTCCCCCTAGAAATAATGAGTGAATAGCTTTGAAACGGTTGAAATCTCTTCCTAGATCACTCAATTATGCAGAGGGACACTGCCTGGAAGTCTCTGGATTCGGGGCCTCTGTCTGATACTTTAACATTGTTAATGATAATTCTTTAGTCTGTAATAGTAGGTCATTGCTATGGTTACTCTACAATGGTGCAACACTTTGCTTTCCCCTTCAGCTATTCGCTGAGTCCTGGTAACCACATTTGTTGCCTAGCAACAGTTTTGTGACAGTATCACAATCTGGGAGTTACAACAATAAGGATGCTATGGCTGCCTCGACCAGAGAGCAGAAAGCTATATTCTGTGCCTGTGACTTAGCTGTGGGAGCTGGCCTTACTAGAGAACCCCTCTTTTAATAGGTGTTCTCAGAAGGATGCTCTCTACCCTCCTGTCTTCTGCAGATTGGCCTAATGAACCTGCATTTGGAACTAAGACCTAGTACTGAAGTCATATCCTTGAGAAATATCCACCAACACTGCTGTGTTCAGACTGAAAAATGAGGTCATCTTTCCATTTGCTTACTCATTTTGGGCAAAATTCAGTGTTAGTCAGGGGGAGAAAGATGAGTGTAGGTTTATCCTGGCAAATCCTAAAGTGCCTGACTGGATTTTGTTGTCTTAGTAGAATTCTTGGGGAAAAAAAATTATATATATGCATGCCTGCATCAATAAGTGTGTAAAATTTCAGGTTCTTTAGAATATATTTAACGTCCCGATATTTATTGTCAGTATATAACTTTCACTGATTTATTCAGCTAACAGTCTTAAAAAGACTTCATTTGAATTTGGAGTCATCTGTATTCTCCAAATACAAAAGAAGTTTGTGAGCAGTTCTAGATAAGCTCAGACATACCTACTTTAAATAATATTTCGTGGCAATGTTTAGAAGGGGGCCCAGTTTCTAAATTGGTTTATGAAATGACCAGTCCTGTTTCTATAGTCTTGTAAGTCTAGGTTCATTTCAGTAATAATTATTAGTAGCACTTATAATGAAAAAACATTTTTAAGTCAATTGTATTGACTATTCTCAGATGCATACTACATGGAAACACCCATTCCCAAACACAATAGGGAAAAAAAAGAGGTGTTAATTGTCTCTTTTCCTTCTCATTTCCCATGCTTCCAGGCTCATTTGGCATTTCCTCCGTAGTGATCACACTTAGATTTACTAGTGTTACCAAGGCTATGATGAATTTGTAAGCTTTCTTAGGGAACTCCTCTCATAATTCCTCCCACCCCTTGAAAACCAATTCAATGTATAAATCTAGAGGGACCTAAGGAGTCAATGGTCTGAAGCAATTTTAACTCCTTTATTTTTTTTTTTCTTTCCTGGTGACAGTCCTTCTGAAGGATGAACAAATTTCCCTGGTGATAAAGTCATTACAAAGGCTTTTTAGTCTTAGCTTATGATGACTCTCTGCTTGATTAGTCTTGGGCTGAAAAGACCAAAGTCCCTGAGATAACTGAGGACCTGCACTAGCTCTCAGTATTTACCCTTGCAATTTAAGAGAATAAATAATGAGAATGTGTGCTCTGTCAGAAGAAGGGAAATTGCTAGGAGTAAAGTAATAAGCAAAGGTGGGTTAGAAACTGAATTATGGAGAATGAGGTGGGGGAGGGAGAATTCTCCCTAAACTAAGGAGTGGTAACATAAATATCTTCTATAAAAATGGCTTTCTTAAAAAAAAAAAAAAGAAAAATGGCTTTTTTTTTCTAAATTGCTGAAAGTAGATTTTTAATAATTTAAAAATAGCATTTGGAAATTAGGTAGTTTGCATGTCCATCTGGGGCTGTGTATACACATTTCAAGAACATGTTTGGAGACCATTTTTGAGAATTCAAGGCCAAAGTTCAATCAAAATATTCACAAATTAGTATGAATATCCACCCATAGCATGGAAACTTTGGACAGCAGCTTTCTAGTAATTAAAAAATATACCACTTTAAGGGAACTTCTTCTGTCAGGATGGGAACACAAGGCCATTATATCATCTACTCATGAGAGGAAAGAAAGAGAGGAAGTTTAGGCTAACTAAAAAAGCAGCCATTTATTAACAGGCTGCAGTGATATGTAGGTGACTTGGAAACTAGTCCAGTCAGCACTAACTGTTACTTGAAGGAGATAAACATGGTTTTATACTCAGGCCTGGTCTTTCCTCTACCACAAAAACTCCTCTTTTTAGGGAATGTGAACGTCTTTCTACTTTTCAACTTCTACTTTTCAAACTCCCATTTTCCTAATCTAAGTTGTTCCCACAATGAGGAGATAGAGGGTTTTCCCAGGTTGATTTTTGTATCCTTTTAGACTGGCAGGCTTTCTCCTACTGGATGATTCACCTTTGGGGCAAATTCAGTTTCCTAGGCCATACAGTCAATTCAGTATCAAAATAAATGTGCAGGATCTCAGTTCTTTATTACAAAAAAGTGCCCTTGCTCAGTCATAATCAGTGGTTCTTAATGGACATGGTAGTGGCCTCTGGGGCAATTTGGAAATTTATACGAAAATTTTTTGGAGGTCAAGACAATTGGGAGGAGCTGTTGGCATTTATTGGGAGAAAGCTGGGGAGGTGGACATCCTTCAGTTTGCAGGGTGTTACAGCATGAAGAATTGTTCTGCACTGTACATGGTTTTCAAATGTTTCACTGGCTATTCATGTAGTTGAAAAACTTGTTTATGATTATGGGCTTAGAATTTACATTTGTTTAACAAAGTATTCTGGCATGATTTTTTAATATAACAGAATCTTCCAGGAGTCAGGTGCCATGTAAATTGAAGGAATTTTGTGCTTTGTGTTGTTCAGAATATTACCAAGAATGGATTACTATATGAGAAATATCTCATCACTGGCCTCACTGCTCACAGTTCTTGAGTCACTGATAAGCACACCTGCAACTGGCCTGTATTTGTAGATGTAGAATTCCTGGTGATCCGACGCAGAGGACCCATGCAGGTGTTCTTGAGCACTTTAAATACTGATATGCATATTATTCTTATTATGGGTTATTTTTTTCCTTCATATGTTAACTAGGGAAATACAATAATTTAGCAATCTTGTAAGTAGGTGAATTATGTTATCTCTAGAATTTAAGGAGAGTTAAAAGCACGATGTAATATTTGTTAAAACAGTATGTTTTTAGATGATCAAGGGTCAGCTTAAATAAAAATGAAGTTAATTCTTTTTCATTACATTAGAGATTAATTTCACTATAACCTGAACCCTACTTACAGCTAGCTGTTTTATCCTTACACAGGGTAGAAAGTGCCTTTTACTTCTCTTATGTAATGTTTCTTCCACAAATACTGTTTGTCAGTGATGTTATTCATTGTGAAATAACCAAAAGGTAGTAGACAGGAGATCTTCCAATTAAAATACTACACTGAATATTCTTTATCTCTCAATTGTTTAAAAAATGAACTATAGCAAATTTCAAGGAGGTAGAGATAGCACAAATGGTCAAAAAGGTTAGAAACTTTAAGCATAAAGGATGAGACTATAAATCATATGAAGATCAAATTGCTAAAATGTGTCATGTTTTCCCAAAAGACTGTGTCTTTTATGCATAGAAACACATTACACATACACAACACATTACAGTGTCTTGTAATGGAACTGAGAAAGAAGGAGGCTACATTTATGGATCAGCATTTAGAAATTAAACAAGAAATGGCTGGAAATAGCACTGACAGTAGAATGCTCAAAGAATAGCATGAGAGAAGAAAACATTGCTGTCTTTTGCTTTGTCTATGCCCCTTACTTCTTCCTATGATGACTTTAATTCAAGTGTTTCTTGCAAATCTGCCTTGTCCATACTCCTCTTCACTTGATCTTAGTGCTTAGAACTTTTTTTTTTGGCAAAAACTAAAACTAGCAAAAACTAGCATATTGCCAAAATATGCTACTGAGTTAGCAACCAAAATCCTGATGTTTACTTTGGTAGATGTAGTCTACTCTGAAGCTGTACCTCATTTTATGCAGTAGATGTCTTAAAAAGTTATATGTAAATATAATTTCTGTAAATAGAATGTTTTTAAAGGAAGAAACAGGTTATCTACTTCTTCAGTGAATCTTTTAATAAAGTGAAGAATTCTCTGGGAAAGCAAATAATCAGTCTTCAAGTGACATCACACATATGCACACATGTGCACGCACACACACACACAACCAGATTCTCCAGAGGTGAGGTTCACTACTATAATATGATGGGCAGTATAAGTAAGGTCTCACTGAAAAGATAATTTAGAAGAATTTCTTGGCCAGCCATTCACTCTTCTACTTATGGTTAGCCACCTTATTTTACAGGGTCTGAAACCAAAAGGTCATGGAATAATTTCAACAATTTATGTATAATTTACATTTTAGGGTCTGGTTTACAATAGGGAATATCACTGTTCACAAAGTCACCTTTGAATATGAAATATCATTTTTAATATCTTTATTTCAGAAGGAAAAACTACTGTTTCCCTACCCTCTCCCTGACATCCCCCTCCCCTGCAAAAGAATTTTTTAAAGAAAAAGATAATAAATTTTATATGCTTCTTACAATAAAGGGGGAAAGGCTAAAAACCTAGAAAGATATGAAACGCATTAACAGGATAACATATCTATGATACTTTCAAACTGACAAGGCTTGATTTTAAAAATTGATCTTTAACAAGAAAAAGAAATATGAGCAATTAGGAAGTAATGAAGACCCTGTCAATATAGCTATGTTGATAATAACAGGTAAGGGAATTCTTGAGAAAATCTAATATATAAAAATCAGGAGGTCTGTAATATGCATTATTGAGTCCCAGTGGGATTAACTAATGAATTTATGAGCTCACTAGTGGTTATTTTTAGAAAGCTATAAAGAATTAGAGAAGTACTCGAGCATGGAAAAATACTGTGCCTTCTAAAAAGAAAGAAAACATATATTACTACTAAAATTCATTGCAAAATGAATTCTAGAGCTTCCAAGGAGAATATCATTTAAAAGAATAAATCTACCAATATTTGAACACAGAAGGGTTCCTAATGGTGACTCGGCAAGTTAGAAGGCACAAGTGTGAGACTCAGTCTCATGGGGGTGGGGGTAAACAGTGGGGTGTTCACTGAGACTGTGTGAGGAAAATGCCAAGAGCAGCTCACTAAACGTGTCGCGTGGCCTGGTTAAATTACTTGTGTAAGAAGATACAGGCCAAGTCTGCTTTGATTGCTAACAAAGCTGCAAACCCACTAAGGCTGAGACTGTGTTGAGACCCTAAAGGCAAGTCATCAAGCTTGACCAGAGAGAACAGGCTGAAACAAGGGCCAAAAAATCAATGGTAGAAACTTCTGGGTCATTTGCAGCTTCTGGGAAAGCCTGTCCTTTCCTCCAGTGCCTTTTCTGTATCTCTCATCTACGGAAGGGGAGTGGGTGGTGGTTTGGGCACTGGGCAGCTTAAGACTCAAGGAGACAACTTTGGGACGCAAACTTCTCAGGCAGAGTAGAGAGCCTGCAGTGGCTATGGGTCTCCAACACTAAACGGGGGCAGACCTCTCTAGCACACCTCTCCTAACCAATAGAAAATGGACGCATTTTAGTTGCTTTAATTGCTCATCAAACCCAGATAGGTGGTGTGGAAGTCCATTCTTTGGTTTTCATTCTTGTCTCGTGTACTACTCGTAGTGTTGTCACAAAGCCTGGCCTCCGGGAATACAGTTTCCCTGTAAAATCTGAGCCCAGGTCTGGGCAAAAGTTCTCTTTTTCTAGGTTCCCCTTGTCATTTTCAGAGGTAGTTTTACCAGATATGTAATCCACTGTGTAGATCACAACAAACTGTGGAAAATTCTGAAAGAGATGGGAATACAAGAATATCTGACCTGCCTCCTGAGAAACCTGTATGCAGATCAAGAAGCAACAGTTAGAATCAGACAAGGATCAACAGGCTGGTTCCAGATCAGGAAAGGAGTACATCAAGGCTCTATACTGTCACCCTGTTCATTTAATGTATATGCAGAATACATCATGCAAAATGCCAGGCTGGATGAAGCACAAGCTGGAATCAAGATTGCAGGGAGAAATATCAATAACCTCAAATATGCAGATGACACTACCCTTATGGCAGAAAGTGAAGACAAACAAAAGAGCCTCTTGATGAAAGTGAAAGAGGAGAGTGAAAAAGCTGGCTTAAAACTCAGCATTCAGAAAACTAAGATCATGGCATCCGGACCCATCACTTCATGGCAAATAGATGGGGAACAATGGAAACTGTGAGAGACTTTATTTTCTTGGACTCCAAAATCACTGCAGATGGTGCCTGCAGCCATGAAATGAAAAGATGCTTGCTCCTTGGAAGAAAAGTTATGACCAACCTAGAGAGCAAATTAAAAAGCAGAGACATTACTTCACCAACAAAGGTCCATCAAGTCAAAGCTATGGTTTTTCCAGTAGTCACATATGGATGTAAGAGTTGGACTATAAAGAAAGCTAAGCACTGAAGAATTGATGCTTTTGAACTGTGGTGTTGGAGAAGACTCTTGAGAGTCCCTTGGACTGCAAGGAGATCCAGCCAGTCCATCCTAAAGGAGATCAGTCCTGGGTGTTCATTGGAAGGACTGATGCTGAAGCTGAAACTCCAATACTTTCGCCACCTGATGCAAAGAACTGACTCATTGGAAAAGACCCTGATGCTGGGAAAGATTGAAGGCAGGAGGAGAAGGGGATGACAGAGGATGAGATGGTTGGATGGCATCACCGACTCAATGGACATGAGTTTGAGTAAACTCCAGGAGTTGGTGATGGACAGGGAGGCCTGGTGTGCTGCAGTCCATGGGGTCGCAAAGAGTCAGACACGACTGAGCAACTGAACTGACCAGAGGATCGTACAAGCACAGAGCTCTAAATAAGGAATGCAAGGGATCATGAAATAGCTGTTTCCATACGTTTTTGATCATATTATTTCCAACACAAGCAGCAAAGAGCTTTCTGGGTCCACTTCCGTTCCCGAGGGCTACTGCAGCTCTCTAGATGCCTTGCCAGGCTTCCCTTTTCTTCCAGCTTCTCTGCATTCCTCGCTAGCTGCCCATGGCTTATGGCTGCCAGTCTGACTGTGTGTGTGTGTGTGTGTGTGTGTGTAAGTAACAGAGAGGTAGGGAGAAAGGGAGAGAAGGTAAGAGAGGGGAAGTAAGGGGGAGGGAAGGAGAGAGAACGAGAAAGAGAGAGGGTGGGGAGAGACTGAGCGGATTGCAAAATACTTTATGCAAAAGAAAATCATTTACTAGTTCAAATATCTGAGTCTTCTGTGGTCCTCTTCACTCAACCGTGGATTCTATTCTAGGGGATATATTTTGTGGGAAGTTTTTTCCATGGTCCTGTGAGTGATTAATTTGTACATTCATCCACACTGTGTGCCAGGCACTGTTTCTGTGAGCTGGGGATATGGTGGTGAGCAAGACGTACAAAGACTCTGCTCTTGCAACATATATGCTGGTGGGGATGACAAGTGACAGCCAGGTATACCAAGGAACCTGATAATTTCAGAGTCAGAAGCACTGTGGAAAAAGAAAAAAAAAACCAAAACACAACAACAACACAGTGGCGGACGTGAAGAGAGCAAAGAGGAGGAGAGGTGGTCGCCCATTTAAGCTTGGTGGAGAAGACTTCTGACCCGAGACCAGAATGGCAAGAGGGAGCCAGATGCAGGTCTGGGGAGGATGCTGTAGGCAGGGTCCTGGGAGAACAAGGGTGGGGGGTGTGGGAAGGTGAGGTGTGGGTCGCAGGGGGGACGAGCATGTCACAGTCAAGGAACTGAAGAGTCAGTGCCCGGAGCATAGAGGGTGAGGGGAAGGTGGAAGACAATTCAGAGATGGGAAGCCTCCAAGCCATGTGAGGCTTCTCAGGCCACAGTGCAAGGGTTTGATTTTATTTTGAGTACAGTGGAATTAATTTAATTTATTCCAAATACAAGCTGCAGAGTTTCATCAAAGGAGAAATAGAATTTGCACTTAATGAGTAACTTTTTTTTTTTTTTTTGTAAAGACTGAATGGATTATGGGGGAGTTGGAATGATGGATTTAACCCTCCCTGATTGCATTTATCAACTCCTCCCACCTCTAGATCATTTTCCTCCCGCACACTTCAGAGTATAAAACACACCTACTGCTGGTTCACATAAAGTGAGTCATAGTAGTAGGCAACAGTAATATGCAGTTAAGAGTTGAAAGGCAGCCTAATAAAATACTTCAAAGTAGTAGCTGGATTAGAAACAGCACTTTCCTAACAACTGTGCTCTCCACTGATGCCTCTGGTTGTTGACCCTCAGGGCTGGTGTGTGTGCTGTGAAGGTACCAGGCTGGGGATGCGCTCTCACAGTCTTCCATTTCTGCAGGCCGCCCAGAGGCGACTGTGGACCTACTCTCCAGGCAGGCTTTCCCACTTTGCTTCACTTCTGTGAACAGACACAGTATCCTCCTAGCGACTCCAGCCCAGCCTCTTAGTCACCTTTGATGCTGTGTTTGCTTGTTCACTGACTCCTGATCCAATCAGTTACCAAATCCTCACAGTTATACCTCAGCAAAGTTTTTCCAATCTCTTTTTTTCCCTTTCCATTCCCCTGTTACCAGTCTGGATTTAATGACCTCTTATTTAGCATCCAGAAACTTCCTCCTAACTTAAACTTCATTGCATTCACCCTCTTCTCTTCTATCTTGTACCCTGCTACCAGATGAAAAATTCTAAAGTATCATTTGTGTCATAGACCTCTTTCTCTGCTCAAACATATCCAATTTTCTTCATAATCTTTCAAATTAAGTAGAAATTCCTCCATGTGGTTTAAAGCCCTCCATTCCCTGGATTGAGCCTTCTTTTCTAGGTTTAATCCATCAACTGTTTTTCTATAAGTATCCCCCATTCTCCCAGGCCCAGGTCAACGGACAATTTTTAAACCTTTTCAAAATCTCACGGTCTGGGCATCTGTGATTCTGAAGTCCAGTCAGAGAAGAGATTGATTACCATTGTGAAGTTTTTGAAGGCAGGGGTCAAACTTTACTCATCTTCAACAAAGATGGATCAATGTACCCTATATTGAAGTGTATACCAGCTTTTAGAGTCTAGAAATAAAATCCTCTAACAGTGGAATGTAATAGCGGTTGGATACTCTATAACCAAAACTGAAAGAGTAGAGTGTTTTTCTTGCTCTCTCCGACAAACTGATGAGGTAGGTACAGGTGACCCAGAGCCCATTAGTAACCAGCTGCTAAATGCAGAGTATCTTGTAGTTCTAATTAGCTAAAATGCTGTCCTTCTCTAGTACATACAACTTACTTGCATCAGACGATGTTTAGGACAGTGTCAGAACTGAGAATTTTCAGTCAAACTTTAACCATTCAAGCGCTTGCATTCCCAAGATGTAGTGGGCTTGGTTCAAATTTAGATGCAGATAGAAACGTATCAAATATAAGATAGTAAAGACATGGGAAGAACCCAAGATAAAATTTCATCTAACAGCTCCATTTCACAAGTGAGAAATCTAAAGTCCAGAGCAGCTGTGACAGGCCATGGCTATACAGACACTTTGCTGAAATATAGTTAATATTTATAAATTGATTAAGCATTGCAATAAAACATTTTCAGAAGATATGTCTTATTACTTTCAGATCCAGTTCAATATTTACTTCCTCTAATAAGACTTCCTTGATTAACCTTACCCCACACCGACCACTGCCTTTCTTCATGTTTCAGTATTTTGTGTAGGTGGGCTGCCGCAGAGTCGGACACGACTGAAGTGACTTAGCAGCAGCAGCAGCAGCATATACTATATTATCATATACTTACTTTGCTTAACTAGCCACTTCATGTATGAAAATACCTTGTTTTATCTCCTAATCCTTTGAAGGTAATGCCTCAAAACTTTTTATTCCAGAAATCACAGCTGAGGCTTAATAGATATGTGTTGTATAAAAACCTTTCCAGAACAGAATTCACCAGAAACCTGACACTGATTAAATGCTATTAAGACATAATAAAACATAAATCCATAGATGTTTTCTATGGTTTTTGCACTATTTTGATGATGGTTCTTATTTTGAAATAAAGGAAATGGGGGAAGAAAAGAGAAAGGAAATGGAAGCATACGGAAGATCACAGGAATAAAAACTGGTGACTTTACAAAGCAAAGTTCTAGTGGTACTCTGAATACATACGTGAATCAGATGAACCTTTGTATCTACAGCATCATTTTATATTGTTTTGTCAGGTTCTCAAAAGCACAGACCTCTGCAGTGCAGCCAATGGGAAGAGGAGGTGAAGGAAAGACGGTAAAGTAGGCATTGCCCCAGTCACTTAATGATTTGGAGTTGTACTAAGCCTATGTACACATTGTAGATATATCTACAGTGTTGAATCCTGTAATCAATGGGTGACTGTTACACATCTTGCCATTTATTTAGATCATCTTTAATGTCTCTTAATGAAGGTTTATCAGTTTCTCCATAGAGGATTTGCATTTCATTTTTCTGGATTCATTCATTTACAATTACACTTTTTATTTTAGATAATTATAGATTCATATGCAGTTGTAAGAAATAACATAAATGGGTCCTGTGTCCTGTATATGATTCCTGTTACAGCAACACCTTATAGAACCGTAGTTTAATGTGACAACTAGGATATTAACATGCTACAGTTAAGCTACAGAACTTTCCATGACCACAAAGATCACTCATGTTTCACTTTATAGCCACATCCACCTTCCTTCCAGCCTTTCCTTAACCTCTGGCAACCACTAATCTGTTTTTCATTTCGAGAATTTGGTCATTTGAAGAATATTATATAAATGAATCATGCAGTACATAATCTCATGGGACTGGCTTTTATCATTCAGCTTAATTCTCTGGAGATTTAGCCAGGTTGTTGTATGAATCAGTAGTTTGTTTCTTTTTATTGCTGAGTAGTGTTCCATGATATGGATGTACCACAGTTTAACCATTCCCATTTCAAAGGATATCTGGGTGGTTTTCAGTTTTTTGGCTATTCTAAATAAAGCTGCTCTAAATAGTTATGTATGAAGTTTTCTGTGACATAATCTTCATTTCTCTGGGATAAATGCCCAAGAATACAACTGCTGTGCTGTATATTACTTGCATGTTTTGTTTTGCAAGAAACCCCCTCACTGTTCTCCATAGTTACCACACAGTTTTACAGCCCTTCCAGCAACGTGTGAGTGATCGAGTTTTCTTTGTATCTTTGCCAGTGATGTATTAAAATCAGAGAGTCTGATTCTTCCCACTTTATTCTTCTTCTTCAAAGTTGTTTGGAGTATTCTAGTTCCTTTGCCCTTTTATATAAATTTTAGAATAAAGTTATATATATCTACTGTACAGTAATGATTTATTTGACCTTACCTCAAAAGGTTTCAGCTGTACCTCTGGAGTATCTGGAGATTAAAGTCAGCAATGCAGGTGGTCAACCATGTCAGTATGAGCTGAGTCCCAATAAAAACTCTGGACACCATGGTTCAAGTGAGTTTCCCCAGTCTGCACTATTCTATGTGTATTCTTACACACTGTTGCTGGGAAAAGATAGCCCAAGCCAAGACTCGATTGGAAGAGGACAAATGGAAATTCATCCTTGGAACTTTCCTGGACTCTGCCCTATGTGCTTTTCCCTGGCTCATTTTAATCTACGCCCTTTTACTGTACTAGATTTATAACAGCCTTCAGTGAGCACTCTGCCTGCTTCTGGCACAGGACGAAACCTGAAGATGGCTGAGTGATGCCTACTTGTGGTTGGTATCAGAAGTGACCTCAAAGGGTTGTATCTACAAAAAAGCCTTGCTGGGATTTTGACAAGAATTACGTTAAACTTCTGTTATCAATCTGGGGAGGAAAGACAAGTTT
Organism: Odocoileus virginianus; assembly: GCF_023699985.2. Classification (NCBI taxonomy): domain Eukaryota; kingdom Metazoa; phylum Chordata; class Mammalia; order Artiodactyla; family Cervidae; genus Odocoileus; species Odocoileus virginianus. Next base: position 87,450,889 of record NC_069676.1, read on the forward strand.
ACTGTGTCGAGTGAATTTATGAATATGCTATGTCCCTTAACTTTTTTTTTTAATATGACATGTTTTTGATGCTACCATAAACAGATCTTTAACTGCTTGTTGTTGGTATATAAAAATACAATTGATTTTTATATAATTATTTTGTATCTAGAAAATTTCCTAAACTACCCTTGTCATCCTAAAAATTTATCTGTAGATTAATTTTATTCTCAGTTTTCTCCCCCAAGGCATTTTCTCTCTGAATGTCCTTTTCTTAAAAAAAAAAAAAAAAAAAAAAAAAAATCACATAATGCAACTGCCTTCTACATGAGAAGAATCCTTAAAGGATCCTGAACTTATTTACACAACACTATCAATACATATAGAATAATATCTCCCATTAAGATAAAAATGCATTGATTTTAAATGAAATATACATTCTCAAATATGTCATGTAAACACACTAAGTTCCTATTATTCCTAGTTTAGAAAATGATGTGGGCATGTATTAGATAGGACTGGTTACTTCAATACCAGATAATATTTTAGAGCATCAGTCTTTAAGTTCCACTAAGGACTGAGTTATGATAAAAACTGAGTAGAAACAGATACAGTTAAATAAGTATTTATAATTATAATCCTTACTGCATCTGTACTAAAACTTATCCTAAAAAGACATTTCAAAATTCTAATTGGACTGTCTATACAGGCTTTTCTGCAACTGTCCAGAAGACTTACAGGGGGAAATCTTTCATTATTGCTCAAGAAATTAAATTTTCCTCTCTGGAATTAAATTTACTTCTGGGTTTGTAAACAGTTGCAGTCCTGGGGTATGAGATATTGCAATGGATGTAAAGTAGATTTTACATGTGTTACCAAATTTGACAAATACATATTGTTCCTACTTCTTTGCTTTGTACCCTGGTTCTAAGCAACATTTTAAAGTTAATTATAGGGTCATAAAGGTCTCTTTTTTCCCCCAAATATTTTAAAATCATTCTTACAATTATTACGTAGATCTTGTTAAAGTGGCAATAGATGGGAATTACTCACCCAAAGAATCTCAACTGTATCCTTTGGGCGTCACTGAACGTGAATGGCATCTATTATTTTCTCTTCCACAGAGAAAATTTAAAAAGTCACACTGATGGGAAAGCTTGTGAATCCACTGAGAAGGTTAACTAAGGTGGAGGATTAATCTGTACAGTGAGACATGAAGATGTTGGTTACTGACAATAAGATGTCTTCAGTTAGTCAGATTTCAGTGTTTGGGGGCACAACAATGTATATGTATTAATAGAATCATGAGTTGTTAAAAACTTTCCTACAAAAAATAAAGGAAGACCTGTATCATCAAGACAAAAGTACTTCAAGAATCTCTGATTTAATCTGTACAGTGAAAACTTTAATAATATTATAGTAAGTAAAAATATAGTAGTTACTTCTGCTTATCTGTTTAATACTTATTCATATATTTCATTGAAAAAGCATTTAAGATGACATATATACATTATAGTAGGACAAAAGAGAAATAAGTGAAAAACAGTAGAGAAATAGCACAGAGGCAGGGATAGGGTAAGATGAACACATAAGGATGTAACTAATATGTAAACTAATATGTAATTGCCAGATGATGGTCAAAAATTTGACTGAGCTTTTTATTGACAGATACAAAGAGGGCAACAGAGTTGATGATCATTCACTGCCTCGAGGTGGTAAAAGCAAGCCAGTTGTGCAGAACAGCTGTTTTTAACTACGGCATCCTTAACGCAGGCTTATGGCCCACTACTAAAGGGCAAGCTGGGAGAAGTAAAGCCAAGTGGACATCAGTGTAATGACTTTTAGGTGACCTGACAGCTGCTCAGAAGATAAAATGACACACCTCTAACGGAGTGGATGATCTATATATTCTTTACAGAATCATATTTTTTGAAGACAATTGTATTATTATATTATTCAGACAACTACTTTATTTATTTATTTTTTTCAGACAACTACTTTAGAACTATGGTATTGGATAAGACTCTTGAGAGTCCCTTGGACGGCAAGGAGATCAAACCAGTCTATCCTAAAGGAAATCAGTCCTAATATTCATTGGAAGGACTGATGCCGAAGCTGAAACTCCAATACTTTGGTTACCTGATGCGAAGAGTCAGCTCATTGGAAAAGAACCGGATGCTGGGAAAGATTGAAGGCGGGAAGAGAAGGGGACGACACAGGATGAGATGGTTGGATGGCATCACTGACTCAATGGACATGAGGTTGAGCAAACTCTGGCAGTTGGTGATGGACAGGGAGGCCTGGCGTGCTGCAGTCCATGGGGTCACAAAGAGTCAGACACGACTGAGCGACTGAACTGAACTGATCAAAGAGGAATGACAACAACAAAATTGCCCAAACTGGAAAGCATTTTTCTTCCTGATCGGTAACCAGTATACTGCAGGCAAGAAAGAATACAAACATTAAATGCATTTTTCTATTTAGTTTTTGTAGGCTTTTCTTTCTCCCTTCATTCCCTCATTAAGTTCATCTTTTAAAGCCAGATAAAAACCTGCTGTAAGATCCAAATTTCCTGGTTATGTTTCTAAAGATGGGCATTAAATACAGAAGTTTTGCACAGTAGTTGTGTCCCCAAATAAAATGATGACCCATGCCACAGTGGCCTGATATGGACACAGTTAATGGAATACAGAAAAAACTATTACTGTCATAGGTTAGCATGATACTTCTACGAAATCTGCATTTTCCTTTTTCATATCCATATTATTATTATTATTTTTGTTAAAACAGCACTTTGAATGTGTTTTGAGTGTGGGAAGATCAGTGTTTGTTCTCAGCTGACAAAAGATGCCAATTTTCCATAAGCCACAAATACAAATGAACTTTAGATGGCCAATCAATAGGTCATTTCCTAAACATCAGGTTTCTGTGCAGGCATTCCAGATCCAGTATTTTTAAAAAGAAGAACATTTTTTTCCCCCCAACACAGCACAATAAGCTTTTTGCAGACTTTCACACAGAAAGCAACATTTTCAATTTTATATAACTCACAACTCTTCCTGACACAAAAGAACAGCCAAAAAGATGAGGGATAGCATGGGTCTCAGTGAAATATGGGAACTGTAAAACTCTTGTTTCTTATCTTTAAAAGTGAAATAGAGAAAATGCTGAGAATCTGGGATGATGCAAGCCTAAGACACTGACATGTAGTACCTAACATAATTATTAGAGAACATGTTTTGAAATTTGGGGAATGATCTTTGCCTGAATTTTAAACTTACATTTTCTATATGTAAGTCAGAACATTACATGTGCTTTATCACTGATGATGTTTCACACTTTATTTCAGAATTGCATTTGACCAAAATATAGCAGTTCAAGATTTATCACCAGAGAGGAAATACCTGATTTAGAAAAGTGAATCTTTTACAAACTAAAATTACAGCTGAAGAAAGCAGTTCCTGTAAAAAGAATTTCATTAGAAAGTGAGTTTCTTAAGAAACTGAGACATAGCTCTGGACTTGACGCTATTTTCTCATGCCACACAGTGCAGAAAACAGTCTCATGGATGGTAAAGCGCATAATTATATATTTTAAAAGAATGTTATGTACTTAAACGTTAGAATAACTGTTATGTTTGTTTTATCCTTTACTCTTTTACTCTGTGTACTTCTGTTTACACCCTCATATATGTGTATACACATTATTTTTTCTCAATTATCTGGGTGGGTCACAAATGTCATACCCTTTAGAATATAATTCCTAACAATGAAGAAATTCTCTTATGTAACTACAGTAATCAAATTCAGAAGTGTTTACACTTGTACGATCCTCTTTTATCTTCCCATTTGAATGCTGATTTTGCCAGTTATCCTTATGGCATTTTTACTTTCTAATACAAAATCCAAGCCAGGGACTTCCCTCCTGGTCCAGTGCTTAAAATCCTGCACTTGCCGTACAGGGGGCGCAGGTTCCATCCCTTGTCAGGGAACTAAGATCCCACAATACTGTGTGGCGTGGCCGAAAAAACAAAACGCTAAAAAAAAATTCAATCTAGGATCACATAGGGAAATCTATTACGATTTAGTAATTACTAATCCGTGTTTTCATACATTTTTGTAGATGTTTAAAAGATAACTTTATTTTGTATCTTTTACAAGGTAGTTTTATAAGGTAAAGAAGCTTGCCTGCAATGCGGGAGACCCAGGCTTCATCCCTGGGTGGGGAAGATCCCCTGGAGGAGGGAATGGCAACCCACTCCAGTATTCCGACCTGGAGAATCCCACGGACATGGGAGCCTGGTGGGCTACAGTCCACGGGGTCGCAAAGAGTTGGACATGACTGAGCAACTGACACATTCAAGGCTGAAACTTTGGAATGACAACACTGATTTTAATACTGGGTTCTATGACATTTCTAGTAAAATATCTTAGTAAATAGTAAAACATAAGAAAATGATTAAAATATTCCAATTTAAGCTTACATATCTATCGGTAAATAACAGATACCCATTTGATTGTATTTTTAAAAGATGTTTGCAATCCAGGAAAGAAGAAAACTCCTATCTCAATGCCTGCCTTCCTGTCATTTTCTTGTTAGACCTTGGAAGGTAGTCTGAATTATAATTAAAATCAGTCAAGTTCTCAACTTGCTAGAAGCTACAGTAAAAGATTTGATGAAGAGGCGATTGAAATCAGTGACAAAAGTGAAGTTTCTAAAATATTTGAGGCTTATATTTAACTATGATAATTTTCTTCCATACCCATTAGAGAATGTAGAATTAACTGCATACATTGTTGCTGATGGCTTAGAAATAGTTTACACAGCTGAACTGAGGGACTTAAAATTTAAAATCTATTTCTGACTAGTCTATCAATATGCATGAAATTCTGGATAAGCTGTTTAACTTTGATTTGTCTCAATTTATCTATTCCTAAAAGCAGAAAGAGTATTGTTTACTGTATAGATATACTACTAGGATTTTATTAGACAGTTAACCTAGTGAAGTCATAATATTAAATGAATTGAAGAAGCACAAATATTATTATAAACAGGAATCATAAACAAGAAATTTGCTTAGGACAACAAAGAAAGAATATAGCGTTCAACCTATGATTGCTACAGAGAAAAAGAAGAAAACAGATAAGAAAAAGGAAAAAAATTAAAATCATTAATAATTCCACCATTCAGAAATAACCTGAAGTCTATTTTTTCAGATACTGTTTTCCCTATGCAAAACATACTTGTTTACAAAAATGCAATACTTTAATAAGAGATACACTAACCACAGGTTGATGCAATTACATTTAAACATACTATACTGAAAATTCTTGTTCTGATAATCAGGTAACCCTTCCACTGGTAGCAATAATCAACTCTGGACAAAACATAACATACAAGTATTTGACAGCTCTGGAAAGCAACCAGAAGCAGGTATAAACTAGAGGAGATTAAACCCTTCAAAGCAGGGATCTGCGCTGGGTGGCTCTTAACTTGAGAGAATTCTCCTTTCTACATGGTGCCAGGTGGCTAGAATCCAAGCAAAAGACTGTAATTATTAGCTCAAAGCGTCAGAAGATGGAATTCTAGGATGCCAGAACAGCTGGAAACTAGGAAGGAAAATTCCTGAAAAATGTAGCCAACCACAGAGGGGGAAAGTTCCAAATACGTGTAAATTCCTTTCAAGTTTTTAGATGAATTTTGAACTATGTTTGCATGAAGAAGACTCCAAGGAATTAGAAGGCGGCTATGGATGGAAAGCTGAAACAGTTGAGTAGAGATTTAAGCAGCTGTCCACCACGGGAGAGACAGTTTTGAGTTTGAATCCTATCAAATTATAGAGGCTGGATAAATGCTGTGGACTTTTCCATTGAAACTCATTTACCTTACCCATTTACCTTAGGAGTAAAGGTGATGTCCCACCTTTGGGTGTTTTTTGTTTGTTTGTTTTTTAGTTTTAGTCCCTCAGTCCTGTCTGATTCTTTGTGATTCCATGGACTTTAGCCTGCCAGGCTCCTCTGTCCATGGAATTCTCCAGGCAAGAATACTGGAGTGGGTAGCCATGCCCTTCTAAAGGGGATTGTCCAGACCCAGGGATTGAATCCAGGTCTCTTGCATTGCAGGCAGATTCTTTACCATCTGAGCCACAAGGGAAGCCCATATGAAATTTGGAACAGGTTAAAAAAAATCTACGGAAATATAAATTAAAATGGGCATCGCAATGCAGGAGACACAAGAGACATGGGTTTGATCCCTGGGCTGGGAAGACCCCCTGGAGTAGGAAATGGCACTGCACTCCGGTATTCTTACCTGAAAAACCCCTTGGAGAGAGCAGCCTGATGGGCTACAGGAAATGGAGTCACAAAGAGTCAGACACGACTGAACACATACTAGCAACTGAGCTAATTGAGTCTATATCAGTTCTGGTCTTCTACAGTCCTCAATGATTTAAAGTTTAGGACAAGAATATGTCTATAATAATTAGATGGTGTTTGGTAACTACCTCAAATAGATAAACTCATCTAATAAATCTTAGAGACCTCAGTCAAGTGTTACTGCTAACAAGATGACAGAATCACCTTATCTGCCTTAAGATGGTAACATTTTAATTATGCATTCTTGGTGACTCTTTAAGCATGGAACTTATCATATCAACATGGTGCTGGGTTCAACATCTACAGGAAACAATTCTGGTCTTTATGAACTTGTCGATGATAAAGACAGAGTAAGAGCACTTTATCATTAAAGGATTTGCAAAGCTTCCAGAGAATGTTAAAAATTATAGTCCCAAAAGGACAGTTCAGTAAAAATTCACCAACCCTTTTTATTACATAGACTACTAATATGAGTCATTACATCCCAAGGCAGCAGAACTAATGGGCATATAATAATAATTTAAACTCTATGCCATTTTAACAAAATACATGACAATGAAGTAACGAAAACAGGCAATGCACATTATGTTTTCCAAGGAGAAAAAGAGACAAAACAGTATTTTTTATTTGAGTTGATCCAGAAGTATTTGACATTCAAATAAATCTGGGTACCAAGCTATACTTACTCAAAAGAAGTTTTAAATGACTCAACTAATTGAGGATCCTGGTCTGACAGAGCTAAATGAGTTAACATTCTTTATTCTCCTCTTGGTTTTAGAAGAGGAAGAAATGGGAAGAAAAATAGTTCTGTCATTGGCTTTTCCTCCAAGTTGAAATGCTTACTCTATTAGGTTAAAATCACTGACTTATACTTATTTTTAATAATCAAGGTAATACTTCTCAGTAACACAGAATAAATCCAACCGTCTACTAGGGTATAGTTTCTCACTTGAAAAAAGGATCTGAATTTCTGTTATCTTTTGTTACAGCCCCAACTGTGGTCAAAGTTAGGAAAACATTACATGGAAAAATCTTTAGGAAATTGGTTGAACCCATTTAGGAAAGTTATCAGATCAACTGTGCATTTACAACTTTACATGTTTTATGGTGAAGATGGTGCTCCATGTCTTTTGGTACAAACTGGCATTATAATTACTGCATTTATTAATTAACATTCAATCTTTCTAAAAGTTCATTCCATGGACCTCTGGCTTTGTGGGACATCAACAGGGCTGCTGATTTAAGGTTCTATTAAAAGTTCTGGAAGGCTCCTTACAGCAGCTTTTCTCAGAGGCATTAATGTGCCCTGTGACACAGACAAGGAGGATTTCAGGGTGTACCATCTCCCAAACATATCTGACCAATGTGTTTCTCTGGGCAGAGTTCTGTGGATTTGATTTCACAGAACAGACTTTGGAATACTTTGGTCTAGAGGAAATATAGATGTGAACTAGAGTTGTAGCAGGGTGAAAAAAAGGAGAGAATAAAAGAAACAGCAAATATTGCTGAAGTCACTTATCTTAGTGCTAGTTCCCTTTAATGTAAAATGCTATTTGCCAGCTGTAGTCCTGAGCAAGTTCTTTAAATCCTCTTTCTTAAAAAAAAAAAAAAATCCTCTTTAAAGCTTTTTTAATCCATAAACATGGGACTAAATAGCAACAATACATTCACTGCAATTTGTGATAAGAACTTAGGTTCATGTACATAAAATGGAGGACAGTGCCCGGCACATGACATTCCTTGAAAAATAAGACTGACTGTTACTGAGTGTTTTGATGTGACTTACATGAACTGGGCTTCCCTTTGTGGCTCAGCTGGTAAAGAACCCACCTGCAAGGCGGGAAACCAGGGTTCGATCCCTGGGTTGGGAAGATCCCCTGGAGAAGGGAAAGGCTGCCCACTCCAGTATTCTGGCCTGGAGAATTCCATGGACTGTATAGTCCATGGGGTCGCAAAGAGTCGGACACGACTGAGCGACTTTCACTTTGCATGAACTGGATGCTTTTTTAAAAAAATTTATTTTTAATTGGAGGAGAATTACTATACAGTATAGTGATGGTTTCTGCCATACATCAACATGAATCAACCACAGGCATGTACATGTCCCCTCTTTCTTAAACCTCCCTCCTACCCCATGCCTCTAGGTTGTCAGAGAACACCAGCTTTGGGTTCCCTGCGCCATACAGCAAATTTCCACAGGCTATCTATTTTACATTTGGTAATATATATGCTTCAGTATTACTCTCTCAAGTCTTCCCATCCTCTCCCTCTCCCACTGGGACCAAAAGTCTTTCTTTTGGTCTTAAAGAAAAAGACATTAATTCTAGCCCACTCTCATACTTTCACAAAGTTTATTTGCAACTGAAAGATTCTCAGAAGATCTGCTCATAATAAGCCTGTTTACCTTTATTGAACTCAGCATGAAGATTTGATGAAGAAACCTGTCAACGATGGAAGCATCTGGGCACTACTGGTTCCACAGAAAAATGCCATTTTTTGGTATAGCACTTGATAACTTCTGGTTTATCTTCATATGCATTATCAGATTCTGTCTTATAACAATCTAGTGAGCTTAGTAATAGAGAAGTCAACATTCCCAAGTCACAGAAATGAAAACTGAGGCCCAGAGGGGTTATATTATAAACTGCCCAAAGTCAAAAAATTGGCAAGTGGGCAGTGTCTGGACTCAAACTTGTGTTTTTGACTTTAGTGTCAGTATGCTGAGTATCTGAATGAATGAGTGACTCTAATTTTACATTTCAAAATAATTCAGTTCAGTTCAGTAAACATGGATTGAGTTGCTCCTATATGCTATATACACTGTGCTAGGTGTGAGGATGAATAAATTAGACATGTTGGACTTTGTCCTTGAGAAGCTTATCATTTAGCTGTATTCAGAAAAACTAAAAAAACAAAACAAAACAAAACAAAAAAAAAAACAGGGAGGAAAAAAAGAAAATTGGTGATTCTGAGTAGCTTTCTATGTAATGACCTTGAATGCTTCTCAGCATCTGCTTCCCCAAAGGCCACCAGAAGACAGTTTAAGGTGACCATAGACAGGGCTTTGTGTAAGAGAGAAAAATCTGGAGAACTTCCCCTGTGATGAAGCTTGTGGTCCTCTCTCTGCCTCTTCATAGTCACTAGTATTCTACCACACAGTAATGGAGAATGCTGAGGAAGCATTTGCTGTGATTTCTATAACTCCAGCTTGAAATGCCTTCCTTTCTTTGTGCCTATTCTTCCTTCCACAACAGATCACAGAAATGCATTTTGTACTTAAGAATGCTTGGTTGTGAGACAATCACACTAAAATGTATTTTTCCTCTCTTTGATGTCCTTATGTTTCTATTACATTATCCTCATTCCTTTCGGCATGCTCATCCTTCCTGAACTTTATTACTTATCTCAGCTATACCCTGATTGTTAATACCTGTTTGCTCATAGAATTACTTGAACACACCCTTGGCATAAGAACCCTCCATTAAAAAAAAAAAAAAATCAAATCCCTCCTTGATAACTGCAAAACTTTTATCATCATCACTTTGCTGTTTGGAAACTGTCCTTTCAAAAATCACTGATTAGTTTTCTAACTGAATGTAACATCCATTTTTTCTGCTCTAAAATGCGAGATCCATTTTTTTCTGTTCTAGCTTTCTGTTGCATAAAGACACTGTTGATTACTTTCTCACTGACCTGTTAGCCATAGCTTCAGATTTAATCCTATCATCTCTCTGACTCCTTCCTTCTCTGTCTGCCTCCTCCTGAAAATATCTATTTGTAACTACAGTGTTCTGGAGAACATAACGGACTTGTAGATATAACCCCTGGGTGAAATGTCTAACATCCTAGCTTTATGATTCTGTGTGGATCACCCTGCTGAGCCTCGGTTTGTTCATGTATAAAATGCAGACAATCATGGTACCTGTTTCACAGCATTGTTCTTGATGGCTCTATGAGATGTTACGTGTGAAAGCATTTTATACATTTTAAAGTAAGATCCAAACAGAAATATTATCTGCCAGTTTCAGATAAGATGAGATATTTGTGTTCTTTACTCTCTAGATACATTCCCTCTAAGAGCTTACTTTTCAGTTATATTATCATTTGCATATAAATGACTATGTATATATATAAGTGCAGACTGGCTTGAGCCAATTTATAGGACAGATTTACAGTTAGAATATATTAGCAATGGAAAACTTAATGCTTTGCCTCATATCCAGCCGTTTCCCTCACTTTTCCTACAATGCTCAGTGACTCTATCATTCTAAGTGTTTCAGTCTTTAAATCTAGTATCTTCTACAAATATTCTCGACTTGGTATCTATAGTGGACACTTGAGATTGCTTTTTTTTTTGCTGCCCAGCATCTGGTTCTTCTTCCACGCCTTAGGGAAAACCACAGTGTGTAAGTAGTGAGGGGGCATAGGTGGAAGTATCACCTTTTTCCACCAGTTACCAGCGTACGATGGAAGGTGCAGGAAATGTGGTTGGACAAGTGTATTTTCCTCACTTCTGGAGAAAACAACTCAGTCAGTGATGTCACACTACTTTGTGGTACAAGGAGAATGGGGCGTCCCAGTGGTGGCACTAGTGGTAAAGAACCCTCTTGCCAATGCAGGAGACATAAGAGATGTGGGTTCGATCCTAGGCTCAGGAAGATCCCTTAGAGGAGGGCATGGCAACCCACCCCAGTATTCTTGCCTGGAGAATCTCATGGACAATGGAGCCTGCCGAGCTAAAGTCCATGGGGTCGCAGAGCCGGAGATGACTGAAACGACTTAGCATGCACGTATGCCCAAAGAGAACATGTTGTTTTCAAATAGTTTAATGAAGGGCAGTAGCAGCAGCAGGACTAGCAGGCTTAAAGTGTGAAAAAAATTAGCTAAATGAGCATCTCTGCTCCTTTACTTCCTGCCCAGTCACTCCCAATCTTTTACCTTGTTAAATGTGTATCACAACACTTTGTAACATCTGAAATAATAATTATTTTTTCTTTATTTACTAGCTAGTTTTTTGGCTTTTACATTGACTGTCCATCTGCCTTGAGTGATATGCAAGCTCCTTCAAGGCAGAGGCTTTGCTGTGTGCCCTGCTGTATCCATCACAGTGCCTAGAACAGTGTCTGGCACACATCATAAGTGCAATAAACATCTGCTGATTGAATGCTGCTGCTGCTGCTAAGTCACTTCAGTCGTGTCCAACTCTGTGCGACCCCATGGACGGCAGCCCACCAGGCTCCCGTCCCTGGGATTCTCCAGGCAAGAACACTGGAGTGGGTTGCCATTTCCTTCTCCAATGCATGAAAGTGAAAAGTGAAAGAGAAGTCGCTCAGTCGTGTCTGACTCTTAGCGACCCCATGGACTGCAGCCTACCAGGCTCCTCCGTCCATGGGATTCTCCAGGCAAGAGTACTGGAGTGGGGTGCCATTGCCTTGTCCGCTGATTGAATGACTGACTGGTAAAGTCTTCTGAATAGTGGGAGTTCAGTAACGGTGAATTTTAAAAAATGAGATACAGCTATTTTCTGAGCTAAGTACTTAACTTCAAATGTTTTCTTTTCCAGAGAAAGAAATATACTATTACGAAAAAATAAAAAAAAATCTTCAAATGCTTTTTGAAAAGTGTAGATGCAAAGTTCCAAATACTAAAAATGACAAGATAATGCAGGTTTTGCTTCTAACCTGCTGATAAGCCTGTTAGTCTCAGTAACCCAATCATTCCAGTAAAATGATCATAAAAAATATGATTGTTAAAAGCTTCTGAAAGTATAAGAAACATAATTTTCACTGTGTATTTGGTTAAAAACGGAATTCAATACCACTTTATAGCTTCTGTATTAACAGGGTTCTCACTAAAAAGAGCTATTTCTATTCCACAGAAATAATTTTAAGGACTCATGTACAATCCACATTCATTTTGGAAAAGTATGGTAAAAAGAAGAAATAAGACACTGTTCATTATTTTGATTTTCAATGTATTTTCACATTTAAATAGAAACAAACACAAACAGAACACTCTATACATTTTTCTTTTGTTTCCCACCCAGAAAGAAAGACCAACACTATCTGTAATACTATAGAGCAGATTATTTGAAATTTGTTCAGGGAGGCAGCTTTAGGCCCCTGTATAATCACTTATATGGTAGGAAAAAACCTTTAGGTCTGGGAGATTCCTGTGTTTCAGTAAGGCTTAGGGACCATGCAAGTATGTTTTCATTTTTTCACACCATCCCCTCTCCCAGCCAGGGGTTAGCTGTTGACTATTTGCGTACGTCATGCCTCAGTAAGTGTGAACTGCGGATACGGAAGATGAGCTTCTGTAAAAGGTGTGACTTCCATATGTCAGAGAGAAGACTGAGGATTTGATACAGGAGTAAGTTAACACTCTCCAGTATCTGTAGATCTGAGATAAGATACATGGAATATTGATACCATAGCAACTGTGGCCTTTCTCAGATCACAGTTAATAGCACCAATTCCCAACCAATTTGTATCCTTCTGAACTTGTTGGGAGGCTGCTACAGTCCTCTGAAAGAATGTGCTAGAAGTGGGAAGACGGGGACATAGTTATGGTTGGCAAGATCAATGTTGCATTGAGCTACTAAACATCTACGAAGAAAGCTGGAGAGTAGGTTCCCTTGGGCATTCCTGCTTATCTTCTAGGTGTCATATTTGATTTTCCATGACATGTCTTATATGTTGTCAGCAATCAATAGAAAATAATGTAATCCAAATGAAAATGGTGATTACTTCACAGCATAGAGATTGTACTTGTAGCCTAAGTACAATGTTGTCTTGAAGAAACAGGCTGAGGGATAATTAACCTTAAAAGAGCTCCAAACATTTGTAGTCCAAACATTTTCTAAGTGCCTTGTATACAACTGACACGTGGGCAGTGGGAGAATAAAGAAAAACAAGACACAGGGTTTATCCTTGAGATTATAGCTCCAGTGCCCCCTTGAAAGGAATCTAAGACATACTTACTCGAAACTGTACTTTATGATAAATGGTATTAAAATGACACTTCAAAGTTATATGAGAAGTTATATTTAGGGTCATAAATTCTGCCTATAAATGAAAATGACATAGCATTACGAAATTTCCCAATTGAACTGATTGACTATTTCTACTATACTGTACCTCTAGAAAAGTAAACTAATACAGAGACTTTTCTGCTAAAAACAATAGTAATTACATTTGCTACATAATGTGCCCTATTTTCTTTAAAACAATGTTTCTCATTTTTTACAGAGTTTTATTAAATAAATGGCTGTTAATCTATACTAGGCTGGTATGAGACTCCAATCTATTCTCTGTGAAGGTTGAATGACTTTCTATCCAATTTTCAGTTGTTTCTTCATGTTTCTAACAGAGTACCAACTGTACTGTAGCTTGTCTGGCATTTGCTTTAGTCAGGAACACAAAAATGATCACCTAAGGCTCCCATCACTGCTTTTAGCTTTGGATTCTCTACGTTCAACTCCTGTCAAGAATGTGTTTGAGACAAATGCTATTTAAGAGATATGTTTAGGGTACATTTAAATGGTCCATTTTCCAGGTCTTTCCATCTTTGGTTATAGTAAAGTTACAGTAAGTCATGGTAAAAATTAATGCTATCTCCTATCGAAATCTCATCATTGAGTCATGATTTAATGTTACCTCGGAGTTTTATAATTGCATCAGAAAAGGATAAAATAGTTAGCAATAAATTTAACAAGAAGGTAAAAGATTTATACATTTAAAACTGTAAGACACTGATGGAAGAAACTGAAGAATACACAAATAAATGGAAAGATATTCTGTACTCACAGACTGGAAGAATTAATATTGCTAAAATGTCCATACCACTCAGAGCAATCCATGAATTCAATGAAATCCCTACCAAAATTTCAATGGCACTTTTCACAGAAACAGAACAAACAGTCCTAAAATGTGTATAGAACCACAAAAGACTCTGAATAGGCAAAGCAATCCTAAGAAAGAAGAACAAAGTTGGAGCCATCATACTTCCTGATTTAGAAATATATTGCAAACATACAGAAATCAAAGGAGTATGATATTAGCATAATAACGGAAAAATAAATCAGCAGAAGAGAGACCCCAGAAACAAATCCATGCATATACAATAAAAATTTCTTTTTGACAAAGGAGCCAAGAATATACAATGGGGAAAGGATAGTCTCTTCAATAAATGGATTGGGAAACTGAACGGACACAAGGAAATGAATGAGACTGGGCCTCTGTTTTACACCATACACAAAAATCAGTTCAAATGGATTAAGCACTTGAATTTAAGACCTAAAACGCAAGAAAAGATAGGGTGTAAGCTCCTCGACACTTGGCACTCCCGGTCTTGGCAGTGATTTTTTGCATTTGATACCAGAAGTGAAAGTAACAAAAGCAATCAACAAGGGGGACTAACTACATCAAACTAAAAAGCATCTTCACAGCAAAGGAAAGCATCAACAAAGTGAAAGGCAACCTATGAAATGGGAGAAAATGTTTGCAAGTCACATATCTCATAAAGGGTTAACATTCAAAATACATAAAGAACTCATAAAACTAAAAAAAAAAAACAAAAAAAATCTTATTAAAAATGGGCAGAGGAACATAATAGACATTTTTCCAAAGTAGACAGATACACGAAAAGGTATTGTGAACAGATACATGAAAAGGTACTCAATATAAAATCAAGGAGATGCAAATCAAAACCACAATGAGATATCATCTCCACACCTGTCAGAACAGCCATTTAATATAGTTCTAAAAATCCAAATATAGCCAAAGGAAAGGAAAACAGTATTGAAGATTATCTGCACTTCCATGAATACTGCAGCATTGTTCACAATAACCAAGATATGGAAATAACCTGTGTCCATCAATGAACGAAGGAACGAGATGTGGTACTTATACTGGAATACTATTTCAGGCATGAGAGAGACGGAAATCTTACCATCTGTGACAACATGAATGGACCTTTAGGGCATTATGCTAACTGAAATAAGCCAGACAGGGAAAGACAAATACTGCCTGGTATCACTTACATGTGGAATCTAAAAAAGTCACCTCATAAAAACAGAGAAAAATAGCGCTTGCCATGGGCTGGGGGATAGAAGACATAGAGAGAGGTTGGTAAAAGGGTACAGAATTTTAGGATCAATAGGTAGGATGTATTAATATAACATGGTGACTATAATAGCTGATAACACTGAGTTGTATAATTGACATTTGCCAAGAGAATATAACAAATACTCTCATAAGGAAAGAGAAAAAAGATATTTATGGTGATGGATATGTTAATTAACTAGGTAGGAGGAATTCTTTCACTATGTATATGTAAATTAAGTCATCACATTGTACACCTTAAATATCTTACAATTTGATTTGTCAATTAAACCTCAATAAAGCTAAAAAAACTGAAATGCTAACTGTATTTTTGTATAATATTTTCACGGAATATGTGGCCTACGATGTTAGTCTGTGCTCCTTGGATAAGAATCCATGTAATTTCATTTTATTTTAATTTCAACCAACATTTTTTTTCCAGGAGCTGAGGATGTGATGGTTAACAAGACAGATGGGCTCAGTGACTTCTAGGAGTATACAGTATAATACGGAAGTAGACACCAAACAAGTAACTTTACAAATAACTGCTTGTTTACAAATAAATACTATGTGATGATTTCTTTGGTATTTATTACAAGGTAAATATCTTTTCAGATGGCCTTTCAGATGTATGCTTTGCTTTTTTAAGTGAGGAAGATATAGTTAGTTACTATTTCCTTTTTTGACTTAACTAGAGTACAATTTCATGATGAATTAAAACAGCTTCTGAACGTATACAAACCTTTCTTTTAACTGTTAAGTCATATGTGTCTTATGTCCTACAAGGTGACCAACGAAATAGAGGGGGGCAGAACATGGGGAGGGGACTAAGTTACAAGTCATGACAGAAATAATCACGTCTTCTTTAAGTTTTATTCTCAGAATTGTTCTACATATCCACTGTTCTACAAAATAGTATAAAATTATTTTAGAAGTTTCAACTTGGAGTTGTCTCTAAAACCTGTGATGCCAGATATATATATATATATATAAAGGGATATTAATTGCCTTTAGCCCCATGACAGAAATAAGGGATTGATTAAATTTTTATGGAAGTACCATAGTACATTTTATGTTAAAAAAGCAGAATTTCATAATCTTTTGAAACTCTGCAATACTTTAATGGTACTTCTAATAGTGCCTAACACTTGGAAGGATTCCACAGTTTGGCTCCTATAAAGTGGTTTTTGACAGCAAATGTGCAGGAACCAGAATCTCTACTGAAACTTGAATCTGAGCCACTTAGACATCATGATGTTGCCCAAATGTGAAGTGGTTTCCATTGGCAATACCATAATATCTTCTCACTGAAGCAAGAAGCTTGAGTTTGGGGGATATTTAGCTACCAAAAGAAGCAGACATTATCTAAGTCTTGATCAGAGAGAAAAAAAAAAAAATTGAAAAAGACTTCCTGGCATTCATTCACTGGAAAATGAAGACATGAAGAAGCCAAATAAAGTTAACAGCTCTAAAGAGAGGCTAGAAATTGTGGTGCTCTGGAGTCCTCATCATCACTGCCATGCTCACTGATGCCAATAAACACTTACTAAGCTCTCACCGTATGCAAAATACAATGGCAGGGGCTTTAGCTGTGAAGGTCTTGAAGGTCATGAACTTTATATTATGCCTCCGTGTAACTCCTAAAGCTTGCTATGGGGCTTCTGAAGATAGCAGATATTCAGTAAATATGTATGAATTTTATGAATGAGACGGCAAGGGGCTTATGGTCCAATGGGGAGATAAAACAGAGGCAACCTACTTCCGAGCAGAGGTTTTAACCCCTTTATACTGAACCTATTTAGCACAGCGTGTAGCACATGACAGGTATCAGAAAATGGCCAATTAATCAGTAATGTGCAAATAATTTTATAGAAAACATCGATTGAGCAGTTATTATGCTTTAGGTGCATCGCTACACTGAATTCTCACAACATGGAGGCGCTGTTACTGTCCCCATCTTAGAGATGACGCAGCTAAAGTTTATGGAGGTTAACTAACTTGCTTGGTTACTCAGATAGTAACTTGCAGAGGCAGGATTTGAACCGAGGAACCTGACTGCATTTCACCCTCTTCACTATCCATATGCAAAAAAGAGAAACATTAGGCACATGCAAAAAAGAGAAAGGTTATTATAAGGTGGCATATGTTAAAGGCCAGCTGAATGGCAGAGGTCATAAGTCCTCTAACTTTAGAGTAAGAAGTGGTTGGTGAGGTCGGGGCAGGACGGACTGCTTCATGAAGAAAGGGCAAATTGAAATGGGTTTTGAAAAAGGATACACAAGAGGTTAAAAGAACAAAAAAATGGACAGAAATGTTAATAAGGTATTCGGAGGTCAGAGTTAGACCTTTTGGATAGCATGAATCAGTTCATAAGTAGCAAACCTAACCAGAGATTTAGCAGGAACAAGACAGCAAAGAACTGAAGAGTTTGGATTCCATTCTTTACACACAAGGGGAGCCAACCAAGTTTTTTTTCCCATAGAGAAAGAGGTGTGAAAAGCTGCTTTTTAGGAAGCTGTGCAGGATATGATAAAGGGCGAGATTTTAGGAACCACACAACCAGTTAGGTGGAGGTGAAGAAGACCTGGACTAAGGCAGCAGAAGTAGGAATGCAGAAGAAATGACAGATAAAAGAGAAAGAACCAGCCAACATGACTGTCTCGAGGATTAAGAGAGGGATGAGTCGGTATCTGTGTGACAGATACTGATAACATTACTGTCAGAAATATGGACATTTAGGAAGGCAGGAAAGCTGGTTTTTGGAAGATGACGAAACTTCTGATTCGAAACACTTGATTCCTATAGGTTTGAGGCACTTATTAATCAAACAACATTTGGATGTTGTTATGAGCCAGAAACTGGGCAGGTACAAGTGACAGAACAGCGAGCAAGAAAGATATGGTCCTTGTTTTCACAGACTAAATTAGAGTTTATGAGAGAGGAGAGGCACTAAATGAGGAATTACAATACCGATGGGTGAGTTTTAGTATGACAGTGATTAAATGCAGAGTGTTGGGAGAGCACATACTAGGAGCACATATGCAGTCTAGTCTGGGACTTCCCTGAGGAAGCGACATTGAAGCAATAGGTCTTGTTAGTAGTTTGGTGTTCCATTTTAAGAAAGCTTGTACCAGAGGGGCCAATCATATGTGCTCACCAACCACCCCTTTTTGTGAAACTGCATTACTTACAGACCTGTTTCCAGGGACAGCAGGGGCCATCTTTTGTATCACATGACCCTGCACCTCCTGTCCCCAGCTGGTTGAGCCAGGGCTGGACACTAATGCAGCCAACTCAAAGGACCATCATCTCTGATCTGAAGCAAAGAGATGAAAAAAAAATTTTTTTCTTTTTCTGAAGAATTTAAATGGAAGAAACAAAGAGACTGTTGGAGGCCTGCAGCTGAAGTGAGATCTGGAGAGACCCAAAGACCATGCATTTGCCAAAGTTCTCAGTGGGCAGGGAGAGTAAGCTCCTTTGTCCATGAGATTCTCCAGACAAGAGTGGGTTGCCACCTTCTTCTCCAGGAGACCTTCCTGACCCAGGGCTCGAACCTGGGTCTCCTGCATTGGTAGGGGGATTCTTTACCACTGAGCCACCAGGGAAGCCCCAAGTAAGAGGAAGAAGTTGGTCAATACATAGTGAATAGAAGAATTAGAGAGAAATGAGACTTGTCTAGGGGAAATGTCTCCTGGGAGACAACGGGCAAGAGTGGCTGTCTCACACAGGAATATTAACTGTCAATGACTTTCCGATCTCAAGACAACGAGCACCCTCATAATCACCCCTGCTGGGTTCATTTCACATTACAGTAACATTATAAAGTCTAAAAGCTTAAACTAAATTTTCAGTACAGAGTTCAGTTCTTACACGTTTCCTATAAAAATCTTCTTTAGGAGACAAACTATAAATTCAATCCAAATGAGCTGAGTGGGTCTCTACTGCTTGTAGACAAAAGGGCTTAAATTAAAACACACTATATCCCCTCATGGATAAACTAAAAAGGAGATGCTGTATTGAGTTCAGCTACCAGGGTAAATAAATTAGTATAGAGAAAAACAAATCTGTTTGCTACCTTTAAATGTCTTTAATTGTCATAATTATAGCATGCCTTTCTCAACACAGATGCATATGATAGATTCTTAGGAAAATTGCCACAACTGTTGATACTTATACTCAAGTGTTATATTTATATGCTGGATACCACATACATGACATGTATTTACACACGTCTAACTGATGTCCTTGCATGCATGTGTGCCTGTACTGCTCACTCATCCGCAGCTCTTTGCGACCCTATGCACTGTACCAACCAGGTTCCTCTGTCCATGGGATTTCCCAGGCAAGAATACTGGAGGGGGTAGTCATTTCCTCCTCCAGAGCATCGTCCCGACCCAGGGATTGAACCTGCACCTCCTGTGTCTCTTGCTTTGGCAAGCAGATGCTGCTTACCACGGCGCCATCTGGGAGTCCCAACTAATGTCCTTAAAGTCAAAGTCAAAGTCAGAGTGAAGTTGCTCAGTCGTGTCCGACTCCTTGAGACCCCATGGACTGTAGCCTACCAGCTCCTCCGTCCATGGGATTCTCCAGGCAAGAATACTGGAGTGGGTTGCCATTTCCTTCTCTAGGGGATCTTCCCAACTCAGGGATAGAACCTGGGTCTCCTGCACTGCAGGCAGATGCTTTAACCTCTGAGCCACCAGGGAAGCCCTTAGTAGACATTAATTATACAACTGAGCAAACAAAGGCATGTGACTTCCTCGTAATTCTGCATGCGTTACAGGAGTGCTGAGAGGAAAATCTCCAACATAATCATTGTCTCCCTGCCGCAGCCACCCAGTGCATTACTGGGTAGTGAGACGGGATTAAGCAAGACTGCTCTTGACAACTTCATCTTCGAGTTGTCATTATCATCATCTGCTGTCTTCTTACTGTGTCTGCCAGTCTCTATATTCCTCACTTGAGCTTCCCCCAGTCTCTCTCCTGGCTGAAACCAAATTATGGACAACCGTAGTCAATCAAGTGATAGAATGCTTAGATGATCTGGACGAAACAGTTTACGCAGGCTCAAAATAGGAACTTTTGACATAGTTACTATTTGGGGCTTAGTAAACAGTGTCAGACTTTATTTTTTTGGGCTCCAAAATCACTGCAGATGGTGACTGCAGCCATGAAATTAAAAGACGCTTACTCCTTGGAAGGAAAGTTATGACCAACCTAGACAGCATATTAAAAAGCAGAGACATTACTTTGCCAACAAAGGTCCATCTGGTCAAGGCTATGGTTTTTCCAGTGGTCATGTATGAATGTGAGAGTTGGATTGTGAAGAAAGCTGAGTGCAGAAGAATTGATGCTTTTGAACTGTGGTGTTGGAGAAGACTCTTGAGAGTCCCTTGGACTGCAAGGAGATCCAACCAGTCCATCCTAAAGGAGATCAGTCCTGGGTGTTCATTGGAAGGACTGATGCTGAAGCTGAAACTCCAGTACTTTGGCCACCTCATGCGAAGAGTTGACTCATTGGAAAAGACCCTGATGCTGGGAGGGATTGTGGGCAGGAGGAGGAGGGGACGACAGAGGATGAGATGGCTGGATGGCATCACTGACTTGATGGACATGAGTTTGAGTGAACTCCGGGAGTTGGTGATGGACAGGGAGGCCCGGCGTGCTGCGATTCATGGGGTCGCAAAGAGTCGGACACGACTGAGCGACTGAACGGAACTGAAGGTACCTGAGAGCTTCCCTGGGGGCTCAGCAGTAAAGAATCTGCCTGCCATGCAGAAGACCCGGGTTCGATCCCTGGGTCGGGAAGATGCCCTGGAAGAGGGCATGGCAACCCCTCCAGTATTCTTGCCTGGAGAATCCCATGGACAGAGGAGCCTAGTGGGCTACAGTCCATAGAGTCACAAAGAGTTGGACACGACTGAAGTGACTTAGCACGCAGGCATGCAAGGTAGCTGAGCTAGTGGTGTCCTTTCCAGAAAGGAAATCTAGAAGTTTCCTCTTGTTTTTCATTTTCCAGTTGGGCTAAACTCAGTGAATTACTTCAGCCAAGGAGGAGATAAGAAAAAAAAAAAAGGAAAAAATGAGAAAAGTAATTTTAACTGGTCAGGGGAAGAAAGAAGTAGGTTGAATACACACCCGTCCCCCTCCTGCTCCATGCCAAGGAGGCCGTGGGATGGGCTGGTCAGGAAAGCTCTGGTCCAAGGGCATTCAAGACAACGGAGCGGGGCTGCCTCCTGCCTGACCATAGCGGAGCTCCAGCAGCGGGAAGCAGACGGGGAGGGAAAGTTCAGGCTTTGGTGACAATGAACTATGCTTAACTACAAGAACACACACAGAATAAACAGTGGGTTGTTTTCCCACTGCAATATCAAAAGTTGCACTGGGAAATCATACCTTTTTGCTCAAGTGAAAGAAATTTGTTTCTGGACACAATGTCTTCACCAGAGAAGAAATCGTTTTGAAAGAAATGAAGGAAAATTTTAAAATACTAACTAAATTATTTAAAACATTTAATTTTACTGTAATCAGAGGAAAGCCTGCCAAAGGGTTCATGTATCAAGTGTTCTGATAAGTATCCGCTAAGTAAGGGAGGTATTATATTCTCTTGGTTTCTCACATGCTTTAGAAAAAGTAACATGGGTCATAATGTGATATATCCACATAATATGAATTACACAAATAAATAAAAGCTGCAGAAATAGATATGCCAGGTGTACCCTTATGACACATATTATAAAACCTTCACAATAAAAGTAGACTGAAGGTATTATATCATTGTGGGATTTATTAATACATTTCTTAATGGACTGTATATATACAGAGATTTACCTTATAAATTCAGATTTAGCTATACACCCAAAGAGTCAATGTAACCTACCAAAAAAAAAAAAAAAGCTAAATGTTTGTTTATCTCTTTTAGTAATGTGGATAAGAATGAGTGCATGTTAAGTAATTTTACTTTGAAGAGAACAAACTGAGTCACAGTTAACAGTTATATAAAACAGATTTATATAACTATCTGATTTCTGCATAGTGTTGATAAGCCACCATACATACCCCACATAACAATTTACATCTACTTTGATTAATAAGGTACACTACTGAGATATTATCTATAGTTCCCAACAAACTTGGACAAAAACCAAGTTTGAAAAAACGAAAACGCTAGTAGAAGCAAGTGAAAGAGATATACTGGAGCTGAAACACTGATGGCAGAAACATAAAGCTACCAGTTCTAACCTCAAGAAAACAGAAAAGCACTTCTCAGCAGTTAAAACGTGAGCTGACAGAACAACACCGGGACAGGTACACGGTAGGGTATACAGAAGCATTTCCTGTGGTAGCATTTATTCTACATAGAAAACCGCAAATAAATAACGATAAGAGATCATAGCATGCCTGATAATCTGTGACAACAACTGTAGACACGGGAGAAACCTGCCCGTCCGGAGCCCTGACCTACGGAGCCTTTATCTGCCTGTGTACTCTCCACAGGCCAAGCATATAAAGGCCAAGTGATAATTTACACATGAATCAACTTTCTTTGCAGCATGGGCACCAGAGACATTTCTTTTCTCTGTTACTGAGAGAAAGGCAGCCAGGTCTAAGCTTGTCTCACTAGAAATCATACAAGGGAAACAGTGATTTGCAGGAAAATGGCAGATCAGCAAAGGGAAGCTGTTCTGAATGCATGATAAAAATGGCAGCCACAAAGGACCAGATGAATATTTAGTTTGAAAACAGCGCTGACAGTCACCGTTGAGTCTTTATCCTATTCCAAACAGGTAGCGTCATAAAAACTGCAACAGAGATACAATCCCGATAGAAGATTACACGAGATACCTGGGTGGGTATCTTAAAAGACTTTGGACTTCATTTGAATAAATGTAAGACTCATAGATCCTCTGCATCCAGATCTTATTCGGGGTACATGCAGTTATTTCACACGAATGACATATGGAGGGCATATTGCCCGCTTTGATAATTAGAAATAAATCAGTCAAGATGATTAAAAAAAAAGCTTGTTCATGAAAAACTGGATACACATTTCATACTATGAAACTTGTAAAGGAAAAAATATGCAGACAGTGTATTTTTCTCCAACCCAAACCCTTTGGTGCTTAGGTCAACTTTTAGAAATTCATAAAACTATCACCACGTTGCTATAGCCTTTCTTACAGGAACATGTACTGAATACTACTTGTTCTGGCTCATTTAATAGAGGAATGGAGATTTATTATTAAATCTGTGTTAATAGGCCATTCCAAAGAAGATTATGTAAGCTTCTAACAAATGACAGGTACTAACTAAATCAATAAAATTCATTTTTATTCCCTTATTACCACTTCTACAGTTCTGTGCTTGCCATATTCGGTCTGTTTCCTGGAATGCTTACCTTCCTACTCAACAATGCATATACCTGACTTTCTTCAAATTTGGTTCAAAGCTCTCAGTTTAGGAGCCTTTAACTTAAGGCTCCAGTCATGGTGTGGTGGTTAGACACAGGAGACCGTCCGTAAATGCTGCTAACTACGCACATGGATTATCAATAGACAATAGGCCAAAAATCTTTAAAATAAACTTTATACATGAGCTGTAAATATAAGAAATGTGGTATAATCTGTGCTTCATAAAAGGAAAGTTTGAATTTTTAGTCTTTTAGAGTCCAGAAATGTATCTGTAAACTTCATGTCATAATCCATGCTCTGAGACAATCCCCAACATAAAGAGTTATTGCATTGTTATATCACTTCATGGTCATGAGCTGTATCTATAAAACTGACAGTGAACAGGTTTTTGACATTATTTGTTTCTATTTATCCTTTGCAATGTTAGCTTTTTAACCCTTTCAACTATTTTCCTTTCCTCTCTTCTCCTGTATTCCTCCCTTTAGGGTGAAGCTCTATTTTGCCCTCTCTCTCTTCTCAATAACCTATTCATTTCCCTACCTTCTGACTGTTTAGTAGTTCTTGAAGTAAACATCAGAATTTTCCTTAAACTGAAAGCTCCTAAAGGATAAGAAATACACCTACCATTTCTACATATCTAGAACATTTTATAGGGCCTCAGGTAGTGTTAGTCATTCAGAATACTCTTGAGAACTCTGAACAAACTGTATAGAGGGAATGTACTCCAACATAATAAAGGCCAAATATGACAAGCCCACATCTAATATCAAATTCAATGGTGAAATGTTGAAGCCTTTTCTTCTAAGATCAGAAACAAGACAAGGGTTTTCATTCTTGCCACTTGTGGTCAAGAGTACTAGAAGTCCCACTCAGAGCTATTGGGCAAGGAAAAGAAACAAAAGACATCCAACCTGGAAAGGAAGAAGCAAAACTGTCCTTATTTTCATATGATATGATGCTATATATGTGCGTGCTAAGTCACCTCAGTCATGTCCAACTCGTTCTGACCCCATGGACTGTAGCCCACCAGGCTCCTCTGTCCCTGGGATTCTCCAGGCAAGAATACTGGAGTGGTTGCCATGCCCTCCTCAATTCCACACTCAGGGATTGAACTCATATCTCTTACATCTCCTGCATTACCACTAGTGCCATCTGGGAAGCCCCTTCAAATATATTACAAACATATAATAATCAAAATAGTACATTGTTGGCATAAAAAGAGATCAATGCAACAGGGTCCAGAAATAAACCCATGTATATATATGGTCAATTAATTTTTGACAAAGGAGCAAAGAATATACTAATGGGGAAAATATCTTTTCAGTAATGCTGTTGGGAAAACTGGAAACCATTATGTTGATGAGATATCTGTACTTTCAAGTTTACTGCAGCATTACTCACAATAGCCAAAGCATAGGAACAACCTAAGTGCCCATCAACATGGATATACACACACAATGAAATATTATTCAGCCTTAAAGAAGGAAACTCTGTCATTTGTGACTGCATGGATAAGCGTGGAAGACATTATGCTGCGTGAAATAAACCAGGCAGAGAAAGACAAATGCAAGGTATCACTTATGTGATGAGTCTTAAAAAAAATTAAGGTTGAGTTGCCAGGGGCTGGGGGAAGGTGGGGGATAGAGGGAAAGGCTGGTAAAAGGATACCAAAAAAGAAAAAAGATTCCTGAGAGATGCTAACAACTTAGGACTCTTAACAACACATTTCTGAAAGTAAAGACATAATTTAATGTTATTGATATTCATTGACTTATTGAGTCGATTTATAAGTAAACTCATAAAACACTTGCACACAGAGGTGAATTTCACAATGACTAGATATGACAATGTCATGGAACAACGGACTGGTTCCAAATTGGGAAAGGAGTACATCAAGGCTGTATATTGTCACCCTGGTTATTTAACTTATATGCACAGTACATCATGAGAAATGCCACGCTGGATGAAGCACAGTTGGAATCAAGATTGCCAGGAGAAATATCAACAACCTCAGATATGCAGGTGATACCACCCTTATGGCAGAAAGCGAAGAACTAAACAGCCTTTTGATGAAAGTGAAAGAGGAGAGTGAAAAAGCTGGTTTAAAACTCAACATTCAAAAAACTAAGATCATGGCATCCAATCCCATCACTTCATGGCAAATAGATGGCAAAACAATGGAAACAGTGACATACTTTATTTTTAGCTTCCAAATCAGTGCAGATGGTGACTGCAGCCATGAAATTAAAAGACACTTGCTCCTTGGAAGAAAATCTATGACCAACCTAGATAGCATATTAAAAAGCAGAGACATTACTTTGCCAACAAAAGTCAAAGCTATGGTTTTTCCAGTAGTCATGTATGGATGTGAGAGTTGGACTATAAAGAAAGCTGAGTGCTGAAGAACTGATGCTTTTGAACTGTGGTGTTGGAGAAGACTCTTGAGAGTCCCTTGGACTGCAAGGAGATCAAACCAGTCCATCCTAAAGGAAACCAGTCCTGAATATTCATTAGAAGGACTGATGCTGAAGGTGAAAGTCCAACACTTTGGCCACCTGATATGCAAGAACTGGCTCCTTAGAAAAGACCCTGATGCTGGGAAAGATTAAGGGCAGGAGGAGAAGGGGACGAAAGAGGATGAGATGGTTTTATGGCATCACTGACTCGACGGACATGAGCTTTAGCAAGCTCTGGGAGTTGGTGATGGACAGGGAAGCCTGGTGTGCTGCAGTCCTGGGGTTGCAAAGAGTCAGATATGACTGAGCAACTGAACTGAACCGAGATATGACAGGCTCAAATGTCACTTTTGATGACCTCAAAGAGATTTAAAATTTAGATGGTAAAAGAGGAACAAAGAAAGACTACATTAGATACTCATGATTATATACTAATTTCTTTGTATATTAGTGGGGTTTTTTTATAAGTAAGTTTAATTTTGGGGGCATTTTTTTAATAAGATAAAGTTACCCTAAATTGAAAAGTGATATAGAAATATTAATACTATGTTGAGTCAATGATATTTTCTTTGTAGGGCAAAAAGGAATATGATCTTCAAAAGCAGAGCAGATGCCTGTTCCCACTGTATAAGGATAACAAAGGAATGGGAATAGGATTTTGGTTGACAGGGTTTTTAAAGGCGACATGGTAGGGAGAAAATCAGGAACTTCCCCAAATACCAACAGACAGCTAGACAGAAGAAAATGCAAATTTGAATTCATTTAATTCAATACATTTAAGATGTTATTTAACAGGGTTTTCATTTTTACTTTTTGAGTTTTAGGAACAGGGAACATGAGTCTATTTCCCAACTTCATTTCACTCTGTATTTTGTTCTCCTCTAGCATCACACTTGGTAAGGCCCGCTTCTTATCAAAGTCTTCTGTCTTAATCTTATCATTCATCGTGTTTCCTCCTTATTATTGATCATCAGGCCATGAATGAGACAATGGATAGCGTTACTGGCGTCAATATACAAGCATCTACTCAATCTACCGGGCCTGTCAATCTGCCATGGGAGAAACTGGATGGGCCTGTAATCTGATGTTCACAAAAGCAAGCTGATAATTACATAAAAATGTGTGCAATGTTTGAGTAATGCCTTTGGATAACACTGGTATTCTCTAAAGTATCTAAATTAAGTTGATGGGATCATAACTTTATTTTTGTTTTTAAAATTTTTTACTGAAGTATAGTTTATTTATAGTGATGTGTTAGTTTTGTCTATACAGCAAAGTGAATCAGTTATACATATATCCACTTTTAAAAAATTCTTTTCCCATATAGACCATTACAATATTGAGTAGAGTTCCCTCTGCTATATAGTAGCTCCTGATTAGTTTTTCATTTTATACAGCGCATATGTCAATCCCAGTCTCCCAACTTCTCCCTCCCCTCCCTTTCCCCCCCATAACCTCATCCATGACTCTATTTGTGCTTTGGATATAAGTTGATGTGTACCACTTTTTATGAGTCTACATGTAAGTAATATCATATGACACTTGTCTCTCTCTGTCTGACTTCACTCAGTATGACAGTTTCTAGGCCCATCCATGTTGGTGCAAATGGTGATCACATTTTTATGTAAACAATTTGTATCTTTGAAGCAAAATACCACATCTGTCCCTTGCCAATTCAGTTTTCCTTATTACTGCTGTATTCCCCACCATATAAAAAATGAAAATAAAAACACAAACTAGTCTGCCAAAGTAGATAAGCTTGCTCCTCAGAGTTGTGAGCATGTGAACAATACACCAGGCACACAAATGTTACCTTTTGAAAAGGTGATGATGCTCAACAGTCGAAGGATGTGGTTTTCAAACATTTGTACCACAACACTAAAATGGTAAAACTGCTATCATGGAAGTGGGAAGAATTAGGTAGCATCTGAGAATGTCTTTTCTTCATACTTAAGTGACCAAAGGTATAAGAGACTGTTTCTTTCCCCAAGTTTGACTGGGTTATTCTTTTTGCAAATGGTTACATAGCCACTGGGGGAACAAATAAACTTTATAAAACAGAATTCCTAAATTTATAAGGTAACATTAAGCTGTGGATTCTTACTAAAATGTCACTAAAATTCTTTAAAAAAGAAATCAAGGAAAAGAGAACTTGGTTTTTATTTTCTAATCTCTGAAATATCTCTTTTTTTG
The DNA here is from genome assembly GCF_023699985.2 of Odocoileus virginianus. Lineage (NCBI taxonomy): Eukaryota > Metazoa > Chordata > Mammalia > Artiodactyla > Cervidae > Odocoileus > Odocoileus virginianus. The sequence goes on from NC_069676.1 coordinate 87,479,406, forward strand.
GTAATCACAAACTTCTGACTTTTTATTTTGTATTGGGGTATAACCAATTAACAAATAATGTTGTGACAGTTTCAGGGGAACAGTGATGGGACTCAGCTATCCATATACATACATCCATTCTCCCCTAAACTCTCCTCCTACCCAGGCTGCCACATAACAGGGAGCAGAGTTCCATGTGCTGTACAGTAGGTCCATGTTGGTTATCCATTTTAAATACACAGTCTGTACATGTCCATCCCCAATTCCCTAACTATCCCTTCCAACAATCTTCCCCCTGGCAACTGCAAATTTGAATGAGAACTTGCTTTTAAAGTTATGTGCTTATAGTTATGTTGGGACTACTGAAAAACTGTCTCCATCACAGCGGCAAACAGCTGATGTGAACAATGAAATCTGCACAAGTCAGAGTGGCTAAATTTGAGGATGTGTACAGCCTATGGACTATAAAGAAAGCTGAGCGCTGAAGAATCAGGCCTTCTGAACTGTGGTGTTGGAGAAGACTCTTGAGAGTCCCTTGAACTGCAAGGAGATCCAACCAGTCCATCCTAAAGGAAATCAGTCCTGAGTATTCATTGGAAGGTCTGATGTTGAAGCTTAAACTCCAATACTTTGGCCACCTGATGCGAAGAACTAACTCATTTGAAAAAACCCTGACGCTGGGAATGATTGAAGGAGGGAGGAGAAGGGGATGAGAGGATGAGATGGTTGGATGGCATCACGGACATGAGTTTGAGTAAACTCTGGGAGTTGGTGATGGACAGAGAGGCCTGGCGTGCTGCAGTCCATGGGGTCGCAAAGAGTCGGACACGACTGAGTGACTGAACGACTGAACTGAATTGAACTGAACAGCCTATGTTAGTCAATAGTGAAGTGAAAGTTGCTCAGTTGTGTGCAACTCTTTGCAACCCCATGGACGGTAGCCCACCTGGCTTCTCTGTCCATGGGATTTTCCAGGCAACAGTACTGGAGTGGGTTGCCATTTCCTTTTCCAGGGGATCTTCCCAACCCAGGGATCAAACCCAGGTCTCTCACATGGCAGGCACATGCTTTACCACTGAGCCACCAGGGAAGCCCTAATGTTAATGTTAGTCAATGGTGAGCTTCAAATATTCATCAAACACTGTTAGATCTGCACCTTCTAGGTGAATAACTTATAGTTCACTTATAGTTAGAAGTCTCCTATGCTGATGAAAGAAAAACTTTAATGTCTGGCATGATGCAGTTCATGGGGTCGCAGAGTCGGACACGACTGAGCGACTGAACTGAACTGAACTGATTTGCTATTTTTCTTTCTTGCCCTGTAACCTATCTCTGATTGCCAGAATGTTTTCTTCAATAAACATTTAAAGATTGAAAAGGAGAGTATGGTCAAATGTCAACATTTTACTTGCAATTATCATTCCCAAATCCATTCCTCTCCCAGACTTCCCCATCTCACTAAGTGACCTCAGCCAGATGTTCAAGCCAGAAATGGATAAATCACCCTCTGTCCCTTCACTTGCTGGCACCTCCCACATCTAAATGATTCAGACATACTGGTCACTCCTTCCTATCTCCACCGCTGCTATCGTTCAAGCCACTGTCATCTCCTGCCTAGGCTACTGCAATAGCTTCCTAAGTGGTCAACTCCTTACATTTTTGCTCCCCAACCAGTCTACCTTCTCTCTATGACCAGATACCATCACTCTCCAATTTGAGAACCTCCAGGGGCATTCCACTGTCCTCAGAGCAAAAGAGAAAGGTGGTTTCTGGGTTTAGAAGTCCCCAGTCTGGCCCTTGCCTTTATCTCCTTGCTCTACATGCTTCAGCAGCACTTGCCTTCCTTCTGTTCCTTTCTGTTTCCTTGGTCTGTGGAGAGTAAATCTATGGATCTTCAAGGCTGAAGTAATTTAAGTAGCCTTTTTCTGAAGGTGAAGGAAATATACTTAACATGATTCAAGACTTGTGAGTTCCACTTGTCAATGCACTAAATGTCATTAAAAGAAACAAAACAGTAGACTATTTTAATTCCTACAAATGAATATTTCTACAGAAACAATTTAAAGACAGTTTCATTATTTATTTGTTGTACTTAGTTGTATGTGTAATGGAAGATTATAAACATGTACATTTCTAAATATACAAAAATTATAAGTTTAGAAAGAACCAGATTTTCTCAAGAATTATACCCAATCTTCTGTTTATATATAAAATGCAACAGTGATTGAGTACTTTACAATGCTAAAAAGATCCACACTACTTTCACTCATGACTCTACTATTTAAAGTAATTGTATTGTATATTTTTGTCTTATTTGAAGTCTTGAAAAAGTGCTTTACAAGAGGAAAGAAATTTTCTTTTTGCTCCTCACAGGAGCATCTAGAATGCCACTGTTTCAGGACTTTCACTGTGATGTACAAAATACTGACACTGATTACACACTTGAAAATGATGAACTGTTTTTCTCATTAGTATGGGAGGCATTATAAACCCTTAAAATAAGACATTTTGCATAGACTTTATCTGCCAGGACACTAGTAATTTCAAATCCTCCAGAATCTTGAAGAAGCCAAATTAGTCTAACAAAATGAATTCATACTGTCATTATTACTGTTATATCAATTGTTACTGGGAAATAAAGGTCAATAACAATTTTACTATTAGCTTTTTAAACAACTAAAAAATTTGGAATATAAGAATTATTAGAGAGACAAAAAAGCCCAACATTCAGTTTTTGCTATGTGAAGTAAGAATAAAGACAAAAATCCGAGTGTAAAAAAGTAATTTTGGATGATAAAGTAAGCTAAAGTAGAATTACAGTGTTACTTGAGAATTTGTTCTAAATGGCAAATAATAAAAGCTGAAGACTGAATTCCTTAAAGACCTTTATGTATAATTAAAACCATCCCCCAAATCTGATTAGTAAAAAGTGGGAATTATAGCTATAACTAGAAACTGAAAATACCATCAGTCTTCAGACATTATTAAAAAAATAAAGCAAAATTTGGTTTATAGACAAAAAAATTGGATTTGTAACTGATTCTTTCCAGAATTTTCCAGTAACTTTTCATATAAGCTCTTAAACTGGGTAAGACACTCAAAGCTCAGGGAGAATACCATTTTCATGAGCTGACTTTTATTTTTAGACTGGTAGTAAAATAAATGATCATTTAAACTTTAAATGGGAAGAAAAGAACTGGCTTAGAAAAGGATCAAGGTAGAAGGCAGTGTGAAGAAAAGTAGAACCGTTAAGAGATGTCCTAATGCTTATTTACTTCAATGGAAAGAACGGGAAGTGTGCAGGCAGAGTATTAAACACTGCCTAAGGAGACGGAACTTTGAGGAGGAGGTGAGTGAGTCTTGCTGATGATCAGTTTACCATTCCCTGTGGGTCTGAGTTGTGTTGAGGATTATGTCCAAATCTTTAGCAAGTATTTTTATTATTTCATAACCAATTATTGGTTCTAAATTACAAATATACTTACATATGAAAAATAAAACAGTTCCAAATCTCTTTAAGGATTTGGCTTGGGCACGACCATGTTCAATATTTTTAAAGTGATGGACCTAAGAACAATATGAACTATAGGGTTAACCACATTTGCACAGCAGTTTTGGAAAAAGGTGTGACAAAAATGTGGCCTGCATCACTGATGTTCGAGTACATATAAAGCATTTATTAATAAGGGAAAGAAAACAGAAAAAGGATGATGGCTAAGGAATACTTAAAGACACTAATAACTACAAAATTCAGTCCAGAACTAAACTGTGCTTAAATGTGAAGAAAAGAGAATTTAAAATATCCCCTTATTTACATGTGAACTATGATTGGCAAATATGAGGTTGGGTATTAGCTACTATTAATCTTGCGTGCTAAGTTGCTTCAGTTGTAATCACGCTACCAGAAGCTTAATGTGTGACTATGGACGTTATTCCAGTCTCCTTCATTCCTTCATGGTCTGTCAGTCATTTTAGACATTGCAAAAACCAAACCAAACCAAACCAAACTTCATTTTATTCAGTTATACAAATACACATGAAACACAGTTGTCTCTAGATAGTGAAACGGAACATTTTTCCAGTATCATCTGATAAAGGCAAGGTTTTCAAAAATAAAATTGTATCTTTCATTTTATTCTAGTTCCATTAAGTTTTTGCTACTTTACAATCTGGATTTCATGTGCAGCCAGTAGAACCTACATTTCAAATGTGAGGAAATTTTAAATAAAAGTGGAATGTTTTCAAGCAGCACCGCTCTCTGACACTGATGGTTTTGTTTTGGGATAAAGAATAGAAAACTATTTCCTCAAGATATTTTGTGTTCAGTATAAAATATTTAAAATGTTTCATTTACAAAAGATCTGGTGGGAGTTCATGACAGATGTGTTATTTCTTTTTTTTTTTAAGCAGCATTATTTTGTCTAATTAGCACTGATGAGTTACCCATGGCAGCATGAAGTTATTGAGAGGCAAGAAAAGTAGACCAGCTTCTTTAGAGAAAAGAACAAACTGAGATAAGATGGAAGAGAGGCACTTATTTATTTTTTTGCAAGGTATTCTGCAGCAAATGCCCACAAACGGCCCACAGAGAGTTCATTTATTTATGCATCACCATGTGATCAATTGGATCACCTTTAGTCTCAAACAGAGAAAGCCTTGGTACAAAGCAAAGCATTCTCCAGGTGTTAGTTTAGGTTTGTCATTATTCCTATTTATAGACTCTGTCTAGTAAAAGAAGACAAATTACTGTAAGTGGGGGTAAATGTGATTAAATGAGTCCTCTGAAGATAAGAGGGTACATGGACAAGGGTCATTAACACAAGTGACCTCTCTGCCCAGACCATATTTTTATTTTGCAGATTTGGTTAAAAAAAAAAAAGATATATATATATATATATGTATATACACACACACATATAAACAAACAACCCTACAAAGCAAGAACAGAAGAATTTCTACTATGTATATCTAGAGAGAAATAGATCTCTTTTATCCTAAGAAGCATTTTCATGCCTTTGCCGTATTTTAATAACACACTGCTGGTGCCAAAATACTCTCAGAATACACTAGAACAATATTGGAGAAATTTTTCATCCCAGGGAGACTGATCAGAAACACTGAAGAAAGGGAGTTAGAATCAGACTAGATAGGAGGCCCAGAATGTAAATTAGTGGATACCAAGACCATCTGAATCAAATGAAAAGTTTACATTTGTAAAGTTTCAATTAAAACATCTACACTCTTTCTTTCACCTGATTGTAGCCCCATATGGCAAGGTCAGCCCTTTCAGTGAACAAACAGCTCAGTCGCCTCCAGTGTAGCTGTTATCTTCCTCAACAAGGGGAGACATTTGGCACAGCCTAAAGCTGGGGCATGAACCCTGGCTAAGCTTAAGACATTTATCTGACAGCATCAGCTGACACTCCACAAACACATTTGCTCCCCATGACCTCAGAGCATTCGTGATTAATCAAAAATGTATCTTGAATCTTGAGAACAAGCTACAACCAGGCACACACACAAAAAGAATATGCTCTCGATCTCGCTTATCGACTCAAGAGGTATATTGAATTTAGAAATAGCAAATAGAATAAAATGATCAATATGTTCTCACTTGTCCATGGAAGAGCAAACTTTATCCCTCAAGCAAAAGACATTGATCATGTAAATGCTTCAGAACTGCTTTCCAAACTAAAGAATGCAAAATGTACATGGCTTATGGGGGGGTGGGGAAGGAGGCCTACCAAAGAAGCAGCTTTTGCTTTAACTTAAAAAAAAAAAATCTATAGCTTAGGGACATAAAGGGTATGTCTGTAGTATGCTATACTTTTAGAAAACCTGTGTGTTCCACTTAAAACCTTTTTTTGGTAACATGTTGCCAAATGTTCTTAATAAAACATTATAAAAGAGACTTTAAAACTTAATGAAGGAACATTATTCGTGCAGAGAAAACTCCCTGCCTCAATTTAAATGAGACACAGTTATAACATATCCCCTATGCACTGTTTACAATTTATAATGTATAATTTATGTCTCTTGGTTCAAACTCACTATTTTCTGCAGTCATCTGCTAAGTAATAAGATTAGCATGCGAATATTGTAATATTCTGCTTCCGAACACAGTGTAATTTAGTACATTTTAATTTTCTTTCGTACTTTCACTTTCTAATAACAATACTGAACTCTAATTAAAGTAATGGGAAACAGAAGCATAAGCCCCAACCTTGATGATCTGAAAATAGTTATTATTTTTTAAAAAATCTACAATTGAAATTATTAAGCCCCCCTCTGGCCTGGTTACCCACTGGTTAGGGTACAGTTGTTCACGATCCTACGGCAGATCGTTCCACTAAAGAAAAACTACTCGTCCTGGTCCCTGTTGGCACGGCAAACAAACTTTCATAGCATGTGAACACTCTATAAAATGGCGGTACTAATTAGAAGAGATAAACTCATGCTGAGACATGATATGAATCGGCTTTATGTATCTACTAAGCTCACAGCAGTGCTAGATTTATACCGTTGTTGCTTTAAACTAACCCTACACAGAAAATTTCAACTTCTAAATCTGTATGATAAGAAAGCAAAAGTGATTGAGCTGGAAAAAAAAACAGAGCCTCAGCCCCTCATTTTCAGTTTCACTTCTAAAACGTTTCTCGTGCACTTAGAGGATGCCCAGCACTTCTTTCCCATATGTTTACCTAACTTGAATTCTTCAAACACGAATTGCAAGTACCAGATAGCACAGCTGTATGTTTTGACATCCATGGTGAAAATGAGCAGAAAATCTAACTGTTCCATATCAAGAAGTATTTTTACTAGTGCTAATGTGCCTTAAATACCTTGTTCCACAGATGAGTGGCCTGGCACCTGCTGCATGAGAAATAGCCAATTACTGTTCAGTGTCTCTAATTTTCTGATTCAATTAGCATGCTTCAGAGCTTTCCAGTTTAATTGCAAACTACTTCACAGTTAGCTCTCTGATTAATCATTGCCCATCTGCAAGCCATCGGAAAACTTAGTGGAACAAATTTGTGTACTTTGGAATGCTGGGAGCTTAGCAAATCAAACTTGTTTTGGTATATAAAGCTTTAATTTTGTTTGCCCTTTTCAGCTGCACTTGTAAGAAGCTCTGTACTGATTAAACAGGAAGTCCGGACAATAATATGCTACATTATGCATATAATTACTGTAAATACAACCGAGATTGTAGAAACATCATTTAAGGTTAGGCACTAACATGAATGGAGAAGGAGGTCAAGAAAACACATTTGGAATCAATTTCTTTCCATTATGACCAAATGTAAGTATCAAGGCGGGGGGGGGGGGAGGGGGGCGGGGAGCTATGTGACCCACACTGATGTCATTACAGCACCTGTTCCCCCAAAGGCATTTTAAATTCTGGCTTTTCATGTATTCATAAAATCTTTCTTGTTATTTAATTAGTAGAGTACTAAGTTTTATAAGCTTTGTTTACAAAACATATATTAGGGATTTTAAAGCAAACTGGCATCACATTGTCTAAGCTTCATTTCCCCAGCTTTCTTGCTGGTCTGCCGAACGTATGAATGGTAACGTCAGAAAACAAAACTGATTTAATCGAGCTTTGGTTGGAGTGTAGATTGTATCTTAACCCACAATCACGATCTCTTTATTTTTGAACAATGCAACAGGAATTGCATATTTTGTTCACTCCTATGAACAAACCCCACAGAGGGGATTTTTGCATTGAATGAGGAAGGAGGCTCTATGAAATTCTCTCTGAGGTCCATTCCAACGCTCAATCTCTCTGGCTCATATTTTACAAAATTTGGAATTACTATATATGATTTTTTCAAAGCTTCTAAATGCTTGTACTATGTAAAAGCTTTAATTTCAAATTGGAAATTGTCAACTCAGGAGCGCAGGGGCTGTTGTATGCCGCTCAGCACTGTATCTCCGATGCCTTCCGGAGGGCCTGCACATTCTTGGCGCTCAGTTAACATTTTGGATGAAGGAAGTGGAAACGGTATGGGTTCTGAATTTTCCATGTCATGTCACAGGGCCAGGTTGGACACTGTGTTCTCTTCCATAACCTCAACAGGATGCAGTCATGTTATCTATAAAGACGTTGACAAATATCATCATCCTGTAAATACTTGGCTGAAAGAATAATACAGAGAGAAGAGGGCTTTGCTAATTATGATGCCCTGTAATGGTTTGTTATTAGCCAAAAAAAAAAAAAAAAAAAGGCAGAATTTTCTTATCTTTTATGATGATCCTTAACATGCTATGGGAATGTCTATAAGCCGAAAGCTAAAACCCCAATGACAGCCCTAAAAATAACATTAAAGTTGGAAACATGGTTTCTGGAAATTGCACGATGAAAAGAAAATTTTATCGATAAAAATTTTTTATCGATAGTCAAGGGATAATCAGTGTGGGGTGACTTTCTGACTCTCTTAACAGTAGGCACGTGTGAGGCCAAGATTCCATGAGCGCTCTAGTAGCTCCTATTCTGTTTCTGTGAAGGGCTGTAAAACTCAAGTGGGCTGACTTCAAGCTTCTCTGAACTTCAATGCAGGCAGCCAATGTGAGAAATGCTGAGAAGGCATAATCTGATCATAGCAGCTCAGGCAAGTGAGCAGGCAGGCTGCCACATTCTGCTGCCCACGAGCAGGGAAGCACGGCTGGAATCCCCACTAAGATCAAATTACAAAATAATCAAGCTTTGTGGCCAGGCGGGCACGAGAGGCTATTGTGAGGTCATGACAGAAATCGGGGACTAGCCTGGGCAAAACCGTGCAGTCAAAACCAACACTTTTTATACCACATTTCCAGTGTGGTTTGCTAGGCAAAATAAATTGTTAATGATGCTGTTTTGTTTTTTTTTTAATTCAGGAAAGGGCAAATGGTTCTCCACACACAAGCTCCCACCAATTGAGTCTTATGCTTAGAGATAAGCAATTAAACCTCACACATTGAAGAAAAACAATGAGAGCAGTCCAAAATGGAATTTGGCCAAGGAGAGACCACACCGGGCCTTGCTCCTGTCCTGGGGTTTTCAGTCCTACCTCTACCTCACACCCACTGTGTAGCCGGATGTCTATGTGTATCAGAGAGTAATGATGGGACAACTGATGGATAATGAATGAAAATGATTGCAAAGCACACTGATAGTGCTTAAAGGACCCAAATATGATGTGGGAGGGTGGCATATCTTGGGCCAAGAGAGTCATTTCCGGAAATAATCCCATTATGCAAAAAGAGCAGAATATTCTTTGGGAAGCTGGCTGATAGAGATGGCTCTAATGTGGCACCAAACCCAGACAGTGATACCCTACAGAGAAGTGTTAATGTCTGTATGGTTCCCAAAGCTGAATCGGCTATAGAAATTATATTTTATTTCCTGAGAAGTTTCAACATGATTGTCTGTGCTACACTAAATATAAAAGACAATGAAATTATAGAATATAATTAGCCTCTAGATAGAAGAAAAATGTGAAAATCCGGGTGGAGATTTCAGAGACAATAGCAGGACTCCTAAGGGACGCCTGTTTGGCAGACTTCTGTTGGAATGACCTTAATCAAGGTGGATGGAGCAACTACTACAAAGACAACAAGCAAGCAAAAATCTAAATGCAATAGAGCCAAGGCTTCTTGGTAAACAATAGGGTGTATCAAGAGGTCAGGGGCATATCACTTTGTGAGAACTTCCAGTAGGGGCTTCAGAGAAACACCCTGAGGTGGTTCAATGTGAACTGAGGGCCATGTATTGATTCTTCACTTGCACCTCTGATATGCTGATAATTACCATCAATAATATCTTCCTTAGACATAGAAGCAATATACCCATTTGCACACTACACACTCAGAGTGCTTTTAACTTTTGAAGGGAAAAATACAAGTGACTATAAAGTTCACATGAATTTTTAAGAAATGAAAATAAAGGCAAAAAAGTGGTTGCTTTTAGATAGGAAATCTTAGAGATGAAATTTAACATCTACTGTACTTTAAGCCTATATATTATTGATAATTTAAAATTATAATTAGTGTTCTTGGGACCGAATGCTACACTGAAACTAAATATGCACATATGTATGAGATGTGAGATGCTGCTGCAGGAGAGAAATACCCTATTTTTAAAGCAAAAAAAAAAAAAAAAAACCCTACTGAAGTCTATCCTTTCATTTATATGTCTCATGTAAATTACACATAATTTTAAATCTTCAACACGTTGAAAATGGCCAGGTCTCATGGCACTTCTCTTTTATTATCTCCCATTTTCACTTGGCCATGGTAATGGAGACTTTCTTGAGAACATTAGGGATAAAAAATTATATACTTTGAATTGATCTAAGAAATGACCACTAGAAAAAATTAATTTTTATTTGTTTAAATCTGGTAAAAAAAATATATACATAATAATTTTTCTACTCTAAAGGCATTTTCTTATGCAGTAACACCACAAAAATAGCTTAAGTTTAAAATAGTGGATTTCCCATATGGTTAGTCCACAGCAAGATAAAGTTGTAAATGAGGGGACTATGTGAAGAAAACATAAAAAAGCCTTAAGGGCACATACAAAAAATGTGATTTTTGTATGATTTACATACACAATTTTATTCCCCAAAATTCAAAGAGAAAAGCTTAATATGTCATAATTTAAACTGTATTCCATATCAAGTATTCCTGATTACGTATTTAACTCTAAGATGCAAAACTCAATTTAGAGCATAATGTGGGAGAGGAGTTAGTAAGAATCTAACCTTTTGCATTTCTTGACTTTTTTGGGCTTGTGGTAATGCTGTATTTATAGAGATTCTACACTTTCAAATTTAAGTCTTGAAATGTCAGAAAAATCCCAAAGCTGAGATCTCACAGAAGGTGATTTTTAACAGTCCTTAAAAGTAAAGACTTTATGATCTTCTGACAACTGGAGCTTTCACATTTTAAGATTTAAAATTTTCAGTCCTAATATTACATAAGCACACACATTGGTACGCTTTTAAAGATTCCATCATCTTTTGATAAACCTGGAAAGAGGGGAAAATAAGAAAATAGAGAAAGAAAGTAGTGAAGTTCAGGAATATTATAGAATCAAAGATATAAAGACTATTTAAAAAGTCTTTTGTATTTAAACATGGCCCCTTATAAGAATATATTTCCAATGTAAAAGATCACAAGATCCAGTTAATTTCTGATTGTTTATAGTAAAGATGTAGATCTAATATTTTGGAGCTTGGATATAGAAGGACATAAAGCCAAGAGAGGTTGAATAACTTGATCAAGATTATATTTCTAGCTAGTTGTAGACATATCTTGAATATACCAGGTCTTTTGTCTTCGGGTTTCTTTATCACTCCCATAGCTAAAATTTTATACATAATTCTTGGAATTCATTTATTTTCAATGTATCCTACCACCATCAGTATGATCACGGAAAAGTCATACCCTCTAGTTTTCGCATCACTTTCAACTCAGTGAACATTTTCCCACTACCTATTATGAGACAGATGTACATATTACAAAGATAAGACATGGGTTAATCTTATGGTTTAGTGAAGGAGACAGGACTGGTAAACAAGTATCATTAAAGGCAGTACTAAATTTGACTAGAAAGTCATTAAGTCCAAGGTGCCATTTGGTTTCTGATCAGTAAGATTAAACTACATGATGTCTAACTCCTTTTCTAAAACAATTTGAATTTCAATTTTCCCCCTCTATTCTTATTTCTTTGATGGACTTCTTAATAAGTAAGCAATTGATAAGACCAAAATTTCTAAATATTGAAAGTGATTTCAATGGAACACAGTGATATGTTTATGAATAGATATGCAATGAACAAAGCCTTTTATGTGCAAATACGTTTGTGAAATTATGGGTTTCTTTGGCATAGGCCTTTAATGTGTAAATGTTCATTGTAACTCCAAGAGGAAAATTTAATATGCACTGTTTCCTTTTTTCATTAAAAAAAAAAAATGCCCCCCAGAGGAGCTTTTGTTACTATCTCTGTATCTCAGGATTAGTATTCTAAGAAGCATAGTTTAACACTAGTCCCAACTCAACCCATCCTACACACGCACTGGCTAGTTAACCCTCCTAAAATGTTGCTTTCATTGTATTTCTCTGTTCATAATCTTTCAGTGATTCTCTGTGGCGTATAAATTGAAGTTCATACCCCTCAGCTCCTCCAGCTGCTGCCTGTACATTCCTCTTCACTTAATTTCTCACAATTTCCTTAAATTTCCAGACTCCAACCAAAATGTCACTGAATTTATCGAGCTCTTTCTGTCTGGGATCCCACTACTTTCCTTTATCTAGATAGCTTTCCGCGTTCATAAAATTACTGATGACTTCTCTGATAAAAACCATTCAGCCTCTGTTGTCTCAATAAAGGAACACATTGTGCAACTTCTGACCTTCTTACCTGAACCGCTTTCTACAAAGCTACTGTGATCTTCTCTTTTTAGTGGTAGTTATCTTTTTGGTGTATATTTCATACCTCTTTTGGCTAACACAGTGTAAGCTCCCTGGGGTCAGGAATAGGCTCTTGCCTGCCACTGTTCGGTACATTCTGTTGTACCTAGTATGATTTTAAGGGATGGGAATGGTGAGACTTAGTGACAAAGTAAAAACCACAGAAAAGAGAAGCACGTAAACCAGGAGCCTAATCTACCTGCCAGTGCAGGAGACCTGGGTTTGATCCCTGGGTTGGGAAGATCCCCTGGAGAAGGGAATGGCAACCCACTCCAGTATCCTTGCCTGGAGAATCCCAGGGAGAGAGAAGCCTGGCGGGCTGCAGTCCATGTGGTCACACAGAATAGAACACGATGGAACACGGGAGCATGCAAATGTTCGCTTACAAACTAAACACACAGTGGTTTACATCAACCACGTTTCCCAAATGTCAAACGGTGACTGCTCAGGCAAGAGTTTTCAATCTTGACTGCTGACATATCCTAAATGTATAATATAACTGAGGTCTTTAATGTTGAAACTCTATATTCAATGTTTTCTTAAAATACTCTTGAATAGTTTTGGCTCATTACACATAAGAGTTTTAGTTCCAAAGACATCTCTACCCCAATGAAGAAATTTTAAATAAGGAGGGTGTTCCAGTAACATATTTTAAAAGGTTATCTACTATAATTAATAAACTGCTTTAGTTAAGCTGCAAAATTAACAGTCCTTTAATTTTAGACTGTGGTATAACTTTTTTTTTTTTTAACATTCTTCACAATCAATGTAGTCTTGTCAATTAAAAAAATGAGTGTCACTCAGTAATATTTATCACTGCAACTGTAAATTATTCTGAAATTTGGATAACATTTAACTTCAGGTGACACAAGGCCTTAGTGAATTTCCACTTTCTGAAAAGTTCTTATTTTTAGATATACAGATTCTCCTCTTTTAGCAACTGAAAGAAATAGTTTTGAATGTTCTGATTAAGAAAAAAGAGCTTTTTAAAAAAATATATTATTTTTAACCACAGATGAAAATAAACTTAAAGTATAAAAATAACATCACCCTTCCTGAATATCTGAATAGACAGTATTTATTTTTTTATACATTGCATTATATTCAATAGTTTGGTAATTCTGATAAGTGTAATTAGTAAGTTATGTCTATTACTTTAGTATGTATATACTTTATTCCTTTTTTTAAACCATTATTAGAGGATTTTAAAGATACAAGTCAGGACAGCAACGATCCTGTTGGTCTCTTCACCACTCTACCTTGGGGCCTAGGGCTGTACCTGGCACACAAGAGATACTCAGTAAGTACTTGTTAATACACACTCCGTGAGGAAAAGGAATATATTTGATAGATTGCTAGTTAAAAATCTGGCCCCTGAATTCATGCTTGTAGTGTCTGAATTTTGGTTGCACTGTTTCATAGCTCTGAGAGCTCTCCAAACTTAATTCCTCACCTGCAAAATGCAGCAGTAATAGAATCTGCCTTATACAGTTATTGTGAGGATTAATCCACATAAACACTGCGCATGAGGAGCACCTAATACATTAGCTGCTCATATCATCATAACACCGACATTATCTTCTTCATTAATCTCATTTGCCATTATCTCCTGTTCCAAACATGTAGCACAGGCTCAGTAAATTATGTGTGAAGTGAGGAATGAATCAGTGAAGAGCAGCTGTATCTGCAAACTTAAGTGAGTCTGTCTACCCTCAGCACACTTCTAGGCAAGGTTCAGACAAATAGAAAAAAAAAAAAAGACTCTGAAAGTTAGTGTCACCAAATTACTCTCATTGGAACCTGCTGCTTGGAGATCTAGTCATAAAGTCCTAGTCACTCTCTAGTCCTTTGGGGAACAGATGTTCTTTCTATTTCCTTTTTGAACTTCTGGTAGTGCCTAGCACAGAGGTTTGTACATGCTACTAAAAAAATCTTATTTAGCAACCAAGTCATATAAGGTAAAATCTGAAAACGAATATAGATTAGAGAATAGGCAAATGTTAGAATTCTCATAATATTTAACATTATCTTAAATCCAGTTTGCAGCATTTATATTTCTTGTAATGTCGCTATACATTGGAAGTGTCATAGTGAGAATCATTACTTCTATACTTTCTAACTTAAAACCGCAGTAAAAATTACGTAAATAGTAACTAAAGAGTTATATTTCTGTGAACTACCTCATTGTGAGTGGACAACAAAAGTAACTCTCAGGTTGCGTGGCTCTGATATACTTATTTTGTCACTGGTTTAAATCATTTTAGATCTTATATTCATCATATCTCTCATCAGAAATGTTTTGTATTAAATAGTACTGGTAAGTTTTCTAATTTGTTTTGAGCTTCTATATGGAAAGATGCTGTCAGGCTATAGACTAGCATTGTTATTTAAGGTTTATAGTAATTTTTTTTTTTAATTTACAAAAATGAACATGAACTTTAGTAGTAGAGAGTTTAATTGCTTTTTATTAAGATAAGATGAATAGTGAATAATTGTTTTAACTGGGTGAAGAAAAGAAGGGATGAAGACTCAGACAAGAGTTAATCTTAAATTCCTCTTTTTACTGTGTACATTCTTTTGTGTAATTCTTCTGCTTTCACTGTATTTTTCAGATTGACAATTAAAAAGAAAAACATAAAATATCCATAAACCCTGATCTTCTTCATGACACTATCTCCCACAGGTTTCCTGAAAAAAGAACTGCAGATCCTAAAAGTTGAAGCCAGTGGTTCTCAAACGTTTATCTGTACTAATCGGGTGCATGTTAAAGAGGCAGAATCCTGGGACACACCCAGGATTTACTTCTGGTCTCTTGGGGTGTGGCTCAGAGTCAAATAAGAAAATGTATCAAAGGAAAGGAAAGAAAACTAACCCGTATTTGTCCTTCCATCTAAAATCTAAAAACCTTCTTGTTTCTTTGCCTATTTTTACTTTTTCTGGGCTTGAATACAGGGTTCAAAATGCTTCTAATCATTGGAAGTCTTACCATCACAGACTAAACTGGACCAAATTGCCTTTCCGTACTGCTAAGCTACAACATTCTCCCAGATGTCTAATCACATAATTCAGTCCTTTGAATTTTCCTCTCTTCTTTTCCTTATCATCATGCCCAGCAAAAATGGGTCAGAAGTGGAGATAGCTGGTAGACACCAAAAACTTATGTGTAAAAACAGATGAAAAATCTTGCCCTAAGAAACTTTTCCCCTCCGGCTTGCATTGACTAATGGTGTCACTTGGACACGTAGGAAGCACTCACCTCTGTTTCACAACCTTCCCATTTAAGTAGCAAGTTGTAGTCTTTGTTGCCTAGCAATGTACTCCTTCCTCTCCCATCTCCATGATAAGCACTTTAATGCTCATTATAACCTCCGTGAATATACTCCTCACTGGTCTCGTTTAATCTCTTCTCATTCAGTCTATCCTTACGTCACACTATCAATCTGATCATGCTAGTCCTAGACTTATAAAATTCTGAGGGGTCCCTACTACCCCTAGAGGAGAAAGTCCAAGCTACTCCTTAGCAGAATCCGCTCTATCTTGTAGACTTTATTTTGCATAATGCTTCACCCCAGGGGCACTTGTGGTCAGCCATACTAAATTTCTGCCATTCCTCGAAACCCTCACAGGAGTCTATATTCTGTACTTGGGCATAAGATCTTTTTTTTTTTTCCATTTATTTTTATTAGTTGGAGGCTAATTACTTTACATCATTGCAGTGGTTTTTGTCATACATTGAAATGAATTAGCCATGGATTTTTGGGCATAAGATCTTATTTTTCTTCGCAGAATGCCCGATTTTCCTCTAGTCATTACTTCTGGGAACAGTTAATATTTTACTTCTGGTGAAAATCCTCCCTAAACAGTCAGGCTAAGCCCGTGACTTCCTACTGTGCATTTATAGCACTTCACGTGTTTTTCGAGTAAAACACATCACATTGCTTTTAATGATTTATTTACATGCTGTTGTAGAGATGACGAACCACTCATGAAAACCTTGGCTAAAGCAATTGAAACAAAGCACGTGGATACCCAACGTTACATTTTTCAGCCTTGCTTGTCAGGTGTGGCCATATGACTACTTCCCTTCCAATGTAACAAGTGTGGAATTGATTTGTGTCACTTCTGGCCAATGCCTTAAGGAACTGGGTGTGACTCCTCTGTGTTATTTCCCCCTTCCTGTGGTCTAGAATGCTGATGAACCTGCAACCCAGATGTGGCCATGCAGATGACAAGGTCAAGAAACAGGACAGAAAGGACCTAGTGTCTGAACCTGGCTGTGTGGGATTGGAGCCGTCAGCTCAATCTGGAATGCCCACCTTGGACTGTTCTACGTGAAAGAAAGAAACTTCTATCTGCTTTATATATCTGGGGTCTTCTTGTTAGAGCTGCTTAGCTTGACCTAACTAATACAGGCATTTTTCATCTTTTGGCTCGTTTGTCCCTTAAAAGGAGAAACTGGCTTATGCTTCTTTGTGTCTCCTGTGACAAGCAAACAGTACTTAAGTTAATGCTAGCTGGATACACCTTGAAGATAAAATGGTACTGTGCCTATGCTCAGTCCAGTGGAAGGACCAGCGGCAGAGAAAGAAGAAGAAACAATACCACACAAGAAATACTTCATATGTTGCTAGGTCTGGACGTCTTTGGAGATGTTTAGGTCTAGTGATAAAGGATCTGAGGATGCTTAAAGAAATGGAGCCAGGAAAAGAGATCTAGAATCTGAGATCAGGAGAGAATGAAACATTGGTAAGTTCTCCAAAAGGAAGGGAGTAAATGAGGACCATCAGTTCCACAAGCAGCAGAAATATTGTCCAGTAATACCATAACTACTGGGTACTGGTCTATTTCCCCTGGTAATCCTGCTATGTTGTTTAAATGTGCATAGGAAACAGCTAGCTCCCCAAGACAGGTACTTCCTCTTCTCCACCTCGTCCATCCCTACCAGGAAATGTGTAATGTTCTTATATAGCCCCTTCTCCCTGAAGGTGAGCTGGCCTCTTTGAACACAGAATATGGTAGAAGAGATGCCGCCTGACTCTTGAGGCTAGGTCCTAAGTTTTGCAGCTACTGTCTGGGACTCTTAGAATATTTACTTGCTTTTTGAACGCTCCCTCTTGGAACCCAGCACGTGCTCCAGGAAGCCCAAGATATATGGAGGGATCAAGTGTACTGCTCCGGTAGACAGCCCTGGCTGAATCCCCAGCCAAGAGCTAGCATTAACTGCCAGCCGTGTGAATGAACTACGCTGGGTGTCCAGCTTGGGGAATTCCAATGAGAATCTGACTCCAACATGAGAGATCCCAGGCAAGGACCTTCCAGCTGAGCTCAGTCAACCATGGTACCATGACAGATAATAAGAGGTTGTTGTTTTAGGCCAAACATTTTTAGATAATTTATTACACAGAAACAGATCACCAGAACACTAAAACCAATATAAACCTGAGCCTTGCATTATGTTTTGAAGACATTATGAGCATTACTTGGAAGTGATTTGGGCTATTAAAGAACAATGCCTCCCCAAAACCAATGTAGCAGCTTTACTTTATTTCTGACTTTATGTTTTTTTTTCCTCTAAATTTCAAAATCATCATAAAAATGTTTGAGAAGGCTATTCAAAAGCCTATCTACCTTCAATGTGTTTACTTCTTGAGTGGAAAAAGACAGAAAACTACTGTGGAAACAACAAATGAACTAAATTATACTTAACCTCCTAAGAAAGACAAATTGGAATGGTACACGGAGTCAAAAGTGCGGACATATCAGAATGCACTTCCGATTGTGTAGTAATGTACTGATTGCAACGGGCAGCACTTATTAATAAATGGACATAGTTGGAATGGAGTCACTGTGGTATCCAACCAGAAGAAACTGTCAAGACCCAGTCTGGTATCTATCCCATACCCCCCATCAAAATCAGACTGCCCTTGTTGAACCAGCTCTCAACCTATGTCACCTCTTCTGTACTACAGCTCTGGGATAACTGCCTTTACAAAATCAGTCCTAAAGGCTTGGTCATCTTAGAAGAGGGCAAGATTATCTGAATCATGAAATAATTTAAAAGTATATAAAGTTTGAATGCAAGAAGTTTCACTTCAAGTCTCAATTTCCATGCTTGCTTCTCTACCTCTCAAACAGTGTCTCAAAGCTGTCTTTAAGTCTACTGCTGCATTATCTTGACTTGTAGGCATTCCTATGTATGAAATCTTTCCTGAATCTCCATGAAAACTTCCTTATGTCCCATTCATTCAGCGATTTCACTAAATAGCTGGTTGACCTGTTTGAAGAAAAAACTCAAGATTACTCTCATGGCTAAGTCACAAGGATTCTATTCCTGTGTTTGGATTCTTTTCCCTATCTTCATTTTCATTCTCATCATTGGCATTAGGCCTTTTGCAGTGTCTATGAACAATGACCTTTAAACTGCACCTTCCCTAATTGCAGACCCTCCTTCTCAATATATTTTACTCATACCTGCTAGTGTAATCTTTCTGAAGTATAGCTCTGGTAGTTCACTTCCTTAATTAAACTTAAAACACTGTTGCTTCCTAAAGGTTTATAGAAAAGAATGCAAACCCCCCTTAGTCTATCATTTAATAGCCTCTGTCATCTCATTCTCAATTAATTTATAACTTTATTTTCTTTATTCTCCATTCACATTTATGATGCATCTACCAGGCTCCCTCCTTGCTACTGTCAATGTTTATATAACATATTGTATACTTTCTAGCTCTTGCTGATAATCCTAGCTCAAATATTCTTTTTGCCTTTTATGAATCTCCAAATCCTACATATCTTTCCAGCTTCAGCTTAATAGACCTCCCTTACTCAATCCCCAAATATCTTGTTGGCTCTTATAAGTAGATAGAATTACATCTTCTTCCATATTTCTTTATTACTTAAATCAATATTTGCCTTGTGGTTCTTATTCCTTTCTCCTTGAATTACTAAATTTATAAATTTTTATCTCTTTTAGTAAATGCTCAATAATTACTATTGCATGTGTGGGGATGTTATGATTTTAACATGTTACTCATTGTAGACATTATTTAAATTTGCTACTGGTCATAGACTAAGATGAGGAATGCAGTGGAGAGAGAAAGATTTTTTTATGTGTGTGGGAAAAAAAATGAATCAAAAATACTAGTAGGCACCCATCTTGCAAATAATTCTCTTCACATGTTCCTTTTTCTCATTTAAAAAGCAAATCTGGTTAGCTCTTCCTGTCACGTTGAGAAAAAGGATAACCTGTCTATTTTCACATTTATTTATTTCTTCTTCATCTTTATACTTATTTTCTCTTCGAATCTTATACCATGAGGTGACTCCATCTCATCCGTCCTAATTACTGGTTCTCTCATATGTTTATTTCTCCTTTTGGGTTTTGATACTTTGGGCGTATTTCTTGCCTTGATGAACACTTGAGAGTTCCCTTGTTTTGGTATACGCACTAGTCTCCCTCAGCCATCCAAGTAACCACTTACCCTTATCTTTTATTTAAAACTTTCCTTTATATTAAGACAACCTTACTTAAATCATTTTATGACACCATCATTGTTTAAGCAGCTAAATACTCCCACACACAATGAGCTGAATGAAAATCTCACCTCATGGGCCACACAGAGCCTTCATCTTTTTTAATAAGTGTCTCACATACAGCTCCTTTCCACTTCCCACAGAATTAGGGATGGAAAGTGGCAGAGACAGGCTAAGTACTCAGGCAGTATGGCTCCAGAGTCTGTGCTCTTAGCTACTATCTTACACACATGCCCAGGCAGCATGTCTATGTAATAATTTGTTAACGAACAAAGATCTTTGAGTGTGTTCTAGCTGTTTATACCTGAGGCTTGGTATGGACTATATGAACAGTTTGATTCTAGAACGAGTTTTTATTAGCATGACCTACAGTGCAGAGAGTTGGTTTTATCTAAAAATTAAAATCAAATAATTTTGCTCAGACTGTGGTATGCACTTGTGACATTGGTATTCACGGGCCCAATAACATAAAAAGTCTGTACCACAAGCAAGTCTTGCAATCCTCTCTCCGCTGTCTTCCAACAATTATCAATAAATACAGAACTACCCGTTTTAATCTGAGTGCTTCTGAGTACAACAGATTTTGTTCAATGTCCTGGGTCCATAAATTCATTAAAACAAATCTGTCCTGGAGAGTCTCAGTCCTGCTTTCAGATACTACCGTCATGGACAGAAGTTGGCTTGGATCTTGCTTAGAGTTGGTAAAAGCATCAGGGTTGTTCTGGACCAAATCACAGATTACACGACTTCTTCCAGGCTACCAGAGTTGTCAGACTCAGATAACCACCATGAGTAGAAACCGCACTGCTGACCTAGATAAATCATCCATCAGCACAGAGCAAAGGCACGTGTGGGTGTGGGGTGGGCTGTGGAGACTCGCAGAACTACGTATTTGCCTGGCTGGAATTCTAAGAGCTTATGATTTCCCATTTTCATCACGTGCCGCTCCTTGACTAGTTAGACGACTGGAAATTCTAACTGGGGATTGCACAAATTCTATCTGTTGAGAAATAACTTTCTCTGACAATGATAAGTGGCACAAATTCCAGTTGGGGGGGAGGTTCTTGGAAACACATAAACCATAGGAAGAGCGGTTGTATATCAAAATGTGGAAACGGCAGGCAAGGGAATTAGAATCCTATCATTATTACCACCACGGGTATTTTTTCTAATAATATCTATAGCAGAAAGTCATTGAGTAATTTAGCAAAAACTGTATGACTATTTATACGGCTCATAGGCAAACATCATAGATGTTCAACTTGGTTATTTTCAGGTATGTAGAACGCTTCCCTGATAGTCAGTTGGTAGAGAATCTGCCTGCAATGCAGGAGGCCCTGGTTCAATTCCTGGGTCGGAAAGATCTGCTGGAGAAGGGATAGGCTGCCCACTTCAGTACTCCTGGGCTTCCCTTGTGGCTCAGCTGGTAAAGAATCGGTCTGCAATGCGGGAGACCTGGTTTGATCCCTGAGTTGGGAAGACCCCCTGGAGAAGGGAAAGGCTACCCACCCCAGTATTCTGGCCTGGAGAACATAGTACTGTACACTCTACTACTGTTTAGTCCATGGGGTTACAAAGAGCTGGACACAATTGAGAGACTTTTACTTTCACTTTTAAGCACACAACACTAGGTAACAGTGAAGTTTCCTGTCTCATAAGTCATTCTAAAGGCTGGATCCATCAAAATGGGATATCCAAGCAGCTTAACTGATGGAGGAGACACAGAAGATTTGAGAAAAGTCACATTAAGGTGTAAATTTCAAAAGGAGTAGGAATAAAGAAGATTGCATCAACTGAATTTGACAGTAATGTTAGTAATAATGATAAAACATAAAAAGAAGTCAGAATAGGATAAAAGAAATTTGGCAAAAAAACTGATCAAAGATTAACATTGAATTGGAATAGACTAACAATGCTATTTTATGAGTGTTTCCATCTCATGAAGAGGAGTAATATTTTCAGTTTATTAACTGAACTCAATTTATTATCAAAGAAAAATACTGATCAGGCTTATAGAGATGGTAACAAAATTCAACAGTTATGATTACTGATTTTTAGTTGTTTTTTTTTTTAATTTTTAGTTTTATCTTTCAATTCCATGTTCCTTTCAAAGCGTCCCTGGTAGCTCAACTGGTAAAGAATCCGCCTGCATTGCAGGAAACTCCGGTTTGATTCCTGCGTTGGGAAGATTCCCTGGATAAGGAATAGGCTATTCACTCCAGTATTCTTGGGCTTCCCTGGTAGCTCAGCTGGTAAAGAATCTGCCTGCAATGTGGGACACCTGGGTTTGATCCCTGGATTGGGAAGATCCCCTGGAGAAGGGAAAGGCTAAGTACTCCAGTATTCTTGCCTGGAGAATTCCTTACAGTCCATGGGTTCACAAAGAGTCAGACACGACTGAGCGATTTTCACTTTCACTTTTCCTCTCAAAGCAAATACGTGTTTCCATAATATGTAAATAATACAATTTTTAAAATTAAGTAAATAGAAATATACCCCAAAAATGTATAACTTGTACTAAGTACTATTCTAAGTACTATTATACTGGTCTGAACTTACACTGTGCATTAAAAAAAATATTCTCTGTAAAACACTAGATTGCCTTTGAGAGATAAAGAGTTCATAAATTTATAATGGTAACCAAATGAAAACAGAGTAAATTTTCTAGAGGAAAACATAGCTCTCCTAATGAAAGGCTGAAAAGCAAGAGAAATGTAATGTGCATTAGATTCATATTGTGGGGAATGTGTTTGGATCTAATCTAATGCTTGCATACATTACTCCAATGCTTTGAGAACAGAGTAACAATTGTAATCTTGCTCTGAATCAAAATAACAGAATCTGTCATTTGACATGCTGTAGTGTTTGCAGTTTCATTATTGTTCATAGAATAATTGTATGCTTCCTCTTACTGTTATATTGTAGAAGTTTCCCTCTTCAAAAAATGCTGCTCAAACCATCTTCAGCAGGCATCAGTCAAAATCAGTCACTATATTTCAGCAGACATTTTCAACATGCTTATACACATGCTTATGCATATCTCTTTTGATAAAATGTGACTCTTACATGTCTAGTATGTTATTTCACCACAATTTGCATTGTTATAATAGGTTATTGATTGATTTTCAGTTTAAGGGACTAAGGTAGTATTCAGTAATGACTGAGTGCTACAAGTTTATTGCAAGTGCCCAAGGTTCACTCACCCCAAGCAATTTGGTCAATAACCAATTTTTATACTTCTATCTCCTTCAAAATTCCAAACCAATAATCCCTGTGTGTGTTTTTTTTAATTATTTCAGTATCAGACTAACATTTCCCATGGAAATCAATATGGGTGCGATCCATTAGCCAAAAATCTGCAGTACTGCAATGCAAACATATTAAAAATATTGATCTTGCAAAGCTACTGATGTTTTGATTGACTTTAATGTTTGTAAGCAGTAATAACAGAATTTCAATGACTGAAACAAACTTTTGATTAAAATTATAGATTTTCTTGGAGGGGCTTGCTATTTTACTGGTTTAAAGCATGTCACATGGCTTCATGCCTGCTATAAATGATTGCAGTGGGAGATACTTATCCAATTTCTTATTTGTAAATATTTTAGTCTATCATAGCCTATACATCTTAAATTTACTTTGAACTGCTCTGATGTTTCACTTCCACTTATTACTATATCACACAGTAAGGCAGAATTTTCAGACTGAGAACGGTAGATATCGAGAGCTCTAATCCTTCTTTAACCACTATGAAACCTTTGGGAAGGCATCTAACTCTCAGTTTAAATTCCTTAAATGTAAAATGGAATTAACCTTGGAAATCAATGAACATTCTCAGTACATTTTGAGATCAATGGACAATAAAGACCATGACTTACACATACAAAAGATTATGTGACCCAAAGAAATGTTTCCTAAAGAAAGCACAGAATTTTGAAACTGTTAGTGATCATCCAGAAAAGCTTCCATTTTATGTAAGAAGAGGCTGGGCTGAGGACCCCAGTTATAATACAACCCAAGGAGCTTGTCCGAGATATTTGCTGACCACCTTATTTAAAACATACTACTGTGCTCTTATGAGGCACTCTCCCATCGCTTGAACATATATATATATATATATATATATATATATAAAATTTGTCTATTTATTATATATAAGTAATATATATATATAGTATCTATTTATTTTGTATTTTCTCTTTTGAAATTGAAGCTCTATACAACAGGAATTTTGTTCATCCTTCGCACTGCCAAATCCCTAGCATCCGTAGTGTCTGACATAAAGGGGGACTCAGGACTGTTTTCTGAATGAAGGGTGGCAGGCACCAGAAATGCTAATGGATCGGAGCTGCGCTGGGGAGAGCTGAAATGGGGAAAGGACTTGGTCCTCTCCACGCTCATGCTGCCCTGAAGTTTCATTTTCTTTTTTTTTTTTTTTTTTGCTGAAGTTTCATTCTTAGTATGTTCCTTTTACTTCTCAGGATTTCTGGATGTAAGTATCAGAGGGGATTTGGACCCGTATCTATTGCACTGTGGGCTTCTCAGGCGGCACAGTGGTAAAGAGTCTGCCTGCCAACATGGGAGATGCAAAGAGATGCCAGTTTGATCTCTGGGTCTGGAAGATCCCCTGGAGAAGGAAATGGCAACCCACTTTGGCATTCTTGCCTGGGAGATCCCATGGACAGAAGAGCTTGGAGGACTACAGTCCATGGGGTCATAAACGAGTAGGACAAGATCAAGCACACACAAAGGAACACACAATTGCACTGCACTGTAGAGCTTTGTCAAAGTTCAAGGATATTTTCAAATTAATGTTAACCACTTCATTACTCACTTATTTATTCCTCCCCTGTAATTTTTCTCTATTTGTTTTCTCTATTTTCCACTATGTTAAAATAGAAATACATTCTCTATGTTTTTATTTATGACACTTCATTGGAATAAAGAAAAACATCAATAGTTTAAGCAAAAAAATGGAAATTAAAACTTACCCATAAGTTGCCTGCTTCATTTCTACTCTAATCACTCCCTCTTAACCCTTCAAGGGAAGCGGCAATAAATAGCTTACAAGTGTGTAAGGGACTTTAGCTTCTTCAGGCAGTCTATCAGCTTTCTCCCAAAGTACCCTGCCATGGGGATGCAGTAGTTCAGATTGTAAAGAATCTGCCTGCAAGGCAGGAGACCTGGATTTGATCCCTGGGTTGGGAAGATCCCCTGGAGAAAGGAATGGCTACCCACTCCAGTATTCTTGCCTGGGAAATCCCATGGACAGAGGAGCCTGGCGGGCTACAGTCCACGGGGCCGCAAAGAGTTGGACACAACTGAAGCTACTGAGCAATAACAAGAAATTACCCTAAACACATACACATTATATTTGTAAATATAAAACAACGCAGTTCAAAAACAGGTCCCACTGGCCCTCTTCCACAAGGTTGCTGCCACCACAAACCTTCGAGAACTGTCTGCTGCTGCTGCTGCTCTCTGGCAGGTCTAGGGGATGCAGAGGCTTAGAGCCATAAGATCTAGGTTAGCATCCCGTGACCCTTGGTTTGTTCTTCTGTAAAAAAGCTCATAACACTCACTGCAAAGATGATCCATGAGACCACGAGGAGTAAACAAGATGATACATATAGACTGAATGGCTCACGGCAGGTGTGCAATCAGATTTGGTTCCCTTCTCCTCACGAATCAGTAAAAAAAAAGAAAAAAAAAAAGGCTAACAAAGCTTACTGCTTTTTAGTACTATTTTTTAATTCCTTAAGACTCTTACTTCTGTGACTAGACTCACAGAATTAGAATTTCTTTATAAAGACCAAAGAGCAGAAACTAAAACTGAAAAAGTTTTAGTTTAGATATTTATGTGAGACCACAGGTGGTTTCCTGGGAAGCCATGAGGCTGGTGGAGGGTAGAACTGTTTCGAAGATATAAATGACACAATTAAACAGGCAAGAGAAATACTCTCTTGGCTGGAGAACATACGCTATACAAGTTCCAGGGGCCTCCAGGCAGAAGGTGAGACTACATTTCAAGTGTGATGACAGTGCTACAATCTTCCACTTGCTGTTACCTCTGGCTACTCCACCTTCGTAGGTGGTCAGTGCCCTAACATCCCGACCCTCCTTAATCCATTCCTAGAAACTACCTTCAGCTTCCTAGGCATCAACTCTTGATCTAATCCTCAAAAATAAGCGTCGGTATTACTACGGCACTGCTGTTGAGAGCCCGAGTGAAACACACTCATGACTTCATCACACACCATCCTGGCGCCACAGGAGGTGTGCCCCTTTTGGTCTCCGAACCACTGTGAAAACCACCAGATCCTCACTTTTGGGGGGACCACACGCCACTTTGAGAATATGATAAAGGCTGTGATTCTCTCCCTATAATTTCAATTCAACACAGAATTAAAAGGGTTTTTGGAACTCCCTGGAGCTCCGCCATGGATCTCCCGTGAGGGTACTCACGGGTAATCTCTCTGAGTTGGAAAATATCAAGATGTCCTCTCTTCCCAGAGCATTGTAGGTATGTAGTATGGAGATATTTGCTCATGGGTGAAGAAGGGAAAGAAAAGAGACAGGCAAGTTTTATATGGAAAGTGTTATTTTTTTCTTCAAGTTAGAAAGTATTCAGATGAAGGAAAAAGACCATTCAAATGCCAGGACTTGGATGCATGCACCATAAGTTGAATGCATGCAAGTCAGAAGATTTGGCTTAACTCCAAGTACAAAATATTTCAGCTCCATGGGGGAAGTTAACCATAGGCCAAAACCTCAAAGTATATATATAAACCATTTAGTATTTTAAAAGGTCCAATATTTTAATTTCTCAAGAAATTCTCAAACTTCTCAGAAATTTAAATAATGCAAACATTTTAAATATAGAGGGCTAGCAGTTGTTGAGAAATATTTTGGCATGGATTCTAATGGAGATTTGTTGATCTTTTTTCAGGGACACACTAGAAAATTTAAAACAGTCAGTGAGCACTTGGAAGACATCACCCTAATTTATGACTATTTTAAGGCACATCAGATTAGGGTCTGAAACTTCCAGATATCATGCTTCTAAATTGTAGGGTAAAGCATTTGTCCTCTTTAACTGAAGATAAAAATTGGAAAAACAGTATTTCAAAGGCTTCTTACTCTAGCAACCCCCATCCACATATTCTTCAATTAAGCAACCATTGGTCAGACAGCAGAGAATAAAAGCTGTTCCGTGAAAACTCAACAAAGCTGGCAAAGTAATGCTTAGTAATGTCAACAGAGAGACTTGAGCTCAGAGACTTGAGACTCTGTAGTTGAGATCATTGCTAAATTTTTGAGGAGTTTGGAAGTTTTCAATTTATAAGGTTCTCTTCTCCCCACAAACTGGCCTTAAAATCTTACGGGGAAAAAATGGAAATGGTGGCAGATTGTATCTTCCTGGGCTCCAAAATCACTGTGGACAGTGACTGTAGCCACAAAATTAAAAGATGTTTGCTCCTTGAAAGGAAAGCTATGACAAACCTAGACAGTGTGGTAAAAAGCAGAGATGGCACTTTGTCGACAAAGGTCCGTACAGTCAAAGCTACAGTGTACAGATATAAGAGGAGGACTATAAAGAAAACTAAGTGTCAAAGGATTGATACTTTCTAACTGTGATGCTGGAGAAGACTATTGAGAGTCCCTTGGACAGCAAGATCAAACCAGTCAATCCTAAAGGAAATCCACCCTGAATATTCACTGGAAAGACTGATGCTGAAGCTCTGATACTTTGGCAGCCTGATGCAAAGAGCTGACTCATTGGAAAACACCTTGATTCTGGGAAAGATTCAGGGCAGGAGGAGAAGGGGGTGACGAAGAATGAGATGGTTAGATAGCAATACTGACTCAATGGGCATGAGCTTGAGCAAACTCTGGGAGATAGTGAAGGACAGGGAAGCCTGGCATGTTGCAGTCCACGGGGCGCAAAGAGTCTGACACGATTTAGCAACTGAACAAGAAGTTATTTGAATCAGCAATTTGACTCCTAGGTATATAACCAAGAGAAGTGAATACAGGCATTCAAAGAAAAACATGTACATAAATGTTCATACCAGCACTATTCATAACAGTTAAAAAGTGGGGGAGGGATCAGGATGGGGAACACATGTAAATCCATGGCTGATTCATGTCAATGTATGGCAAAAACCACTACAGTATTGTAAAGTAATTAGCCTCCAACTAATAATAATAAATGGAAAAAAAAACAAATGCATATCTGATACTTGAAGACAAAATAAAACATACATAAAACACACACACACACACACACACACACACACAAAAATAGTTAAAAAGTGAAAAAAAAACCCTAAATGTCCATTAATTGATCGATAGGATAAATAAAATGTGGTGTATAGTCATACAACAGAAAATTATTCAGCAATAGAAAAGAATGAAGAACCAATACACACTACAACATGAACCTTGAAAACATGTAGCTAAATGAAAGAAGCCAGGCACAAGAAGCCACATATTGTATAATTCTATTTATACAAAATGTCCAGAATAGGCAAATTCATAAAGACACAAAGAAGATCAGTAGCTGTCAGGGGATTGGGGGAAGGGTGAATGGGTAATGACTGTTTAATGGATAGATGTTTTCTTATTTTGGAGTGATGAAAATATTCTGGAATTTGATACTAGTGATGGTCGCACAAAATTGTGAAGGTATTATAAATCACTGAATTGTACACTTTAAATCGGTTATAATAGTGAATAACATAAAAAAATGTCATGTTTTACTTCAATTTTTAAAATGTGGTCAAAATTCTTTTTTTACTTTATTTGTTATAATTCTGGTGGATAAAGATATTAGTGAAACAAATTCCTAATGAAATTAAAAATTGGATATTATCATAGGTTTTTTTTTTTTTTAACTCATAAAATTTCTGGTTGATTAGGCTGAGCCTTACTGAAGAGGGAAATAATTCAGTCAGCTGGATAGTTAAGAATATTATCATAGGTATATATTTATAATTCTCTTAAAACATGACAAAGACAAAGAGGGAGATAAATTTACTTTGCCCAAAATTCATTGGAAGCTGAGCAACTCTGCTTTGGATAAATGAACAAATCTTACCGAAAGTAGATTTAACTGTCAAATTTAACTGTCAAAAGATAAAGGATTTATTGCTTATATTTACGCTTCTTGTATGTGCCAAAGCAGTGAGGTCTTTCTTTTTTTCTTTCTTTCTGCCTACAGGATATAAGGCAAGATCCACTTGGTAAAATTTGGGAAATTTGAAATGAAGTAAACTTACCAAATATTCGTAAAGTACCTAATTACATACCTATACCATGGGCACTATATTCAACTTAATTTTTAAACATATTTTTACTTTATATTTACTTTTTTAATGAAACTGGAGCCCATTATACAGAGCGAAGTAAGCCAGAAAGATAAAGACCATTACAGTATATTAACACATATATATGGAATTTAGAAAGATGGTAACGATAACCCTATATGCAAAACAGAAAAAGAGACTCAGATGTATAGAACAGACTTGTGGACTCTGTGGGAGAAGGCGAGGGTGGGATGTTTCAAGAGAACAGCATCGAAACATGTATATTATCTAGGGTGAAACAGATCACCAGCCCAGGTTGGGTGCATGAGACAAGTGCTCGGGCCTGGTGCACTGGGAAGATCCAGAGGGATCGGGTGGAGAGGGAGGTGGGAGGGGGGACCGGGATGGGGAATACATGTAAATCCATGGCTAATTCATTTCAATGTATGACAAAAACCACTGCAATGATGTAAAGTAATTAGCCTCCAACTAATAAAAATAAATGGAAAAAAAAATTCATTAATTTTTAGCATTTATTCTTTTTTTTAATATAATTTAAGGGTATACAATTCTTTGTTTAGAAATCAAGCAATACCAAAAACTTTTATAATTTGATTATGGCTCAATTCTAAATATTCTCTAGATTTATTCTTTGATCTATAAGTTATTTGGAGGGCTTTTTCTTTCTCTACTCTTTTACTTCCTTCCCAGTATTCATTGTAAAAAGATTTCAACTTGTAAGAGTTGTAACAGCACAATGATTATACATACACTTTTCCCCTAGATTCAATAACTGTTAACACTTTGTCATATGTGCTTCTTTGCTGTCACATACTTTTTGTCCCCTGAACCATCTGAGGGTTAATGGCAAACAAAATGATTTTTTTTTTTTTTACCAACTTTACTACTGTAAATATTTGTTTTCTGTCCGTGTCATAAGGGTTGCATTGGGATACATTCTTTATAGCCACTCACCCTCGTAGAAGTAAGCTAGAAAGTACATAATAATAATCATCTTGACTTTTCTGTAAAATTTGTCATTATTCTATGTGCACCCTGAAGGTAATGTGCCTTCTGGTTTTTTTTTTTTTTTTTGGTATGATAATATTCTGATTTCTGACTTCGAGGTGTTTTTCCATGTTAAATGGTCCTCTGCACCTTTCAATTCAAATCTTTCCCCCTTCCAAGTCACATCTTCCATAGACATGACACACACATCTGTACATCCATTCTGTTAACCTTGGAATAAAGCCTTGCTGCATGTAACCCTCATCTGGGTACTTGTTTTCTGCTTTAATTTATTTATTCTAAAACTTTATTTTGTATTGGGGTATATAGCCAATTAACAATGTTGTCATAGTCTCAGTTGGACAGCAAAGGGACTCAGTCAAACACATACATGCATCCATTCTGCAATCTCCCCTCCCATCCAGGTTTTTCTGCTTTAATTTAAATTTTACTTGCAAGACACATTGCTTCAATGAGATGATAATCTCCTTCAAGATAGGGTGCAGGCCTTTTCAACCTCATGGTGAATGGATACTAAACTTCTTTCTCAACTAAAATATTCTCGCATGACACTTGTAGAGGAATGTGACTACACTGAAGATTATATATATTTTACTCAGTTATACGGAAGTGCTATAAACTCAGATAAATTAGTACCATAGTTTGGTTGCCAATTTATTTTTGTGTCACTGAATCCAACCCTCATATTCTCCAGATGAAAGAATTTTCCTGCTGAAAGAGTTCTTACAGCTTTTCTAGTTTAGTCATACATAAATATAATCCTTGGAAGGAAAGTTATGACCAATCTAGACAGCACATTAAAAAGCAGAGACATTACTTTGCCAACAAAGGTCCATCTAGTCAAGGCTATGGTTTTTCCAGTGGTCATGTATGGATGTGAGAGTTGGCCTGTGAAGAAAGCTGAGCGCCGAAGAATTGATGCTTTTGAACTGTGGTGTTGGAGAAGACTCTTGAGAGTCCCTTGGACTGCAAGGAGATCCAACCAGTCTATCCTGAAGGGGGTCAGTCCTGGGTGTTCATTGGAAGGACTGATGCTGAAGCTGAAACTCCAATACTTTGGCCACCTCATGCAAAGAATTGACTCATTTGAAAAGACCCTGATGCTGGGAGGGATTGAGGGCAGGAGGAGAAGGGGATGACAGAGGGTGAGATGGCTGGATGGTATCACCAACTCGATGGACATGGGTTTGGATGGACTCCGGGAGTTGGTGATGGACAGGGAGGCCTGGTGTGCTGCAATTCATGGGGTCGCAAAGAGTAGGACATGACTGAGCGACTGAACTGAACTGAAAAGAAATATAATCCTATAATTTTTCAAGTTGAGGAAACAAATCTACAGAAGTTAAATGACTGATATTAAAAGCAAAATCAAAACAAGAATTAGATGAGTTAATAGATTTGAAGTACTTAGACTAGGGCCTGGTTGATAAGGAAGGGCTTCAAAATATTATTAACCTCAGAATCAAGCTTTTTCAATGCCCGTTTCAGTCATTTTCTGTTAAAACACATTACCTCTGAATTTACAGTAAAATAATGAAGACAATCATTTAGGGAGCATGTTACATGTTCTTTTCTGAGCAAGAGATACATGCCAGGAAATTAGGCAGCGGCCATCCGCAGAAGAGGGTCAAACTATCCTTTCCGTCCAGATGTTGTGAAGTGGCTGCCTATTGGCCTGATCTGAATGGTAGTTATTTCACTTGACCTAT
This sequence comes from Odocoileus virginianus, assembly GCF_023699985.2. Taxonomy (NCBI): domain Eukaryota; kingdom Metazoa; phylum Chordata; class Mammalia; order Artiodactyla; family Cervidae; genus Odocoileus; species Odocoileus virginianus. Next base: position 87,511,423 of record NC_069676.1, read on the forward strand.
GTAACAGTTTCAAAAACTTAAATTAGTTGCAATACTTAAAATTAGAGAGATTTCAAACAAATATACAGATTTCTGGTTTCTTTGGGAAAATGAGAAAAACATGGCAACAATGGGCTTGCATTCCTGAATGTCACCCATTAGGTGGGATTTGAATTTGCATCTCCTGTCCTTTAGCTAAGGTCTTAATTATGATGAATGCATAGAATGACAACTTTGATTCATGCAGTAAGAACCACATTAGTTAGAAAATACTGATATTTGTTTGTTATACATAACTGCTAGCTATACACAGTAGTTATTTCCTACAGTAGGAAAACGGATTATTATAATAAGGATAAAAACAAAACTGAGTGTAGTATTTAAAGGGTTAATTATAATTTAGCAGAAAATCCATTTAAAGAGAAGAACCCTCTCTCTGGATTTTAGGCACTATTGTGCACTGTATTTTTCTTATATGAGAGATACTGGTCCAATAACCTTGATTCACTTGTTAAATAAAAACAAATGACACCATTATATTTGGAACCATTTTTTCCCCTAATCTAAATATAGCTCTTAAGATCTGAAGATGTTTTAGTTAGCCTGCTTTTGACCGGAACTAAGCAGCTATAAGAGAAAACATTAAAAATAAAAATAGGTTAAAACACATTAAATATCCTCTCTCCGCCACCTTACATTTTTTGGTGCTAAAACATATGCTTTGCCACCTGCAGATAAAAGTCACATACTGAGAGTGTATATTCTGACAAGAATTACTAGTTACAAGCTTGCCTAGTGATTTTGGACAGTAGCACTTAAGAAACCTTCAATCTGGCAGTTTTATCACCGCACATTTTGTAACGTATTCCTACAGTCTAAAGTTGTACAAGTTTGGGGATCTGACCTTTGGGAGAAAACAAAATAAAATGAAACCAAAAGGATCCCAGGGTAGCATTTTGATTCAGCTTGTTCTATTTTTTTGGTCAGATACATACCTTTTCCTCCCACTTATTTTACATCTTGATGACAATGAAAATGTTTGTATTTTCGGATAGAAGTGAATTTCTATTAAAAGATCAAGAAAATCTCCATTTCTAGGCACTGGGAAAATCTACTGCCAGAGTTAAAAATCATAGTTTCTCCAAAAGGAATTTATTTTCCCATCTTATATTTCCTTTACCCTTGCTCGCTTTTCTATCTTATCTGATTCTGCATTTATATAGTTAATGCTTCATCTTGTTCCAAAAGGGGTTTGCGGCTTACAAAAAGAAACTCAGGCAGGACTTCCAGCGATGGCAAGCTAAGAGACTGGCAAATCTCCTCCCTAAATACAACTAGGAAAGTCGACAAAATTGTCAAGTGCAACCATTTCAGCACTCCAGAAATCAACCAAAGGCAAACAACAACTTGAGAAGAGTTTATTCATGACACACAGCTGAACGACAGGTAAGAACAGAGGCAATCTGTGTCAGTGGCAGCATGGTGGAGCTTCCAGGGTGGAAACTGGCAATGAAGACAGAGGCCTGACTTGACATGCAGTAGAAGGAGAAAAACCCACAGCTAAGGGTGTTATCAAGCAGATAAAGCAAACCCACTGGGACACTAACCATAAAAGCCCATGACCCTTCTAAACAGAGGTTGGGATCTTACTTGGGGTGATCTGCAGACCAGTGGACTAGTCAGATTTTTAATAGGGAGATCCTGGAAGTGAGAAAGTCACTGAGAGCCTAGAAGAATCCCCATACATCCGTCTTGTATGGGAGTATAAGTGCTGGCACAGACAGAAATCCCAGCAAAGTCAGGAAGAAATTAAAAGATTGAGGTGGACTTAAAAACTACAAGAACTTTTAATACATTCTTCCAACTCACACAGATTCACCCAGAGCCTTAGTGTCTTGGGATGGTTGTGCAAACTCTGATGATTACACTATGCAGGCAAAGGGGTGACCTCTAGGAAGCCAGACTAAAATGAAAAGAGGAATGTTTAAAAATTGCAGCAGTAACAATAACCCTGAAGGGAAAAAAAAAAATCAGAATCTAGAGTTGCTGTCATTACTCCTATTCAGTATCACACAGGACATTGTAGCCAACGCAGCAGGCAAGAAAAGAAACGAAAGGCACGCATATTGGTATAAACTGTCTTTATTCATGTATGACTCAGTCCTATATGAAGGAAATCATAAACATTACACAAGAAAAATTTGGTGATACATTAGTCAACAAATTTTAGTAAGGTCACAGGATATAAAATCAATAGGCAAAAATAAATTTTAATTCTTTATACTAGCAACAAACAATTTGAAAATGAAATTAAGAAAAGACGACCATGATAGAATCAAAATGAATGAAAAATTAAGAGTATATTTTACAAAGAAGCATAAAAACACTAAAAAGACATTGCTAAGAAAAATTACAGATGGTCTAAAAAAAGAACAAAGAAGAACTTAAACTACCTAATTTTAAAATTTACTATAAAGCTACAGTAATCAAGACACCATGGTACTGGTATGAAGAACAGATATAAAGATCAATGGAACCAAATACAAAGTCTATTAATAAGTCTTCAGTTAGTTGATTTTTTAGAAAAGTCCAAGGCAATTCAATGGGGAAAAGATAGCTGTTTTTTTCAGCAAATGGTGGTGGGAAAATTAGACGTCCACATGTCAAAAATCAACTTAGATCCTTACTCTATACCATACACAAAAATCAACTGAAAATGAATCATACCTAAATGTTAAAGCTAAAACTATAAAACTTTTGCAACAAAAAAGGAAATAATCTTTGTAACCTTGAGTTTGGCAAAGATTTTTCAGATATGATGCCAAAACCACAGCCTATAAAAGAAAAAGAATGATAAATCATCAAATTTTGAACTCATAAAAACTTCTGCTCTTCAAAAGATACCATTTAGAAAGAAGAGATAAGCTCTGCAGCTGAGGATAAAATATTTGTAAATCACACATCTGATAAAAGACTTGTTGCCAAAATATATAGAGCTCCTTCAATAAAAAGACAAACATCAGATTCAAAATCAGGCCAAAGGTCCCATCACTTCATGGCAAATAGATGGGGAAACAGTGGAAACAGTAACAGATTTTATTTTTGGGGGCTCCAAAATCACTGCAGATGGTGACTGCAGCCACGAAATTAAAAGATGCCTGCTCCTTGGAAGAAAAGTTATGACCAACCTAGACAGCATATTAAAAAGCAGAGGTCAACAATTTTCCAACAAAGGTCAACCCTTGACAACAAAGGTCCATTTAGTCAAAGCTATGGTTCTCCTAGTAGTCACGTAGGGATGTGAGAGTTGGACTATAAAGAAAGCTGAGCGCTGAAGAATTGATGATTTTGAACTGTGGTATTGAAAAGAGTCTTGAGAGTCCCTTGGACTGCAAGGAGATCCAACCAGTCAATCCTAAAGGAAATCAGTCCTGAATATTCATTGGAAGGACTGATGCTGAAGCTGAAACTATAATATTTTGGCCACCTGATGTGAAGAACTGACTCCCTGGAAAAGACCCTGATACTGGGAAAGATTGAAGGAGAGAAGAGAAGGGGACAACAGAGGATGAGATGGTTGGATGGCATCACCGACTCAATGTACGAGTTTGAGTAAACTCTGGGAGATGGTGATGGACAGGAAGGCCTGGTGTGCTGCAGTCCATGGGGTCACAAAGAGTCCTACACAACTGAGCAACTGAAGTGAAAAGAAAAAGAGGCACTTCACCAAAGAAAACAAACCATATGGCTAATAAACATAAGAAAACACATTTAACATCAAAAAGGAGGGGCTGCTGCCTGGCGTATGAGGGCCGAGAGGAGCTACTCCACATTCAAGGTCAGGAGGGGAGCCGTGAGAAGATACCCCTCGTCCAAGGTAAGGAGCAGCGGCTCCGCTTTGCTGGAGCAGCTGTGAAGAGATACGCCCCGTCCAAGGTAAGAGAAACCCAAGTAAGACGGTAGGTGTTGTGAGAGGGCATCAGAAGGCAGACAGACTGAAACCACAATCACAGAAAACTAGCCAATCTGATCACAGGACCACAGCCTTGTCTAACTCAATGAAACCAACCCATGCTGTGTGGGGCCACCCAAGACGAACGGGTCATGGTGGAGAGGTCTGACAGAATGTGGTCCACTAGAGAAGGGAATGGCAAACCACTTCAGTATTCTTGCCTTGAGAACCCCATGAACAGTATGAGAAGGAAAAATGATAGGATACTGAAAGAGGAACTCTCCAGGTTGCTACGCGCACCATATGCTACTGGAGATGAGTGGAGAAATAACTCCAGAAAGAATGAAGGGATGGAGCCAAAGCAAAAACAATACCCAGTTGCGGATGGGACTAGTGATAGAAGCAAGGTCCGATGCTGTAAAGAGCAACATTGCATAGGAACCTGGAATGTTAGGTCCATGAATCAAGGCAAATTGGAAGTGGTCAAACAGGCGATGGCAAGAGTGAATGTCGACATTCTAGGAATCAGCGAACTAAAATGGACTGGAATGGGTGAATTTAACTCAGATGACCATTACATCTACTACTGTGGGCAAGAATCCCTTAGAAGAAATGGAGTAGCCATCATAGTCAACAAAAGAGTCCGAAATGCAGTACTTGGATGCAATCTCAAAAACAACAGAATGATCTGTGTTCATTTCCAAGGCAAACCATTCAATATCACAGTAATCCAAGCCTATGCCCCAACCAGTAACGCTGAAGAAGTTGAAGTTGAATGGTTCTATGAAGACCTACAAGACCTTTTAGAACTAACACCCAAAAAAGGTGTCCTTTTCATTATAGGGGACTGGAATGCAAAAGTAGGAAGTCAAGAAACACCTGGAGTAACAGGCAAATTTGGCCTTGGAGTATGGAATGAAGCAGGGCAAAGGCTAATAGAGTTTTGCCAAGAGAACGCACTGGTCACAGCAAACACCCTCTTCCAACAACACAAGAGAAGACTCTGCACATGGACATCACCAGATGGTCAATACCAAAATCAGACTGATTACATTCTTTGCAGCCAAAGATGGAGAAGCTCTATACAGTCAGCAAAAACAAGACCGGGAGCTGACTTGGCTTAGATCATGAACTCCTTATTGCCAAATTCAGACTTAAACTGAAGAGAGTAAGGAAAACCACTAGACCAGTCAGGTATGACCTAAATAAAATCCCTTATGACTATACAGTGGAAGTGAGAAATAGATTTAAGGGACTAGATCTGATAGACAGAGAGCCTGATGAACTATGGATGGAGGTTCGTGACATTGTATAGGAGACAGGGATCAAGACCATCCCAATGGAAAAGAAATGCAAAAAGGCAAAATGGTTGTCTGAGGAGGCCTTACAAATAGCTGTGAAAAGAAGAGAAGCAAAAAGCAAAGGAGAAAAGGAAAGATATTCTCATTTGAATGCAGAGTTCCAAAGAGTAGCCAGGAGAGATAAGAAAGCCTTGCTCAGCGATCAATGCAAAGAAATAGAGGAAAACAACAGAATGGGAAAGACTAGAGATCTCTTCGAGAAAATTAGAGATACCAAGGGAACATTTCATGCAAAGATGGGCTCAATAAAGGACAGAAATGGTATGGACCTAACAGAAGCAGAAGTTATTCAGAAGAGGTGGCAAGAATACACAGAAGAACTGTACAAAAAAGATCTTCACGACCCAGATAATCACGATGGTGTGATCACTCACCTAGAGCCAGACACCCTGGAATGTGAAGTCAAGTGGGCCTTAGAAAGCATCACTATGAACAAAGCTAGTGGATGTGATGGAATTCCAGTTAAGCTATTTCAAATCCTGAAAGATGATGCTGTGAAAGCGCCGCACTCAATATGCCAGCACATTTGGAAAACTCAGCAGTGGCCACAGGACTGGAAAAGGTCAGTTTTCATTCCAATCCCAAAGAAAGGCAATCCCAAAGAATGCTCAAACTACCGCACAACAGCACTTATCTCACACGCTAGTAGAGTAATGCTCAAAATTCTCCAAGCCAGGCTTCAGCAATATGAAGTCCGTGAACTTCAAGCTGGTTCAAGCTGGTTTTAGAAAAGGCAGAGGAACCAGAGATCAAATTGCCAACATCTGCTGGATCATTAAAAAAGCAAGAGAATTCCAGAAAAACATCTATTTCTGCTTTATTGACTATGTCAAAACCTTTGACTGTGTGAATCACCACAAACTGTGGAAAATTCTGAAAGAGATAGGAATACCAGACCACCTGACCTGCCTCTTGAGAAACCTGTATGCAGGTCAGGAAGCAACAGTTAAAACTGGACATGGAACAACAGACTGGTTCCAAATAGGAAAAGGAGTACATCAAGGCTGTATATTGTCACCCTGCTTATTTAACTTATATGCAGAGTACATCATGAGAAATGCTGGGCTAGAGGAAGCACAAGCTGGAATCAAGATTGCCAGGAGAAATATCAATAACCTCAGATATGCAGATGACACCACCCTTATGGCAGAACGTGAAGAGGAACTAAAAAGCCTTTTGATGAAAGTGAAAGAGGAGAGTGAAAAAGTTGGCTTAAAGCTTAACATTCAGAAAACTAAGATCATGGCATCTGGTCCCATCACCTCATGGGAAATAGATGGGGAGACAGTGGAAACAGTGTCAGACTTTATTTTTTTGGGCTCCAAAATCACTGCAGATGGTGACTGCAGCCATGAAATTAAAAGACGCTTACTCCTTGGAAGGGAAGTTATGACCAATCTAGATAGCATGTTAAAAAGAAGAGACAATACTTTGCCAACAAAAGTCCATCTGGTCATGGCTATGGTTTTTCCAGTGGTCATGTATGGATGTGAGAGTTGGCCTGTGAAGAAAGCTGAGCACTGAAGAATTGATGCTTTTGAACTATGGTGTTGGAGAAGACTCTTGAAAGTCCCTTGGACTGCAAGGAGATCCAACCAGTCCATCCTGAAGGAGATCAGTCCTGGGTGTTCAGTGCAAGGACTGATGCTGAAGCTGAAACTCCAATACTTTGGCCACCTCATGCGAAGAGTTGACTCATTGGAAAACACCCTGATGCTGGGAGGGATTGGGGGCAGGAGAAGTGGACGACAGAGGATGAGATGGCTGGATGGCATCACTGACTCGATGGGCATAGGTTTGGGTAGACTCTGGGAGTTGGTGATGGACAGGGAGGCCTGGCGTGCTGCGATTCATGGGGTCGCAAAGAATCAGACATGACTGAGTGACTGAACTGAACTGAGTAACAAATTAAAACTACACTGAGATAATACCACATACCTATTTTATTGTTGTTGTTATTTAGTAGCTAAGTCATGTCTAACTCTTTATGACCCCACCGGGCTCCTCTGTCCATGGGACTTCCCAGGCAAGAATACTGGAGTGGGTTGCCATTTCCTTCTCTGGCGATCTTCCTGACCCAGGGATCGAACCTGCATCTCCTACTTGGCAGGTGGATACTTGACCACTGAACCACCTAGGAAGCCACACATCTGCCAGGATGGCTATAATCAAAAAAACTGACTATACGAAGTGTTTGTGAGGATGTGAAGAAACTTAAACTCTCATACTTTGTTGCTGTGAATATAAAATAGTGTGGCTACTTTGAAAAAGTTTTCCAGTTCCTTAAAAAGCTAAATATAAACTATTACATACAGAATGGGTAAGTAACAAGGTCCTACCATACGGCATAGGAAACTATTGATATATTCAATATCTTATGATAAGCCATAATGGAAAAGAATATTAAAAAGAATGTATATATGTATATAATTGAGTCACTCACTGTACAGCAGAAATTAACACATCATTGTAAATCAACTATATTTCAATAAAAAAGATAAATTAAAAAAAAAGCTAAGTATAAACTTAGCAAATGACCCACAACTTTCACTCCTAAGTTTACACTCAAGATAAATGAAAACATGTGTCTGGATTGATTCATATGTGAATGTTCATAGCAGTATCATACATAATAGCTCCAAGTTGAAAATAATTAAAATGTCCATCAACTGGCAAACAGATGGACGAAATAGCACATCCATACAATGGAATACTAGTTAGCACTAAAAAGGAATAAGTTAGTGATATGTACTACCCCATGGCTGAACTTCATAAACACTGTAAGTAAAGTAAGTCAGACATAAGAGACCACATATTGTATAATTCTACTTAAATGATATTTGCAGAAAAGGCAAATTTATGGAACTAGCAGATCACTGGTTGTCTGGGACTATGGGTGGGAGCAAGACAGACTGCAAATAAGCACAAAGAAGTTTCCTGGGGTGATGTGAATATTCTAAAATGGGATTATGGGGATAATTGTGCAACTATAAATTTGCTTTAAAAAACTATTGAATTATACATTTAAAATGGATTTAATAGTACATAAATTCTACTTAAATAATACTATTGAAAATAAACACAATCTAAAATTATAAGAAAACACAAACACATTTGAGGAAGTCAAGGAAAAGCAAAAAATGGATGATAAAATAATGAGATGCAAATTAGCTCTAAGCTTTCAAAACAGCTAAAGCTTGGAGGGCACTACTGGGGTACGTCAGGGGTTCCCAAACACGGGAAACCCCCGGAGATTACAGGTGACCTGGATCCCACCTTAGACATTCTAACTGGATTGTAGTAGGAAAGAGACCTTGGCTGCTCAGGTAACGCTGGTGTGGAACAAAGTCTGGAAACCACGAGAACAGCATACTGTAAGATTTTCATTGTTCATCTGATAAAAATAAATAACCAGGGAAGAACTGAATTCTAGGGAGAACTTCTCCTACGGGTCCTCCTAAGAGAGAGCCTCGTAAGATACAATGGGTTGCCGCCTCTAAGTCAGTCTCCTCCGGGCCCACTGTGGGCCCTGAACGGGTTGCAGGGGTGCAGAGACAGTGACCCTTCAATCCTTAGGGCAGCCAAGGGGACCGGGACCCCTTCATCCACACCAGGGTACTGAACAAGTACTATACTCTTATAACACACGCCACACAATAAAAAGCACTTCACCCAAAAGATATCTGTATCAGCTATAATGGGGAGTTTTATGCAATTGTTTCTTTTAACAAGCTGATTGTAAAACAGGATACAATCTGGTGAAAACATTTCCGCAAGGGGCCAAAAATGTCCAGTTATCTATGACCTGGCTTTATTTACCCCATAGTCTTATGTATCTAGCTATAAAATGCACCTGCACTTTTGCTTTTAGGTGGCACTTATGTCAGGTAATTTACACTGTTTATTAATGAGGTCACCATGCGGCCAAGTTTGGTCAGAGGAGCTAGCCGTGTTGCCCAGTGAACGTTCCCTGATGCCTGGGAAGCCGTGAAAGGCCTTTGGTGTCCATGTCTTGAAATCTATGGTTTTACATGCGGTTTTAAAGTTCATTTTTACCACAACATATACTGCATTGCTTAATAATATGCTTGCAGATGTTATTCATGTTATTTATGAAGGGGTTGACCTTAGACTAAAAAATTATACTCTTCAGTCTGAATATTCCCCTCCTTCTCTATTTAAGTTAATTCCATACAGAGTGACTGGTTACATGCCACTGGGGAGCGTTAAAATTCTGCTCTTCCGAAGCTTTTAGGAACAGGAAACTTCAGGTAAAATTGCTGGTATAGAAGCTTACCTGTAAGGGGTATGGCTTATGGTATCATATATTCTCTTGGTCATTTGCAATCCTTACGCAGGAGAATCTTCCTAACAAATTTTCCCAGCAAACATGACTTTGAGGGGATAGCCTTGATAAGTACACGCGTTCATCTTTATGGTTCTCCACCCCATTAGTCACATCATGACAAGAGAGTTACACCAACTACAGACAGTAAAGGCATCTTACATATTAACTTCCTATATGATACATCAGGTTCTTGTATCAGGAGCTCCTGTTTTAAATAAAAAAGTGAGGTTCTTGCCCGTATATATATAACCACAATGTTCTATCTAACTATAAAGAAATTCCATTCTTCCCTTAATGAATTTTTACTACCTGTGAAAGTGAACCAAGAGGGTTTTACTCTTCTTATATGGATATTGAAATCACCTTGGTTTACTCTGAAAATGAAAGAATGAAAGTGTATGAATATACTTATATTTCTAAAATGTGTGTATATAAGTGAAAGAGGATTTCAGTGAAAAGTACAAATGTGAGCACAGCAAAATGAAGAAAAGTAGTTCATGAGCGTTTAGCACTTATGAGCGAAACTTAAGGAAAAACTATAGCTATAAAAATTTTGAAAAGCACCCTTAGATCTCTTTATCAGTTTAATATTTATCACAAATAGAGAACTGCCTTCTGCTGCAATCCCCTTAAGTCATCTTGTTAAATTTTGTCACAACATGTGTTACTGTAGTTCTACACTTCTCTTTGCACTTCGTAGTATGTACCAGAGCAACATCATTAGCCACTGCTAGGTAGTGTTTACGTTAGTTCTCAAAAGGTTAAGAAGCTGATTACAGCTAAAATCAGCTTTGCCTGAGGCTTCAGGGGCTCTGTGTAATCAAATTAGACAGCAGGGCACAGTGTCACCTAACACAAAGCAGTGGCACTTTCTTCTTTGCTCTGACCCCTTTCCCCACCCCCCATTTTTTACTAGGGGAACAACTCACGCTTTGTGCTTTTACCAGGTAATTTTAAAAGACTTGCTTCTAATAAATTTGACATGCAATCTCATAAGATGTCCACCTGTTCAAAAGTAATGGGAGAAGGTAGAGGCATTTTTGAAAAAAAATTTTGGGAAAAAAATCTTGTTAAAAAGAAGTCTACGTTTAGAGAGACTGAGATGTCTTAAAGTGTATTCTTAAAAGGCAGGTGACAATGTGGTCACATGTATTAATACATGATATTATTAATACGGACATTTCCGAGGCTTGGACAGACTGTCAGTTTTGTTCTGCCAAAAAAAAAGCATAATGGTTTATCTGCTTCCAAGAGAACTGAGAGAACTTTTTAAACCTGATAGATGATGCATTAGCATTTCTAAGAAGCCATGGGTAACCCACTCTGCTGAGTTTCAGCTCATACTCTCTCCATCTCTACTCTTTGAAGTCAGGCAAGGTGAACTCCATAATGGACGCATTTAAGGAGGAGGTTTAATAAGGTGAGCAGAAGAGCACGCTGGCACTACCTCAAGAGACTCCCTTTCCGCAAGGTTCTACATTTACATGCAGGAAGAAGCATTAGTCAAATCCAAACCTTGCTACCTTTGAGCCTAAAGGGAACAAAACCATGAACATTAGATATTTAGAAAGAAAAGCAACAGGAAATTTAAATAAAATCTAGACTCCTGTTCTTAAAAAAAATGCATGAATCATTACTAAAACTATATTTGACTTTCAACTTTCGGTTCAAATTCTACATATTTATTAATGAGCTTGAAACACAGAAACATCAGACATATGAGTGATTGGGAGAATGTGAGTTTCTGCTAATGATTTATTCTGGGCAATAAAATCAAAACTTGTTGTTTTAATTGATTAAGTCATAAAGAGTTCCTGGCAAAGTCAAATCTTGCTATTTGCACAGTCAGACAATTTCTGCTAATCCAGCAGTACTTAACAAATTCACATGTGGTTAGCTTGTCTTGCTGTAGCTGTATATCACATTTCTGTGCTGCAAGCTGTGCAAAAAAAAATCAATATGCCAAGTTTAACAAAAGGACAGGAAACACGATGTTCTCCTATATTTTCAATGAGCCTCAAATGACTCTGCTGTTCACACTCAGTGCAATTGATGGCAGTGAAATGTATTCCTCAATGAAAAAATCTACAATGGAGTGAATTATATAAATTCAGAGCTGAAGTTCTGCCTTATTCCATAATAACAATTTATTTAGAAGATTCTGGCATTTTGATTCAACGTGCATAGTACAATCAGCCATTCACAAGGCATATTTTATTTTTCTTGATGAAGGCTAAAATAAATACATGCTGTCTACCTATGGTAATACTTTGATATACATGTCTAATTTAGCTTTTGGAGACTTTGTTAAAGAAAATATTTATTTATTTGGCTGGGTCAGGTTGGCTATTACATTTCAGGCTCAGTAGTTGCGGGGTGCAGGCGGCAACAAATGGGATCTTAGTTCCCCAACCAGGGATCAAACTCATGTCCCCTCCATTTCAAGGCAGACGCTTAACCAGTGGACCACCAGGGAAATCCCTGGAGAATTTTTTTTTTGATGGTCTCTTTTCACACGTGAAATACAGAATGGAGATGGTATCTATTTGGTAAAGCTTTAAACTGTAACACTATGGACAAAGAGTCCTGTGGGTCTTAAGCTACTGTATTGGTTAACTAATTCTAAGTTTTTACATCTTATTTTACTGCTGCAGAAGTACACTCTATGTGGAAGCAGGTTAGGATGAAATATTAAGAATGAGGTGTGTTGGTGGGAATGCAAATTAGTACAGCCACTATGGAAAACAGTGTGGAGATTTCTTAAAAAGCTGGAAATAGAACTGCCATATGACCCAGCAATCCCACTTCTGGGCACACACACTGAGGAAACCAGATCTGAAAGAGACACGTGCACCCCAATGTTCATCGCAGCACTGTTTATAATAACTAGGACATGGAAGCAACCTAGATGCCCATCAGCAGACGAATGGATGAGGAAGCTGTGGTACATATACACCATGGAATATTACTCAGCCATTAAAAAGAATTCATTTGAATCAGTTCTGATGAGATGGATGAAACTGGAGCCCATTATACAGAGCGAAGTAAGCCAGAAAGATAAAGACCATTACAGTATACTAACACATATATATGGAATTTAGAAAGATGGTAACGATAACCCTATATGCAAAACAGAAAAAGAAACTCAGATGTATAGAACAGACTTGTGGACTCTGAGAGAAGGCGAGGGTGGGATGTTTCAAGAGAACAGCATCGAAACATGTATATTATCTAGGGTGAAACAGATCACCAGCCCAGGTTGGGTGCATGAGACAAGTGCTCGGGCCTGGTGCACTGGGAAGACCCAGAGGGATCGGGTGGAGAGGGAGGTGGGAGGGGGGACCGGGATGGGGAATACATGTAAATCCATGGCTAATTCATTTCAATGTATGACAAAAACCACTGCAATGATGTAAAGTAATTAGCCTCCAACTAATAAAAATAAATGAAAAAAAAAAAAAAGAATGAGGTGGGAGCACAGAGAGCCGCCACTTCTGCCTTCTCAAGTCAAAGTGAAAGTGAAAGTGAAGTTGCTCAGTCGTGTCTGACTCTTTGCAACCCCATGGACTATATAGTCTACCAGGCTTCTCCATCCATGGGATTCTCCAGGCAAGAACACTGGAGTGGGTTGCCATTTCCTTCTCCAAACGATCTTCCTGACTCAGGGATCGAACCCAGGTCTCCCGCATTGCAGGCAGACACTTTACCCTCTGAGCCACCAGGGAAGTCATGTGATGTGGCAAAACAGCCAGTAAGCTGGACTTCAGCCAAAGGAATCAGAACTGTGGCCACAGTAGCTTTATTGTTGTTGTTGCTGTTTTCTAATTTGAGTAAAAAGAGAATTGGCTTTAGGAATCTTCAAAGAGGCCATATACACAGAAAAATAAAGGAAGTCAAACAATCCACAGTTATAGAGGTATTCACTTAAACATATGGAAAAGTCTTTTCGGTAATTTCACTTCTTTCCAATGGGCAGCAGTAAATGGATTAATGGCCCTTAGCTGGAAGCACATGTCCGTGATCAGAACTGAAGGTATAAACTGCTGCACACAACACATTCAGAGGATTACACTCATTTCTAACTTTGTTTTCATGTGTTATTTGTAGGACACATTTCATTCATATGTTAGTACAACACCATTTAAAAGAAGGTGGGTGTTAATCTCCCAATCAGAAAATAGCAAGGTAATGATTTTAAGTGTTGAATAATATTGATGTTGCTATAAACAATCATTTCAGTAAAATTCATATTCTTATTTCAAAACAGAGGATTCGGCCCAGAATACTGATAAGAGGTTTTCAGAAAACCTGGAGTTCCAGAGTTTGGGAAAAATGTAGCAAGATACACAAATTGTAAGTTGATTGCATATAAAGTAGACTTCTTGATGTGTGGGCACACGGGGGGGGGGGGGGGGCGGGGGGAGGGTGGGAATGACATGTACAGACCACCATGCGTAAAACAGCCAGCCAGTGTGGACCCACTGTATGTGCAGGAAGTTCAGCTCCGCGCTCTGTGGTCACCTAGATGGACGGGCTGCGAGCGGGAGGGGAAGAGGTCCACGAGGTAGGGGAGCTATATATACAGCGGATTCACTTCGTATGTACAGCAGAAACTAACAGAACATTGTAAAGCAACTGTACCCCCATTTAAAGAAATTTATTATTGAAAAAGCCACACATGTAAACCCAGGTAGTTGTTTGGCCCTAATATATAACCTGTGTATGAAATTTGCTCCGTCATGTCCAACTCTTTGCAACCCCATGGACTATCCAAGTCCATGGAATTCTCCAGGCCAGAATACTGGAGAGGGGAGCCTTTCCCTTCTCCAGGGGATCTTCCCAACCCAGGAATGAAACCAAGGTCTCTCGCATTGCAGGTGGATTCTTTACCAGCTGAGCCACAAGGGAAGCCCAAGAATATTGGAGTGGGTAGCCTGTCCCTTCTCCAGAGGATCTTCCCGACCCAGGAACTGAACCAGGGTCTCCTGCATTGCAGGTGGATTCTTCACCAACTGAGCTATCAGGGAAGCCCTAGTATACAACCTACTCCCAGGAAAGGAGAGAATTAACACTTTTGGAAAAACACTTAATTATTTTAAGAACAACAAAAGAGATCTATCTATTTTATTTCTGGAGAATGGCTTATTACTGAGAAAAACTGCCTTGATATGTTATTGGTTTCATTAATAGGTTCACATGGCAATTCAAATTATTTTTCCACATTTTTCATCTTTATAGATTTAATATTTTCTAGCTTTTTCTCACCTCTCTAAATGTTCTTTGGTAGTACCTCTTTCCTCTTTACTGGAAAACAATTATTAATGAGATTTCTCTATCACTTTATTGCCAGTAAATTAAATCTATGGATTCATTTCTGATATAAATGCCTATTTCTCTGTTCCTAAGACAACACGGCCAGGTCTATCTCTGGTATGTCTTCTTCAGACAGTTGATCATTTCTTTCAATTCAAACGGAGTGGTCCAACTGCACTTTTTCCTAGCACTACTTCATTTCTTCATTTTAATTCATATCTGTCCAAATAGGAGATTTCTTCGTAACTAGTATACACTCCCAAATACCAGAATCTTTACAAAATTATCCCGAGTTTTCTACTTTCCATCTATTATTTATAGGTCAGAATAAACCAGGTGTTACAAACTGAAACATTTGATCTGTCTGAATTCTTAGGCTATGGAAAGCATACTTAATTCACTCTTAATTAAAGCACTAGGAGAGAATTTCAGAGTTGGATAAGAGCATGGAAATCACCTACCTACCCACTGTTTAAAATGAGAGGTCCTGAGAAATTCAGTAACTGGACCAAAGGAACACACTGGTTGGTGATTCTCATCATTCCATACTCACATTGTGCTTTTCTAGTCCTCTGCAATTATTCTGCTCTTCAGGAAGTGAAAATTTTAACTTTTCAGTGTCCTACCTGTTTTGCTTAAAGGACTTTTAAGTAATGCAGATATAAAAATACCTTGGCTTCTATTTCCATCACTCTGAATATCCATTTGGGTTCCTAGTGTTTAAAAAAAGCTCCCTTTCTCATTTTCCTTTTTGCCCTCTTTTCTGAGGATTTTAGAGTAGGTTCCTCTCTTCCGACTTTCAACATTAGAAGAGACATGCTTCATTTTGATGTTCACCCATATCTACTTAAAGCACCTTGCCCTTTCTTTTTCAAATCCCTTCAAGACGTCCATTTATGAGTCTTTCTTTATAAAATCCATCTAATTACTGGACAACAGCCACATGCTACCACCATGACTTAATCTTCAGCTCTATTTCTTCATATTCTTCAATTTTAGAAACAAAGAACTCTAGAATTGAAATGGGTATTACAGTTTTAGTCTAATCCCCCCAATGTAAGAATTCCTTCTATCGGATTATTGAAAAGTGTTCATTGAGTCTTTACTTGAATGCTTTGAAAGATGGAAAGCTCATTAGTTTACAGTGCAGTCCATTCCATTTCACAAAAGTGACAATCATTATACTGAGCCTATTTAATTTCCATAATGCACAGTCAAATCTAGTAAGTCTTCTGTGAGTCCTTTGGTGCCATAACTTTAAGATCTGGATGCTATTCTACCAGATTTCAAGAGTGGCTCTCCCTGCCGCCTGCCCCATGGAACTGAACACATACCAGCAACTTTACCAAATGATTCCAGGAAAATAATTAAAATTTCTATCTGGGCCTTTTAAATAAAAAATGAAAATCTTCAGCTGATGCTAATTCTACATTTCTCAAGAAACTAGCCTCAATGATATTTTAGTACCTATTTAGTTACACATATAGGAGAAGCTCAAATTTTAACATATTAACTTTTATATTGCTGGAAAACAATATATGCATGAAACTTTATTATTAAAAAAAATTTTTTTTAGTAGAGAAAGCATGTGCTTCCAAGAACTACACTCCCAGCATTTATGATGGACAATCCATGTTTTAGAATTCATTCCTTCTAACTTCATTGATTTCTGGGCCAAGTACCAGACTTACCTTTCAATACTTTATTTTGTGAACCTAACTAAAGTGGCAGGTATATATACTGTCTTACCTACAAATGTATATTACATTTTAAAATAAACATAGTGAAGAACATTACATGTTTAATGTGAACATAGCTCTAAGGCCCTGTGGTATGTTTCGGGAAAAGTCAATAAATAAATAAATATGATCTATTTTTTAGTCATAAAATCCTGAAATTAAGCAAATATGCTAACTCTTTGGACTAGTTTAACTTCAAGATTCATTTCAGGGGTGGTTTTTAATTTGATAGGTTTGGAAAAGGGGAAGGCAGGAAGCAGAGGGGTGGATCCTAGTGTGGCAGCTCTGTAAGATGAATTACTGTTAGGCCGAAGCGGCTGGTTACAGTAATAGCTGGAAACCATAAGTGTTACAGGCTTTGAAGTCAGTTCAGCTTTGATGTCTTACTCTCATAGTTAATCGTAAGATAGTATGGAAGAGGGAAAAAAATAAGACTTTCCAATACTGTCCTTGGTGTCACTTCTCAGGAAATCCTAGCATGAGAAAAGATTGGTGTCTGTGTGAACTCTAATAGCACCAGGTTGCTCTCTATTTTTAAAAAGTTTTAAATTATTGATGTGACAATGAAGGTTATTGGTTAGTATGGGGCAAGCGCATGGATATGCAAAAACATTCTTATATCTGTTGTTAGAATATGTGAATCAATCAATGGGGACGCCATGTATTAATGATGACATGTGGCTATCACTATGCTAACGAGTACTTAGATCAAATTATACATCAGGCTTCTCTGATAGCTCAGCTGGTAAAGAATCTGCTTGCAATGCAGGAGACCCTGGCTTGATTCCTGGGTCAGGAAGATCCCCTGGAGATGGGAAAAGCTACCCTCTCCAGTATTCTGGCCTGGAGAATTCCATGGACTTGTATAGTCCGTGGGGTCGCAAAGAGTCAGACACAACTGAGTGACTTTTCACTTTATACATATTTGGTTCCCAACCTTGAGGAAATTATCAGCTGAGGACTGATAACCCTGCCTGGGAGGAATCTTAGACACCATTTAACCCAAGACTAAAACCTAGAGAAGCTGGCTTGTTTTGGAAACAAAACATGAAACTGCCAAGTACACTCATGCATACACATAAATTAAATGAAGACCAATAGATAGAAATGAAGGGATTAGATTATCTTGTGAATTCTTGGCTAGAAGAAAGCATTCTTGGAATTTCATTTTTAGACAGAGCATTGTTTCCCTAACTCCAGTTATTTTTGTAACACTCTTAGCATTTTGCCACATTCATGAACAGCACTACTAAAATGCCTAGTATTTTGTTTACATCAACTCACTTTTTCTATTTGCCTAGTCCAAAGCAATAATATCCATTAAAAAGGCTTCATGTGTTATTCATATCTTTTTCTATACATGTAAGAATAAACAACTACTAAAAAAAATAAAACAAAACCCAGTCCATCCACAAACTACCAGTAATATGCATATAAAACACTGAGATGGAGGACTCAAAGGAAGAATATATCCCAATTATTTCTAGTGGTACTTGAATGAGAACTATGATGTTTAAGTCTGTACTCTTTAAGTATTTAGATGTCCACGTGTCCAGTGACCCAGGATAACTTGAATTTTAAATATCTTTTTTTTTTTCCCCTTTAAGTTCACGTGAAAAGCTCTGTTTTGCTTTTGGGGCCTGACCTATCTTACTTCATCGGTAATAAATAATCTATAGGCAAAAAAAATCCATAATACCTATGATAGTAATGACAGTCTGAGACTAAGGTAGTAACAAAAAGCAGTTGAAAGGGAAAGTCTCCTTTCAACTCTTTCTTAATAGTGCTGTCATGTTGCTTATTGCTTTAAAAGAGAAAAATATAACTTTCCAGGTACAGAAACAACCTTATAGGCAAGACTTTAAGAGGAAAAGGAAAAGAGCAATTAAAGTTCTATGGTATTCCTTTTGTTTTTGTGTCGGTATCATGTGATGAGATGAGGCAGAAGCCAAAGCCAGATACTAGAAGAAAGGGGTTAACTACACACCATGAAAACAAAAGGTTATTCCTCTGTTAAAGTTCTTACTCTTCAAGTGCATTAGAACTGACTGTAAACATAAACAAAAGCCACTGGTGGGCAATTAAATTTGAAGAAGTGGCTCATAAAAAGTGGAATATTCAGTATGTATTAGAATCAGTTATACAACATCTGATTTAATAGTTGGATTTTAAGCGTTCCTCTTATAATACGAGTCAAATGGCCTCAACAAATCATATTCTTTAATGCAGCAACATGACAATTTCAGTGTAGTCTAAGGCTTATAGGACAAGAACACTGAAGCAAACTAATCTGTAATCCTTTATCTACATTAAAAGGTTGAAAATCTGCAGGCATTTGTAACAAGAACTTTAAAATGAATTTGCCATTCCCAAAGTCACCTCAGTAGACAAGAAAGAGGAGCTTGGCATGCGAGCAATAAATGATGAGAGCATAACACCTCGGGGTTAGAGGGCACGGGTGACCAACAGACCTCACCCCGCCGGGCCAGCAGAGTAAGCCGGGGACAGGGTGCCCTACAACCCTAACCTGTTAATACCTTTAAATTCTTAAGAATGACCTCCAGGCTGCTCTTTCTTATTAGTTGTTAGTTACACTAATTACAGCTTAACTGGTATTGCTGGTTCCAGTGTTTCCCATCAAAAGACATGCAGAGAAAGGTTATCTCTAATAGCTGCAAACAACGTTAGCCAAATTCTGCTGTGCCCATTAGGAGCACTTACCTCCCGTTCTGAATGGGTCTTTTATAGACATCAAAGGAAAAGACACTAAGAGCAATGTGTGTTTGTGGATTCTATAAAGCATTTCATGTAGGAAGCTGTAAAAGTAAGAACAGTAACTTCTCCTGTGACTAGAACTTTAGAATAGGGTAAAATGAGGTAATTTATTTTTTATGTTTAGTTTCAACATATAGGGGCTGGTGATTTCAAATATAAGGAGCTAGTTATACCTTAACCACACTAGTGAAGTAAAAATACTTAGCCCATGAAATCCCCTCAAAATTTATGGTTTTTAGAAAGGGATAATGAAGTTTCTATCATGATCTTTTAGAACCGTTTTAAGTTCAACATTTACATTGATGTTAACCCAACATTATACAGAATTGTGCGTAGATTCCAAAGCCCATTTACAAAAGATTCAAATACCATCTGTGAAGCTGCAGTAAATTACCCTGTAACATTAATCTTTAAACCAGGCAGTAAATCAGAACAGAAACATACCAAAGAGATTTAAAGCAAGAGTTGTATCTGAGTTATTGAGATTAATGTAAATAGTTTCACATATAACAGTTGTAGGTTCTCAATATCATGTTGTTTTTGCTTTGAATGACACATAAAATGACTTCTAAACATAAAAAATAAATAATATCTAAAGGACACCAGTGTATTTTGTGCATTAAAAAAAAAAAAACCTTCTGAGAACAATGATCAAAAAGTGTTGTTAACCTAAGTGTGCTCTGAGTTAAAAACACAATAACAAAATTTTGACTTTATACAACAAACACATTAGGGAGTGTCTGTTAACTTTGTAAAAAGAAACTTAGCTTTACAAAAGTGAATTTTTAAACCAAACCCAGTGTTCTTAAAAGATGCTGGCCATGGAATTTTGACTTTGATGGAACTCTGACAAAATGAAGATAGATAATTAGAGTACTATGTGTCATCAAACCTAAAATGCCATTGATTTTAAGATTCATCATTACTTCACTTAGGAAAAACACTGCCAATTAGACTATGACACGATCCTACCTTATCACGTGGACTGCAAGATATATTTAAACCTTAGGTAGCTAAAACTGCACCTTGTAATCACAATGAAATACAATATTTTATAATAAACCAGCTGGTCTACAATATATCTAGTGAATAAACTTTTTGTGTGTGTGTATGTGAGAGACAGCAATACTTGAAATACTTTTACTGTATATAAAACATTGAGGGGACACTGACCATATTAAAAAGCAAAGACATTACTTTGCCAACAAAGGTCCGTCTAGTCAAAGCTATTGTTTTTCCAGTAGTCATGTATGGATGTAAGAGTTGGACTATAAAGAAAGCTGAGCACCAAAGACTTGATGCTTTTGAACTGTGGTGTTGGAGAAGACTCTTGAGAGTCCCTTGGACTACAAGGAGATCCAACCAGTCCATCCTAAAGGAAATCAGTCCTGAATATTCACTGGAAGGACTGATGTTGAAGCTGAAACTCCAATACTTTGGCCATCTGATGCAAAGAACTGACTCATTTGAAAAGACTTTGATGCTGGGAAAGATTGAAGGCAGGAGGAAAAGGGGACGACAGAGGATGAGATGGTTGGATGGCCATCTCATGACCCAATGGACATGAGTTTGGGTAAACTCCGGGAGTTGGTGATGGACAGGGAGGCCTGGCATTGTGCAGTCCATGGGGTCGCAAAGAGTTGAACATGACTGAGTGACTAAACTGAACTGAACATATATTTTCTATCTTCTCTGAGGACAGAAGAGGAGGAAGACCAACTGATGCTTTCATGATTTCAGTTTGTTCGTCTAATTTGTTGATTAACTAAGACTTCTTTTCACCAAGGATTTAAGGTAGATGATGAGGAGATCACATATAATCAATAATTAGGGGAATGAAAAATAGAAAACCAGAACTGGGGAAAAGAGGAAAAGCAACCAGATTGCAAGAATTTGTATTATTTCAATTAGATATAAAAATAATTGGTAAAAAGCAAAACAGGTCCTAGATTTTTATTTTTTTCCATTGTACTTTTAAAAATAAAGCATAATACATTATCTGTGAGAGTTGAGGGACACTTTTTTCAGAAATATAGAACTCTGGTAATCCCCTCAAATTTCTATAAAACAGATGATAACAATATATTAGTTTAGCCGAAATGTTAGTTTGGATTTTTCTGTAACAGCTTACAGAAAAACCTGAAAGAACTTTTTGGGCAACCCAATGTTGTTATGTGTTAGAAGATAAATACCAAATGAGAGTATGACCAAGAGAGATATTAAATACTGGGAAAAGTAACTGCACATATCAGCTGCTCTCCCTTGGAAAGATTAATTTGACGGTACCAGTGGATAAAGCAGGATTAACAGAAGAACTAGTGGACTGTCTGTGTGTGTTCAAACATTAAAACTGATCTATGGATCAGTTTTATCCTAAGCTATCTTAGGATATAGGTGAGTAAATGCCACCCTAGGACCCAAAAGCACCAACGGGAGTGAGTAATACTGCAAGTAAGCCCCCCGCACAGTGGCAAGCAGGAATCAGTAAACACAGCAAAATGAGCCAGGGTAAACTATTATAGGATCACAAACTTGAAACAGTCTGCTGATGGATCAGTTCGAGTGTTCAAAATGCAGAATCTTCTTGTATTTAGATATCCCACATTTCTCCTCTCTGTGCATCAGATAACATACGCATCTGATTGTGGCACATATGTTAAATCTTCCAAGAGCCTAGAGAAACTGACCCGACAGCTTAGTGGACATACCTAAACCCTTCTTTGGGGAAGCACTCTTCAACCCACATAGCCCTTTGCTGGGCTGTCAATGACAGCGTCCTGCCCCAGTCCCAACCTCCTCCTAGATACGGCTGGCCCAGACTGACCAGTCACAGTCGGTTCGGTCCTATTAATTCAATCTCTGTGGTTCCAGTGATGAGTTTAGGGATCATCACGGTACCCGAGCAGGGCCAGTCTGAGTTTTCACTAAGATTATTTGGATGCTAGAGCTTTTTCTCAGGGGTAATGCTGAAGAGAAGATGCTACACCTGCTGTATCTACCCTCTCTGTCTGTGTGAAGAAATCCCCGTCTGCAGGCAAGAAAGAACGAGGTCAATGGGCAAAGAAAAGTAGGGAAGGAGACAGAGGAAGAGTCTTGGTAACAGTTTGAGCCTTAGAATCTAATAGTACCAGAAGCAGACTGAACCCCGGGCCTTTCCACTTACATTAATCAATAAACTGCTGTTTATTTTTGGCTTTTGGTAAGCAGCTTGAAGTGGACGTATGCAATTTGAAGAGTCTGTACTAACACAGTAACTGAAAGAGTAGCTTATATTCTACTCTTTTTTCCAACTTCTATAAAACATGAGACTGATATTTATGTGTGCACATTTGAATTTTCACATATGCATTTGAATCTGTAAAATAACTACTCAGTAAATTTTAATAGTGGCATTTTTTCAAAATGTTAATGCACGTTTAAGGGCAAGACCTGATACGAAGAACTGACTCATTTGAAAAGACCCTGATGCTGAGAAAGACTGAAGGTGGGAGGAGAAGGGGACAACAGAGGATGAGATGGTGGGATAGTATCACCGACTTGATGGACATGAGTTTGAGCAAGCTCTGGGAGTTGGTGATGGACAAGGAGGCCTGGTGTGCTGCAGTCCATGGGGTCACCAAGAGTCGGACATGACTGAGCAACTGAACTGAACTGAAGGGCAAGAAGTTTCTGGATTATCCATGTCAGTGCTATAGGTAACTGAAAGGGTAAGCCAAAGTATATTGAGTTTTCTAATACTTTAAAATAATGAAGGGAGGGGGCAGAGGGAGAGGAGGAATAATTTATTCTCCTGATGTTTTTCTAGGCACAATTAAAAGTAGTTTGCATTGGCACAAGAGTTTGGTATGGTAAACACTGGCACAGAAATGTACTGGGAAGCAAGGGAAAGCTAGACTAAGATCACGGTTTTGTTGCAGATAACGCCTTGAATATACAATTCACTAGTAAACAATTGACAGCTACAGACAGCTATTTCTCTTGGTTAAGAAAGCAGAAGGCCTTGGACAACAGATGCTTTTTCCAGAATGAATTTTCATATTGCTTGAACTATAACATGTAAACCACTTTAAGAACTGACTGGAAAATAACTGTCATCTGGCATTACGATTCGAATGAGCTATATTCCACTTCAACTTGAGTTATAAAGAACTCCAATAAAAATATCTCAGTGTTCTCAAAATAATTACTTATCCCCTACTTTCTAAATATCTTATCAAATTCCAACATGGTTAACTTTTACAAACCTTAAGTTTTCAGGCTCTCTACCTTCTAGCTGTTCTCAGCTGGTGCTAAGGGTCTAAAGAGGCAACTGCCCACTGGAATGCCCCAAACATGAGCCCACCCAAGCAGACCTCTCAAAACTACTCACCTAATAACTGTTTCAGTAGACATGTTTCAGGGGTTTTCAGAAGTGACATACATTCATAAGAAACAGATTATCAGTGCTGGACCTTAACAGACTCTTGGCCTGTCTTTAAAACAAAATTTGTCCGCTGAAATGACCAGCTAAAAAGTGTCACTCAGTATTTAAGGACAAAGCAAGGGTGTCAAGGGCTTCTCTGCTGGCTCAGATGGTAAAGAATCTGCTTGCAATGCAGGAGACCAGGGTTTGATCCCTGGGCCGGGAAGACACCCTGGAGAAGGGAATAAGGGAATGGCTACCCATTCCAGTATTCTTGCCTGGAGAATTCCATGGACAGAGGAACCTGGCAGGCTACAGCCCATGGGATTGCAAAGAGTCGGACACGACTGAGTGACTAACACTTCCAAGGGTGCCAAGATTTATGCAGTGTTTGATGGCTTCTGACACTGGTGAGTTTGCATGATCTGGGGAAAAAAATTTTAATCTTTTTAAAATTTTGCATTGGTACTAAGAACTCGTTTTAGAAAGTTTTATAAAGATTGCTATATATATATTAAAGCATTTCAATATTCACAGATGGAAGTAAAGTTGGACTTAATAACTGAAGATCTATAGGCTTTAAGTTTTATTTTAAAAGGCATTATTAAGCATTGCATTGTTCTTTATGCCTTGCCAAGTAGTTTTCAATAATTCTTGAGAAGAATTTTTGCTTGTTTGTTTTTCACTTCTCAGAGTGACTCTGTACAAGGATATATCACTCATTTTTATTTTATATGAGAATAAAACACAGATGAATTATTTATCTTAAATCAGTTGTTTGGTTTGTACATTTACTTATTTCTATTTCTAGTATCAGGCACTAGGCAACTAGGCTACTTACGTAAGACACTGTCTTTGGTACCTGATGGTTTTTTCAATTAAACTCTTCCCAGTGTTTCTTATGATTTCACAATAAACATAAAGGAACTGATTAACAACTTTTTATCAAAAGCCTAGCGGAGACAACTGACTCTTGAGAAGAACAGGCCAGTGGACCTGCCAACTGTTTTCTCGGTCTGTTGATGAGTAGTGCAAAGGCAAACCATCTGTAAGCTTTGTGCTAGTACAAAATTATTTTATTTCTTGAAAGAAAGGCCTTGAGAACCTTGGTCTTAGCATTAAGACTGAGGCTATTTGCCGTAAGTCAATATAAGGACCAGTCACCTGAAGAATGATTTTGTGTCTTAAACAACAACAAATCAACAGAAGCACTACAATTAAAGAAATTATCTGTTATGTTGTTTAGTATCTCCTGAAGACTGATATATTAATCTTTGCAGTTAATGTTGAGAAAATACTTTTCCTGACGCATTGTGAAAGATCCGTGTAACTTGTTTCGGGTACAGAGAACAGTCGAACTTTCTGCCATGGCTGTCAGAAGTTTAGCCCTTGAATTTAAGTCTCAGTTGCAGTAACTAATCATAGCCTAGATTTTTAGTCAACACCAAGTCTTTTCACTTTTGCTCCCATTCCTGACTTTTGGTGTCTCTCCTCTCTCTTCTCACACCTTCCACTTAACAACTCCTAGCCATCTTTCAAGTCTTCCTTAGCTCGAGTTCTCCCTGTTCTCAAGTGCTTCTTCCTCTGGGTCCTCCTTCTATCCTGGCTTCTACCCCTGGCCACTGGGGAGGGGACCCTTGGTTTTTCTCACCTCTCTCCTCCGGCCAACCTATGTGACCTTGCCTCATTCTGCTCCTCAGTGCCTAGCCCCTAGCAAGTGCTTAGTAGGTATTTAATCGCTGAGGAAGTATAGGGTATAATACTACTGCTTATGAGAATGTGAGGACAGGGAACGAGGGGAAAAACAGGAGCTGGTTTGGGGCCACAGCAAGGATTTCTGAAAGATGGCCCAAAGCTGCTCTGCTGGACATTTATCCTTTTGCTTTTCATGTTCTGGTATAGCACCTCTGGTCTACATAGCTCATATTTTACCTAACGTACTTAAAATATGAGTATTATTAGTAGTATGTACATGCACATGTTTTTAGAACAAATGAGAAACCAATCATTGCTTTGTTTATACTTTCAAAATTTAATAATATTTGCAAGGATATGGGCATCACAAAACATGTATAGTCAGATAATATAATGTACATTTGTGGTCAGGACAGGTAGAGCTCTGTGAGCGAGTCTTAGAATGCATACAGTGGCAAACATGCTAACGATTTTTAATACAAGATATTCCACTGAGTAACTGGGATTACTGCTGTCCTCATTAAAACAATGACAGAAAATGTATATGTGCTTTTAGTAGAAAGTGTTATTTCATTTAAATGTGGTTTTATTTCAACTGCAGTATCACTGGATCAACTGTGAGAAAATATTTAAATCTCACAAATTCAAGCACCTTCTGTTTCCTAAATGTTCACATGGTGATATATGTGCACAGAGAATATTCACCAAATAAATTGTTTATTGACTAATGCAAGAAACTCAGTTCAAAAATAAAAATGATTTTTTTTTTTATGGAGTGTGCCATTTCTGGAAACTCGAATAAAAAGGATAAAGATTCTTTCACTTCTCATTTAAGAGCGTAACATTCTTGTTAGTATTTTACTTACAATTTCTTGGCCCAGAAGACAAAAATTTATGGCTTTAAATTCACTACTTTAATGACGTGACACAGAAGCAGCAAAACATTCTTTTCTACCTGTGGTGTTGCTATGATTGCCTTTTCAGGAGAGAAAAGAACAACATAATAAATCCCTATATGGTAAGTCTTTTCCCACCTCTTCTGTTTAAATCTCAAAGGCAATACATATTTAGCAAGCAGACAGGTGCCATAAAAATATGTTTGAAATGAGGTAATCATTTATAATATTTGCATGTGTTTAATGACATGATTACAGAAAGAATGATTTACATTTCACATAGTGAGCAAACTTACTCAGTGTCTACTTAGATTTAGCAATGTTCTTAAAACTATTTATGAAACAATCAGTGTCTAAACATTTGCTATCAGCTGTTTTAGCTCTGCTTTTCATAAATATAACACAATCACAACAAATTAAAGGCAAGTCACTTGACTGTCCTGTTACATTAGCTTGATGAAATTAGTGGCTGGCAATGCTTAGCAGAAAGTGACAGGGTTTTCTCAATAGGCACACATATCAATTTTTCTGGGGAAAGTAAGAATCATATCTTTATCAAAATTTCCAAAACTTTCTTCCTAAGATAATGCTTCTCAATCTCACTGATGAGAGTACAGTTATTGTGCTCCTAAAACAGATAAAAATAAGTAGCTACTGCAATTTTTCACCCCATAAAGTCATTCATTGGGAAGGGAAAAATGGTATTTTTCTTGCCAGTTTTCTGACCTAGGGACAGAACGCCAGATCTGGGACTGTCTGGCTCCATGGTTATGCTCTTCTCTTTCCATCATAGGCTTCCCTGGTAGCTCAGTTGGTAAAGAATCCGCCTGCAATGCAAGAGACCCCGGTTTGATTCCTGGGTCTGGAAGATCCTCTGGAGAAGGGATAGGCTACCCACTCCAGTATTCTTGGGCTTCCCTGGAGGCTCTCATGTTAAAGAATCTGCCTGCAATGGGTTCGATCCCTGGGTTGGGAAGATCCCCGGGAGAAGAGAAGGGCAACACACTCCAGTATTCTGGCCTGGAGAATTCCATGGATAGAGGAACCTGGCAGGGGCTGCAAAGAGTTGTTCACTTTCATACTTTCATCAGAGCCCTCTTATTTAACTCCTTTGCAGGAAAAAATAAACAAGTCTCTCTGTGTTCCTACATTGCTCCCCGCTGCTTCCAAACGCACACCTTATATTTTGTATCAGGAGTGGTAGGTGTTAGGGGTTGAACTGGGTTCCCCTCCTAATTTATATCTTGAAGTCCTAAACCCCAATACCTTAGAATTTGACATGATTTGGAGACAGGGTATTTACAGAAGTAAAGTTATAATGAGGTCATTAGGGTGGGCTCTAATCCAATGTAACTGGTGTCCTTATGAAAGGGGGAAAGTTGAACACAGAAAAATGCATAGAGGAAAGACAACATAAAGAGAGTAAAAAGAAGATAGTCACCTAGAAGCCAAGAGAGAGGCCAAGGACATATCCAAGACTTAGCCCCAGAAAGAACGGACCCTGTCCATACCTCTACCTTGCATGGCAGTCTCCAGAACTATGAGCCAATAAATTTCTGTTCTTTAAGCTACTCAGCCTCTGGTACTTAATTATGGCAGCCCTAGCAAACGAATATAGGGAGGCTTTGGACAAAAAAGCTAGTGAGTGCTCAGTGAAGAAATAATATGAATAAAGGCAGGACTGGGCTTGCATTTGGGAGAGACAACTGCAGTCACAGCAGGAGACCGGGAAGGAGAGGGTTCAGTGGTCACCAGGGTGTGGGGAGCAGCGTCACCAGGAAGGAGAGGGTTCAGTGGTCACCAGGGTGTGGGGAGCAGCGTCACCAGGAAGGAGAGGGTTCAGTGGTCACCAGGGTGTGGGGAGCAGCGTCACCAGGAAGGAAAGGTTTCAGTGGTCACCACCGTGTGGGGAGCAGCGTCACAAGGTACTCTGTACCCTTGTGGCCACAGTCAATCTGCAGTGCGCTGTTTTCTGCTTGCTTATGGAGACTCATACAATTATTAGAGGCTGGAAACAACTTCAGAGATGATTCCTTTCAATTATACAACATTATATCAGTTTTCAGGCAGTCTCTATTCAAATCCTTCAAATCAAAATCTGCTCCCTTACCTAGTTGTCAGTTGACAGCTAAGGAAGCAAACTTTGTAACTGCCTATCAGTTATTACAATTCCAAAAGTCATTTCCCAATATCAGATAGTAAGTTTTCTAGCAACTGAGATGACAGCCTTTACTCCTTTTGTTCTTTCATTTTTTTAGTTTTGGCTAACAGTCAATGAGCACTTACTATGTAAAATTTCCTAAGATGCAAAAGAGTGATTTATGAGCTATAAAAAAATCCCAGACAAGGTACAGTGACAACACAATGGAGAGAAAAATTATTGGGTGTCTGCTGTTTAAGGGAATGCCTAGGGGTTTCTTTTCACATGACCTAACTTTATCTGTTTATCAACTCCCTCACCCTGTGGATTGCTAGACATTATTTCACAGATGAGAGAGAAACTGTGTCATTTCAAGCAAGAGATGGTAGGTTATTGAGCTGAGATTTGAACCCAGAAAAGCCTGTCTTCCAAACTATGCCTTAGCTATGGGACCATACTTCCTCTGGCTGAGAATATTTGTTAACAGTTGATTTTTATCAGAGGCAATACGCATGTAACAAGAGAACTATAACTCTAAATCTAAATGAAGACCCCCGACACCTGACACCTCATCATATTTACCATGAGTTGTCATCATGTTTGCTTAATGTTTACATTAACAAATAACTGAATCTAGCTTACATTTTAATTAGGCTGGTATTACAAGCTGAATTGCACCCCATAAAAACTTTTGTGTTGAAGCTCTAATTCCCAGTACCCCCAAACATGACCTATTTAAAGACAGGATCTTTACAAAGATATTTAGGTTAAAATGAGGTCAGAAAGGTAGCCCTAATCTAATGACTGTTGTCCTTCTAAGAGGAGGAAATTTGGACTCAGATATGTACACAGGGGAGACAATGTGAAAAGACAGGGAGAAGGTGGTCATCTGCAAGCCTGAATCAAAGACCCTTCCTTCAGAGCCCCCAGGAGGAAGCCATTCTACAACACTTTGACTTCAGACTTCTAGCATCCAGAACCATGAAAAAGATAATTTCTATTCTTTAAGCCACCTGAACTGCAGTACTGTGTTATGGCAGCCTGAGCAAACTAATATGTGATATATTAAAACTAATTCTCTTTCAATAAAATGGCATATGATAAGATTTGCCCACTACTCAGCCAATAATATCCAGTTTTACAGCTGTTTCAGGGGCATTATCGTCCATTGCAAGACAACAATGCAACTTCACACAGCTTACACACCTCCCTGGCCAGGGCACAGAATTCTAAAAGAAGGAAGAAGAGGACTAATTATTAAACAGAGTTGGACTATAAACAAAGCTGAGTGCCGAAGAATTGATGCTTTTGAACTGTGGTGTTGGAGAAGACTCTTGAGAGTCCCTTGACTGCAAGGAGATCCAACCAGTCCATCCTAAAGGAGATCAGTCCTGGGTGTTCATTGGAAGGACTGATGCTGAAGCTGAAACTCCAATACTTTGGCCACCTCATGCGAAGAGCTGACTCACTGGAAAAGACCCTGATGCTGGGAGGGATTGGGGGCAGGAGGAGAAGGGGACGACAGAGAATGACATGGTTGGATGGCATCACTGCCTCAATGGACATGAGTTTGAGTAAACTCCTAGAGTTGGTGATCGACAGGGAGGCCTGGCGTGCTGCAGTGCATGGGGTCGTAGAGTCAGACACGGCTGAGCAACTGAACTGAACTGAACCGAACTGACAGCTACTCCTTTGGAAAAGAAGAAATGATATGTTAAACATGTTGCATAGATTTAGAAGAGAACACTGATTTTAAATCAATGGAAGGCCTCAATTTTTCCTTTTCTGAACACAGTCTTTGGCAGGCAGTCAATAGAAAAATCAATAGCGATAAGTAAAGCTGGTTTGTATTTAGAATTTTGTTGGAAGCTGGGGGAAGGAAACCTAAGGAACTCAAGTTCAATGCCAAAGCAGCTGATTTTGCCACTGGCAGAAATCACAGCAGGGATCATAGCTAAAGAGTGAGGTGGTAGACCAGCAGCCCAACATACCAACCTGCTAGGTTGTTTTCTGGAGGAAGTCCCTTGGGTAAACCACAGTCTCCCAAAGCTTCTTGTCACATTTCTCTTCACTGGTTGTAATCATGATAATGCTAACACCTTGTTTTATGATTTTACTGGGTATTGGAGTAGATTTACTTCATGACAGATCATCTTTCAATTGGCTGGGGCTATAATCACCAGAACTGACCTTGCCTTCAAATCTAACAATCCATAGATCTCGTTTGGCTTCTTCAAACATGACAAGTAGGGAGAATTCTACTGTGATACACAGGATTTTGGCATTTTCAAATGCTTTTTAAAATTGCAAAGTAAACATTCAGAAACATGAAAATGATTTGGGCTTATATTCTAAATATAGGCTAACTACACTGAGGTATATAAACACACTAATTGTAATTGTAAATTACCACGTTGTACAGGAAAACAGACATATGGCAGGTGTCTTCACTCACTGAGCTACACTACAGTTCTTTAACATTAATGGGCATCTGATTAAAAAAAAATCTAATTTTTTAGCAATGCCTTTCTAACTGATATGTTCCAATAATCCATCATTTAGAGAACTGCCTTCCTTTTCTTTTACAGAAACTACAAAACTGAGTAAGAATGAAAAGGCCAAATTTATTATTCTAAAATATTGCTTTATAATGAGAAAGAAAGACTAGAAGAATGCATATTTTTAGGAATCCTAGATTTTCTGGAGTCTTCATTTAGAAATACTCCCTGGGTTTTTGAATTGCACAATACATACAGCAAATTAAAAAAAAAAATCACCAGTAATATCTATTATATTTCCCTGTATGTATGTATTAACATACCTTTTTCTGTAAAAAATAAAAGAATGACATCATAGAGTTTAACAAACTGTTCTGCCTCATTTAATAATCTTTTCTGAACTGTTTGTCAATTTTCACCATGTATGGTGTTCCTTTTTTACTTAACTCATTGCTGAACATTAAGTTGTTTCTAATTTTTGTTGTTAAAATAAAAAAAAATGCTGTGATGGTCATCTTTATCACTACATTTTTATACATATCTCTAATGGTCACGTATGGATGTGAGAGTTGGACTGTGAAGAAAGCCGAGGGCCAAAAAATTGATGCTTTTGAACCATGGTGTTGGAGAAGACTCTTGAGAGTCCCTTGGACTGCAAGGAGATCCAACCAGTCCATCCTAAAGGAGATCAGTCCTGGGTGTTCAGTGCAAGGACTGACGCTGAAGCTGAAACTTCAATACTTTGGCCACCTCATGCGAAGAGCTGACTCATTGGAAAAGACCCTGATGCTGGGAGGGATTGGGGGCAGGAGGAGAAGGGGATGACAGAGGATGAGATGGCTGGATGGCATCACCGACTAGATGGACATGAGTTTGCGTAAACTCCGGGAGTTGGTGATGGACAGGGAGGCCTGGCATGTTGCGATTCATGGGGTTGCAAAGAGTCAGACATGACTGAGAGACTGAACTGAACAATATTTTCTTAAAAACAGTCTTAACAGTTGAAATGATAGACCAAAGGGAAAGCACATTTTAAACATTTCCCATACGAATTACTCAATAGTCTTTTATGAAGGTTGTACCAACTTACACAACCACAGATGGACTTGCTAAATACTTGTTTCTGTTACTTTGTTCATCATGACCACAACACTGTGTTCAAATTATTGTAGTTTCATAACATCTGGTAAGAAAAGGTCCTAACTCCTTACCTTCAAAAATTCCTTTTTTTTTTCCTTTTTTCAGTTTAGAATCACTTTGTCAAGTAATATTCCCACGTTCCACTAGGATTTTATTGGAATGAAATTGCAGTTTTTATTGTACAAACATTTTTCTACATAGATAAAACAATTTTGTACCTAAAAGGACTTCATAAATGAATTCTGCCAAGGAAGCTAGTACTTTTAATAAGAAAGACTATTTCTAGAAGAAAATCATAAATAAAAGCAGTTATTCTAAAAAATAAATCCTTAGGACACAGTTTTAGTATAATGAACAATGATGCATAGTTCATACATTTTTAAAATATGAAATTACAGAAAACGATTAGATGCTACTTTAAGAGCAGGATAATGTTTTGGACTAAGGATCACCTCACATTTCAAGTTTTCTTAGACAAGAGGTAGGAAAACCTCTAGGGAAGGGAGAAATTGATTTTTATGATAGGAATCTAATTAAAGTGCCAAAGATTGATAAAAGCATAAAAACAATACTCAATACATTATTTGGAATGGATTTGAAAGACTTACATGAGAAGTGATTCAGAGTATTTTTCTTACTGTACTGAGCTAGAGACACCCAGAAAATACAGACTCGAAGAAAAGCAGGAATTACCTATTAGTTTTCAAGGGAAAACCCTTAAAAATAAGATGGCCAATGGGAAGGTGTTTCTTAAATTCTAAAATTGTAGATCTACACAGTCATGGTACCCGCTGAAAATGTGCTGAAGGCTACCATCACCATTTGAAGAAAACGCACATATGTACAGAGGTGATTTAAGATGTACCACTGAAAAAGCCACAGGGAGTGCGGGATCAACTACCACAAATCTCCTCTAAAATGCATTTCTGAGCTCAAAAGAAAGTAAGGGGAATTCCCAGGGAATAAACCAAACGTAGCTGAAAAGTGAATTAGAGAAAAAAAAAAGAACACATATCTTTCAAGAAAGCGGGGAGAACAAGCTAACTTCTGTGTTTCATCATGGGCTCCGGGCAGGCGCTATGCACTCTTTGCTACCACATCCTCAAACCTTCCCCTGGAGGCAACGATTATCCTGGACTGTTTACTCAAAGTTCTGCTTGGTTTTGCTAGAAATGATTCACTGACATAGTCTTCTGTGACGTGAGCTTTTCGCTTAATGTTATATTCATAAGAATATGCTTACTGATAACCACTAGGAATAAGAGACACAATTACTTTTCAATTAGTAAAAAAAGAGAGAAACAGAATCCAAACCCACCTGTGTGCTGTAACGTACCTTAAAGCTGAGGCCGGGAAACACACAAAGCAGCGATAAGCTTCAACCTCACCTTTCTCAATTCTCCTAAACGGCTCCCAGCCCCCTCCCTTATGTATTCTTATGTGCTGTTTTTTCCAGACAATTGATGGAGCACTTCATGCTAATCGCCTTGAAAGGAACCCCAGAGACCGTGTCCCCAGGCTGGCCCTGACCAGGAATAGGGCCCCTCAGCTGGAAAGACTGGGGAGGCGCAGGATGGTGGCTGGGGCGGAGAGGAGGGTTCCTCCCGTGGGAAATGGGGCAGAGCGGTATGAACGTGCAAAGTAGGGTACCCCATAGTTGGGGGGAGCCAAAATGGAGTCCTGAGGTCAGGGCAAAGCACACTGGCCTCCCTGGGAACGGAGGCCCGGCAGTGGGGAGAAATCGGGGCTTGGCTGACTGCCCATCTCGCTCCAGTTACAGAACCAAATTCCGACCCAGTCCTTCTACGGGCGGAGCTGTCCAGTGACGATCTGCCGGAGTGCGGGCTTTGGCCACTGTAGGCAGTGTTTCTCCAGGCTGTTTCCAATGCGCCTGTCTGCATTTCGACCCTGCTGCAGGATCAGCAGCAGACTGCAGAATTTTGCAGAAGCTCAGAAGGCTCTCAGTGTCCACTTTGCTCCAGCCACATTTTCAGCAGTGGCCACAGCTTCTGTTGGTGAGGCTCAGCGGCTGGGCCTCCAAGCGGCACACGGTCCTCTGGCTCAGCACTTTTCCGAACACAGCCCCCGTGGCGAACCCCATGTGCGCCTGCGGGTACCCCAGGGTTTTCCTCTTCCGCCTCAGCCCCTTGGCCAGCTGCCCCATCTCTTTCTCTGTGGCCAGAAGTCTTCTGGCAGCGCCGGGGTCTGGATGCACTGCCAGGGACCATGTAGAGCCTGGGGAGGGCGCCTGTGCCCCTGGGAGGGCTTAGGAACCAGGCCCCTACCTCGCCAGCTCCGACCTGGGGCCCACAAGGTACCATCCCGCCCAGGAATTCATATGGCGGGGGTGCTGGAGGAAGCCCCCATCCATTAGGACCTGGGCACATCCCCGGCCTGACCCCCGGTAGGACCATCACCTGGTGGGGTCCGCCTGGGTGCTTAACCAGACTGGGGTGTCAATGTGCCCCCTGCACTGGTCCCCCCAAGCCCATCCCCACCACTGGCCGCCATGGGAAAGTTTGAGGGCCTGTGTCTCTGGCCATGGATGTAAGGCCACTTCAGAGCAGGGAGTCTGGTAGGAACTAATGGCTCTGGAGGCTTCTGAACAAGCCACCAGACTCGCTCTGGAGCCTTGTCCTTAATGGGCTGAGATGGGCAGTGCGGGTGGGAGAAGCAGAGGCCAAGGTGTGTGTGGGAGATGGCAGGAAACCTGCTAGATCTTAAGGATAATTCCTTGGTCCCCAGGGTTAAGGGAGGAGGTCCCCTATTCTGAACTTTGCTTCCAACTTGCTCCAAAGTGCAAGTCTCCCTCCTGGGCTTTGCAGCTCCAAGCTGTGAGTTTCCACATACACAGAGACATATGTGTTTCATCTTCCTCCCCTCTGGAGACAGGTCTCTGGGCTGGTCCCACCTGTGGTTCTGTGACACTCTTCACGATACCTTGCTCACCAATATCAGGTTCCCCTCTCCCATTAGGGACCCAAGGATCTTAGAATATCTGTCCCTCCACCACGGTCCCAGCTCCGAGACCCTGGTTGGAGAAAGCTTAAGGAGGGAGGTGGAAGAGATCAGATCTCAGCTTCCAAGGAGGAGCTCTGGGAAAGGAGAGAGAAGAGTGATCTCGGCTGGACAGTTGCAGCCTTGGACCTGTTCTCTCTCCAACTCAACCACAAGGTGGTTCTACCCTAACCCACATCTACAGATACCGCTCTTGATGAAGTCATCTGTGACCTTCCAACCGTCCAATCTGATGGCCTTTTAAAAGTCTTCATCTTATTAAATTTCTCTACAGTATGTGACAATGCTGACTACTCTTCTGGCACCTCTGTTTTAAATTTCCATGAAACACTAGTAACAACCAAATCTATATTCTGGCTCTAATTTAATTTCCAGGCTGCAATTCCCACTGGCTTCCCAGGTGGCGCTAGTGGCCTGCCTGCCAAGGCAGGGGAGCCAAGAGACTGTGGGTTTGATCTCGGGTTGGGAAGATCCCTCCGAGGAGAGCAAGGCAACACACTCCAGTGTTCTTGCCTGGAGAATCCCCATGGACAGAGGAGCCTGGTGAACGGCAGGGTTGCAAAGAGTCAGACACGACTGAACTGACTTAGCGCGTGCGCGCACACACACACACGCACACACACACACTCTCCATTGCCCTCAATCAAATCCTTTACATGCGCTTAGTCAGACACGACTGAACTTAGCGCGCGTGCGCGCACGCACGCACACACACACGCACACACACACACACACACGGGCGCGCTTGCTTCTAAGCCTGCCTCTCCTCCAGGCTCCCTGAGCTGGTGGATGGTACTGCCACCCACCCAGTCACACAGACTGGAACCCAGGAACTGTTCTCACACATACACACGCGCGCGCCACACACACGTGCACACGCACACACACGCACACACACGCGTGCGCACACACAGACATGCACGTCTAAGCCTGCCTCTCCTCCAGGCTCCCTGAGCTGGTGGATGGTACCGCCACTCACCGAGTCACACAGACTGGAACCCAGGAATTGTTCTCGACCTTTCTCATCCTCTGAAGGGCATGAGAGGGCCTCCTAAAACGGCTGAACTCTACCATCTCCTCTCTAGCTTCCTATTAACTGTTTTAATTTAGGTCACATAATTCCTCACTTGCAGCATCACAATAATCTTACAGTTGGCTTCTTCTGCATCTCCTTTCAAGGTAATCTTTCATACCTGTGCTAAGTTCCCCCAAATCCAACTAAACGAAAAAAATCTAATCATGTCATTTTTTCCCTCTTTTTTGCCCCCCCAAAATCTAGCCCCTTTTTTCCTAATCAACGTGGTGGGAATTCAGATTCCTGAGTATGAAACACAGTGTCTTCCCTCTCTTCCTTTCCCAGTCTCGTCCACCACACTCCCCCAAGCTCTCTGCATCCCATCTTATTCCATCCAAGCTCAGTGAAAACACTTCACTTTGTGACAGAGAGGGCATGCTTTTCGTGGCTATCACGCTTTTCTTCACGCCTCCCCTTCTCTTAGAAACAGCTTCCTGCCTGCCGTTCTCATTTCCTTCTATCGTTCACGATTCTGCTCAAATGCCATCTCACCAGAGAAGACTTCCTGGACCAGCGTTGGTAAAACGGCACGCCTTTCACTCTCTGCTCCCTTCACTAACCCACTTTTCTTTTAATACCAGCAAGCATTGCTACCTGATACATACTTCCTTATCCTTCTGTATACGGTTTGCCTCTCCGCTGCCAAGAGAGCAGGAGCTTTGCCTGGCTCACTGCTGCGTCTACAGGGCCCACAGCTGTGCTTGGCTCAGTAAACGCTTCCTGAATAAATGAAGCATGCTCTGTTTCCAGTCCATCTTTAAGTCACAGTTTAGAGGACACTTTACAGTGAGGATTTCCCCCAGGCAGAGTTAGTTACTGCTTTTGTGGTCCCCTCCAGGTACTCGATATATGTTCTTTACTACGACATTTATCAGTAATTATGTATTTTCATGTTTCTGACTTTCCGACTAGGAACTTAAGGGCATACATGTAGGTGTTATAAAGCCTGGAACATAACAGAACCCCAGGTGATACACTGCTCAATAAACATTTGCTGAATGAGTGAAGGAATCCTCACTTCTACAATTCTGAGAGGGACGCACATCTCGTTTCAGTTTCACGAGGAGACCCTTGGCCCTGCCGGCTGCCTCTCCATCCTCTCTCCTGTACTAGAACAAGGCCCTTGTGTAGACGGGATATTAGTACTGTGAGGCTAAACTGAAGTCAGCACTACAGAAAATGAGGTTGTAGATACGGCCTTGAAGCCATGGGAGAGGGAAACAGAATCAAGAAATCAACTGCCATCTCTACAGGCTATGTATTTGGTTATTTGTTTAATGCCTGCATCTCTGGTGCAATCCTGGCTAGAATGTATGCTGGTGAAGCGTAAGGTCCTTGTCTGTCTGGCTTATTTACAGATTCTCAGAACTTGGAATTGTACCTGGCACAAAGTGGGCAGTCAAGAGATACGTTTAATGTTAAATAAATGAATCTCAGCAGCATTCACGATGACAAGACTTCCTTAGTTACCTTAACTCATGTTTCAAGATGATAGTTCATGGAAAACAGTTTGCAGCATACAAAATTTCACTGATACCTATTCTTTCCAAGTATACGTACATGCTGGTTTTTTTTTTTTTTTTTCAAAATTACAAAGCAACAAGTGTCTGCTAAACACAATGAAAGGCGGAACACAAAGAGAATAAAAGAGAACAATTATATAAATTAAGACTCACATAGTGAAACTAGCCCATTTGCGAGAAAGAAAACCACAGGGAAATAGTTCATAATTTGTTTAAAATCAATAGTTGAATAAAAATGTTTTTAGTGAATTGGAAAAAATGAGTCCAATCTAATTTGAGGAAAGCTTCATTATACTAACTGAGTTAAAACATAGTAGCTACAAACATTTACTAAATTAAAAAGTAAGGCAATATGAACCTGATGGGTTTTTAAGTTCACTTGGGTACGCTCAAGGCTTTCTCTTACTTGGTCTTCATCTGCCATCGTGCCTGTCTCCTTGTTTATGCATATGTGCTGCTACAATTAAAAACTCATATTCTTAAAAGAAGTCTTGATGTCTCCTTAAGAGTATATTTAATGGGCTGCAGAAAGGGGGTGATCAGGGGTAAAAAGCAGGAGCGTATTTGGATGGAACAAAAATAGAGATCGGGGAAGGCAGATGATGGGAATGCCCAAGACAGCCAGCCACTGTTTGGTCTGGGGTGCTTGAGAGGCTAATCCATCACCTTCAACAAACACCGAGACCTCTGAGTAAGAGATTAGATTACAATGTAAGAATCAGGCTAGTCTTATCCATGGGGAATTATAAAGCCAGGATAAGAAACACATGGTCCCAGGCCCCATGTATTTATAATCTAAATGGAGGAGAAGAGAAACCATCAGGAGAGCAGGATAGTTAAAGACTTGCCCAAAGAGAAGTTAACACTTTTCTATTGTTAGGATCTTTGGAATGAAGAGAAATTTAAGTTTTAAGCGAAATACACAAAGCGTCAGGATTTGTGTCTTTAAGTTCCTCTTATCATGTTCCTGCTCAGTCACGTCTCTTTGTGATTCTTTGGACTGTAGCCCTCCAGGCTCTTCTGTCCATAGCATTTTCCAGGCAAGAATACTGGAGTGGGTTGCCCTTTCCTCCTCCAGGGGATCTTCCTGACCCAGGGATTGAACCCGCATCTCCTGGGTCTCCTGCATCGGCAAGCGGGTTCTTTACCTACTGAGCAACTGGGGAAGCCCCTTCTTAAATAGCTTCTGTTCTAAGAGGACCAAAGCCAACTGCCAAGGTTATTAATGGTAAGCAGCAAAAAAACAGTGGAGACAAAGTACATCCTTGTAGATCTCAGTTCACATTTCATCTCTTTGAAAACTTTGTCCACAACACATTCAGGACCACAGTGAGCTCAGGGCTCTCTCCTCTTTGAACTTGGTACCTTTCCACTCAGATACACCAGCTGCTTTAAAAAGTCAGCTGGGGTTTCCTGTCTTAGCTCCCACCCAGGAAATATGGAACCTCCCAAAGGACATTTATTTTGTACTTATGTGCCAAATATATGTGCCAATACATGAGCGATCCACAGCACCCCAGGGATGGTTAAGTGCCTCAAAGCACCTGGCTATGAGGGAGGTCTAGATTTGATCTGCGTCATCCTGTTGAGCAGCTGTCTTATGAACAAGGAAGGTGATCCTTGCTTCAGCATCTCTCCAAATGCATCAGCCCCAGAGCTGCTCATGCTACAGATGGAGGACAGGCCTTTGCTCAAGAATATGTGAGGAGTTTCACTGCTCTAGCAGAGACTCCAAAACAAACTTCTTGAATGTAATTACATCAGCAGAGCACATCAGAAGATCTAAGAATAACGTACAGGTCAGACAGAGAGGGCCAGGCAGACTAGACGGTGCCAGTTTTATAGTTTCTCCCATTCTGCAGGTATTCTGATAACTGTGCATTGACCAGGCGTCAGTGTATGAAGGGACTGTCAGCCGAAGGGCAGGTTTAGGTCCCCAAAAATGACATTAGTCAAGGAGTGAGTGTGCATGTGCTAAGTCGCTTCAGTCATGTCCGACTCTTTGTGACCCCGTGGACCATAGCCCGCCAGGCTCCTCCGTCCATGGGATTCTCCAGGCAAGAATACTGGAGTGGGTTGCCATGCCCTCCTCCAGGGGATCTTCCCAACCCAGGGATTGAAGCTGCATCTCTTGACCACTAGCGCCACCTGGAAAGCCCATTAGTTAAAGAGACAAAAGGCAAAGGCAGGAGACAATATCCAGAGACGCTCTCTGGAAGTCCCTCTCTGGACGTAGGAAGAAAAGTCAGAAACCCAGGAGAACTGACAGCCATCCAGTAAGGAAAGACGCCTGCCACCCTACAGAGAGAGTTACCACCACACATCACAATACAGCTCACTGAAACAGCCTCAGATTACACTGAAGCGACTAACCCGTCAATTCTCTATGTGGATGTTCAAGTAGAAAACTGTGTAAGACAAAGTGAGACATGGGAGATAACTGAGGCAGTTAAGAAAAACAGATGCGTGAAGGTAAGGTACCCGCAGAAAGAGCACAAAGCTATAACAACATGGAGAAAGTTAATCACATCAACGTAGTCACTGGGAAGAATCATTTATTCTCTATGAGATAAATTTATTTACTTCATTTATTTACTCTATGAGATAAATTCACAAAATGGATAACGGCAGCACTGTTTTGCAAAGGAGATAAGAGAGGACAGGAACAAGGTGAAAGGGCAGCCACTTGTGGGTAACAAGATTCTAGAGAAAAACTAGAATGCAGTGGGTTGCCAATGCAGATTTTCCTCGATTTTCTTAATTTCTGATGAAGGTGAAGGACTTGTTGTTGTTTTACTTCATTTTGTTGCTTTTCTTTTTGTTATTGTAAGAAGTAAGTGTGGTGATATAACTGCGGCCTAGAAGTAACAGTTCATGACACAAATATGATACAACCACACAGTCAGAGACTACAAGGAGATTTAGAGCATGGGGAGAAAAAAAGTTCCAGTTTATTCTGTAGATCTGTGACACTCCTGAGCTCTGGACTTCCTGTGCTCTAAAAGAGTATTAAGGATAAAACCCTGTAGCCTTCACCTGAAGTCTTGAAGAATTTAAAATATCTGTAGGAGGCAGGAAGAGCAGCTGAGCTGAAGGGCATTATGCTGTGAGTCAGGTATACTCAAAGACAGTCACAAGCAGGTAAAGTTTGCAGGTTCCTGCTGTGCCTGGAAGGATTTAAACAAACTTTTCAGCTGAGTATGCCACTGTTACAGAAGAAAGGCTTTAAGGATGGTCTCACATTGATGATTCTAGTCAGGGTGCAGTCACCGTCTTCTGCACTCAGATTTATACTCTGCTTACACTGTTAAGTAAGAGATACACAACTGGTTTAGGGCTTTCCCAGTGACCCAGGGGTAAAGAATCTGCCTGCGATGCAGGAGACGCAGGAGACGTGGGTTCTGTCCCTGAGTCGGGAAGATCCCTCGGAGAAGGGCATGGCAACTCACTCCAGCATTCTTGTTGGGAAAATCCCACAGACAGAGGAGCCTAGTGGGCTATGGTTCATGGGGTTGCAAAGGGTCGAACACGACTGAAGCAACTGAGCATGCACATAACTTGTTTAGAGAAAAAATGTTCTGTTACACTGCACAGCAAAACACACCGAACAGAAATGATGGCTTATGAACAATGAAACCAGTAATTCAGGTTGTGACATATGCTCAGAGAAGTGAGTAAGAGGTAGAAGGGAATTTATTTACAGGACTCAACTCTTTTAGGTGCTGTGAAAATTTCTTGTTTGTTAAGGAGATTCCAAATTGACTGACTTTGGTGCTTATTACCATCGTAAGCTCAGGGCCTCTCTGTCAATGTCCCTGAAATCTCCCTAAGAAACCAAACAGAGTGGTAGAATTTCTCATAATAGTGTAAATTCAAGAAAGACTTTTGTCTTTCATGATTGACACAAACGCAGATGAAGCACAAAGAAGAAACCAATGAATTTATGGACGCTTCTCATAAGGATATGTTCTAGGGCAGGCTTACCTCGTAGCTCAATTGGTAAAGAGTCTGCCTGCAATGCAGGAGGCCGGGTTCGAAAGGCTGGGTGGGGAAGATCCCCTGGAGAAGGACAATGGCAACCCACTCCAGTCTTCTTGCCTGGAGGATCCCATGGACAGAGGAGCCTGGCGGGCTACAGTCCATGGGGTCGCAAGGAGTCGGACACGACTGAGCGACTAAGCACACGGCACAGACAAGGCAGCCGTGGTCTGAAAGGAGGACAGTGTGTTAAAGAACCGACAGGCTTTCAGGAGAATTACAGAATACAGTGCCTAGCAGGGAGGAGAGGAAAGGGAAAGGTCAGCGTGACATGGAAATAGATTAGAAGAGTGAAGAAATAGGGAGGATGC
Organism: Odocoileus virginianus; assembly: GCF_023699985.2. NCBI lineage: Eukaryota > Metazoa > Chordata > Mammalia > Artiodactyla > Cervidae > Odocoileus > Odocoileus virginianus. Next base: position 87,553,626 of record NC_069676.1, read on the forward strand.
CGAAGAGTCGGAAAATGGAGGCATTTAAAGACTGTAGTTGTGTATAGGATGTGCTGGGAAATTTTGAGAGTCATGGTGAAACATGACCAGAGTCAGGACTTAGATAATCTAGGAAACAGAAGGATGGGAACAGAAGAGAAATGACAGAAAGCTTTAATTCTCAAATACTGGAGAGAAAAGAACAACTTTTCTAAAACTACTGTACTTAATTGTTGGATAAAATCATTTCTAATAACAATAGGAAGTTCTTGCTTTTGCACAGTACTGTGGAACTACACAGAGGACCAGAGAAGCTGAAAGCAGGCAAAGTGATCATAATAATCAATGAAAACAAAAAAACTGTGGTTGCTCCATAATCTTTGAATTTTTTTTTGTCATAACACTAAAATTCCTCTGAAACCAGGCAAAGTGATAATCAATGGAAAAAAAACCCTGTAGTTGTTTCATAATCTTTGAATACTTTTTTTGTCATAACACTAAAAATCCTCTGAAACCAGGCAAAGTGATCACAATAATCAATGAGGAAAAAAACCAAAAAAAACCTGTGGTTGTTCCATAATCTTTGAATTTTTTTTTTGTCATAACACTAAAAATCCTCTTCCTGTCAGGTAAAAATCAATAGGGTAGGGGAATAAAAAAAAAAGAGTAAGACGTTGTACTTAATACATTGCATCTCAAAAACATTAAAACACTGACAATTAAGACACTTTATTTCTTTGTAAAAAAACTTACTAAGAGTAGTTTGTAATCTGAATAGTGCTTTCTTCCTTGTCATCTAACTTATACAGTTCAAGCAAATTTTTTCTGTGCCTTGGCGAACTGTCATACTCCGAGTGTGGAGCAGCTTCCAACATTTTATCCTTCACTCTTCCAATGTCATGAAATATCTCTGAGGGTTCATTTGATGTGAAGTGTTTCTCTGCCAGTATCACTTCCTCTGGGACATCTTCATCTTTTCGTCACAGTGCTTTCCAATTGCACTTCCAGCATTTTATGTCTTTGCTTCACTTTCATCTCTGTTGGCCGGATCTCTCTTCTGACCATCCGTTTTTGTAAATACAGAGAGTGCTACTGAATAACAGTGAACTGAATAACAGATATGCAGTGCTCAGTCAGTGACGGATTTTTCTTTAAAAAGTGATACGATTGGGAATGGACCATGATGTGCGTCTGTTATTTGCATCTATATTTGTACTTAATGCAGTTATTAATAGTTAATAGATTATGGTAACTGAAATTCTGAACCTTATTTTGGGGGTTTGGTGTTATTTCACTAAACTGGTAACTGAAATTTGTGTGTATTTGAACCACGCAAAGTGAGGACAGCATGCATTCATTGAGTCGTGACTACGTGTCAGGTACTATTTTAACAGTCCTGGAAAGATTATTTTTCTTAATTCTGGCCATAACCCGATGAGACTGTACTAGTATGATCTTCACTTTATAGACAGTATGACTGTAGATCTTCATCTGGCCATGAAACAGAATTAATTCTCCACACATCTGGGAGAATACAAATTTCTCACACGCATGTTAAATCCAAAGCTCTTCTTCATAAATACTGACACCACCACTAAAGAATTTTGAAATGACAAATAACACATCCATCTGAAACACAGAGCCAAAGTCAGGGTCTCATAATAGCAGGGAAGAAAGACGGACACTCTGAAAAGACGCTGTGGGTCTTAGACACTTGTGGGCTTGCCATTTGCTAAAGGAGGGTGTCACGGAGCTAAGACTCACTCTTGGGTTACTGAAGGAGTTCCTAAGTCCTTAACCTTCCTCTCCACCTCACACATTCCCACGGTCAACTTCTGACCAGCAACAAAAAGAATCCCTGAAGTAAGCAAAAGGCTTTTTTTTCTAGGAGCCTACGAGCTCCTTGAGGGGCGAGAGTCACATGCAGCGATCTTGAGTCTAGACTAGTGCCGAGTGCCCATTAAGTGCTCAAAAAATCTTTGCAGAATTAAGGAGTGAGTATTTACAGTTAGTTTCTTACCCCAAGAGAAGCAAGGAAACTCGAAGTAAGACATGGAATTAGGCTCTAATTTTAGGGGGAAATAATTAAATCAATAACTAATTGGTAAAAAAAATTAAGTTGGGCTTTTCTAAAATTTAAGTTTTGTTGCCTGTGTTGATTTTGCATGCTTAATATTATTTCTGAAGAAAAGGAAAACCAAATAATGCTGAGGGATTAATACTTCAAAAGAGAAGTGCTGTAAAAATCTAAACTACAATGGTTATGGAAAACTATACTTTTTATTATAAAATTCAACCCATACATCATGTAGTTCCACAAATAGCTTTCCCACATATTGGTTATGTTTAACCATTTGTATCTGTGGCCTTAAATTAACAATGTCTTATTTTAAATTTAATTACTTTTCTTCTAGAAAGTAAGCAGGAAAGGTGTGGTTCCATTTAGACTCTAAATTTCTTTGAAGGCCATTTATTTAAAATAAAAAATTCACTTTGCTCTTTTAAAATGTCTGAAACTAGCTAAAAACAAAAGAATCTCTAAGCCACTATTGATTTTAGAAGGTTATTAGAAAATTTCAATTTATCGTCTCTTACACAAGTCTCATTTTTAAAGATCATCATTATAAACAAAGTTTAAAATGAAGTATATGTTTATTTGCTCCAATTTTAAACAAGTAACTTCTGTAATACTTTAGAAATTAAGAAACCATGTAAAACAACTGAATTTTGTCAAGGGTTGTACCGTAAGATTATTCAAAACATGTATAAACTAGCTGATACATGATGTCTCAATTGGTAGAACATATTAAATACTTGGAGTGAAATATGTATGGTTGAAGGGGACATTACAATAGAGATAATAAGGGTGGAAATACTACAACCAATTCTCAAAGAATATTTAGATATCATATATCAGTTAAATCAGTATTAATACCTAAATCTGGAGTCACTGATCAAATTATCTTCCAAAGATTTTTCATTAAAAAGGACTATTTTCCTTTAAAGAAGGACTATAGTTTAAGAACTATGATGAAACAAAAACATAAAAAAACATAGCCCTGATTTAAAGTGCTGATAACATAGAACATCTTAGGTTTTTTTGACCTATCTCTGGTGCCTAACATTCACTTTGAATTTTCTTTTCAGTAACAGAAAACATTTAATTTTAAAGTTCTGAATCACACTACTAGAAAGCAATGTAGTTTCTCTGAAGGGGTGTGTTTGGTGGGGGGGGGCGGGGGGTGTGTTTCTGCCAGTAGACAGATTTGCTGCTGGTGACTTGATGTCCGTCTGTGACAAGACAGAGCAGGCAGGCAGGAAGGGTGGAGACGGGAGGGCCTTATCGCATGGTTGGTCAAAGAGAAGGTGAAGGGCAGTGGACCTGGGGAAAACACTCAGGTCAGGAAGGGGCAGGCAGAGACGGTGGGCTGGGCCAGATGAGATTCCACAGGCTGAGGAAAAAGAGTCTCTGGGTGGGGGAGACTGAAGCCAGGGAGACACAGAAGACAGAAATTATGAGAGCCACATACGGGGACTAAACCAGATGACAGAGGGAGAGCCAGAAGTGATACGCAGACCCAGCGCGACCATGCAGAGCAGTGACCCAGACAGATGACCGAGGGGAGGAGAAAAAGAGGACAAGAGAACACAGACAGCCATGCAGGGGACATCAATGCTTAACACATGGTAAAAGGATGAAGATTTCTGTCTTAGGCATCACTGGTCCCAACTTACTTTTCCAACAATTAGGGGACATAGCACTAAGACTCAGGAGACACTGTTGCGGAGACTGTAAAAACATTCTCTCTTGCAGATTAATTTACAACTTACACAAGTTTCAAGTACAGATATAAATTCATATTATTTGGTTATTTATCCACAAGCATTCCAAAATAATTAGTTAAAATCTTTTTATCTTTTAAGGGAAAAGTTAGCTCAGTAAAAGACTAGTCACCTTTACTGCCAGATTCTTTGATGAATTTTTCACAAATTGGTTCAGAAAGCTGTAAAAAAAAAATGGTGGCTATTTTAAATTTTTTTTTTTAAGTGAGATTTCTGGAGTGAAACTACTTATATTCACTGTGATTACTTGAAAACTGAAAAAGCCAAAGTCACAGGATAATCCTGGACCTGATTAAGTGTGCATATATATATTTATACATTTATTTAGATTATTTAAAATGATTCACTAATCAGTTATTTTCCCAAAGTTCCAGATTTCAGCTAATTACAATGAATGATTCACTGAAAACACAAGAATTTCTAGGGTCAACTTTTAGAACACTCATCCCTAATATTAACTAATAATTATAAGGTAGCATAGAACAATGAATAAGGAAACCAACCTATGAATAACAGCTATAAGGCAAATTCCACAGTAAAGAACAAAAACTGCCTGAAAAGTGCTATTTAGTTAATGAAAACATCACTTAAAGAATTAGGATGTATAGCCTTTGAATGGAAGGAAGCAGAGTGCTAGAATTCTTCAGCAGTACAAGCAGTCAAAAGTGGAACAGTATCATATGTGCTAGTATGTCTCAATTTTAAAGGCAGTTTACAAGACAAAGTATAGATTTTTCAAAAACCTACTTAAGTTGAGCTATGTCTAAAAACATATTAGACAACTCAGTGCATCTACACATTCGGAATGATACCACATTCTAGAAGCAATTACGGTTGACTTTTCATTGCTATCTTTAGAAGGAAGTGATTAGTCACTAACAAAGACAGAACTCCTTAGTGTCAATTCCTCAACACATATTTTCGGCAATAAAGCGAAGTGAATATTTAGCAAATATTCAGTAATTTTAGTCAGTATAAATAGTCTGGATCATCTAAGCAAAGAAAAATTGGGGTTTCATTAGCAGGTTTTCTACAATTCAAATTCGCCTAGAAATTGCTAATCTTCTACGTCCTGTTCCAGTAGGGAAATGGGGTTTGACAGGTAACATGTTATTTAATGGGCCCCTTCTACATCTAGAATAAGACAGGATCATCTAAATACAGTAAGTCTTCAAGCTTAATTCTAATCTCTTAAGACATCCACTATGGTTCTTTCCCCCTCAGCCTTTACTTCTCCTTCCTTTTTTACCATTTATACTGTTGCCTTTCTAAATTTTGAGGTACCTAGGTTTATATCTACTGTTCTAAGTGAGCTGAAATAATAAATAAAGTCCATCTCAAGCCATGACAAGGGTGAGAACAAATGAGATGGATACAAGTTTGCGGAGGGAAAATAGGACAAGAATCAGACATCTAGACCATACAGTTTTAATGAATCTGGGTTCAGGTATCTCCTTAATGGTGGGTGGTAAAAGCTTTCCATTCTGTGTGCCTGGCACAAAAGGCTCACAGGTACATGGAAATACTGATTCTTTCACCCTTCAGGGGGTGAGGTCAGTCAGAAGGGTGACCACTGTCTGTCAACCCCCAGAATGCCATACAGACGTTACGCCTGTCTGTATGCCTTGCTTAAGGCAGAGTGGGATAACTTTAATAACCTTCTGATAACTGTGCTTCATGGTTACCATAAACCTCAGAGGACGAGTAAAGGGACGTGATGAGAACGTCAGGTTTCCACGAACTCAGAACAAGAGACTGCTGTGAGGGTATACGAGCAATGATTTCAATGATTTCATTAGCTCGGTAGATATCCCAAAATCTAGGAAAAGGATCTCTAAAGTTATAAAATAGACAGGAAAATATGCACTGTCTTTATCAGAGAGGAAAGGCAGAAGATCAGGACTGGAAAGAATGTTCTAGAAGTGTCATCTTCTCAAAGAGGCCATCCCTAGCCACCTTCCTAACAATTCAAATCTTCCCCTTCACATACATACACCGCAGGTCTTTTCATCTTGTTTTCTATTCCTCCTACCAATGACCACCATCAAACATATATGTGTGCGCTCAGTCACTCAGCTGTGTCCAGCTCTTTGCAACCCCATGGACTGCAGCCCACCAGGCTCCTCTGTCCGTGGAATTCTCCACGCAAAAATACTGGAGTGGGTTGTCACTCCCTTCTCCAGGGGATCTCCCCGACCCAGGGATGGAACCTCTGTCTCCTGCACTGGCAGGCAGACTGTTCACCACTGCGCCACCTGGGAAGCCCATCTAATATATATACTCTCTTTATTTATCCTTTTGTTACTGTTTGTCTTCCCTACTAGAATGTAAGCTCCATGTCAGGACTATCATCTACTGTAATTCACTGCTGTGTCCCTGGCACCTGGAACAATGCTTGGTCCGTGGTGAATTCTTGATGAATGAATGCGTGGGGACAGAAAGTAGGTACCCACAGAGGCAGGAGGGGAGCACACTCAGAGGGAGCTGAAAGTATGCAAGCTTGGGCAGCAGTATTCTCTTATGCTGAGGTCCAGTTAGAACCACCTGGCAAAGAGTGGCCTGTCAGTCGTTGGCCAGCTGAAGCAAGCTCTGTCTAGACCTATAAGAAGTCAGGAGATACCGTGCTCTGAAACCTTGTCTGCATTCAAACATTTCTGCTTTGCTTTCCTTTCACCTGGAAGAATGTCTTCTCATGCACAGTCAAAAATTATATTAGCTATTTTTGGCAAGGAACACACCATATAAGATCATTTCTAATTTCATCTTTTACTGTTACCCTAGTTTCTTTTAGCTTTGTTTCCTGATTTCTGTGTTCTACTGGATATTTGTCTTTTTGTCTTCCTTTTGATTGCTTCATTATATTTTCTATCTTTCTGTGACTATGGTTTCGTGACCCTTATCAATATCACAGAGAACACAGGAAAACATGAATAACTAAGTTATTTGTTGCTTAAAAATAAGAATGGAAACAGGAGAATGAAAGGGAAAATATTTCTGCAAATGCTTTTTCCATTCCTACAGGAATAAAATAATCAATTGATTTTTAAATAAATGACAACCTTGAATTCTGAAGTGACTAATGAAAACACATAGCTATATTATATTTTCACAGTACCCTCCTCTTAAAGAACTTAAACTATCCTTGCAGATATTAAAAAATTGTCATTGTAACATTTCATAATATTTATACATGATAATTAAGGCAGATATTTGCTGTTGTCATTTTATAACAAACGTAAACAACCAAAATGTGGGCTATACAATAAACATATGTCCTATAAACAATTTGTTTCTTTGAATAACAATGTTTCCAATGGGCTCATTTTTACTAGTAAGAAATACTATTAATATAAAAAAGTGGGGGAACCAGTCACTTGGCACGTATTCAAGATCCCTCCAATATCCACCATTCTAAAGTTAGACTTCACTTTAAGTATAAGATATACTGCTGCCAATTCTTGAGTGTAGAGTTGTCAAGCACATTTGCTTTCCAAAGGAAAATAAAAACAATATGACTGTACTGAAAATAATTATCAGTGATATTTTAAGTACAATTAAAAAATTTTACTGTACCTGTTTTTAAAATATATATGCATAGGTAAACAACATTCATAAAATGGAGCTATTATGAGCATTAAGTCTATTTTTTGGGTAAAGGGACACATATTTGGTAATAAAGGAAAAAATACAGTATTAGACGAGTATGTATTTTTACAGGTAATTTCACTGCTTTGACCATGAAACTTCTAGCCAAAAGATGAAAAGCATATTGCTATAAAACTTCATAGGTTAGAAATCTGGGGGGAAAAAAGGCTTCACTGAATTGAATGGATAGTCTGGACATCCATCATTAACTTGTGGTCAGTACACATTGAAAACTTCAAATAATCTTACCATTTTAAAGTACAGTAACAGGATTATTAATCAGAGAGTTTCAAGTGTTTCAAAGGTGCTTAAGCAACATTTGCCATTTCTACTTGAATTTCCTGTCATCACCTCCACTATCATTACCTCAATTAAGTAGGTCATAAGACAATTTCATCATTTCTTGTCCGTAACTGATTTCTCCCTCAAGCTCCCTGATGCTTCTGGTAGTGACATTTTCATTATCCCAGTTACTTTTCACTGGAGCTTATCATTGTCATCCCCCTCCCCACAGCTTCCGTATTTGACCCGTTTGTCAACAAGGAGCGCAGATTCTCCCCGAATCATCGCTCTCTTACCCTCTCTGTTCCCACTGCCACTACTTCAACCGTGTACACCAGCTTTATTGTCACATCCTGCTGAGTCCATTGTTGCTGGCTTCTTGCTCCTATCTTCTATTCACTTACTAAATTAATCTTCTTTAAAATTCCACTATTATCATGTCATAAAAATGTTCAACATCTTTTAAGGATTCTTTGAGTAAAACTGCTGATCTTGACAGAAAACCCATTCAATTTTTCTAAGCAGGTACGGAAAATTCTGGGGGTATTGGCCCTAACTCTTCTCTCATTTGATGCAAACTAATGTTGATGCCTGGTCTTTCTAGATGGGGAAACGTGGCTGACTTTATTTTTCTGGGCTCCAAAATCACTGCAGATGGTGACTGCAGCCATGAAATTAAAAGACGCTTACTACTTAGAAGGAAAGTTACAACCAACCTAGACAGCATACTAAAAAGCAAAGACATTACTTTGCCAACAAAGGTCCGCCTGGTCAAGGCTATGGTTTTTCCAGTGGTCGTGTATGGATGTGAGAGTTGGACTGTGAAGAAAGCTGAGCACCGAAGAATTGATGCTTTTGAACTGTGATGTTGGAGAAGACTCTTGAGAGTCCTTTGGACTGCAAGGAGATCCAACCAGTCCATCCTAAAGGAGATCAGTCCTGGGTGTTCATTGGAAGAACTGATGTTGAAGCTGAGACTCCAATACTTTGGCCACCTGATGCAAAGAGCTGACTCACTGGAAAAGACCCTGACGGTGGGAAAGATTGAGGGCAGGAGGAGAAGGGTACGACAGAGGATGAGAAGGTTGGATGGCATCACCGACTCAATGGACATAGGTTTGGGTGGACTCCGAGAGTTGGTGATGGACAGGGAGGCCTGGCGTGCTGTGGTTCATGGGGTCGCAAAGAGTCAGACACGACTGAGTGACTGAACTGAACTTCCCAGGTGGCTCAGTGGTAAGGAATCTGCCTGCCAATGCAGGAGATGTGGGTTCAATCCCCTGGGCTGGGAAGATCCCTGAAGGAAGAAATTGCAACCCCCCCTCTAGTATTCTTGTCTGGAGAATCCCATGGACAGAGGAGCCTGGTGGACTGTAGTCCATGAGGTCGCAGAGTCAGACACAACTGAGCAATTGAGCAAACACGCAGTGCTGATGCCAGGTTCAAAGGCAGAAGAGGGCCTGGAAACAGCTTTTTTTAAAAAAAACCCTTTTTGGGGTGGGGGGAAAGATATTCATTATACTATCTGCTATGTCCTAGGGACATGGCAGGACATTATACTATCTGCATAGCTGGAGACACTGCTATGTTCCAGCTTCCAGAACAGTACCTGGAAATAAGTGCTCAATGAATTTGAGGAATAAATGGATACATGTGGTTCCAACTATCTGAAAGTAGGGTAACTCATACTTTCGTAACTCCTTACTTTTGTAAGTCCAAATGATATAAAGTGAAGCAGCAACCACCTTAGGGTGCATTTTGCTAACAAGTGCCCCCAAATAATTTGAGATAAGGCACAGATGCTCACAGGCACAGTTCACAGCTAGGACAATGTGATGCTGGGGTTTGGAGTGGAGTTCCCAGGGAAGGACCGTGGCGGTCCCACACTTGAAGCTCAGGGCACTTGCTGCCTCTATGATGGCTCCCTGGAAACAAATGCTATTTTTTGCTTTTGCCTTTCTTCCTGAAAGCAAAAATCCTCTTTAGCTTTCTGTTACTGAAAACAGGTACTAACGCAGGTCTTTCGTAAAAGTGAAGAGGCATAAAGGAAGCTTTCAGAAAGCAGGCGATAACGGTAAATGCCGTGGAGTGCATGTGAAATTGCCTTCTGAATTAAGTCACATTTGTTGGAATAAAAACCCACAAGAAATAGAAGGTTATGGAAAGCAGCAAGCTCTGTTCTAAGAAAAATTTGATCAGAGAAGAGCTGAATAGTATAAGCTTAAGTATAAGCTCAGACAAGAGCTGACGACTTAGTATAAGATCCAATGAGCGTGATAAAGAGGATATCTATCTCTGGTAAACTGTACAGCAAAGTCTAATGAGGTAGTGGAGGAGCAGAGGTTGGAATGAATCGTCTTCACAGAGCTTTAGAGTGCCGTTTTTGAAAGAGCTGCTCTTAAACCCTAACATGTCAGAGAAGCAAAGCTTGAGGCTCAAAAAAAGTTACGGTTTCTTTCCACTTAGGCTTGAACGACCAGCAGAGTTGAAGTTAAGCCTGTTGTTCTACCTGCTGCCGTGGAACAAAGCAGCCCCCAAATTCACGGCTTATGACGATAACACACTGATCAGTCCCAGCGTCTGCTGGGCCTGGATCTGAGGGTGCCTGAGGTGGACGACTGGCTCTGGGTTTCTCACAAGGCCACAGTGAGAGCGCTGGCTGAGGCTGGTGTCATCTCAAGGCTCAGATCCTCCTCCAGGGTCACTCACGTGGCTGCTGGCAGACGTTAGAGCTGCGCTGGCTCTCGGCCAGAGACACGGATTCCGTGCCATGTGGGCCTCTGCATGAGCACTCACAACGTGGCAGCTGGCTTCCATCGGGGGGGGGCAGGCAAGAGGAGGAGAAAGGGCCTGAGGTTTGCCAACAGTCTCACCACATTCCCCGTGATGCTTAAGCAGTGGGCCGCAGAGGACGCTGGGATGGCGTTTGAACACTCAGTTATGGGGCCTGTGAGATCTCTGATATCATATCTAGGAAGGAGGAGAACTGGGGCTGGCTTCTCTTCTCTCCTCATTACCCTTGGTGTCTAGCGAAACTACCGCTTCCCATTCCCATGACTGTAGGCTCCGTTGGTCTAAAGGTTGCATCGGGAGGAAGGCTTCCATAAGGTATCACAACAATGACTCCACTGAACTGAAAGTGAAACTGCTACCTTATACCACTGATGAACAAGCAATGGAGAGTGCTACTATACTGGCTAGGGGCACTAATCCTGATTACTAAGGAAAACCTGAGTTGCTGCTACACAACGGCAGTAAATAGGAGTATGTCTGCGATGAAGGAAATCCTCCAGGACACCTGTTAATATTGAACACTGTCTGTGATTAATGTCAACAGAAAACTACTGTAATGTAACTCCTGCAGGACTGCTAATAGCTCACACCCTTCAGGAATGAAGATACGGGGCATCCCATTCAGCAAGGGATCATGACCAGTTGAGGTGCTTGCTAAAAGCAAAGAGAATATGGAATGAAGGTAGTTATACATACCTGCTACATGACCAGTTGCAAAAAAATGAAGAAGGTAATGGTTACGAGCATTTCCTCCCTATTTTGATGTGAATAAATATAGGAAATATTTTTTGTTTTCTTCTCTCTTATTCCTTATCATCTCATGTAAGATGTGTCAATAGTAATCAGCTTTATCTCTCAGTGTTAAATTACAGGATATCAAAGATGAGAAGAATGAACGTCATTCAAGGACAAAAAAAGGGCATTGTATCCTCTCTTTTAGCACGTATTCAGTTGTACATGGGGTAGTTATATCATGTTAGGTGGAAGCAAGACTGCTTTAATGTCTTCGTTTGGAGAGTGTCTGGTTTAAGGATATGTATATGAGGGCCAAGGGGTGCACTGTGGAGGTTCTGCGGTGAGGCACTTTGGCTAGGTTGAACTACGATTCCCAGAATTCCTTTTCAAACTGTACATCTCTGTTTAGGCTGGTACAAAGGGAGACTTCTGTCGGAAGTCTTGGGGGTTAAAGTGAAGCAGCAGCCATCTCAAGCGGACACACACTGTTTATCCGCTGGCCCACTCGGTGGCACAAGGCAGTGATTAGCTTCATGACAAAGGGCACTGGCCTCTTCAGGAAGCCATGCCACCAAGGACACGGACACGGACAAGAACTGGCACGGATTGAAGTCCATCCTTGTGGGCTCCAGCTCAGGGTTATGGGTTCCAGCTCATCCTGCTCTTCACCCCTTTATATAACATCTTCCTTTAACAGCTGTCTGCTCTGTAGACTCAGCTCTAGCATCACAAGTAAAGGTGACATTCTGATAGATACTGCTCAATCAAATCTGATCCAGTCCTAGGTCAAATCTCTGCAACAAATCCTTTACTGTCTACAGTCTATCCTCATTATTTGTGGATTCTGCATTTCTGAATTCACCTACTAATTAAAATTTATTTGTAATCATTACTCATGGTGTTTTGTTATTTGTGGACATGCACATGTGGAAAGTGGTAAAAATAAAAATTTGAGCTGCTCAACAGGCATATTCCTAACTAAGGTCAAACAAGGTCATGCTTTGAATTCTTGATCCAGTTTTGTACTATAAACAATTATCCTTTTTGTAGACTACTTAGCGCCCTGTTTTTCACATTGCTGTGCTTTTGTTGATGATTTTGTTCTCTGAAATGGTGTCCAGGTACACGCTGAAGTGTTAAGATAACGATGTATCTTATGCAGGAAGTCAGTCCCATTCGGGAACGAGTCAGTGCCGTGGACTGTGAGTTCAATGTTAGTGAGTCAACTATACATTAAATAAGGCGTCTTCAAACAGAAACACTCATAAAACAAAGTTATATACATTGACTGGTTGATGAAAATGCTGTGACCAGAAGCTTCCAAACCTAATCCTGCATTTTCCTTAGGAGTAATGATTCAGTATTCACTGATTCAGTGTTCTCAGAGACTTCACAAAATATAACCACTGATAATAAAGAGAATATATTGTAATTAATGCACACACACACACACACACACATGCCCTGTAGCATATATATCTCCTACTAGTCTGTTTCTCTGACTGAACCCTGAATGATAGACCTGGAAAGTTTAGTTATAATAATAATGAAGCTCAGTTCAAGTTTAGGTATTAATGATGGTAAAATTTAGCTATCATAAGAGTTCTTTACCTAGTAGCTGAACTGTTCTCCAAATTATTTCCTTCAAATACATAAACATGTATGCAACTTTAAGTACTTTGCAATTAGCTATCTCCTATGGTTGTTAAACGGAGAAGTTCAAGAGAAGAAGAGGCCGGCAGAGGATTAGATGGTTAGACAGCATCACTGACTCAATGGACATCATTTTGAGCTAACTCTGGGAGACAGTGAAGGACAGGGAAGCCTGGTGTGCTGCAGTTCATGGAGCTGTAAAGAGTCGGACACGACTAAGCTAATGAATGACATGTTCAAAACTTCTGCTCATTCTCTGGCACCTATGACCAGCAAACCCATTTGTGTTCTATATCATAATCAGACACTACTGCTCACTTTGTGTTTATCATAAAAACTGTGAAAGCCCAAACCAGAAAGCAATGAAAAATGTCACTCTTTTTTCTGACCTAGAGATGAGGGACTGAAGTACAAACCTTTCAGGCTGGAAATCAACACCAACCTTAAACTGTCTGGAGCCCACTTGCTTCCTCAGGTGCTCAGCCCACCCCCTCTTTTCTTTCAGTGGACAGGCTGGTCTTGCCTGTTCATAGATCCCCACGAAATGGACATCTTCTGATTCATCCAGCCCCTCCTCCTTCATTGGTGTTTTCTTCTGTCCAGAGTATCAGCCTGCACGTCTTCCTATAATCCAAGTCCTATCTAACACAAAAGGTCTAACCAAAAGCTTTTACATGAAAAACGTCTCTAGATGCTAGGCCACAGCAAGCTCTATTCTCTGAACTCATAGGATTTGACTTCCTACTGGATCACTGAGCTGGTAACTAATCAGAGACAAATACTACTGAGATGCTGTATGGCTATCCAGTCCTTGTTTTACTTAGGTTTTAATTGTACATCTTGTCTCCCTAAGCTTCAACAGCAACTGTCTATATTACTCTCAAGTTGTTTTCATCTATTCTTCTTCACTGAGTTTGTTGGTAAGCATCTTCAACCACTTAATGCATTTTTGGTAGTGTCAGACCCATGCCATATGTTACCAATAATTCATTCAGGTTCAAGGCAGAACAACATGCTTAATTCACAAAATAGAATACCACATTTCATGAGCATATTTTTTCACCTTAAAAGCATTCTATACATCTCTCATCAAAGACATACCTGCTGAGACTCGGGGACAGTCAGGCAGCATGGACTCCACTGACGTGTCTAATGGTTCTGAGCTAGAGACCCAATTACAACAGTTCTGCAATGTAATAGAGACAATGTTCTGTTGAAACACAATTTAAGGCAAGACCAACTTATTAGGCTATAGAGATTAATCTATACAATATAATCAACAATTGATTGTGTCCAATACAATCTATCCAATACAATCAACAATCAATACAATCAACTCTACCTATTATATAAGAAATCCTCTTATGTAAGCAGTCAGTAATTAAACTTTTTTCAAAAAAAGTGGAAAAAAGTTTATCTTCTACAATTTAGCAAATTATCTGTCCTGATATTAAGAAGACATGTAACCTTCTGTGAACCATGATGCAATATACTTATAAAAGAAGTCTAGTATTTTAATTAAAGGAAATTGAAAAGGGTGTCTAGTTTTAGTTTTTAGATGAAAATAAATATTAATTTGAACATGTAAAAAACAGCATTATTTTAAAACTATATTCTTTGTCTCTGTAATACTAGAGGAAATAAATTTTGCAACTAATCCTCAAAATGGCCCATATAAACATAAAATCTTTTAATTTTTATTTCAACTTGGTACAGTGAAGGCTATATCAAACAGATCAAAAGAAACACCATCAGGTGAACTGTAGCTCTGAGGACACAAAACCTTCAGTATTGAAGACAAACCTCTAAGATGATGATTTACAACTTAGATGGAATAGAAATAATCTATATTCCTTCTATACATTTTAAGTGTATATTTAAAGTCTGGGGGCTTCCCAGGTGGTACAGTGGTAAAGATTCTGCCTGCAAATGCAGGAGACATGGGTTCAGTTTCAGGTTGGGAATATTCCTGGAGAAGGAAATGACAATCCACTCCAGTATCTTTGCCTGGAAGATTCCATGAACAGAGGAGTCTGGTGGTTTATAATCCACGGGGTTGCAAAGAGTTGGATGTGACTGAGCAGGCATGCATACAACAACATTTGAAGTATGGCTTTAAAAATGTGATTAACCTTCTACGGCTTTAAAAAAATTTCCAACACACACACACACACACAGACACACACACACACAATGACCTTCCAGGCAGATTTTATTTTAAAAGAATTCATCCTATCAATCATGTCGGAAAAATCGCTGATTGCTATTCTCGTAAACAAGCATGTGTTGTGTATATTTAGATGCTTGCTGTCCTGGTTGTGCACCACGGAGTCTGTCCTCACTGTGGAAAGATCCTTGACTGGTAGATCAAGTGTCTTATTGTATTTCCTTAATTCATTCTGTCTGGAAGAAGATGTCAGCTGTGTTGCAGTGAGGAGAGAATTTCAAAGGCCCCAGTCCCCACCAATAAAGGCCGAGGAATGGCTTTTGAATAGATTTGTCAAGGCAACCCTACTGTTCTGGGACCAGGGAGAGCAGGAATAACATAAAGGAAGGGTTGCTGTCTGAGATTAGAAAGTGAAATTCACAAAGCATCGCAGATTTTTGTAAGAAACAGTAGATCAATGAAGCTACTGAACTGTGTGGGAAAAAAAACATGAAAACAAACACAACATCTAGTAATGTTCTTAAATGTTTTCTTTCTTTTTACACTTAAAATGGGTAAAATATTACTATTTGCATGTATTACAAAAGCTTGATGGTTTAAAGTGGATATGTATTCTATAATTTGCACTCCTAATCTTAATTAGCAGCTGAATGCAAAATTATACAATGTAAGGGATAAGAAATTATAAAAGAAATAGGGTCTTAGAAGATATTTCATACATTTGAAATAAGCAAAATTAATATTACTATTGATAGAATACCACATCAGAGAGTTCTAGATAATGCAGAAGATTAGCACACAATTAGCCAGCTTTTATATACAATGTGACACTTGCTTGTAAGAAATAAGTATTCTCCAAAGCAGTGTCAAGATATGTAAATGGATGATTTGTTTTATCATTCATCACAACCCCTAATAAATTCAAAAATCATGACTTCTATAGGTACTAAAAATAGGCTTGAAGTGATACTGGAAGATAGCTTCATTGAAGAATGACTTTCTCTTTCCTCTCTTTTTCTTAATTCTTAAACAATTTAGTCTTTTCAATGACAGCAATTAGCTCTACTGACAGAAAGGCAGTGATTAGGTATATGTTTTAATTATTATTCATCCTAGAGGTACCTCCAAATCTGATGAAAGTCAGCTATAACCCAGGTGATATGTCAGTCTTAATACTGTTCACTTACACTTCATGTGTGTAAGTATTATAGGATATTTTCAGTATTAATAACAGTAATGGTACATTATAGTATGCAGTTGATTAATCATTTTTTAACTTGCTATCATTGACTTTAAAATGTACAAAATGGATTTTATCCAGGTCACCTTTAAACTCAAAATATTTAAAGCAAAATACAGGTTACCATTTTATGATTCTGAAATTTCAGTTTTTATCTAGGCAAATGTTTAGGTTTTGATTTCTCATAAAATTGGGATAGAAAATAAACACCCTACAGTTAAAGTAAATATGTCCAAAAGTTCTTTGCAATGACAAAGTACTGGTACAGGATTGTAAAGGTTTGATACCATAAGTTGACATACAAGTGTGGTGTGTTCATGTTTGTGTGACATTTTTATACCACTGGGAAAAGCATACAGAGAAAAGGACAAAACCAGCTAAAAATATATTTGCCATATGACAGAGTGTAATGAAATAAAATAATGTAAACAAACTCGGAAGTATATGAAGGGAAGGAAACATGGGAAAGACATACACCATGACATAAGAACTCAATCTGAAATTCCATCTTATCAAATGTATTCTCTACTCTGAGACGTGTTTCTCTTTTCACTGCTTTTCTAATGCTTATTCTACCCTGCTTCTCTGTGCTCTGTTTGCATCCTGTCTCAGTTCTTCAGTTGAGATGAACACTAGCGAGGTGTCTTGGATGATGATGGAAGTAGCCCATCAGGAAAGCCCTACTAAACTCAAATCGTGCTGGAGGCATTCCCAGACCCCAACCATCTTATTCAGTCGTCCTGAGTGGACAACAAGACATGCTGGGCTAGAGGGACCAACAGAGCCAACTTGAGCCTCAGATGCAGCCCGGCCCCATTCCAACCAACAGGCAGAGAAAGAAGCCTCTGGCCAGAGCCAGCAGACTGAGATGGATCCTGTAACTACAGCTTCTCTGGGTCTGAGGGATAAAGAGAAAAAAGAGGCAATACAGTGATGTCCTCAAGTTAAGCATTTTCCATTTAAAAGTCTTTTACTGTGAAATAATGACTTTACAGGTTTTTGTGGCTGTACGCTGTCTTCTTTGTGAAATCCAAAATTTTGCGGTTATTAATAAAAACTTAGAAGTGCCTACTAGGTCACAGTGCTGAGTGACACTGACATCTAAATCAAGGGCTGACAATATTTCAGTGCAGATATGAAGTGAATGAAAAGTTTTTATAAAAAGGTTATACCTTAATGTATGAAGTTTAGAGAGAGAAGTAGGCAGTAGGTATTCCTGTGCAAGGTATTTGGAAGTATTTGGAGATGCTTGTTCCCCTGGTTGAGTGTAGATTTTTACTCACTGTTATGAGTTGCAAATCATCAATGTCTACAGGTTGATCTTTAATATGCAAGGTGTTGTGTCCTTAGATAACAACACAACCAGGTTGTGTTTCCAGGACAGATGCTCAGAACTGAATGGGATGGGTGACGGCTCATGGTTACTACGTAGACGCACACATCTGGCTTGGCAGCAGACTTTCAGAGACCAGGGATATGTTAGGAAATGATATTTGCCCACTCAGCCTTTTTTTTTTTTTTAATAAAAACTATACATTTAAGTTGTATAACATGATGATTTAATATACATATACACAGTGAAATGATAACTGTAATCAAGCCAATTAATATGTTCTCGTTTGCACAGCTAGCATTTTTCAGATTGTGTGGTGAGAGAACCTGAAATCTATCCTTTTAGCAAATTTCCAGTATTCAAAATAGTATTATGAAATACAGTCATCATGCTGTATATTAGGAGTCTAGACTTGTACATTCTATACCCCTGCAGTCCTTGACCAACATCTCCCTGTTTCCCCCACCTTCCTGACATCAGGAACCACGATCCTATTTTCTGCTTCTGTGCATTTGACTCTTAGATTCCACATGTAAGTCAGACCATGTAGTACTTTTCCTTCTGTGTCTAGCTTATTTCACTTAGCATAATGTCCTCCTTATGCTAAGTGAGTTTATCTTTGCCTACTCAGCCTTATAGGCCTGGAGCCCAAGGTAAGAAGTCCCTTTGGTTACTTTCTATCTCTTCTTTGATTAAATTAAGATGAATTCAGCTACTCCCTATTTCAGTCAGATGAAAAAAATGTACAGATCAATATATTCTGACTTTTGAAGGGGATGCCTAATCCAGTCTTAGAAATACTTAAAAAATAAATCTAGATAAATTTTTTTTATATGTCTCACCTGGAATATGAAGAACTTACAATTTTAAAAAATGATAAACAGGGATGTTTCTAGTTTGGGGTAAGTACTAAATTCTATATTGGTTATGTTGTGGGAAAAAGGTACCAACAGATCATTTATAAACCTTACTAGTTATATAATACTAGGAGCTGGTTATCTACACATTTGGATGGATAAAAAGTAATTGTCATAAAATATACAAAATTTCTCTTAAGAGAATTTAGGTCCTTGGAAATGACAATAAAGGATGTAGCTAAATTGTGAAAGGAGAAAATGCGATCAGCAATGTGGTCAGAAAACACCCCGGTGTTAGAATGGATTAAAAAAAAAAATCCCACCTTTATATGTTTATTGTGAGAGGTGAAGTAAAAGTATTTTGGACTCATGCATGAGGAAAGCACTTTTTCTAATGGAGAATAACAACAGTGAAAAGAGACTGGTGATATGGCAACACCACTAAGGGATTACATACCTTAGACTTTCTGTTTGTTCAAAACTCTTTTTAAACATTAACTTTCTGATCCTTACAGTATACCATGAGAACTGGTAGAAGTTATTCACTGTCCCTATGGTGAGAGGTCAGCTGAATAAATAGCTGGGTATTCTATTAAAAAAAAAAAACTGGAAGAAAATCAGGAAGGTCAACCAGCTCATTCATATAAATATATGTATTGATTTGATTAAAAAATTGCTAAAGCATGGTATAGCTGATGTTAACTTCTTACAATGTCAGGAAGGTAAATATAAATAAAAAAGAAATTTCAGCTATATATCTGCAATAGGAATCAAGGAAATGATGAGCTGAAAGCTGTTTGAGAACTGGAAGCATGTTCAATGAAAGCGTGAAAGTGTTAGTCGCTCAGCCGCGTCTGACTCTTTGCAACCCCATGGGCTGTCCAAGGAATTCTCCAGGCAAGAATACTGGAGTGGGTAGCCATTTCCTTCTCCAGGAGATCTTCCCAACCCAGAGATCAAACCCAGATCTCCTGTATTGCAGGCAGATTCTTTACTGTCTGAGCCACACGGAATGAGTTCTTGTACACTCTCAGATTCACAAGCCCTTTGGAAGTATGAAAAGCTTTCTTAGCCTAAGGTGGACCATGGGTTTCTCCTAGCTCAAGGGTCTGCAAAGCACTATTTCAGCTTTTTACTTCTTCTCCCCCTACTGGCAGCAGTGAGCCATCCATTTAAGAGAGGCATACACTGACCACTTCTTTCTTATAATTAAAACAGCATTAATGATAAATAGCTGGTGGGAAAAATAAATATTGGGGAATAATAACCTAACAGATCATGACCATATTCAGCCAAAGTTCCTACTATCTGTTATATGCATACATATAGTCCACAGAAAGCCAAAAAAAAAAAAAAACGGGGGGGGGGAGGGCTCCCAAAAAAGCAATCATTTTTCCGAAGGGTTTTCTATTATTATTTCAACCATGTCTGGTTTTCTCTATTCCCTCTAAATGTTCTGCCTCCAGAAAGGGAGCTTGCGGGTGGGAGGTGATATAAGTTGGTGGGGGCTCCAGATATAAAAGGCTCACACTCATTCATCTCAGCACTGAAAAAAACAAAAAAAATCATCTCACCTCTCTCATCCATTCTCGAACAGTTTTGCCAGCTTCTTGATGCCACACATTGTGAACAGAGTCTGTCAACGCCACAGCAGTCACCTTACTTTTCACATCTGCTTCTCGTTGAATCATCTGTTTTTAAAAAGGAAAATAAAATATTGGCCATAATTGTTTTTCCTACTGGGTGCAAACTTAGTCATAGGTAATAATAATATTAAAAATGAAAAAGCAATATGCATTTCTTGCTCAAAGCTACACTTTTCTACGCTGAACACATGCCCTATTCTTGTTCAGAGATGTGAAAAGATGTAATATATTTTTTTAAAGATAATACCACTTAAGACTTAGAACTACGCAGCTCTATTATTTTCCATGTGGTTTGACAATTCAAGGATTAAAGGGATCACAGGGGAAACAAGGAGGAATCCCTGAGGGCTTCTATTACAAGTTTCTTCCACCACTTCCTATTTCTGTGCTTCAGGGAAGGCAGTACCAGGGGTTCATTCTTAGCAACTCAGGACTAACTTCTGCTAATTTTCAGGAGATGGTACATTAGTAAAGAAAGATATCTTGCTTTGATTTCTCCATTTTAACTAGCCTGCTCTTCACCATGGCCTCAAAATTCCTTGGTGTTTTGAATGCCCACAAAGATCTTTCTCTTCATATTATCAATGTCATTTTGTTTTCTAATGTGTTTCTTTCTGCAGAAAAATGGTTATATTTTAACTTCTTTTTATAGAATGTTGTTTCTATAAAATTAAATGGTTCTAAAGCTTTAAAAAGAGCCACTTGGTTTGAAGGAATGGAATAATTCATCAGAGGTCTGCAAGATAAAAAAACCTGAGAAATATTTAATAATAGTTCTAGATTAAAAGAATCAAAAACATTCTAACTCAGCTAACATTAGTAAGTCTAATTTGATACAACAAACATAAGAAAGCTTAATAAAAAATTAGTTACAATACAGTATCTAATAGCCTCAAATTTCATAGCATGCTCTCAGTCTTCCTTTGCATCAAATGTCTTTTCTCCCTCTAAAAAAGAGCAATTTCTCTATCATGTGCTATTAATTTATTGTCTATCAAAAATAAATTACTGCATTAAAAAAGGAAGAATTCTGAACGGTGATGAAAGCTCACACAGAAAACAGTGCAAGCCATGCTTCTAATACCAAATGATGCCTGTTGGCATTTTGAATTAAAAATTTCTCTCTCTCTCTCTCTTAAATTTCTTTAAACTCTACATATGCAGATCCCCTTTCACTGAACAGGACCTAATGGGAAACTAATTCACTGTTAATGCTGCCTCAGCAGCATTTTTGAACCTTAAATCTTTGTGTCTTGTGGTTTCTGCTTATGTAATGTGCAAATCTTAAAATCAATGCTGGTTATCAACATGATAATATTACTGCAACATTCACCTGGCAATACCGATAATATTTTAAAAAGCATAAAATAATACTCCAATTCAGCACTTCATATTCATTGTTAAATAGTATGCTACCTGCTTCTAGATTTTATTTCAAAAATAAGATTCTCACAGTGGCACTAAAATACAGAAATTTAAACCGATATCAGATAATAAAAACCCCAGTTCCACAACAGTGAATCTCCCTGGCTCATGAAGAACTTATATGTGCTTATTCTCATTTTCTAACCAGGAACATTTTTGGACATGGAGGATGATTGTTGCTGAAGCTACAAAATAAGAACACTGCGGTCTCCTGGTATTCTAAGAATATGTCTGCATTCAAAAATATTTGCGCTCAATTTTCTTTCGGTTGTTGTTAACACATGCTGATTTAAATTAAAGGTGGT
Source organism: Odocoileus virginianus (assembly GCF_023699985.2). Lineage (NCBI taxonomy): Eukaryota > Metazoa > Chordata > Mammalia > Artiodactyla > Cervidae > Odocoileus > Odocoileus virginianus. The sequence goes on from NC_069676.1 coordinate 87,575,529, forward strand.
AGTGTCTAAAGACACTAGATACTGAGGGCCATTTGTGAAATGATATACAGTTAAAAGAGTTGAAAAGGCTGAGGATTCAGTGCAAAAGTAGAAGATCTGGGGATTAAAATTTTACAAACCTGGAAAAATATACAGTTGATAGATTAACTACCGGGGAGGGAGGGGGGGCCCACTCTGGTCTGTTTGTTCATCTGGCTGACATTTCACACAAAGGGAGGTGATGATGTATAACTTTTCTTCACATCTCATCAAATCACATTATAATCCAGTGTGATCCTCCCTTATGCTGTTTCAGTTCTTTACAGTTTAAAAAGCACTTTCATATTGTATTACTAGAGGAGGGGAATGGTCAGATTCCAGAGGCTCTGAATCAAGAGCTGTTTACAAATGAACTCAGTCACAAAAATTAAATATTTGACTGCAAAGGATTAGATTCGTAAATTGGTGAAAATCTTAACAGTTTAGTTTTTCTGATGATTCTCCTCTGTGCTGGCCTTGCTGCAATGGGCAGTGCTGACCTACTTGCAGCTGCCATTTCTGTGCAAAGTCTCTGCGTCTTGCATTTGTTGGGGAGGTTTCTAGCCCCCATTCGCTCCCTCACTGGGAATGAGCACTGATGGAACATGCCAGAGAATGGCAGTGCTGGCTGGGGGGAGACTGAACACAGGAACCAAGACTGTGTAAGAGACAGACCTTAGAAGCTACATAGCTAAAGCAAGGAATGGGTGGAGGCATAGACAGGTAGGAAGACAACTTCATTAACAGTCCATAGTAGAAGACTGTGATGGTGTGGAAAACCCAGAAATCTGAAAGGAAAGAAGCCAAGTGACCAAAGTCCTACTATATGTCAATCTGAGGTAGAGATGTGCTTTTTATTAGGATCCAAGGATAAGGACATGTTTGAAATTCTCTGCAAAATTCTATCTGTACGTGACATGAATATTTTTCTGGGAGAGGATGCTCAGCTTTCGTTAGATGCTTAAAGGGATCTTAATCACTAAAAATGGTAAGAGCTCAAAATCCCAATACCAATATTTCAAAAAAACATTCACTATTTTTTTTTTGTTGTTATAATGTCTTAAGTATGGCAGTATAGTTCAACAGTACATGAACTGTGAACTTCCAGATGTTCAAGTTGGATTTAGAAAAGGTAGAGGAATCAGAGATCAAATTGCCAACATCCGCTGGATCATCAAAAAAGTGAGAGAGTTCCAGAAAAACATCTACTTCTGCTTTACTGACTACGCCAAAGCCTTTGACTGTGTGGATCACAACAAACTGGAAAATTCTTAAAAAGATGGGAATACCAGACCACCTGCCCTGCTTCTTGAGAAACCTGTACGCAGGTCAGGAAGTAAAAGTTAGAATTGGACATGGAACAACAGACTGGTTCCAAATAGGGAAACGAATATGTCAAGGTTGTATATTCTCACCCTGCTTATTTAACTCGTATGTAGAGTACATAATAAGAACGCTGGGCTGGATGAAGTACAAGCTGGAATCAAGATTGCCAGGAGAAATATCAATAACCTAAGGTATGCAGATGACCACTCTTATGGCAGAAAGTGAAGAAGAACTAAAGAGTCTCTTGATGAAAGTGGAAGAGGAGAGTAAAAAAGTTGGCTTAAAACTCAACATTCAGAAAATGAAGATCATGGCATCTGGTCCCATCACTTCATGGCAAACAGTTGGAGAAAAAATGGAAACAGTGAAAGACTTTATTTTTTTTGGCTCCCAAATCACTGTAGATGGTGACTGCAGCCATGAAATTAAGAGATGCTTACTCCTTGGAAGAAAAGTTATGACCAACCTAGACAGCATATTAAAAAGCAGAGACATTACTTTGCCAACAAAAGTCAAAGCTATAGTTTTTCCAATAGTCATGTATGGATGTGAGAGTTGGACTATAAAGAAAGTTGAGAGCCAAAGAATTGATGCTTTTGAACTGTGGTGTTGGAGAAGACTCCTGAGAGTCCCTTGGACTGCAAGGAGATCCAACCAGTCAATTCTAAAGGAAATCAATCCTGAATATTCATTGGAAGGACTGATGCTGAAGCTGAAACTCCAATTCTTTGGCCATGTGATGTGAAGAACTGACTCATCTGAAAAGACCCTGATTGAAGGTGGGAGGAGAAGGGGATGACAGAGGATGAGATGGTTGGATGGCATCACCGACTCAATGGACATGGGTTTGACTAAACTCAGGGAGCTGGTGATGGACAGGGAGGCCTGGCGTGCTGCGGTTCATGGGGTCAAAAAGAGTAGGACACAACTGAGTGATTGAACTGACTGATGGCAGTATAGTATCAAAAAACTGATAACCCAGACATATTATCCTAAAGTTCATGGTGTATTAGGTTATGTGTGGCAAAGTTACAATTAAAATATTGCTTGCTTTTATCTGTGTGTATAACATTTCTAAGTAGCACTTCATAAATTTCAAAATGAATACTCCCACTTCATTCTGAAATAGTACTGAAATAAATGTATGACTTGTGTCATTTCCCCCATTGTGGAGAAGGAAACTGAAGCTGAGAAATGGGTTAATGGCCACACAGACATGACCCTGTCTGGGATCATGTAAAACAACACAACTCTCATGTGACCACGACTTTATGTCTTCTGTTCTTTCATTTGTATCACATGGGGTCTATTTCTCAGTAATATATTATTATAGTCTCGCATAAATAAACTCATTTGATTAATTCCTTTTTCATTGACTTGTACATTTAAAAGAATGGTTAAAAAAATTCAAATCCAAATCAGTAAATAAAATTTAAATTCTGAAAATGATGCTAAGATAGAAATTAGCCACAAGCAAAATCAGACTATCAATACCATTAAGAATTACTACTATGGTTCTACAATAAATGATGTCTAGGGTAACAGGGAAACTAAATATTTCTATAAATCATATTGATGATTTGAGAATTAATACAAAATATTTGATGCTGTCACCTGATATTTTTGCTTCCCCTTAATTCTATTTATTCCATTTATTCTATTTTTTTGTTATAATGTCCTTTCACCTTGGCTTATACACAATTAATCTGTACTTTCCTTCATTGGACTGCATGTTACCAGTCTGACAAGATTAGCCCAGTAAATACCAAGTACTTTGAACAGTAAAAACATATACCATTTGTATGCAGGCTTACCTTATTATTGAAATTTTTGATGTGTTTGAAATTCAGAGCAAAAAATACCGCTTTTTTTTTTCTTCCAGAGTTAAGAGTAAGATTTTAAACATTAAGTAAGTGTAACAAAATAAGAGAGCTTATTGAGTGCAGGAGTATTTGGTTAGATGGAGGCCAGAGCACCAGAAAGTGGCACGGGAGGGCCAGGGTTAGCAGCAGCAACTTTGCCCCCCCATGTGCACAGGGTCCTTTCACAGGGCTGCTACCAGCTCTCCCCAGGGATCAGGCAGGCCTTTTCTGTCCCCCTAACTTCCCCCACTAGGCTTTCTCCAAGGCCCTCAAGTGAGGTACCAGCTTACTACCTCCACAAGTACCTGGCCCAATCCAAATACTTCATGTCACCCTGAAAGTTCCTTAATTCCCTTTTTGTACCTACAAACTGTTCACTTTTCCGCAGGTTTCATTTCTTCCAGAACTCCATCGTGGACTACTTTTAGCAAAGGAAAACTTAAAGAGTCTTTTATTTCCCCTAAATTAAATGAAAAAGTTGCTCTCTTTGTCTTCGCTGAGAAGAACTTTTTGAAGGTAGGGAAATGTTGACGTTAGGGATGCTCTGCCATGAAATCCGTGGGAGCAGTTTCATGTCTCTCCTCCAGGGTCTTGGATTTTGGAAGTTATAAATCCAAGTCAGTACTAGATTCAATACTCCTCACCTGAAGAAGACATGAACTCTGAATTGGGTTGTCTCCACCCGATCTATTTCTGAAGGAGAAATGGATAATTTTATTCTCCCATACGTGTGACCCAGCAGCCACGGCACTCAGAATAAATATGTCTGTATTTTAAAGTCCAAGGGGACCTTCTGAAAAAGTCAGTGTGGCGTAGGGGGAGGGAAGAATATATGCGCATTCAGGCCCATATTTATATTTGCATGCTTAATATATTTTAGACATGTTTCTGAGGGAAATATTTTAAAGCCTTTCATCAGCAAAAGCCATTGCTTTCTTTTTAAATTCTGACATGTGTTACACACATGTTCTATGAGAGTTACAGCATGTGAATCACTTGTACAGGAAAGAACGTTCTCAAAGAAAATCAAGTAACGCGTGTTTCCTTCAGATTAAGATCTGACACTACTGTACGTTTATAAATCTGAGGATCATTACTACTGTATGAACATGAATGAATCATCACTCTGGTTAATAGCACAGTTGAAGTTTGAGACGTCTTTAAAAAATGATATATATATATATATGTACATAAATAGATCAGCTCCTTCTAGGGCTCCTCAAGTCAAGCTGTTGGAAAGGACCCGTTCACATTTTCAGTGCAGACGGTAATCACACTCAGTGCTTCTACTCATGTGACGTCTTCACGAGCGCCTCCCATCACTGTTTCGCCCTGTCCGTCCCCTTGTGTGCTCACGACCTTTTGTGCAATCGGGCCTACTCAGTTAAAAAGGTGCCCAGGGCCAAGACGACTAATCAGCCGACACTGGGTTTGGCAGTCTTTTCTGTTAGCGTCTTCCTGAAGAGTCTATTGTACAGGTTGATCTCAGTAACATGCTACCCACAAATACCTATGCTGCAACATAAAAACCTTGGTTCTGTCACCCAAGGCTTTTGAAGTACCTTTACTCATCATAATGAAATATACACACACTTTGGTAGATGAAATAAGAAGACTAAATTGCCCAGCAGGAAATTCAGACAAGCATGACACTCAGCTCTCACTGTTTTTGCTCTTCCTTTGAAAGTAGACACTTTCAAGTAAGCAGTCTTCATGAGGTGTGGTGGTTAGGTTCAAGGACGATGGAGTCAGATTCTCTGGGTTCAAATCCCTACTCTGCCACTTCTGGTAGTAACACCTTGAGTGAATCATTTCAACTTTCTCCATGTCTCTCTTTTATCCCACGTAAAAGGGAGATAATAAATAAGCTAAGTCACAGAATTATGGTGAAATGCTATCAATTAAATATAAAGCAACTAGCAGAGGACCTGGCACATAGAACACAATTATAATACATGATCCCACAAAAACACACAATGCAAACTACACCATATGTGTAAACTAGCACATTCTCTTTTCTCAATGTAGAAGGTAACAGAAGTTTAACTTAGAATGCATTTAATGACAGCATTATTTCTTAAAGAGCCATAGAATCCATAAAGGAAAAAATTATGAAGGGCTGCATTTTCCTTAGTGTTTCTGGTTCAATAATTCTAAAACCACCTGGCTGAGTAGAGGAGCTGATTATTGTGTCTGTTTAAAATCCTGTAATCAGAATACTAGATCAGTAATAGCACCAGGCACTTGAAAATTAAAACAGAATTGTAGCAGTCATACTGTGGCAATGTCACTTTCTGGGAACCAGTGAACCCTTTCAGAATTACTGGACTGGCAACAAAGCATGGAGCCATGGCTTAGCAGTGCCAAGCTGGCGGAAAGACTCTTTTTACTGCTGTTTTTTACATAGAAGGGAGTGTATCTGACTATGTTTTTAAAAAGATAATCACAGAGATATGAAGTATGTCCAGAGGAAGGCAGTATAGCGTTGTAGTTAGAAGCATGCACAGGCTCTTGAATATGATGTCTTTAAATTTTTAGTCTTGGTTAATTGTTATAAGAATACAAAAATAGGACTAATAAAATTATTATTAATCAAAACTTATCATTATAACAATAACAAAAGTGGTATCACACTTCATAGAGTGGCTGAAGGATAAATGTGATAAAGCAGATACACAATCAATACTGTCAGCTACTATTATTACCTTGCTGTTCATTTTAAATTTCAAAAATGTACCCTTCCTTTTAGATATGGTATCTGTGTACACTTCAGGGACATCAACATTTGCGCAAGGGGGTAGTTAAGAAGTGTCATAGAATGACTACATCCACCTGCATAAAGTGGGTGTAGTCTAGTTTCACCTCCATTACATAAAGTGATGTGGACTTGCTTAAAAGCTTTTAAAGGAAATAACCAGGTATAAATGGGATAACCATACATTTCAGATGGCCCAGGACAGTCCCGCTTTATGCCTACTGACCTAGTTAATTATTAAAAGTGTCTCCTTTCACTGTTAAAAGTGTTTGGGTTTGGACAGTAAATTATATGGCCATGGTATGTATAATGTTAGTTGCTCAGCCCTGATGTATGTGCATATGTATCACTCTAGCAAATGAGTAAATCTTTGTGCTCAATGCTTAGCCATTTGAGGATGTACCTAAACCTAGAGAGTTATCATGAAACAAACAAACAAGCAAAAAACCAACCATGCAGCTAAACACAGAAGAAATACTTCCCAGAGTTCTTCAATTCAAAACTCTGGGGCAAGCCTGAGTGCAGAGACCCCTCGCAGACGGACATGTCGCCGTACACCCTGGGTAGGTAAACGGGGCCAGCTGGAGCTCCACGGCAGCCGCAGGATAAGACAACATTCCCTCTTCCTGTGCTCTGAAGCCCTCGCTTCAATTCTTACAAGCTTTGTCTAGTTTCAGGAAGGAAAAAGGCCCTCCGCAGGCAAGAACCCCGAGGGACAGGGTGTGTAAACTGAAACTTCTTGGGTCACGTGCATTTATGAAGATAAGTCTCTAGCCACCAGTTAGGGAATGGCAAGTTATGATTTATTATTGCAGGCGGCCAGAGGAGAGCAGCGATCACTTCCTCTTCCTTTCCTGCCCAGACCGGGCCGCCACGCGCAGACCCCTTCAACAGCAAAAAGGCATGTGGGAGGCAGGTTGAGAAGGGGAAAACAAAACAAAACACATACTAAGTGACTGACAATCTGCGAGGAGGCAAAGAGGACCAGTGCCTTACAAAAACACACGACGTGAGGGGGGAGAAAAGCAATAGTATGAGAAACTTACTTTACCAATCAAGAAAACAGCAAGCTAGTTGTAAGAAAAAAAAATAAAAGAGGTCACAGATTAAAAAAACGGTCTAAGGGTTCATCAAGATGACTTATGTAATTAAATGTTTTATTATGCAATCTTAGGAGACTGCCCACAAGTCAGCAAGATATAATAAGACACAGATTTGAAAACTGTGAAGAATATATAGAAAGTGGATATATTATAAACATATAAGTGAGGAGTAAAAACACTGTCAGTCCAAAAAATTAAGGGGGGCTTAGCAAAGGAGATGTTTAAATGGTGACAGTACATGGTCTTAAATGCAAAAACGAGAAAACTTTTTAAAATGCTGTAAATGTACTACATGCCAAGGAATGTTTCTGATGCAACTAAGTAGCAGGTTCACAATATTCAGTTTAAAAACCACTTAGAGCCTTTGGTAACTGGCATACACTAGAAATACTTTGCTGTATATACATGTGTGTATATATATGGATTTGGCAGGGGCAGGCATATATTCTCATATATATGGGAATATATATGACCCATATATTCAGCTGGGAGAATGGTAATATACTGAAGTTTTTAAAGAAAAGCATTTTCTTCAAGTCTTGGAAAAAGAAACACAAAGAGATATGGTTTCTTGCCACGAAGATATATAGCAGATAACCAGAGTGCAGAAGATCATGTTATTTTACAAATTTCTCTTAAAAAGCCTTTACGTTAGGGGTGAGGTGACAGATTTGTTGACTGGCTCGGTTGTGGTTGAATATTTCACAACATATACAGATACTGGAGTCATTAGGTTGTACACCTTAAAAATACACAAAATTTGTCAATTATACTTCACTACCTTTGGAGGAAAAAAACTTATTGAATTTGCGCATAGAAATTTGGTGTATTTGAAATTTCATTAAAGTTTTCAAAGTTATTCTATAAATTTAACAATATTTTTTATAAAAAGTTCAGTTTCCAATAACCTGCGCTATTTTCAATGTATTTTAAAGACTGTATACTCTGCCACCTACCGTAAATAGGGGGAGTGATATTCTAATTTATCAACCTTTCTAGATAATACATTATTACCATTAGATTGATTTTTGACCTTTAGGAAGAACTCACAATTTAGGAAGGAAGTCAGATTCTGATAAATTCTGTAGAGACTCAATATTCTGAGTATAGTATATAGATAGTATATAGTATATAGATTATCTTATTAGACAGAACAATTTCTTTTTAAGCAGATTGGTAGTTGATTATGAACCTGTTTTATAGATGAGGAAATTGATGCTTTTAGAGAAAGTGACTTGCCCATATTCACACAGTTAGTATGTGGCTCACCTAGACCTATTAACTCCAAATCCTGTGTATTTATACCATGACTATCTGTACATAATACCCTACATTTCTCCATTTTAAACACTTACACTGGTAAAGACTCATTCACTATCTTTCTTTCCTGCTGAAATATAGGCTCCAAGGGGGAAGGATAATATTTTCCAGGCCAACACCACATTTCTTTCTCTACACAGTGATTGGCACATAGTATTTGCTCAAAAATGAGACCCGAGTTCAATCCCTGCATTGGGAAGACCCCCTGGAGAAGGAAATGACAACCCACTCCAGTATTCTTGCCTGGAGAGTTCCATGGACAGAGGAGCCTGGCGGGCTACCATTCATGGCGTTGCAAATAGTCAGACATGACTGAGCGACTAACACAGATTAACACAGATGGGTTCCCCAGGGACAGACTCTGAGACTGAATTTCGCATGCAGGGTATTACAAAGGAGCGCCCTGGGGATCAGCCTCTGGGGAAGGGGTCGGGGGGAACAGAGCAAGAATGGCAGAGAGAAGTTAAGGTAAGGTGCAGGTCCGAGACAACTTTGCACAACCCCCGGGGGAGCTCTGGACCTAGAATGACTCTTTAGAGTCACCCCAAGTTGGGGATCAGACAGCTGGGCCCTTAATCTCCCACACCGTTCTCTCTTTGAATATACATCCCACAGCAGCCAGGAGAATGCCTGATGAACCTGACCGCTGAAGCCTGTCTCAGCTGAAGCTGAGCGCACTCCCAGGACGTGGGGCAACGAGTTCTTTATTGAAGGAGCTGCTGGGCAGTATGTCACAACGTCCATCTCAGGCCAGAACTGAAATTAAGCACTAGCTTTGTCCATTCAAATCTAAATCACTTCTTCCAAAATGCCGAGCACTCTATTGTTGTATCTGTGTACTCAAGCTTACATTATGATTGAACTGATATCTATGAGATCAAGTAAATTTACCTTAGATTTTCGGTCTCACAATCTAACGTTGTACTAGCTAGCCCATCAAATTTTGCATTATTCCTAAACTATAGATTAAAAAGGGAAAAACACAAAATTAAAAGAAAAGCTGATTACTGAAAACCATAAAGAAGCTAAAAGCACACATTTTTAAAAGTATCCTATAAATCTACTGGGGAATGATTTGATTTTCTGAATTTCAAATGAAATTTACATGTCGGATAAAGCAAGGTACATTTGTGATTTCAAGTCTGAGTGGAGTTACAAAACAATTCCAAACTTCAAATAAAGTATGCATCATCACTTATTAATGTCTGCCATGATAAACTCACACCTGGGAGTGTTGGAAGGGAAAGGCAAAGTGACCGTGGACCGAAAGATTTCACTGTAAAAGTAGCAAGGTTAGCTCTTTAGACCTCAGCCTTTATTTTCTATGATAAAAGGAAAATGAACACTGAGTTATATAAATTTTGGGACTAAAGACATTTGTGATTTTGATTTTCTTCCAGATATTACTTACTGTATGCCTTCAGACATTTTTGAGTTTTGGCCTCTAGAAAATCAGGATAATCTTCATTTGACCATATTTCTTCAACTGTAGGCACAGGTTTACATAGAAATGGTGTGGTCTAATTTGCACATATTGGGGAAGTTTTACTTTTAGATTCTAGTAAAGGCATTGACCCTGTGATATATTAATATTATACTAAAGTAAGACCACCAAAACATGTGTTAACCAATTCTGGGTTATAAGAGCTTGCCAAACATTGGGGAAGAAGTGATGTCCATTTTTAAAAGGGAAAGTGACATCACTGTAATAAATCTAAGTCACAGGCTTCCTACATTGTTTCAAAACATTTGAATAAGGAGCTCCAGGTCCTTGGACCTGGAAACTTAGACCTCGAACCTTCTACCTAGAAACTTATGCTAAATACCTGGAGCCTTTGTGCTTGGTTAAACAACTGAACACTGCTACTGGACGAAATTTCTATTCAATTAATTACTTATAAAGGCTGTTTCAATGTTCATTGTACTGATCAAAAAATGTAGGACAATCCTTTAAGTTAGTATTTTAAAATATGATTCTGATGATATGTTTGAGTCGTTTTTCTGATGAACGTACATCTCACATTTCTGAAAAGATAAGAGTCTGTGGATGTAAAAGGTTCGAAATATGTTCAGTTGAGATACGACTTTTAAAGATCATCTTTACTGCACAAAACCATATACACACTGGGTGGAAGAAAGTACGGGGTTTGAATGAAAGTAGCTATTTACGTCTATGTCTGTGGCTGTACCTTAATTTCACAGATAGAAAACACGTACATATACCACATGTGGTAAAAGAGCACTTGTGAGTTCATGTACCAGGGAACTTAAACAACAGTCACTATGCTCCAAGTGTCCTCTGTCAATATCCACTGTAGAAAACGCTAGAGTGGCACTTCAGATCACTAACAGGAAGAGGAGAACCCTGAAACCTATCATTTAGACATCTGATGACAGCTCGGAGGCAAGATGGCACTGAAAAATTTACACTGGGGAAGGGTTTATGTGTGAACGAAGGAGAATTAGTCTCTGGGCTATTTTTTTTTTTTTTCCCAGATTCCATTTTCCTTCATGTGTCTGTTCATTAGCATTTCTTTCAAGGCTATTCCACCAGTTGAGTCAATGATTCAGGGTTTATATTTGACTAACATTAAATATTGCCTTAGCTTCATGACTATGAAATAATTTCAACAGAAAGAATCTAAAATAAATATACTTAGGCAGCACGGTATTGGATGTTTAATAAGCATCGGTATTTACTATGGTAGGAAGCAGAATTTTTGTTACATCACACCTTTTGTTAAGTAGCCAATTTACCCCATGTGAAATCCCATAAAATGGTGAAGATATAAAAAAGAGTCAGTAGTTCACTAATTTAGAAAGTCAATTATATGTCACTGTTTCATATCGGGTTAATTACTTCATTTACATTTTTGGAATTTTAAAGCAGTGCCTGAGAGGTGACAGATTGACAGCACTGCAGAGCGGAGTCCTTACACTATTTTCCTGAGTGTTAATAACATAAAAGGCAATATATGACACAGAGCTACACGTAGGTTTTATCTAGTGTGATCACAAATGAAACAGACATGGTAAGGAGATAGGAGAGCAACAGAGATGCTTTCAGAGAAACAACTGAAGAAGAGGGTGAAAGGGAAATGGTAAAGTGGTAGATACTTAGACCGTTGTTCTTCTAAGGCGTATGTGCATAAAAGAACAGAGGTCAAATATCTACAAAATATCAATACGTCTGAAGGGAGGAGAGTCAGTGCCATTCAAAGTAAGTTATAAGCAGAAACCCTGAGTGAAGAAGACATGAAGGTTATCATGATCAAACGTATAATAAGAGAGGTGGGGGGAAGGAGAGACTATCACAGAGTGAAAAAAAAAAAAGACAATGAACAGGAGTGAGGAACAGGTGTTGCCTTTCCAAGTTCTGATCCTAACCCACTTTCACAGGAACCCAACCTGCCACTCCTTACTGTGGGTGTCATGATGAAATCTACCATACTACTTTCTGTCACTAAGTTGTCACAAGAAAGCAAAGCTTCCCTAAGTCTGTCTCTTCCCACACAACCACCAGCATAAACTACGATCTATTAGTCCTTTTCCTCCTCAGACAGACAGGACGAGAAACTTACTGCTGAAATTTCCTAGTCCTTGAATAAAATATACCTAGGAGTTAATTTGGCATTGTGCATGCCTTGAATAAAATATACCTAGGAGTTAATTTGGCATTGTGCATGCCTTGAGTAAAATATACCTAGGAGTTAATTTGGCATTGTGCATGCTCGGTTGCCAAGTTGTGCCCGACTCTTTGTGACCCCACGGACTGCAGCCCGCCAAGCTCCACTGTCCACAGAATTTTCCAGGCAAGAATACTGCGGTGGGTTGCCATTTCCTCTTCCAGGGGATCTTTCCTGACCCTGGGATCAAACCTGTGTCTCCTGCATCTTCGGCACTGGCAGACCGGTTCTCTACCACTGAGTCACCTAGAGGGACGCGATTTGACATTGATGCCACTTTTTAATGTCTGTGGGAGTGGATGAGTTAGGCCCTAATGCCTTTAGACTTACATTTGGACAGTAATGAACACAATGCATTCTATCTCTTGTGGCCTTTTACATAAAAGGATGAATGCACACTTAGCATCACGTTTACTGAAACCCACTGATACAGTAACTACTGCTGGTATCACTCTACCTGTAACACAGAAGAAAAGAATGCAAAGTTGTCAGGAACATTAGAAACTATCTAGTCCAGTTCTTTTTCATACAGATGAAAAAAAAAAGGCAGAATGACTTAGGTGGCACCCCCAGCTTCAACGGGCACGGGCCAACCCCCGCCGTTAAGTCCCAAGTCCCACCGCTGATGACAGACAGTCCTTCTCCACCCTCCACCACTGCCGACATAAAAGCGCATGCGCTGTTAGCTCCTGATGGTGAGTCCCAGCGCTGTGCTTCCGTGCAACACCACGGGCTCCAAAAGGACACGCTGTCCACGCGGGTTTTGGGGCTGACAGGCCACCAAGGAGATTTGTACACATAAACTGCTCTAATTCTGTGGACTAAACGGCAGTTGTTTGTTCTTTTTCTGATCAATTTGGCAGGTAAAGTCAGTCAAACTTGTTTCTCCATGTAGACACTGCCTTACTATGGAAATGAATGTGGAAACATTCATCTTTGTCAGAAATTATGTCAAATTATTCAAATTTATTGGTGAATTACAGCAAACATCCCAGCTGATGAACATCTCAGTCATATGTTTTTTTTAGAGAACACTTATGGTTCTAAAAAGATAACATTACAATGAGCCTTCCCATTCTGAAGCAAAGATGCTTGGAGGAGAGATGGGGTCTATTATTAAAGATAGTAGTTCTGTGAAATCATAAAATATTCCAAAGATGTCCAGCACTGTAAGCAGGAAAACGGATTCCTTTAGATGGTGTTGCTGTTGTTTTTGCCTCTCCGTGTTATGGTCAAGACCCTTAGGAAGCTGTCTCTAAGACTCCTTCTGTCAGCTTCCATCTTCCCCACAGACGCACAGAGGCCTTCACATCAGCATTGCTTCTCTGGCTTGAGGTAATAAACGATTAGCCACAGCGCGGTGGTGTGATGTTCATGTACTACACCCGGCCAATGTCTCAAAAATTAATGCACGTATATCAGGATCTGAAATTAACTTTTTATAGCCAAAAGCAACGTCCTGCTAGGAGGAGAAAAACCTATTATAAATGGGCTGGCCTCTGATTGCTTGTAGATGGTGAGTACCAGGAAAATAACATTTCAAATTATACAATGTTGAATATAAAAAAGCTGCCCCATATTGATTAATCAGTGTTTTGTTTACGAACTGATAAGGTCTAACTAGGTAGTACTTATTCTTTGTAAGTGACAGATCTATTACTAAAGATCAGACATGAACCTAAATTAGCTAATGCGCTTATGATGCTATATAGAAATAATTATAAAAAGAAAAATACTTGAATGAAAGATAAAGCCAATACTTCTTTCTGAACCATGTATTAACTTTGAAAGTTTTTTTCCTAAAAAATTACATAAAACTAGTCACATTTAATTTATTTAAGTGTATACATTATTTAATAAACACTATCAAAAAATTAGTTCGGAAAGAAGAAAAAAAATCAGCCTAGGTAAAGCAAGTATCCATTTCTCTTTATAACATTTTAAATAATTTCTCTTTAAAATGTTCATTTAGTATAAGCCAATTTGGGGTGCTATAATGCAAAGGTATTTTACAAATTTTATTAAAAACTGCCGAAGTGTTTATGTTCAGCTGTTTACCAGTGACCAAGTTTCACTATGCTAGAAATATTTTTTGTTCCTTTTTGGTTAAGATGCAAAACATATGCCATGAAAACACTAAAATATGTAAAAATACTTTATTCTAAATACTCATGTTAAAGATCAGTATCTTTAGCTAATAAAAACAAAGCATGATTTAACTGCATATTTTCATATATATAACATCTGGTTACAACTCTACAGTAGGAGATGAATAAGAAATTTCACCAGCTCTCTTACAGATCTGATTAATTAGGAGAACAGGCAAAAACATTTTTCTATATTCTATAGGCTACTGATTGCTTTCCAGTTTTGCAGCAGATGTAAGGAAGAGAGAGAAAAGAGAGTTTTACTTTAAAAAATAACATAAATTCACCAATATTCTTAGAGATTCCAGGTAGTTCTGTAGTTTGAAACATGAGTATTTAAGTCTAGAGTGGATGTTAAGATTCTAAACTATGAATAGAATATTTATATTTTTAAGTAGACCAAAATACATTGCCAACTGAAAAAGTTCAGTTAATTATGTTATCACTTGATTATCAGCTAGTGACCACAGCTCTAATCCATAAATATATTTATGAATGGTAGCATATCCAGTTTTCCTCTACTCATTTGTAAGTGCTGAAACAGAAGATTAAATACACTCTTTAAAATAGTTTGGAAGAACTGCAGACTACTTTTGAATTAAGAACATGCCTGAAAATCACAAATAGGATCACTGGGATTTATATAAGCAAAAAGGTACAAATTACTGACTATCTGTGGTCTTTATTCCTATGCTTTGCTTATCTTTCTCTTGACCTTTATCCAAATGAATCACACTAACTCTCGAATGCTTTCTCTCACTTGATTTCTAAAGCTGTTCATCACACTTGCTGGCTAGAAGCACAGCTGGCAAGGGATCTAAACCTCATCACTGGGCAAACTTGCCCTTCTGGTTTTGCCAAGAATGACATTTCCAATGGAAAGAAAAAAAAAAGTTACTGTATGGGATACTGGATACTGTATTTGTTTGTGAGAACCAATAGCTCCACCCTCTTTGTCAGCACTACATATAGGCATTAGAAATAAAACCAAAATAACAAAGAATTAAAGAGCCTAGAGTTCTCTAAATTCAATTGTTAATTAAAGTAGGAGCCCAGAAATCAGCTGAGTATTTTTACTCATTTCCTGAAGAAAGAGGCAACGGAGGATAAGCAGTGCCCCCTAGTGTCAATAACCACAGACAATAAAAGCTAAAAGAAAAGTTGCTAATGTTAACTGAACTAAAATTATTAAAAATATATGCATGTAATAAATTATAAATCCATCGTTATTCAAATTTTAAAATTTACATGTATATAAAGTCATACCATATAATCATTTATTTAATACTGATTTGCTGAGGAATGCGTGCTCCGAGTGTGCGTGCACACACACACACACACACACACACGCACGCACACACTGTACGCAGACTGACATGGCCAAGATGTCTTTAATGTTCCAGGCAGCTCAGAAAAAATATTCCACCCAGCACAGCAGGCCATGCATGAAGCGGGTGTCAGCAAGCCCAGCAGAATCACTCACTGTGAAGACGTCTAATAGGAACTGCTGAATACACAATACAGGCAGCATGGCCTGAATGGCTAGAATGGAGTGGCCAGGACAGAGTCCGAAGGTTTCAAATCCATCCGAAATTATAATTAAACCTGTAATGGGTATTCAGACATTCCTCTCTCTTTTTTTTTTTTTTGGTAATAAGAGGCTAGCATAACTAGCCTATACGAGAGAGAGAGAGAGATTTTGAAAACACTGCAACTTTTACTGTGCAATCTCTGAATATTGGATCCTAAGTTTTAAATGCAAATAAATAAAATACCATCTTTAGAAGAAAATGCAACATGTGAAATTCAAATATTAAAAAAATATTACATAGATTTTATGTCATTTCAATTTTTGGAAATTTTTCTGATATAATCTATAAGAAAACTTAAAAGTTGTATTAATAAGACCAATGAGTTATCTATACAGTGACATTTGTGAAAAAAAGGTAAAGTAAGCTTCTTATTTTATTAAATACTATCTAGGTCACTAATTTACTAACAGCAATTTTTGTCATAGAACTCATAAATGGAGACCAAAAAAAGGAAAAAGAAAGCACTAATATAAATAAAAATGATAAACAAGAAAGAATAAAAACCTAAGAAGACTAGGTTATATGTATCAAATAAACTAATAGGAAACAAATTAATAGAAAATCTATTGCATAATTTCATTTGAATAAAAGCACAAGGCAAAAGATAAGTTCCAAGCTGTTTAAAAAATGCATTTATATAGAAAACTGTTAGCTACTTTCCACATAAACCAGTAATGCATATACTACTAGGTTTGCATTTTAAAAAGCAAGGAACATAATTAGGCTTTTATGAAAAGATTCCAATGTGCATTTAAATTGTTCGATGTTTAAAATGAGGAAGGTGTAAACGCAGTTGTTTATTAGGCATAAACTCAATGTCCAAATGATAAGTGTAGATAGGTATTTAGGACTTTAACAAAAACTTCTGGTTAAAACAGAAGCTGACACTTCAACTGTTTAATTTGGTTAAAAATTAGTTCTAAAATGTCCACTACTAAGTTTTTCTAAAAGTTTAACTTTGGCAGGACTGTTAAAATTTTAAATGATTAAATAGCAACAATAAACTTCTTGGGTAACATTAACAAGTATATAAATGCAGATGGACATATTTATGTCCATGTTAATTGTATTAATATCTATCTTGTTACATCAAAAAGTATGAGCTACTTCTCGGAAAAATGTCCACAAGAAATGAAATTTTATCCTTTATCAGTAAAAATAGGTACCTGCTTAGATAGGTGATAGTGAAAAACCAAAGTTGCATGTCTAATTTTGAGGGGGAGAGGCCTGATTTTTAATTTGGCAGAACACTTGCAGAATACGCTACTGCAATTGACACTAAACACCAAGTAATTTCCTTCAACAGGTAAAAACATTATTTTAGGAAGCTGTGTTCTTTTGCCTCTTTTACAAGTTTTTATTTTCAGGGATACTTACAGTTTTATCTTTAATTCAACTCTAGAAAATCTGGTGGTTGTTACTGATGTAGATATAAAGTGATATGAGATTTTCAACCCCATTCTAGAGCTTACCTATATTACTTGCCAAAAGACCCAAGAAAAAGAGACAGAGATAAGTTCTAAAGATTAAGAAATAACAGAACACTGTTAAGAAAAGCTTTCATTTGGGGAGATAAAAATTAAGAATTTTTAGACTTAAGCCAGCACATTTCTATATGTGTTGATTTTGGGGATATCTGAATAAATGCCCAGGGCCAAATATTTCTTGTTACAGAAAAAGGAAAAGGTAAGTAGGTCTACGCCTGTTGCATGAAAAAGATGCTGGATTAGAAGCAGAAAGACAGTAAAGCTAGATTTATACAAAGACCGATAGAAATAGTGATTAGGAGCTATTATTATTCCCACGAGTTTAAAAAAATGAAAAAGGTCTGCAATTCATATACTCTATTATCAGCATTAACATGCCCACTGATTGCATTTGATTCCTTTATAGAATATCTCAGATAAGAGTTTAGAAATACATGTACACAGACACCAACACAAAGATAAATTTTAAAATATGAGCTTTTAGTTTTAGTTTCTTAAAGCCTACACAAAAATGTTCAAATTCAAATTTTCTTTTGCATCTGAGTTCTAAATAACTACAAACAAGAAGCTTTCTGTAAAGTGTTTAGAGGCAGAAAAGGAGTATAAAAGATCATTTCAAAGGAAGGTATTTTCTTAACATGAATATTTGTTCTGGTATCTAATAAGTATGTACCTCTTCATGGATATGGTATCTGTAAAGATTACTCAATAAGAGTTTCCACATACTTAAACAATCATACACATGTATCAAATAGTCGAGCATAACAAATTTTAAATCAACAACTCAATATAGTCAAAACATTTTTTTCAAGATGATGAAGCAAAACTCTAGTACATTTTCAGGAATGATCAGATATTATTAATAGTTAGAAAAAATAAAAAGGGCAAAACACAAATACTAGTCTTTTGACATAATTTCTTTAGCCACAGGTATTTTAAATCTCATTTAGAGACGCTCATTTTTTGCCAATCGTGGTTAGTACTTGCTTATTAACAATATATATTGTTCATTTATATTATCATGGCCCATGAGTCAGGGAGTGTAAGAGGAAGGTAGTAAATGATTATTTTATTCATAAGTTATATAATCTTTTATTTATGTTTTGTCCTTAGGTCACATTTTTGCCTAAAATCAAATACATTTTATTTTACTTATATTTTACAACTATTTTATTATCTTGAAAAATCTTCAACTTTTATATATATTGAGAATTAAAAATCATAGCTGCAATTAAAACACGTCTAGGGAAGGGAAGTGGGAGGGGGGATCGGGATGGGGAACACATGTAAATCCATGGCTGATTCATGTCAATGTATGGCAAAAACCACTACAATATTGTAAAATAATTAGCCTCCAACTAATAAAAATAAATGAAAAAAATAGATTTCATATATAAGTGAAATCATATATAAGTGAAATCATAGAAAAATAAAAATAAAACTTAAGTCTTAAGCAACAGGAGATAAAATAATATCATAATGAATGACAGGAAATAAGCACATGTTTAATAATGAAATATTGAATTTTGCTTATTAAATGAACAAAAATACATTTTGAGATTTTTATGAAGAAATAATATCTTTAATGTATAATTAATGATTAGTTGTTTTTACTACAAAATTACTGTGGTGTTATCAGAAATTCTTAGATTTACAATATGCTGCACTAAAAACATGGTAACTTCTAGCAATTACCAATAAATATATGAAGCTTTATCAAAGAGAAATAGTTAAGAAGAGTTCTGAAATCATTATATCCTTCCTTCTATGATTAAAAAATTTTTATTTCTGTATTTGAAAACCCATTAGCTTGAAAGCTTTTTGGAAATTCCTTGCTTCTTCCTTACACATGGGAAAAAGTAATGGAATTTACTGGACAACTTTTTACCAGCTATTTCACCATCTTTATGCTTACCAGGACCTTACAGCAAAACCCTGTAGTTTTCCCAGACATCTTTTAGAGTCTGAGCACAGTGAACATACTTTGGATTTAGAACTCCATATCCTCCCATACAAGGAGGAGTCCGGAGAACTTTTCTACTCTTAGATCCTGGATTATTACTTGAAAAGTAATAATAATAATAATAAACAGTAGACATTATACTACATCCTGGTAATTACACCAGAAGTCAGTATCCTTTTTCCCCCTGCTCAAAAGTGAATTATATTTCTTCAGCTGTGTCCACACAAGAAGTGGATTATGTAGTGTAAATTTAGGGGGAAGAAATACCTCAACTGTGACTGAATTGTAGAGCAGAAAGCCTGGCCAGCTCAAGGGTATATTTATACTTATTCGCAGTTGCTCATGCCACTTGCATTCAAGGTTGTCATTCAGTCTATAAGGGGTTTTCAGTGGATCTTCTGTAGCACCATACACTTGTTGGTTGTATGCAGTCAATGGTTCTTCAACATAGCTAAGCAAAAGCACTTTCCAGCATCTGAATTAGCTTGTTTGATCATGAGTTGCTGTGAAATATAGACCCTTCAGACTTCTGAGGTAAAAGAGCTCTCCTCTACTCATGAGATTATTTTACATCTAACAGGAGCTTAAGATATATACTCACTCATTCAGATATGCAAATTCAACCACCAGAGACAAGTAAATTATGCAAGATGATGCACATTTCATTTTAGCTGGAAAAAATGTGCAAACACTATACAATTCCACTTCAGAGAGCTTTACTTGCACCACAGTTGAGATGCACTGAACAAAAGTTGCAATGTAATATCCATGTCTCCCCAGATTGGATTCAGTGTTCAAGAGCTATGTTTAAGTACTTAAAGAGGTTTTTACATTTGAATACTTTTATATGTCTTTTTCATAGGTATTTGCACGAAATTTTCCCAAACTACCAAATTTATAGTCAACCTTCAAAAAATAATTATGTCACTATTTTATGAATGCTTTTTTCAACTTATATAATTCACATGCAAATATGATTAACATTTTAGACCTTTACTAAAGTTCCAATCATCCACAAATCTAATTTTTTCAATATAAGGCCTTATTTTCCAATATATGTTATTTACATCAATAATAATTCTGATTACCAACCCTTCTGCTTGCTGAGTAAATTTCATATAACTCATGTATATCCCTGATTAATGCTATAGCTTTTAGAGAACACCCTTAAGGGAGCAAATGACATCATCTAACAACTTGACGTGCTTATTGCCCTTATATAATAGACATTTAATTCATTCCTGGTTTAATTTTAAAGCATGAATTCTAGCACTTGTGAAGCAAATGAAACATGATTCCTAATACTTTACTATCAAAGTTTATAAAACAGAATTATTAAAAGAAGAAGGTTTCTGTGGCTTGTGATATATACTGAGTGATGCCACAGAAATACAACTGAGTGAAATAACTGATGTGATGTTTTTCTGTTCAATTTAATTTCTATACTTTAACAATTTTCAGAAATAGCGACCTGTTTAATGAAAATTTAAAAAGCATATATGAAAATGTCTTGATTTGCAGTGTGTTACTAAATATGCTTTCGGAAACCATTACGGAATTGTATAGCAGAGTTTAATCACCACCAACACAATAATCAAATTCAGCCATGACACATTTCTAAATCTTTGTCAAAAGTAAGCCTTCTTATAAATTCACATAGAGTTGGATGAAATAGCAAGCTGGTCAGGAGGAGGATACTGCCCTGCAACCAGGTTTGTCTCACCAGTCCCTTACTAAAGACATAGTAAATAGGTTGTAGGCAATGGACATTTTCTTGATAATTAGCTGTGTAGACAAATATGTTCTCTGGCAGACAATATAAATGTTGATTTAAGGACCAGCCAACAAAGAGGGCTAAACTGTAAAACATTCGTTGCTCAGTTTCTTACAGATTTGGTTGAAGACTGAATCCTAAAACTCAGGTTTCCCTTGTCACCAAATAATATGCAACTACATTATGATATAATGAAATATATTTCACTCATACCTGATATGTAGCTGCTTAACAATTTCCACATTTGACAAGTTTATACCATTCAGGTTAACATAACTAATAATAATCAGTAGTAACATACAAGTCATTCTGGACCACTGTTTTATAGTGAAACTAATAAGGCTGCTTATTTTCTTAAACACATAAAGCAATGCATTTCCACTGAAACTAAGGAATCTGTAAAGCTAGTAAAGATAAGTGGTAACCTATCACAAACACCAGTAAATTTTTTAGTTTATGTCTAGGTTTAAGGGATTATCTTTAAAGAAAATGGTTTTAGCTGGAAGAGAGATACACTGTTTTAAAAACAAAAATAGCACAAGATAAGTGGCATATACTCTGGCAATTTTCTTTAACACAGCTTTTTCAAATATAATCTAGTCTACAGTGCACTCAAACTGAAGAAACATCCAAATTAGGCAAGGAAAAAAAAAAAAGAGATACTTATCCTAGCAAAAAGAGCCTACACTCAAAAGAACATCTGAATAAAATTGAGACATCTGCAGTCAAGTTTTACCTTCTCCCTAGAATGTTTTGAGATGAACTCAGTGTAACACTGTCTTCCAAGAACAGACCAAGTGATCAATGCAAGAACACATCAGACTGCCTTGGACAGGCCAATCAATGCAAGAAAGAACCTTGCCCAGGGCCTTATGCAAATAGAAGCACGTCCTGCAACCTAGGGAGGGAACATGCGCAATAGATCAATTGGATCTGAAAAACCTTACAGCTATATCAGCTTCAGACAGTAAATATATACTGATGAATACCATACATTTCCCACAAATTCTTAAAATGTGCTATCTTTATGAGCTAGGGCAAATTCTTACAATGGGTTATTTTTAAGAGTTAAAAACTCTTTCTGGGATCTGGAGTGCAGCGAAGGGGAAGACAGCATCACGGGAGAAACACCCAGCATTACTTTTAAGGTTGTGCAAATAAAGATTTCTTAAAACTTTCTGGCATAGCTGAATTCTTCTGACATTTCAGAAGGTCAGCTTTTTGTATGTTTGGTATGAAAGGGAAATAAAAATCCAGAAAAAAGGAATACTGTTCTTGAACAAGGAATAATTGAAAATGTCACGGGAGAAATAATTCAAGATATAAAATCAGAGTCATCATTCTCAGACACCCAATCACCAAAGAATATTCTCCATAGTGGCTAACCTATTGATATTTGGAACAGTTTTTCTTTTAAAGTTAGTATCTGTATGTCCAAAATCACTCTAAAATCTGATGAGAATGTACAATAAGCTTAAGGGTTAATGCACAAAGCTCTGTCCCTCTCAAATGGTCCTGAAGGCAAGTCAGATGCTTTATGAGGCTACATCAGAAACATTCGATTACCAGGTTTTCAAAGGACTACTTGAGTACAAAATTATTTCCTAAATATTCTTATTTTTTTGTTTTTAAACCTGTCTCTTATGAATTCCATATTTTTAAAAAGTCTTTCAAAACTTAAAAGAAGTTAAAAATTATATTTCAATCAGGAAAAATAATGTCAGGGATTATAATATAGACACTGCCAAGCAAATAAGAAAAATTCTGTAAATATCCACTAGTATATTTACTTTAATTGTCTTTCACTTTGGAATTTTGGATTAAAAATTTTAGCTATCAAATATGGAGTGAATGTTTCTAATATTAAAAATAACATGTCATTTTTCTTTTAGCTATTGATATACAAACTTTCCCTGGAAAAATACGACATAACATATGAAAATCAGGCTTCTATTATAAAGTCCATTATTTAAAGCTGTTTATTTGACTGTTAAAAGGACAAAGATATCTTAAGACACTGGTTTATATGGCCAATGGAGAGAAATATGAGACTAAAGAGGATAAACAGCTTATTTTTTTTTAACATTTCTAGTGCTTTCTATACTGCTAAGTTTTAGTTTCAGTTTATTTAATAAGATTTCTTTTCCTAAAGCTTAACAAAATCTGTCATTCAGTTGTTTGATCATCTTTATTGAGGCCTAAGCTTTTATAAAAACTTTAACTATTTACATGGAGAAAGTGTAATATAAAATCAAAGCAATATAAAAATCTTATAACTTTTCAAGAATTAGGTATCAGATGAAACACTTATAATAAATCATAAAGGCATGAAGGTTAATTATAGGTACTCAAACATTTCCTTTTCCAATTTTTACTTCAAATATAAGAATTTTGAGTGTTCTGATATTCACAGTGAAATATAAACTCCAATTTATAGTAAGCAAAATACAACGGACCAGGCAACCATAGTTTCATTTTTTGTTACAATACTTAAACTTATATTTTCTCTAATATATAGGAAAAACATAGAAAAACAATTTTAGAGTATTATCACCTAATATTTGATATGTCTTGACAATGTGATAGGGACTAAATAATGAAATTCTATTCTTCCTGATATAAATCTGTACAGTACGTGTGATTTTTGCTTTTAAAAGTATATCCTCAATTTTGTCAGGTAAGATATTTAGCTTATCAAAGAAGTTTGTGCTTTGAAATATAAACAATTTCTTTAAATGGAAATTTCTCTCATTAACTAAAAAATTCTAGTTTATTAGAAAAATATGTCATTCATGTTTCCCAAAACCCATCAGAGGGAATGTTTCATGGCAAATTCTTGGATTCTGAGATGGGATTTCAATTGCAAACTGAATGAGTTTCGATTCTGACCCCTTTGTTGATCAGCTTTGAACAAGAAGTTCCTCAACCTTTCTGACTCCTTCATCTGCAAACAGGCCTAATAATACCTACCTAATAAAGTTAAATGTAAGCCGTACAATGACCAGCTAAAATAATGCTTAATGAACAAATCTGTGCATATCCTAAACAAATGCTCTCTTCTGAATGTCACTATGCATACTGGTCATGAGTGTGGGCTTTGGAGTTCCACAGTCTAGGCTTAAACTCTGGCTACATCACTTACTGGCTGTGTGATCTTAGTTATACTTAATATTTTGCTGTTTCCTCATGTGTAACTGAGGATTATAATACTACTTCCATCATAAGGATTACATGAATAATATTGATAAAGCACTTAAGACGATGTAGGGTACTTGGTAGGCGCTACGTTATACAGCTATCATTTCCAGGTGTAACTTACTGATGTGGACAGTGCGAAGGAGCAAACACTGAGAGCAGAGATTGTTCCAGTAAGACTTGAAAGGTCAATTCCATTTAGTCGGTATTAGAAGACAGCTATCTCTTTCCAGCATGGAAGAAGCAACCCAAGGAAACTCATCTGCTTCCCAGATTTTCATAGTGTTTTCAATTTTTCTGCTTAAACTGAATTTCCAGAACACCACATCAAGACATATTCAAAACTTAAAAATGATTTGGGGATTGCCTGTTGTTTTAAATTTTCCACACCTTCTTTCCCCTTCATTAGTTTGGGTAATTACAAATTGATTTAAACAGAAAGTCTGCTTGGAAGGCACAAGCAAGAATAAGCAGTAAACAGGCTAGAGAATAAAAACTAAGTGATCATGTAATTCCACATGAAATAAGAAGTGAATCCTGAAATACATGAAACACCAGGAGATTGTTTTATGGATAAGAGTCTCTGTAGTTAGAGTAGTGTGTGCTCAGTCGCTTCGTTGGGTCCTACTCTTTGTGACCCCATGGACTGCAGCCTGCCAGGCTTCTCTGTCCATGGGATTCTCCAGGCAAGAGTCCTGGAGTGGGTTGCCATTTCCTCCTCCAGGGGATCTTCCTGACCCAGGGATCAAACCTGTGTCTCATGTCTCCTGCATTGGCAGGTGGATTCTTTAACCACTAGCGCCACCTGGGAAGCCCAACAGTATCATATAACATTTACACTGTGCAGGTATTTATTTGCTGGAGGAGCTTACTGTGACAAAGTGAGAGGCACACTTAAAAAAAAAATATTGGAGTATAGTTGCTTTACAATGTTGTGCCAATTTCTGCTGTAAAGTGGAGAGGCCTCAGTTTTAAAGGAAAAAATATATATCTATATGCTTCTCATCCGTAAAATGGGGATGATAACAGTACTTATAAAGTTAAAATGATTGAATGAGATAAAGTATATTTGCATGAAGTGCATGCTTAGGACAGTGCCTGGTACACAGCGTCATTTAAGCATTAGTTGCCGCTGATGAACATAAAGTCTCTGCCTTCTGATTTGCAAGACATTCATAAATACTAGTTCCATTTAAAATGCTCAATTTCAGTGACACTGCTATGAATTGTTAAGAATTGTTCTTGACCCAACAATGTCTATGGGTAGCTGACAGATAAAATAGATTCTATGATAATAGCAATGACAAGGTTCTATTAGAGTAAGAGAGGTCTCTACCACAGCAATCAGAAATGAAAGTATCTGTTCTGCTTGAGAGTTTGTTGCAAGATCTTAGAGAAAACACAAGTGTTATCAAATATTAAGGTTTATAATATGCTAATGGTGGGTTTCCCAGATGACACAGTGGTAGAATCCATCTGCCAAAGCAGGAGACCAGGAGATTCAGGAGATGCGGGTTTGATCCCTGGGTCGGGAAGATCCACTGGAGTAGGAAATGGCAACTTATTCCAGTATTCTTGCCTGGAAAATCCCATGGAGAGAAGAGCCTGATGGGCTTCAGTCCACGGGATCTCAAAGAGTCAGACACAATTAAGCACACACACACACAAATGTATCTAATATATTGCTACACATATAATACTAGAACATAAATATGAATATATTTAACATTTTGATAGGTGTCCTAAAATGTGCAACAGGAAAAAAAATTGAAAACTTAAGTCTGAGCCTGTAATAGTGGTAGAAACTATTATTACTTTATTAATGGTACTAGAATCAGGAATCTTTTTTCTGATGTAAATTGATCAGTAATACAACAAAGACAACATAGGCTAGGGGTTTCATATCATTTTATTACAACTTACAGGACATCACTTTACAGAAAAAGTCAAGGTTTATCTGTTGTTAGCAAACAGCTACTGGATGCTCTTAGAAATTCAATATTATAATTAAGAAGAATCCCTGATGCCTTATAACTGGAAAGAAGTCAAGATGGGAAAGTTCTATTGGAAGAGAAAGCTGAGTGTACTCAGTCTTTCTGTCTAATGCCTCTTTTAGAAAGATAAATTCAAGCTTTTCTTCTAATTCAGATGTTTAATTAATGTAGTACAGAAATATGAAGATAAGCTCTTAGAAGTTAGATATCAAGATTTATAGATATTTAGACATAAGCTAGGCCTATTAGATGCTAGGACACTTTTTAATCATTTGACTCAATTATTAAATTGTCACTGTAATATTAACAACTTTATTGTATTCTAATGCTCTTTAATAAACTTATGAGATAAATCAAGTAAGGTATGGAAAACTAGGAAGAAATCTGAATACACTAATAAATATATAAACGTGCAGACTAATTCCTAGAGGATATAAGATAACTTGTTCAATTTAATCACAGAAAATGAAGTTTGGGGTTAGGGTTAAATTTGGCTACTTCTCTTGATTTGAGATTTTAATATCTTCTTACTCGATTTTCTACATCCACTGATCAATTTTCATTAACGGTCTAAGTGTCCAAAACTTCAGGGTCACAAACTGTGCCTCCTAGACACTGAAACACACTCACTCTAAACGTCCTTGCTGGGCAGCTCTGTTCTCCCATCCACCTTGCTTTGCTCTATTGTGTGGCTCTCTATACAAACGCCCAGATGCCTTTTTCTTCTGACCCAACACAACACCATCTGAAATCTGCTTCTGACAACGTATCTATATATAAATCTAGGATCAAAAACAATTTACTGAGCATTATTACAGGTTCAGCTGGGCTAGGCAGCATAGTAAGAACCAGAGAAGACAGAGGATTTGTTATTTATCCTCTGCCATTAATTAAGAAAAGGATTCTGAGGTGACTTAAAGCAAAAGATAAGTATAAATTAAGACACTGAGTAAGAGATTAAGGCTGAGAGTAACTAATAAAATGGAAAATTAACCACAGCTCTGGGTTTACAGGAGACAAAGGTAAAAAAGCATTATAGACTTTTTATTTTCTGGCAAAAAGAGCTTATCACTTTATGAACAGAAACAATTCTTATTTAAGACAAATTTACTGCACAGACCTTTGTATTGGGGAAGTTAACACAACAACCTCTTGGCTAAAATTTCACCTCACAATTATCTTACGATACTATTCTCTTTGTTTAATTGTGTTCCCTAATTAGAATTTAGGGCCTCCCAGGTGGTGCAGTGGTGAAGAATTTGCCTGTCAATACAGGAGACACAGTTTCGATCCCTGGGTCGGGAATCTCCCCTTGAGTAGGAAATGGCAACCCACTCCAGTATCCTTGCTTGAAAAATCACCCAGACAGAGAAGCCTGGTGGCGACAGTCCACAGAGTTGCAGAGAATCGGAGATGATTGAGCACGCACGCACGCACGCACTTAGAATATAACTTTCTTGAAGCTAGGGATCATGGGTGCTAATCTGTTCCCCCAGGACTTGTACAGAGTGGGATTTCGACTGAATAAATGAATATCTGTGATAGTTTTCTGAACCATTTCTTATTTTGAGGGCATAATATTCAATCTTAACTTCAATAAATAACTTTTATAAAGTCAAACTTCAGAGGTGAGGGGCTTTATTGGGATCTAAAGTCATTCAATGAAAAAGTGTGGCAAGCTTACAACAGAAAATATGAAGTGATAAAAAATTATATATATTCATATAATTTTTAATAAATATGTTAAAAGTCCCAACTCTAAAAGTCAAGATCACAGGAGCTTAGAGGAGTAGTATCACTTTGTTTCCTAGGACCCAAAGAAAGCTTTAGACCCACAGTGTGATCATCTCACAGCCTAAAAGCAGGAAAAATGTACCTCTTCTCACCCCATCTCTTTTATAGCCACAGAAACCTGATAACCAGTCTACCAAGGATAAGTCCTAGGTATCCACATGAACTTAGAATGAAATATTTTACTTGATTTCATTCTAAGTTATATAAACTGAACTGCTGCCTTGATTCACCATTTCATTGTCTTGATTTTTCTGACTACTAGACCCTCTTTCTTTCTCAAGAAAAGACCCCATTTCTAAATCCCCAGCCAATGGTTGAAGTCTTAAACTTTGGTTGCTTTATTCATTCTTTCCCCAATGTTGAATCACCTTTTTTTTTTTTTTTCTTCATTCCCTATAAGGCAAAGAGGTGGAGTTTGGTTGTGGAGAAGAGGTAGTCTTAGAACCAGTGATGACATTCTGTTTGCTCAGTTATCATCCAGTGCCTTGATTTTCAGTTCCCTGCAACCAGATATGGAGAAGGCAATGGCACCCCACTCCAGTACTCTTGCCCGGAAAATCCCATGGACCGAGGAGCCGGGTGGGCTGCAGTCCATGGAGTTGCTACGAGTTGGACATGACTGAGCGACTTCACTTTCACTTTTCACTTTCATGCACTGGAGGAGGAAATGGTAACCCACTTCAGTGTTCTTGCCTGGAGAATCCCAGGGATGGGAGCCTGGTGGGCTGCCGTCTATGGGGTCGCACAGAGTCGGACACGACTGAAGCGACTTAGCAGCAGCAGCAGCAGCAGCAACCAGATTATGCCTCCTGATTCAAATCTGTGCTCACCCTGCTCTACAGATCCCTACCTAGTGATGGTTCAACTGCTACACCTTCCAAATCTAAGCTTTCCAGCTGAATTAGCTCTTCTTGAACCCATCGTGAACTCCAGTAATGAGCCTTAGTCCACAGTTGGCTTCCATCCTGTTCTCTCAAGCTTTACTCTAACATTAATCTAGTATGCTTCAAGTCTGAGTCTACTTGACTTGCCTGTGTTAATCTGAATAAATTATTCAATAAAAATTGACATCTAACTTCTAAGATAGATGTTAAATGGTTTTGATTTGAAAATTTTTTCTTCTAAGAGCTCATTTCAATTTATGGTGTCAAATCAGAGGTGTCACTGTGGTTGGGAATCTCATAGGGGGGAGTGCTTACATTGAGTGATCATCATAAGGCTATAACAATAGTAAAAACAGCTCCATTATTAAGTGAAATGTGTCTTTCTATAATCCCTCTTATAAAAGACTTGCAATAGTCAATCATGCTCTCATCTCTGCAGTAAAATACAAAATCTCTCATTAAGATCTTTTATAAAACCAATGGAAAAAGAAATGTTTCTTACAGAAAGGCTTAATCCAACAAATTAATATGCCAGTTTTTCTGGGTTCTCCTCAACATGTTATTGTACTGATTTTAGCAGACGGTGATTTCCTGGCAGCCTTTGTTGAATGGAGCAATACAATGCCCAATCTCTGAGTGTCACAGATACAGGGCAGAAAGACCTGGATGCAGTCCATCTACACGGATACTGAAAAACCTCCTCCAGAGGTAATTCTGATGGGGTAATAAGGATCCTGTACACTACCAAAAGAGTCTACAGAGATTAGTGAAAATTTTCTCCATTTCTGAATTCTGAACAACCTGATCTTATTGTGACTGAGAAATATTAAGGAGCACATTCAGTCCTTAGTAGAAATGATCTATCAAGGATGGAAGTAATCACAAGTAACGTCATATTTAATGATGAAAAAAATGATTTTCCCTTAAGATCAGTAGCAAAAGAATGCCCACTCTAGTTACTTCTATATACCACGATATTGGTCAGGCCAATTAGGCAAAAAACAAACATCTAAATTTGAAAGGAAGAAGTAAAGCTATTTTCATTCACAGGTTATATGATCTTGAACATAGAAAACCCTAAGGAATTCACTCACACACACACACAATTAGAATTAATAAATGAATTCAGTAAGGTTGTAGGATACAAGATGAAGACACAAAAATGAGTTGTGTTTCTATTTACTAGCAATAAACAATCTGAAAATAAAATTTGAAAAAAAAAAAAAAAAACAACCAATTTCACTTAGAATAGTGAAAGTGTTAGTCACTCAGTCATGTCTGGTTCTTCAGGACGGCATGGACTGTACTCTGCCAGGCTCCTCTGTCCATGGAATTCTCCAGAATACTGGAGTGAGATCAAACTCAGGTCTCCTGCATTGACAGGAGGATTCTTTACTGAGTCGCCAGGGAAGTTCCAAAAGGATTATGCTGGACTTCTACTTCACACAATGAAAAAAAACTAATTCAAGTGACAAAAACAAAAACTAGATAAATTGGACTTCATCAGAATAAAACACTTCTGTACTTCAAAGGTCATCATTAAGAAATTGAAAATAAAACCCACAGAATGGGAGAAAATATTTCAAATCATGTACCTGATATCCACTAGAATCACGTATCCAGTATATATAAAGAACTCTTCTGACTCAACAGTAAAATGACAACATAATTAAAAAATGGACAATTAGCCTCCAACTAATAAAAATAAATGAAAAAAAAATGGACAAAATGTTTTAACTGACCATTTCTCAAAAAAAAAACCCATATAAATAAATGGCCAATACCACATCAAAAGATGCTCAAAGTCATCAGTCATAGAGAAAAGCAAATAAAAGCTGCAAGATACTATTTCACCCCAACTAGTACTGCAAAAATAAAAAAGACAGACAATATATGAGTGTTAGTAGGTATGGAGAAACTGGAACCCTCCTATATTGCTGGTGGGATTTTAAGTATGTGAGTGATGGCTAATAAGTATGGAATTTCTTTTGGGGTGACAAAATGTTCTAAAAAATTACATAGTGATGATATAAACTGCTGAAATGTATACTTTAAAAATGAATTTTTTGGTATGTGAATTATATCTCAGTAAACCTCAGTAAATCTCAA
Source organism: Odocoileus virginianus (assembly GCF_023699985.2). Taxonomy (NCBI): domain Eukaryota; kingdom Metazoa; phylum Chordata; class Mammalia; order Artiodactyla; family Cervidae; genus Odocoileus; species Odocoileus virginianus. The sequence goes on from NC_069676.1 coordinate 87,606,538, forward strand.
TTATGTCTCAATACAGATATGAGATTGTATCTGAAAATTTTTTAAAAGTTAAATATGGAAATAAGCAAAAGTAAGCTAATCACTAAATAAAAAGTAATGTTAGACTCACAATTGAGGATAAAGTAGAGAGTATCCCAGACTTACTTCAGATACTGCCTTATACTATTATGAGAAGACAGAAAGAATTTGCCTGCCAAAGCAGCAGACGCAGGTTTGATCCCTGAGTCAGGAAGATCTCCTGGGGAAGGAAATGGCAACCCACTCCAGTATTCTTGCCTGGAAAAACCCCATGGACAGAGGAATTTGGCAGGTTACTAAAGTCCATGGGGCCGCAAAAGAGTCAGAAATGATTTAGCAACTAAGCAACAACAACAAAGACGATAACTTAGTTTAATAACTTTCCTTTTTGATTGAGAAGACTATACATTGAAGAATGAGTCACAGAGAGGCAGCCTTTTTGGTCAACCTGTGGTTTGGGTATACCAGCAGAGAGGAAACTATATAAGAAACTCCAGGAACAAAAGGGGTTAATGTTGTTTAATGTGAAAGAACTGATTAGGCAGAATTCCCACATTAACCAATATTCAAATGGAGGGTAGGAAGAATGAATAAGTTTAATTGGTAAGAGAGTTATTGTTAAGGCTTAAACTCTATAAAATAGTCAATTAACTGTGCAGGTATTCAAGACTTCACATGTTGTTATACGTTGTTCCCAAATGTGTGATGGGGGGAATAAAAGCTATGTTAGGCTCTTTATTTTCAAGCTGTTTCCAGATGATTTGGGCAAGATTTAGAGATCAAAGATAATTTAAAAACAAAACTAATTAGTAAAGATTAAATTGCAAAAGATACAAATATTATAGAAAAAAAGGGGGTTAATTGAGAATACTTTATGAAAAATCTGGTAAGGAGGAAAATTCTTTCATCTGGGAGAGGGAAATGGCATTAGCAAAAATAAGAATAAGCATATACTAGGGTCCTTTATACTCATGTTTAATAAACAATGATTTAATTCCTAATAACCAGGAATTTTGGAGAAGACAATGGCAGCCCACTCCAGTTCTTGCCTGGAAAATCCCATGGACGGAGCAGCCTGCTAGGCTGCAGTCCTTGGTGTCGCTAAGAGTTGGACACGACTGAGCGGCTTCATTTTCCCTTTTCACTTTCATGCATTGGAGAAGGAAATGGCAACCCACCTCAGTGTTATTGCCTGGAGGATCCCAGGGACGGGGGAGCCTGGTGGGCTGCCGTCTATGGGGTCGCACAGAGTCAGACATGACTGATGCGCCTTGGGAGCAGCAGCAGCAGCAGCAACCAGGAATTTTGTAATTTAGCCCTCAAACTCTGCTTATATAAGGTGGGTACTTACAGAGAAGGACACACATAAAGGATCTTACCCAACTTATAATTTGCAGGTATCGGAACTAGTATTCAAACCCAGGTCATCTTCATTCAAGTTTCGTGTTCTTCCACTACACTGAACTTGGAGGCCCGGGGTAGAGGCACAGAGAGATGAAACAGTGGTAGTAATAAGAAATTAGACTAGAACTGAAAGTTGCTACTGGGAAAAATACAGCTGGAAAGAGATAATCCGATTACACAGAAGGTGTTAAAGTGACGGAGAGGAAAGATGAGGCAAGAGACAATAGGGAACCAATGATTCTGGGCTTCTCTGGGCACTCAGATGGTAAAGCGTCCACCTGCCAAGTGGGAGACCTGGGTTTTTGATCCCTGGGTCGGGAAGATCCCCTGGAAAAGGGAATGGCAACGCACTCCAGTTTACCTGCCTGGAGAATCCCATGGACATGGACAGAAGAGCCTAATAGGCTACGGTCCATGGGGTTGCACAGAGTTGGACATGACTGAGCAACTTCACTTTCTTTCTTTCTATGATTCTGGAATGGTTCGGTAAAAAGGAGTTTAAATAATATCAACCATGATGTGGTATGCAGGATGGAATGGAGAGAAAAGAGAGCCAGTAGAGAAATGGGTATGAGTGCAGTGATACTACTGTGAAATGATGAATTAACAACAATAGGCACATAGAGGAAAAGACATGATCAATATTTCAGAGAGAAAAAAATAAACCTGCCAAAATGTATTGGTTGGTTAGATATGGGACAAAAGGAGAACAGTTAATACAAAAATTAACAAATGGAGCCATTCTTTCAAACAGTTAGACCTCCTAATACTTATTAAAAATCCTTTGAGTAGAAGGTAAAACAAATTGAACCTCGATACAGAGGTAACTACTGCGAAGCTTAACAAATCACATCTGTATATGAAACTCTCTCCTTTGGTATCTCATTTATTCTATTAGCCATAATTATTAAATATCCAGCATATGCAAATATTTCCCCCAGTATCTACATATGTGCATAATCACTGTTCATTACTTGTTATTTATTGTGCTTCAATTCCCTTCACATCCACTTCAACATACTTCTGCAGGTGGGTACTGGGAAAGATATTATACCCTCTTTGTCTTCATTCAGCTTTCCAGATCCAATGACTTTAAGTCATGGAGAATTTGTTTCCTTAACATCTGAAGTGTGCTTCTCCCTTACTAGTCATCTACGTTCATAAAGCCTTTCACTGGATCTTACTTAGACTCTTGCAACTAACTCCTAACATTACTGTCATCAACAGTCAATTAAAAGACAGTATCTATACTATATGCAAAGAATTAAACAAAATTGAATATAGGAGGCAAACATAATTTATTCTCTGGTTTCTCTCTAAGGTGCCTACAAAAATAGAAAAACTAAATTGTTTTCACATGAAACAACTAGAGAAATAAGATAGAGATTCCATACACAAGTTGTAATCATCCCTTGCATTAACATGCTACTTGTATCATGTAGTTAGTGAATGCAGAAATTCAAGTTATATTACAAATGGTGATTTATTTTTACTGAATTATTTACATTTTAAAGTTTAAAGGTTTTAAAGAAGTGTTTTTGGCCTGAATTGCTTTGACACTCTAATGGCTCAATTTTTCTTTGTTTATAAACCAGTATTCTACATCTGCTCAATTCTTGATTCCGAGCAGCCCATATTTTAGGTATTCCCACTGATGACATTAAGCAGATATGCTACCTATATCCGTTTACTTTGTTCTTTGTAGATAGAATATAAATGATGCTTCTTTAAAGTCATAGTTAACTGCATGCCACTAAAGGCAAAAACTAATTCTTTTAGTCCTGTTCCTTTTTCTTTTCAGTGTAAATCCAAATTATGCTCTAGGCAATTTTAAAAGATCAACTCTTAAGAGTAGACGGAGGTTGAGTGTCTGCACACAAGTCCAAAAAACAGTCCTCCATCAGCTGCTGAAGGTCAGCTCAGGCGGCCTAGCGGCTGGAGAGCCCAGCGTGGAACAATGGCAGGAAAATGGAGCTCCCTTCATTCCTTAATTCACATGCAAGTGAGGTGCCAATCAAGTGCTGACAAGCATGGCAAAACCAAAATCAAAAGTGGTAGAGGTACACTTTCAAAAGGAGCAGTTTTCACACATTTCTAAGAGCTGTTTTTAATAGTGGTTGTGAACATACCACTAATGATGTGGAAAAGGAAATAAAAAGCAATAAGAAAAAATACTAATTTTATATCAACTGAGAGGATGCAATAAGCTAATGAAATACATTTACTAAAATTATTTAATGTGTCCTATAAAAATATCAATGATTTCACTTTGACTAAGAAAGAAATCTGAGTGCAAACTGATGTATAGAGCACTGCAGACAGGGAAGGTGAGTTAAAATTTGAAACTGGGCACAGACAAGGAAGCTGACTCATTTCCAAATAAAAGAAAAATTTAAGCTGGCCTGATTTTGTCAAACTAACCATTATTTACAAAGACAAGAGCAAAACACTCTGAAATGACTGAGTATGGAAGCAATGCAATCACTTCACAAAGCGGCTGGTGAAAGGGATGACAAAGCTTAAAAACTAGCAGTTTTTTAATGACACTTTATTTCTAACAAATGAATTTAAATTTTCAAAAACTAATATAAGGCAAATGTAAGCTGCATTAGTTGTAGATGTTTTTCTAAAAGAATTTGGTAAACTGTTGATTATGACTATTATTTCTATCTATGACATATAAAACAAAATTTATTAGAAATCGAAGGCTTTGACAATGAGGATTTAATAAGTAACTTTGTATATTATTGCTGTTTATTAGTGTTATTTTAAATACACAGAAAAAATAACATATGAGAGACATGTTATTTTTAAAATTATCAATTCATAAAATAAATAGTTCTTCGCTTTTACTTTAAAGACTGAATGCTAGGATTGCTACCAGAGCTGTCTTATCAATATCTATTTTTACTAGGATTGCAGAAGGTTTAGAGAATTAGAAACTTGAGATGTTACCATATTATGGGAATAAAGGAAGCAAAAAGCATATTTTCAGAATTAGTTTTTTCATTGTTACTATTTACTACATAAAATGGACACTGGTTTTGAAAACGAATCTCTTAACTACCTCCTGGATTCTTCAGGTGAATTCTGCACTTCAAGATAAGGTATAATGATAAATTACGTTCTCAGTTTTTAAAAACAACAATTAGCAAAATAGGAAAGCTCTACAACTATTTTGTACTTTATATTTAAAAGTGATTTTTCAGATATCTACTAGTAGTACCTTTAATTTTTTTTGTACCTTTAATTTTAAAACTCTATTACACAGAATTTAATTTAATAAATGACAAGATATATTTTAGCACAGGTCCTGACTAGTAACTATTATTCAAACAATAAGCCCTGAAAGCAACCAGGAATTTTGTAATTTAGCCCTCAAACTCTGCTTATATAAGGTGGGTACTTACAGAGAAGGTACACTGTAATGTTAAAACTGTACTAGCCACACAGTTCATATTTAAAAGAAATTTTCTTAAAATTCATGATCCAAGAAAGAAAGTGAACTTGAATGAGGATGGTAGGAAAACAGTCTCCATGCATTCAAACGTGATCCTACAAACTAGGGCCATTTCACCCATAAGGGGTGTGTGTGCATGTGTATATGTATGTGTGTATAGAGTCTTGAATCAGGGATACAATTTTATGATAATTTTTTAAAAAATTAAACTTTACTGAAATCCAAACGATTTAGTTTAATGTGTAAAATGTACTACTGAAACAAAAAACTAAACCATAACTTAAGATGTTCACAATTAACTTTTTTGTAAAATTAATATTAAATATTTCAATCATGGTAAAACAATTCCATATAATACATTTATGTTGGAAAATACTGAGAGGCTGAATATTTGTCAACATTTTAAACACCCTGAGTTTTCTTCCAAGAATAACAGGGAGACCAGGAAAGAATGTGATTCAGCTTTAGGCAAAAACAAAAGGTTTAAACATATTTCAATTTTTTGTGTAATATCAATGCTATCTTTCAAAAGTTCTTGAAATTAAGTAGAAACATAATGGCCTTAAATGTATTAATCAAGCTTTGTCAAAAATTTATGTAAAACTAAGTTATTTGTTTAGAGGAATTCTTTTCAGTAAGTTACAAACTACTTTCTCTTTAGCTTCCACCATCTATACACCTTCTTTGCATACCCCTATCAAAGTTACTTGACAAAAAGTAGCAAATATCTGAGGCTGAGATAATCGCCATTAATATTTTAAAACCTAAACAAGGTATATTACATTAAATAGACTTCTCAGGCCTGGTGTTGCCTGACAGATATGCGATGTGCCAGTGGTTATATTATATTCCTCCTCCCTTGCATGCACCTCCTGCAGAGATAGCAGACTACAGAAGCTGACCCTTACTGAGACCATCTTGTCTCTCTGACAAAGCTCCTTTTTAACTTCTTACTTACTGGTTACTTCCTGTGATGGAGAAAAACTTTAGCTCAGCTTGTGATAATTTCACAGGCCCTGAGGACCCTGACCCTAATAGCCTCAAGGTCAGAAGTCAAGTCTTGTTCTGAAACATCTGTGTGCTTTATATTAAAGTGGAACAAAAGTGCAGAAACATCCACCAGTGTGTGACAAGAAGGACAGGCAAAATAAGACTGACACACAGGTCATCTGTTACTCTGGCATCTTAAATTCGTTTTAAAAACTGTCCAAAATTCACTTAAATTCCAAATCTGATGTACAGATTTGATGTTAATTGTCTTAAGGTAAAATCAGGAAAATGTATGTTTCATGGGAATTTTAAATTTGAACAGTATTGCAGGCCTTCAGACATATTCGAAGCTACTCTATAAAGTCATGAAATGTCATGTCTTATGTAATATAATGACTTATAGGAAGAAAACATAAGGTACATATATATCAGCTATAAATGCATTTATATATATCTGAATGGTTAAAAGAACTATTTGAAAACCAACATTCACATTTTAAAAAGAACATCATGACTCGTATGTTAGAGAGTGATCCTAAGATACCCATTTTGTAGTAAACAAATTCTGCAGAATTAAAAGCACTTGAATAAAATTTCTAAACATGAAATCAATTTAAGAAATGAATGATTTAAGTTATTTATAGATTTTAAGAGAGCACAGTATTTGTAAATTTAGGTCAGCTAAAGTATTCTCAGGTGTCACCACTATTTTTATATCTAAGTCATGTCGGTAAGCAGTAAGGCGTGGGGAAGTTTTGAAAAGACCATGGAAATATAATTTCCAAGATGAAGAGCAATACATGGCAAAGTTTAGAAACATTAAAAATTAGACAACCAATGCTATGCTGGCTTTTAATGTCCACTTTTAGGCTATATGGATTTAAAATTATCAAATGCACTTTATCAGACAAATCATTTTATTACAGCAATGGTACTTTCCTGTGACATAAGGGGTAATGAACATGCAGCACATTTTTAGGACTGATATACTTCATTAATCATTCATACCTGCACAAAGTGTGATCATTGTAATAATGTGGTAGAAGAGACACCAAATTCAGAAATCTTGATAATTTTTCTATTATGTACATATATCTTAACTGCAAGAATTGGATTATTTTGAAACGCAGAGATTTTTATGACCAAGCGTGGAGTTGCACTTAACAGTAGATTAACGGAATCTTTCTGATAGTTTTAATACTAATTATATGGATTTTGATCAAGTACTAATTTATAGAGATAGTATAGTCAGTTAAAGAGTCTCTAGACATTTTCAACACTTTACAGATAACAGTGCTTCAGTGATGTACATGTAAACAGGAATCACAAATATAAAATGTATGGAAAGTGGAGCTATAATGTAGAAATTAAAAAGTGAAATGTAAATAAGAAACAGGCAAAAAGTTGTCTGATTGGCACTGAAAAGCTCTGCACAATAAAAGTACACTTCTCAACAACATGAAATTCATTTTGCCAAATACTTAATCTTCATCCTTTATAAAACAATCTCAAGTAACCATACCAAGAAAATGGGAGTGAAGGCGATAAATCTGTAAGGAGTCTGGAAATTAAAAACAAGAGTTAACTGTGCACTTACCAGTTCAACAAAAGCAAGTCCTCCATAGCTGTGAGCAACAAAAAATACCTTCTCAGCTGCAGACTGAGCTATGAAATGGTCCCATACATAGACTGCATGTTCTTCAGGAGAGCCATTTTCCTATAAGTAAAACAAACATCATGTATTACATACTGCATCTAATTATTATCATAGTAATCAAAAATTAAATTATATGCTTGCTTATGCAGCATAAGAAATATGATAGTGATAGCTCATTCCAAACAATAACAATACAAAAGAACAACAATGGAAATTCAAATTAGGGAATAAATTAGTACTAAGCTATTAGTAAATTACTGTTAACTTAAGTGCTACTCTAAGCTTCTGAAAGAAAATATTTAAAACAGGCACATTTTGAAGGGAAATGGCTCATTCTGGGTTTATCTGAGATATTAAAATAGATCTAACTATATTAGAATTGCACGACATAAAGTTATAGTGGTCTTTTAAGGCAGTGTAACACTAAGAAATATCAGATGCGTTTCTGTATTTATATCTGAAAATACTTAGAGCATACACACATCTAAATTATTTGATTTTTAAAATTTTAGGTACCTCTGTAAATTGAAAATAAGGAGAAAATTAACAACAAATATTTTCAACTGACATTGTTAAAAACACTTTTCCTGAAATAATTTTCCATATATATTTTATTTCCAGAACTGGGAGGATTTCTGAACGTAGAAACTTGAGACTTTTTATATTTCTCTGAAGTTTCTGGTGTGCTTTAGTCACTCAGTCCTGTCTTGACTCTGTGACCCCATGGACTGTAGCATGTTCCTTTGTCCGTGGGGATTATCCAGGCAAGAATGCTGGAGTGGGTTGCCATGCCATCATCCAGGGGATCTTCCCAACCCAAGGATTGAACCTGGATCTCCTGCATGGCAGGCAGGTTCTTTACCATCTGAGCCACCAGGCAAATCCAATAAATATATGAATGTTGCTTTAATTTCAAAAGTTCTACAATAACTTCACTTTATTGTGTTTACTTCTATAGCAAACACAACTTGTGGTTAAACCTAAAATTCAGATAATGTGGTAAACAAAGAGCTAAAAAAATACAAACCAATAGAACTAAGACATCATGAAAATATTGTGTAAGAAAAATTCTTGGGATGCTTTAACACCAAAGACTGATTCCCTAAGAATGTCATAATACTAGATGATGAACACATTGATTCACCTTTCCATCTCAGAAATTTAAAAATATTATATTAGGGTCCCAATGAATGCTTTCACTTGCTCCATAAAAGCTATTATTCCCCATGTCTATCTCCACCCTAGACTTCTCTCCAGAGCTCCAGACCCAAGGTCATTTCCGTATGAATGCCCCACAGATACTTCAAGCTCAACCAATTCAACACTTTTTAAAAAATATCCTCTCCAAACCTGTGTCACTATCTTTGCTCCCCACCTCCTGCTGAAATCTGAGCATCATCTTCTATTTCTCTCTCTCAAACTCCACATAAAATCAGTAATTAAAAACCTTTTGATTCTGTCCCCAACCTTCTCTTAAAGCCACACTTCTCTCCATTCTTATTTCCTCTGGCTGAGCCCAAGCTCATCCTTTCACAAATGGATGACTACAACAATCGCCAGTCCAGCTTCCCTGCCTCTAGGATTATCCTAGAGGGTATTACCCGTTTAAACACCCTCTCCTAACTGTAGTGAGAACAGCCTTTCAAAAGATGCTAATACAGACATGTCGCCATTTGCTCACTCATTGCTTAGAATTCTCCGAAGTCTTTTCATTATCCTCAGGACCAAGTTCAAACTCAGAATGACACTAAGGCCTTACAGGATATGGCTTCTGCCTCGAAATCTATGTGCAAAAAATGATGATCTAAAAGATACCCTTTCTCCCCACGAGAGAATAGAAAGAACACTCTCTGTGTTCCAACTGTAGGGAACGTCCTGTAATATCCTAATTGTGCCATACCTTTCTTATTTCTGGGCTGCTTGTGTTATTATTGTTTGGAAAGTGACCCATATTCTCTGCCTTTGCTTAACCCATAACCTTCACCTGCATAATTCCTATGTGTCTTCAGAACTCAAGCTAACATAATTGCATCTGGCCCCATCACTTCCTGGCAAACAGAAGGGGAAAGGGTGGAAACAGGGACAAATTTCTTCTTCTTGGGCTCTAAAATCACTGTGGATGGTGACTGCAGTCATGAAATTAGAATACAAATGCGTCTTGGCAGGAAAGCTATAACAAACCTAGACAGTGTGTTAAAAAGCAAAGATACTGCCTTGCTGACAAAGGTCCACAGAGTTAAGGCTATGGTCTTCCAGTAGTCACATATAGTTGTGAGAGCTGGACAATAAAGAAGTCAGAGCGCTGAAGAACAGATGCTTTTGAACTGTGGTGCTCGAGAGTCCCGTGGACAGCAAGGAGATCAAACCAGTCAACCTTAAAGGAAATTAACCCTGAATACTCATTGGAAAGACGGATGCTGAAGCTGAAGCTCCAATATTTTGGCCACCTGATGCAACGAGCCAATTCATTGGAAAAGATCCTGAAGCTGGGAAAGATTGAAAGCAGGAGAAGAGGGTAACAGATGATGAGATGGTTGGATGGCATTTCCGATATGATGGACATGAACTTGGGAAGACTCTGGGAGACGGTGAGGGACAGGGTGGCCAGGAGTGCTGCACTCCATGGGGTGAGCTGGACACAACTTGGTGACTCAACAACAACAACAACTGGAAGGTCCTTGTAGGCACTTCTGGCCTTAAAACAAAGCAAAAACAATGCCCAGCTGTGGGTTTAACTGGTGATGGAAGTAAAGTCCAATGCTGTAAAGAACAATATCACACAGGAACCTGGAATGTTAGGTCCATGAATCAAGGTAAATGGAAAGTGGTCAAATAGGAGGTGGCAAGAGTGAACACTGACATTTTAGGAATCAGTGAAATAAAATGGTCAGGAATGGGTGAATTTAACTCAGATTACCATTATATCTACTACTGTGGGCAAGAATCCCTTAGAAGAAATGGAGAAGCTCTCATAGTCAATAAGAGTCCAAAATGCAGTACTTGGGTGCAATCTCAAAAATGACAGCATGATCTCTATTCGTTTCCAAGGCAAGCCATTCAATATCACAGTCATTCAAGTCTATGCCCTGACCAGCAATGCTGAAGAAGCTGAAGTTGAATGGGTCTATGAAGACCTACAAGACCTTCTAGAACTAACACTCAAAAAAGATGTCCTTTTCATTTTAGGGGACTGGAATGCAAAAGTAGGAAATCAAGAAACACCTGGAGTAACAGGCAAATTTGGCCTTGGAGTACAGAACGAAGCAGGGCAAAGGCTAATAGAGTTCTGCCAGGAGAACGCACTGGTCACAGCAAACACCCTCTTCCAACAACACAAGAGAAGACTCTACACATGGACATCACCAGATGGTCAATACCAAAATCAGATTGATTATATTCTTGCTGCCAAAGATGGAGAAGCTCTATACAGTCAGCAAAAACAAGACCGAGAGCTGACTGTGGCTCAGATCATGAACTCCTTATTGCAAAATTCAGACTGAAATTGAAGAAAGCAGGGAAAACCACTAGATCATTCAGGTATGACCTAAATCAAATCCCTTACGATTATACAGTGGAAATGACGAATAGATTCAAGGGATTAGATCTGATAGAGTGCCTGAATAACTATGAACGGAGGTTCGTGACCATTGTACAGGAGGCAGTGATCAAGACCATCCCCAAGAAAAATAAATGCAAAAAGGCAAAATGGTTGTCTGAGGAGGCCTTACAAGTAGCTAAGAAAAGAAGAGAAGCTAAAGGCAAAGGAGAAGAGGAAAGAACTCTTCATTTGAATGAAGAGTTCCAAACAATAGCAAGGAGAGATAAGAAAGACTTCCTCAGTGATTAATGCAAAGAAATAGAGGAAAACAATATATGGGAAAGACTAGCTATCTCTTCAAGAAAATTAGAGATACCAAGGGAACATTTCATGCAAAGATGAGCACAATAAAGGACAGAAATGATGTGGACCTAACAGAAGATATTAAGAGGAAGTGGCCAGAATACACAGAAGAACTACACACACACAAAAAAAAAATCTTCATGACCCAGATAACCAGGACAGGGTGATCACTCACCTAAAGCCAGACATCCTGGGATGTGAAGTCAAGTGGGCTTTAGGAAGCAACACAATGAACAAAGTTAGTGGAGGTGAGGTGATGGAATTCCAGTTGAGCCATTTCAAACCCTAAAAGATGATGTTGTGAAAGTGCTGCGCTCAATACGCCAACAAATTTGGAAAACTCAGCAGAGGCCACAGGACTGGAAAAGGTCAGGTTTCTCTCCAATCCCAAAGAAGGGCAATGCCAAAGAATGTTCCAACTACTGCACAATTGCACTCATCTCACATGCTAGCAGAGTAATACACAAAATTCTCCAAGCCAGGCTTCAATACTACGTGAACCATGAACTTACGGACATTCAAGCTGGACTTAGAGAAGGCAAAGGAACCAGAGATCACATTGCTAACACCCGCTGAACCATCGAAAAAGCAAGAGAGTTCCAGAAAAACATCTACTTCTGTTTTTTTGACTATGCCAAAGCCTTTGACTGTGTGGATCACAACAAACTGTGGAAAATTCTTCAAGAGATGGGAAGACCAGACCACCTGACCTTCCTCCTGAGAAATCTGTATGCAGGTCAGGAAGTGACAGTTAGAACTGGACGTGGAACACAGACTGCTTCCAAATCGGGAAAGAAGTATGTCAAGGCTGTATACTGTCACCCTGCTTATTTAACTTTTATGCAGAGTACATCATGAGAACCACTGGGCTAACTGAAGCACAAGATTGCCGGGAGAAATATCAATAACCTCAGATATGCAGATGACACCACCCTTATGGCAGAAAGTGAAGAAGAACTAAAGAGCCTTCTGATGAAAGTGAAAGAGGAGAGTGAAAAAGTTGGCTTAAAGCTCAACATTCAGAAAATGAAGATTACAGCATCCAGCCCCATCACTTCATGGCGAATAGATGGGGAAACAACGGAAACAGTGAGAGACTTTATTTTTTTGGGGGCTCCAAAATTGCTGCAGATGGTGACTGCAACCATGAAATTAAAAGATACTTGCTCCTTGAAAGAAAAGCTATGACCAAACTATACAGCATATTAAAAAGCAGAAGACATTACTTTGCCAACAAAGGTCCATCTAGTCAAAGCTATGGTTTTTCCAGTGGTCATGTATGGATGTGAGAGTTGGACTATAAAGAAAGCTGAGTGCTGAAGAATTGATGCTTTTGAACTGTGGTGTTGGAGAAGACTCTTGAGAGTCCCTTGGACTACAAGGAGATCCAACCAGTCCATCCGAAAGGAAATCAGTCCTGAATATTCATTGGAAGGACTGATGCTGAAGTTGAAATTCCAATACTTTAGCCATGTGATGCGAAGAGCTAACTCATTTGAAAAGACCCTGATGCTGGGAAAGATTGAGGGCAGGAGGAGAAGGGGATGACAGAGGATGAGATGGTTGGATGTCATCACTGACTTGATGGACATGAGTTCGAGCAAGCTCCAGGAGAGTTGGTAATAGACAGGGAAGCCTGGCGTGCTGCAGTCCATGGGGTGGCAAAGAATTGCACACGACTGAATGACTGAACTGAAATGGCCTTAATAATTTAGCTTGCATTAGTTTAAAAAGCAGGAAAATATTTCTAATTAAAATCAGGATACTGGTTTACACTAAGGAAGAGAATCAGTTGTGATTGGGAAATAGACTTCTAGTGACTGGCAGTATTTCATTTCTTGCCTGGGATGGGAGTTATACAAGTGTGTTCTTTATAATTACAATTAAAGTTACTAATACATACCTAGCAGTTTTCTGTATATATATAGACTGTAACCATAGAATTTATTCTGTAAACTTTTTAAAGTGAAGAAAGGTACTGTTAGTAATTGTACTGGAAGAACAGGTCTAAACTGGGACAATTGAGAGAAAACCCTGACATCTGATCTCCCTAGTTATATCTCACAATGAAATGTACAAACAAATAGGAAGACAGATAACAGAGTTTCTATCTGCTGACAGTTGGCAGAACTAACAATTTTAAATATTTGTGATGGTCCTTAATATTCTCCTATATAGAGAGACAGAATTAAAAACACACAAGAGATTAGATTATCCGTACCAACTAGCGCTGAAAGTGGAGATGTAAGGATGATAAGCAAGCCATGATCCTGACCTTCACTGTGTTTGCTATTTCATAAGTGTGTTAACACACAGACAGGAGAGGACTTAGTGTGTGAGGAGTATTACTTTCTCTATTCTTGATGGACTGTCTTTACACAAGCCCAATGGGTCCGTTATAAACCCACACTCCCTGATATCAGCGAAGTCCTCCCTGCTTTCTTCTCATGGTCAACAATCCTTCTTCTCTACTGTTGAGAGTCTAGCTGTTCCATCCCTTTCATTCCCATCTCATTCCGAGTCAATGAATTTTAACTAGTCTCATTTCTTCTAGTCTCTCCCTTTATTTTTTTGCCAGATTAATCTTCTTGAAACCTGGATCTGATCCACTCACTCTCTTGTCTTAAAGGTCATTTACCGAAATGGTTGCCATTGCCTACAAAACAAATAACTATAACTGGAACTCTTTAGCCAATGTCTTTAAACTCTACCTTTCCAGCCTTCCTTCTTACAATTTGCAAAGATCTTATTCATGCTCCAGGAAAAACTGGAATGTACATGAATAGTCTGAAAATCCTAGACAAAAGTCTACCATGAAATCCAGTCTGGGATCTCATGGGTAATGCAGCTCAGACTAGGCAAAAACTAGACATGGGAACACTTCCAAGGGAGCAGTTCAGCATTTCATATATAAAGTAGTAGACTATCCCACTACTTAGACTGATGGCAGAGTGAATGGGAAGCAAGGGATGGAATACGTCATTACAGAGGAAAAATCAACAAAACGTTGTGACTCAGGATATAAGGGAAATTGCCAACCGGGCCCAAATGAACCATCTATGACTAAAGGAGAGTTAAGAACCAACAGCTCTTTCCACTGTTCAAATGTAAAGACTACTGTTTGCAGAGATTAGTATTACAGTTGATTTTTTTCTTCCACAGTCTATGGAGATGATATATGTTAAAGTGGTTTATGAGTAGCAGGAAAAAGACATCTGAAGTATTCATGTGCCCTGAGTACTTCAATATTTTTAGCCTGACTCTTAAGGTCATCAAATTATTCTTCAGTTTTAAACCGAAAATTTTTTAATGTTCTAAAAAGCTAGACTCAACTGAAAAAAAAAATGCCTATAATACCCACTTAGGGGGTTATCCATAGGCACAACTAAACCATTATACAAGATTATTCTAGGCCACACTTGACATGCATTGACCCAAAAAGATCCAGGAAAGGGAATCCCAGTTTGCCATTAGGGGCGCACCAGGCATTCCTTTTAGGGGAAGCCCTGAGTAGTTCCTCTAGCAGACACAGCACAGAATTTTGTGGGAGTTACTACTTTGGCACATGGGGTGTTAGCTCACAAATGAGAGAATCAGGCTCACCTTGGGCACAGACAGGAGTTATCCTGCCTTAAAGTTTTATAACCTACAGAAGCTAATGCCTCTAAAAACAACACCATAGGCATGGCTTTTAGGGTCCTTGCCTGCAAGGGACTTGCCCACTTACAGGAGTTACTATCATCAGGGAAGATCAAAACTATGGTGTTTACAGTCTATCATAATTCCTTCTGGGCTTCCTGGCGGCTCAGTGGTAAAGAATCTGGCCTGCCAAGCAAGAGATGCAGGTTTGATCCCTGGGTTGGGACCATCCACTGGAGAAGGAAATGGCAACTCACTTCAGTATTCTTGCCTGGGAAATTCATGGACAGAGGAACCTGGCAGACTACAGTCCATGGGGTCACAAAGAATCAGCACGACTATAGCAACTAAACAGCAACATAATTCCTTCTAATCCAGATGCAGTTTACCAACCAGGGGTCATTTTCTTCCATAGGCAATGATGTGCAGCAACCAGCCATTTAGAGTGGATGCTGTGGTATGCTTCCCAGAACCCGCTTTAGTTATAGGCACTAGTTTCCTGAGCTGTACAAGTGTTGGCAGCTGATAGCTTTAACTGAGATACTCTCTAGCAATTGCTCTCAAACAAAGCTATCTTGCCTAAAGTTACAATCCCACCTCTAAGGGAATTTACCTCCAAAGTCTGGTTGAGATGATGTGGATCTGTAAAGGACCCATCTCGTGCCTCAAGGTAGGACATCTCTGAAAAGCCACCCTAGATCCAGACAGCATCGAGAGGGTGGATGAGGCCTGTGCTGTAACAATACTGCAGTTCAACAACTTCAGCCAAAATTTGCGTTTTTGCCCTACTATAGGTGCTGACATGACCAGTGCATTCTCTTGCTGACTATGGCTCAGATCATGAACTCCTTATTGGAAAATTCAGACTGAAATTGAAGAAAGCAGGGAAAACCACTAGACCATTCAGGTACCACCTAAATCAAGCCCCTTATGATTATACAGTGAAAGTGACAAATAAATTCAAGGGATTAGATCTGATAGACAGAATGCCTGAAGAACTATGGACAGAGGTTCATGACATTGTGCAGGAGGCAGTGATCAAGACCATCCCCAAGAAAAAGAAATGCAAAAAATCAAAATGGCTGTCTGAGGAGGCCTTACAAATAGCTGAGAAGAGAAGAGAAGCGAAAGGCAAAGGTGAAAAGGAAAGAAATACACATGTGAATGCGGAGTTCCAAAGAACAGCAAGGAGAGATAAGAAAGCCTTCTTCAGTTATCAATGCAAAAAAAAAAAAAAAATAGAGGAAAACAATAGAATAGGAAAGACTAGAGATCTCTTCAAGAAAATTAGAGATACTAAGGGAACATTTCATGCAAAGATGGACACAATAAAGGACAAAAATGGTATGCACCTAACAGAAGCAGAAGACATTAAGAAGAGGTGACACGAATACACAGAAGAACTATACAAAAAGATCTTCAATACCCATATAACCATGATGGTGTGATCACTCACCCAGAGCCAGACATCCTGGAATGCGAAGTTCAGTGGGCTTTAGGAAGCATCACTATGAACCAAAGCTAGTGGAGGTGATGGAATTCCAGTTGAGCTATTTCAAATCCTAAAAGATGATGCTGTGAAAATGCTGAACTCAATATGCCAGAAAATTTGGAAAACTCAGCAGAGGCCACAGGATTGGAAAAGGTCAGTTTTCATTTCAATCTCAAAGAAAAGGCAATGCCAAAGAATGTTCAAACTACCAGACAATTGCACTCATCTCACATGCTGGCAAAGTAATGCTCAAAATTCTCCAAGCCAGGCTTCAACAGTATGTGAACCATGAACTTCCAGATGTTCAAGTTGGATTTAGAAAAGGCAGAGAAACCAGAGATCAAATTGCCAACATTCATTGGATCATAGAAAAAGCACGAGAGTTTCAGAAAAACATCTACTTCTGCTTTATTGACTATGCCAAAGCCTTTGACTGTGTGGATCACAATAAAGTATGGAAAATTCTTCAAGAGATGGGAATACCAGACCACCTGACCTTCCTCCTTAGAAATCTGTATGCAGGTCAAAAAGCAACAGTTAGAACTGGACATGGAACAACAGACTGGTTCCAAACTGGAAAGGAGTATGTCAAGGCTGTATATTGCCACCCTACTTATTTAACTTATATGCAGAGTACATCATGCAATATGCCAGGCTGGATGAAGCACAAGCTGGAATCAAGATTGCCAGGAGAAATATCAATATCCTCAGATACGCAGATGACACCAATCTTATTGCAGAAAGTGAAGAACTAAAGAAACTCTTGATGAAAGTGAAAGAGGAGGGTGAAAAAGTTGACTTAAAACTCAACATTCAGAAAATGATGATCATGGCATCCGGTCTCATCACTGGCAAACAGATAGGGAAACGATGGAAACAGTGGGAGACTATTTTTTTGGTCTCCAAAATCACTACAGATGGTGACTGCAGCCATGAAATTAAAAGACACTTGCTCCTTGGAAGAAAAGTTATGACCAACCTAGACAGTATATTTAAAAGCAGAGACATTACTTCGGCAACAAAAGTCCATCTATTCAAAGCTATGTTTTTTCCAGTAGTCATGTATGGATGTGAGAGTTGGACTATAAAGAAAGCTGAGCACTGAAGAATTGATGCTTTGAACTGTGGTGTTGGAGAAGACTCTTGAGAGTCCCTAGGACTGCAAGGAGATCCAACCAGTCCATCCGAAAGGAAATCAGTCCTGAATATTCATTGGAAGGACTGATGCTGAAGCTGAAACTCCAATACTTTGGCCACCTGATGTGAAGAACTGACTCACTGGAAAAGACCCTGATGCTGGGAAAGATTGTAGGTGGAAGGAGAAGGGGATGACAAAGGATGAGATGGCTGAATGGCATCACCACGTTGATGGACATGATTTGAGGAAGCTCCGGGAGTTGTTGATGGACAGGAGGCCTGGTGTGCTGCAGTCCATGGGGTGGCACAGAGTCAGACCCGACTGAGCAACTGAACTGAACTGATAGGTGCTGATCCCAAGAGAATTCTCCAACAAACTTCCCACATGAAACTTCAGAGCTTTTTACCTGGGAAACTCAACTTAAGACACTACTTTATTAGGCTTCCAGAGACATAGAGCTAGAAGGTTAGCTGAAGGCCAGATTCTTATATAGAAAGGGAGAGATTTTGCTAACCCTTGACTGATAGCATCTTACAAGAAAAATATGGAAAGTATTTAATCTATTTACAGGTATTATTATCCTGCCTATGTCTAAAACTACTGTAAAATACTGTTGGCTCAAGTTTATGTCTGTTCCACTATTAGCTATGTTAGCTTAAACTGAATCCTGTACTATTTCATTGGTTCTTCTCTATTCTGTTATTTATTTAAATCTAACATGTCACTCCTTCCTTCTAGAATATGAGCAATTTGAAGATATATTCTCTCCCAGATTCTACCTATAAATTAGAAAACATGCTAGAGGCATTTAATAAATGACTAATGATGCTAGTATATTGGCAATGATACTGCTGACAAAGTACCATGAAGTGCATTTCAAAAGGAATATTCCAACTCCATTTCAGGAATCTAGCTTCTAATAATCTGGAAAGTGGCAAATGATGGTCATCCGGTGATGTTCATCACTGCCTCGTGTACAGAAAAAAAGTGTATCTGGATGATGCCTAAATATCCAATAATGTAAAAAGAAATATTTAAGAAAGTTAATACTTCTAAGGAAATATTATATAGCTATTCGATGAGATTATAAAATAATACATGCAGTTCATCTAATTTTATAGGTGGTATAATTTTCACTGTTGTAAAAAGGCTTGAAAAAGACTAGATGGGGTCAAAAAGGTTAAAAGCAGTCTCTTACGGATGGCGGGATTGTGAATATTTTCTACTCTTAGCTCCTTTAGATCTTTCTGGACTTTCCAAAGCTAGTACAAAAAGAATGCTTTTTATAATAAAGCAAATCAACAACAGCAACAAAAACCCTGAAACCATACTGAAGAACTGGTGCTGGCTTCTTACAGGGGAAAAGCCTCTGAGCGGGAGGTTTACATCTAACAAATTCTAACATCTTCACTGAACCCACTGCACATTTACAAGCTGCAGATCAAAGGGGTTGTTTCAAACAGGCTCAAGAGTAAAAAGTGATGGCTGCAAAAACAGAAAACCCACAGAAACTGGAAGAGCACACACACCGCAAGGAGGCGAAGACGACCAGCACTGTACGTGAGCATCGTGAGGGAGAGGACTGCATCTAAAGCACAGTGACGGACAGGAACAACGGCGACCTGGAATTGCCGCAAGAAAGCTGACACTACGTGAGGTTCCCATTGGAAGGGCATGTGACAGACAATTAAAGAGTTTAATTCAAAATGTTATCTTTAAAGATAAAATAATAAAGGAGATAAACCTTAGCTATAAAAAAAAATCTGGCTTTCTTATGTGACTGTTTCCCAAGACTTTCACGAATCTATGGCTTTTTTTTTGTTTTTTTTTTTTACTTTTCACAGTGTTTAGTAAAGTCATATCCTCATCATCATAAGACGTAACAAATTCTGCTAAACATGTGCTGCCTCCTGCAACAGCTATGTACAATAATGGTAGCACTGGAACTAATAAACTTAGAGTAGTTTTTAATATATATTTCTGACAGATTACATTACTAAAACTCCATTTTATAAATAAGGTGGTGCTGCTCCAAGGCACATTTGTGTCATTCCAACCCGCAGCCCACACCGTGTCCACAATCATTATATATTTATAAACCACAATCCAGACAGTGTATACTACCAGTAGTGTATTTTGAAGCTAAACAGATTTCAATAGGAAAGACTTTCTAATATGCCTCAATTACAGAAACGCAAACATACTAAATCTGCTTTACAGGTTTCTCCATGAATTTCGTATCAGAGTGCATTTTTGTATTACACTTCAAGCTGGATGATTTTAGAATATGCAAATATACAAAGTGCATGAAAAGACAAAAGTAAATCCATTAATTAGAATTTGCTAGTGGCAGAATGCATAGAATGTTTACACTGAGGAACTCAGCAGTGTTCAGAGTACAGGTTGAATTTCCTGACGCACTCTTGCCATCATTAATTCTTAAATGCCAAACAGAAGTGATACAGTAACCAAAGCCTTATCAACTATGCCAGATTCTACTACCTAGGCATTGCAAGGTCTGCATTTATGATGGACTACCTGAGCTGATAACACATGGAATTATCTAAACAACATTTGCATATTTGTGTAATTATTTTCTAAGGTTAATTAGCTCCTGTAAAGCATTTCGCCCTTTGAGACTGCTTACAGTGACAGGTTCACATATTTTCTGAACCACTGCCAAATTTGACAGATTTCTCTTCAGCTAACCTGTTGCTATTTAGTTATAAAATGAATGCTCCTATAGTCTATATTTTAAACTTATAACTGACTTTTGGGAAAGTAAAATGAAAATTGAATGAATTTCAGGCTTTTTTAAAATCATCCAATTTTAAAATCCAAACTTCAAGATTATTTTGTTTTACTTCATATAAATCTTTCTGTGACTACAATGGTAAATAAGCACATCTACTAAGAAAGCTACTCTATGAATAATAAAGTCTAGCATTTTTCACTGTAAACCAGCACATACCTATGTTATTAACTCCAGCTGTGTTGCGTATGTCACACACACACACACACACACACACACGCACGCACGCACACACACACCCTTCACTAGCTGCCCTTAGTACTACCACTGATTTGCTATTTACACTGGAGACATCAGCTGGAGAAAGAACACTAATAGAAAATCCACACTTTTTTATGACAAAATTTACAAATCAAAATTATTTCTTTTTAAAAACCTAAGACCTCATTAGGTAAAATATGGTTCAATAAAATCCAAATGGGAAGCAGGTATCCAAGTCAGAGGGATTTACAAGGATGAAAAATGTTAAGTTATACCTCCTTGCACCCAAGCAATCCACAGGTACAAGATAAAAGAAAATTTATATTTTTAGGAATGGCCAGTAGGGTATGCTTCTGGAAGAAATGTAACACAAATACCATATGGCCCTAATTCAGAAAGACACACAGAATAATAGCATATGGTTCAGCTTTAAAATTTTGGGGAAAAGAGTATAAATTGTATATTAGTATAGAACAAAACATTTATAAGAACGCTTATGCATAAAATATATTTTATAATATCATATGGAATCAATTTTGTCTTAACTCAGCTAAATACTTTGAATTAAAAATTTATCTTCACTTTGGCGTATTTAAAATGGGTTATCTTTTTTAAAGTATAGGCATTTGTGTTTAATGATGATTAAAAGACTAGGAGTATATACAAATGCATAAAACTGATTTACAGCACATCTAATGAAAACATCTTCAAAAATAAAGGACCATTATTTTGTCTTTAAATAGTAAATGGAACCATATGAAGTTACCAACATTAAATATTTTTGAACTTAAAAATGGCACTTTCATATGATTCAACCTTAAACATAATGAAAATAAACAGAAGAAACTATAAACTAGAGAGATCTTCAAGCTACTCATTTTTTTCCTGTTAAGATATTATTATTATTGACAGCCATCAGGCTTGGAGACAGATTCAAGGCTACTTTACTTGTCAATAGAGATATACTTAATAAATTATAGATAGTTATAAATATTAGAAATTCATAGTGATTACAACTGACAAAGGATTGGTATTCAGAAGCATGTCAAACACATTTGAATTTCATAGATATTTTTTTTCCATAGATATTTCACATTTATGATGTCCAAAAGTAAACTCTGCGTTGGGTTCCCAAATCCTATTATCTGTTCTTCCTTTAGCCTTTTTCATCTTGTCAAGTGCTACCTCCACTAACCCAGCTGTTCAAACATCTGGAAGTCATCCTTGACATCTTCCTCTTCCTCTTTATTGATCCAACTTACTTATACTCCAAAATATTTCTAGAATCCATAAACTTCTCTCAATTTCCACTCTTACTATCTCAGCCCAAGCTATCACCAACTTTTGTCTAAGACAATAACCACTTGGGCTTCCCTGGTGGCTTAGCTGGCAAAGAATTCTCCTGCAATGCAGGAGATGTGGGTTCGATCCCTGGGTTGGGAAGATCCCCTGTAGAAGAGAACAGCTACCCACTCCAGTATTCTGGCCTAGAGAATCCCACAGGAAGCAAGGGGAGTATAGGGGACTGAATTCTGAAAGGTGCTGAATTGAGGCAGGCAGAACATTAAGGTGGATAGAGTTAACTGACACGTAAGCACCCACTCAGGATGCAGGATTTAATGCCTCCTGAATTTTCTAGCAAGAAAATTAGAACAGTTAGAACTGGACATGGAACATAGACTGGTTCCAAATAGGAAAAGGAGTACCTCAAGGCTGTATATTGTCACCCTGCTTATTTAACTTATATGCAGAGTACATCATGAGAAATGCTGGGCTGGAAGAAGCACATGCTGGAACCAAGATTGCCAGGAGAAATATCAATAACCTCAGATATGCAGACGACACCACCCTTACGGCAGAAAGTGAAGAACTAAAGAGCCTCTTGATGAAAGTGAAAGTGGAAAGTGAAAAAGATGGCTTAAAGCTCAACATTCAGAAAACTAAGATCATGGTATCCGGTCCCATCACTTCATGGCAAATAGTGAAAACAGTGGCCAATTTTATTTTTGTGGGCTCCAAAATCACTGCAGATGGTGACTGCAGCCATGAAATTAAAAGACACTTACTCCTTGGAAGGAAAGTTATAATCAATCTAGACAGCATATTAAAAAGTAGAGACATTACTTTGTCAACAAAGGTCCATCTAGTCAAGGCTATGGTTTCTTCAGTGGTCATGTATGATGTGAGAGTTGGACTATAATGAAAGCTGAGAACCAAAGAATTGATGCTTTTGAGCTGCGGCGTTGGAGAAGACTCTTGAGAGTCCCCTGGACTGCAAGGAGATCCAACCAGTCCATCCTAAAGGAGATCAGTCCTGGGTGTTCACTGGAAGGACTGATGTTGAAGCTGAAACTCCAATACTTTGGCCACCTGATGCGAACAGCTGACTCACTGAAAAGACCCTGATGCTGGGAAAGATTGAGGGCAGGAGGAGAAGGGGATGACAGAGATGAGATGGTTGGATGGCATCATTGACTCGATGGACACGGGTCTGGGTGGACTCTGGGAGTTGGTGATGGACAGGGAGGCCTGGCGTGCTGCAGTTCATGGGGTCATAAAGAGTTGGACACAAATGAGCGACTGAACTGAACTGAACTGAAATTTTCTATCATTATACAATACCACAAACTTGCTGCTGCTAAATCACTTCAGTCGTGTCCTATTGTGCAACCCCATAGATGGCAGTCCCTTCCAGGCTTCCCTGTCTCTGGGATACTCCAGCCAAGAATACTGGAGTGGGTTGCCATTTCCTTCTCCAATGCATGAAAGTGAAAAATGAAAGTGAAGTCGCTCAGTCGTGTCCGACTCTTAGCGACCCCATGAACAGCAGCCTACCAGGCTCCTCCGTCCATGGGATTTTCCAGGCAAGAGTACTGGAGTGGGGTGCCATTGCCTTCTCCGACCACAAACTTAGGGGCTAAAAAAAACACATTAATTTATTATCTTACAGTTCTGTGTATCAGACATAGGTATTCACATAGGTCTCAATATGTATTGACATAGGGCTCAATGAGCTAAAACCGAAGAGTCCATTCTGGAGGCTCTTTGGGAAAAAACCCCATTTCCTTGCCTTTTCCAGCTTCTACAGTCTGCCCCCTTGGCTTGCTGACCCCTTCTTCCATCTGAAACTCAGAAGCCTTGCACCTTTCTAGACATTTTTCCATAGTCACATCTCCCTTGCTTCTATTTCTGCCTTTTTTCCCCCACTTTTAAGAACTTGTGTGATTACAGTGGGTTCAACTGGATAATCCAGGATAATCTCCCTATTTTAAGGTCCTTAATCACATCCACAAAATTCCTTCATCATGTAAAATAACACAGTCACAGGTTTCAGGGATCAGGATATAGACATCTTTGGAGGCCATTATGCTACCTACCACAACATCCTAGCAATGGCGCTGCGGAGACAGTGATAATTCCTTGCTACAACTGCTCTTAGAAGCTTGAAGAAAGTAATGACATATACTAAGTGAAGACCTTTGTATCACATGGTATATCACTCCCCAGTGTGCATCACAGAAGAGAAAATAAGACAAGAAGACAGAAAGACTTGACCAGCTTGTGTCTGCCAGGCTCTGTCACTGGCTATTTTGTGCTAGCACAATTGGCACAGGAATGCAGTCAGAGTGGCAAGGATGGATGTGATGCATGCATCCCTCAAGCGTGCATGCATTTTACTAAACAAGGCTGATCCAGTTACTGCCATTTAACAGACACACTCTCCCCTTGGGGTCCATGGAAGACTGGTTCCAGGACCCCCCACAGATAACAAAATCCAAGGATGCTCAAGTCCTATATACAAAATGACTTAGTTTTATGTTTGTTGCTTATAGAAGATGGCTGAATCCACAGAAGTGGAACCTGTGGATATGAATGGCTGACTACTTCAGTAGAGTGAGAGGTAAAAGAAACACCTCTGTGTGGGTGGGTGTGCTGGGCAAGGGGTGAGGTTATAATAATCCTAAAGGTAATGAGCATTATGACAGCACACTGGAGACACTGCAAGCATTCCAGACAGTCCAGTCTCGAACATACTAGACAAAAGCTAAGTATGTCCCATAGTATTTATATCTGAAGCTGAAACAATAATTATAGTGAAAACGAATATGTCAACCCTGGGTCATCAAGAAAAGGTTAGATTATTTCCAATGTGCTCTATCTAAGAAAGTGGCTTCCCAGGTGGCTCACTGTTAAAGAATTCACCTGCCTATGCAGGCAGGTTCAGTCCCTGGGTTCAGTCTCTGGGTCAGGAGGATCCCCTGCAAGAGGAAGTGACAACCCATTTCCCAGGAATTTTGGCTGGGAAATCCTATGGGCAGAGGAGCGGGACGGGCTATAGTCCCTAGGGTCACGAAGAGTTGGACACAACCTAGTGACGTGACTGAGCACACATCTCAGCAAGTAAGGCATGCCATAGAACATTCTACAGAAATGTAAGGAGTGGAAGGGAAGTAAACTTTATGGAAGCTGGTATCTCCTGGGGGCCTTAGGAAGCTGCCTGGAGTAGGAAATGGCAACCCACTCCAGTATTCTTGCCTGGAGAATTCCATGGCCAGAGGGGCCTGGCAGATCACGGCCCATGGGATCACAAAGAGTTGTACACATCTGAGCGACTAAGCATCAGGAAGCTGAGGCTTTTGTGTAGGCAGGACAATTACTGTTAGGCTTCGGTGGATCAAATGTAAACACTTATGGTTTGATACCCCTGCTTTGTAAGACACATGTTAACCAGATGATCTGGCTGTGATTATACTGTGAAAGAGGAACTACTCCCAAATAATTAATAATTTATTTTAAAACTGAGGAAGGATTAGTTACGTTTGCCAGTGACAACATTCTCTCTCATTCCTCCCCCGCCCCCCGGCCCCTCACACATACACAAAGATGAAGACCCATTCTCGACCAGAGAGTGCCCTTTAAGAGCTTTATGACTTCGGGGAGTTCACTTATCATCTTGGATGCTCATGCTCCTCATTTGCACATGGAGGCTAGCCTGTGAGACCTCTAAAATTATACCTTCTTTTAATCAAATAGAACAAAAGCTTGGGAACAAAGAACATAGCACGGGCAAGCTGAACAGATACAAAATATGAAGCCTGGAAATTAGCATTATGACAGATGTTTGCATTCTGTCAGGATATAACTAAGATGTAATAAGTTATTTACATACTTGGAATAATTATTTACTTTGTCACAAACAAACTTGTTAAAACACCTTGAAAATATAATAATAAAAATGTAATATTAGTTCAAATTATTATCTAGTTTCTCCACATGTTGTAATAAAACCTAATTCATTCAAACATCTATAGTCTAAATTAGTGAAAAATGTGAATTTAAGTTCCATTTTAGCTTCCAAAAAGTGAAGGCAAGGCAGCATTTCTAGAATTCATTTATTAAAAACCTAGTCTATCTTACAATTTTAATACCAGACATTAAATTTTGGTTATCAATTGATATTTTTACAATGTTGTGATGATAGATTTGAATTAGCAATGGTTTTATTCCAATGAGACAGATTCCCAGGAAAAGGACTGCTCGACAGAAAAGGTTTATGCTCTCTCACATCCTCATCATACTGGGTGAGAGCAATCTTTTCTTTACATCTAGCCAACAATAGCTATTATAGACCTTTCAAATTTTTATCAATTTCATCAGTTAATAGTTTTAAACTGATCAGTACTTTCACATGCATTTGTTGTGAATGGACATGTTAGGCAATTATTTACTAAAATAAAACTGGTGCTTAGCACAATATGTTTTTTCATGAAGTTTTGTCTATTTACTGAAATAATTTAACTTGAAAAAACCTCTCAACTTGCCTTGATTAGTGTAAAGGTTTTAATAACAAGCAGGTATTTTAGAATGCTTCCATCCTAAGAAAATATTTCCTCTACCACAGCTTAGATTTCTCACCATGTAAACAAACTGGAAACTTTTGTGCATTTTTAGTAAAATAATAAATTGGTATTTTAGAACAAGAGCACAACAAATGTTTCCTTTATTGTCCATCACAGAAGACAGAGAACAATTTTACCATGCTATTTTTATTATCTGCTGTGTATGGTAAACATATCCTAATTAATAAGAAAAATATGATAAAAAGTAAGAAAACTAATCATACTTATTTCACTATTATTACTTATTATAGTAATGCTAGCAACTAACATTTATCACGTGGTTATACCTTACCAGTTTCTGATCAAGTACTTTACATGTATTAACTCATTTAGTCTTCATAATCACAAGATGAGGCAGGTACTATTATGACTCCTATCGCATGGGTGAGGCATAGAAAGGCTGAGTGGCTTGTTCAAGTGAGAAGAGAATCAGCGCAATTCAGGATCAGATCAGGGCAAGTCCGAGCTGAAAACCCCTGTTACCCATGTGCTACACCGGTTCTGTCCTTCTATCCTCCATAGTACCTTGCGAACTGACTTTCACAAAGGCCGGAAGTGTTAACTTGCACTTAAATATTTCATTGAGAAAATTAAGTTAAAGCAATCCGTTAACTTTTCTAACAGAACTATAGAACACTTATTACGTTCTATTAGCAACATGATGAAATCACTGAAACTAAGATTATACACCCACATTTTAAAAAAGGGATCAACTAGTACATTCAATAAAGGAATTCTAGAACCTCTACCTTGCTTTCTTTTTTAGACTAAAATATTATTTCCGTGTTCCCTTTGGCATCACTAATCAAACCACATACACTTCCTCTGGAGAATATGTAATTACTTGAGACTAAATCCACAAGTGAGGCTTCTGAAAACTGGAACTACCTCATGTAATTAAAGTATGATTAAGTATCAGATTATTAATATATAAAATATTTGAAATTAAAAAGATGAATGATAAAATAAAACTGTAGTCATTCTAGCAAGCTAGACAATCTCAATTTTAGGGTAACAGAACAAAAGGCTTCAAAGAATCTTTATACGCTGTAAAGATCATCAGAACTAGACTGTCACATGGTAACCTTGCTGGCACCTAACTCCTCTAACAGTATTTGTAAGTGCATTGTTTCAAATCAATAACTAATTAGCAAAGTACAAAAGAAGTTGCACTGTTTCCTTAGCTCCTTGTTCAAATGGCTTTTGGCAGCACATGGGCAGAAAGGTCGCTTTTATGACATCTCCTGGAGCCTTTCAACACCCTGCCTCTGTCAGATTAAATTACTTTTAGCAATTAATTGTCATAAGTTAAAACAGAAGCACATTTGTTACAGCAGGCTGTCATAATGACATGGTGAGTAGTTGTTTTGATATGAATTTCTTCCACTGACCTTCTATCATATCTTAATTTTTGTGGTTGACCTAACTGGAAGATTGGGAGCACGTCTTAACTCAAAAAGCACAGGCAAAACCTTGGGGGTCCTGGAATGAGACACTAACAAGTAATTGAAAAAAAATTTTTCCAAAGATACTTTGTAAAGCAGAGGTTATAAAACAAAGGAATGTGTAACTTGGAAGTTAAATTTAAAACAAAATTATTCTTAACATAAAAATTCAGAATATAACAAGAAATTTCTGCTGAGTTCATAAACATGAGATTATGGGATCACAAAATGTACCAAAGATAAATATACAGAATGCTATGAGAAATGTTAATTTTTAAAGGTAAATTTTATTTGATAAATGTGTCATTTAAATGCCCACAAACTTCATAAGATCAGCTACTAATAATAATTCTTTATTAAATAATATTTTTTGTAAGTCTATATTTGAATAGAACAGAAAAAACTATTTTCTAATTATTGATGATTATAATACTTTGGTAAATACAGGGATAGGTCAGATAGCACTTTGAACAGTGAAAAACATGTGCTCAGATCTTTGTCCCAAAGGTTAAGATATTTTATATTTGATTATTTTCCTATTGCCATAAATCTGCTACATTCTTTTGCTATTTTAAAATTTAAGAGAACTTCATAGAAGATGAAAAAGATACTAGGTTAAAAAGTAGACCAGCTCAAAAGAACAAGGAAACTGAAATGGCATGATGTTTTCAAAACATCCTGAATCCACAAAAACAGTGATTAAAAACAGCTAACAGTTTTCAAGTGCTTACTCTGAAATACATACACTCTACTAAATGCCTAATATGCTCTAATTCCTTTAATTCTCATGACACTCTGGGCAGTAGCTGCTATTATCTTCTTCTGACAGATAAGGCAACTGGTACTCAGAGATGAAGTCACTTGAGTACCGAAAAATTGATGCTTTTGAACTATGGGTTGGAGAAGACTCTTGAGAGTCCCTTGGACTTAAAGGAGATCCAACCAGTCCATCCTAAAGGAGATCAGTCCTGGGTGTTCAACTGGAAGGACTGATGTTGAAGCTGAAACTCCAATACTTTGGCCACCTGATGCACAGAGCTGACTCAATATGAAAAGACCCTGATGCTGGGAAAGATTGAGGGCAGGAGGAGAAGGGGACAACAGAGGATGAGATGGTTGGATGGCATCACCGACTCAATGGACATGAGTTTGGGTAAACTCCGGGAGTTGGTGATGGACAGGGAGGCCTGGCGTGCTGCAGTACATGGGGCTGCAGAGTCAGATACGACTGAGAGACTGAACTGAACTGAGTGAAATTTCACTGACTTCAGATTCCTTTAATCTTGAGTTAACCCAACAGTACTTTTTATATATGTATATACATACACAGATGTGCTCTGTTTAAACTTCAATAACTTCATAAAATCACTTATTACTATACACCTGGTATGTCTATAAATCTAAGAACAACCAATTTTTTCTACTTGTTAAAAAAAAAGCCTTGGGATGCTTGCTTCTTGGAAGAAAAGCTATGACAAACCGAGACAGTGTATTGAAAAATAGAGACACTACTTTGCCAACAAGGGTCCGCAGAGTCCAAGCTATGGGTTTTCCAGTAGTCATGTATGGATGTGAAAACAGGACCATGAAGAAGGCTGAGAGCCGAAGAATTGATGCTTTTGAACTGTGGTGCTGGAGAAGAGTCTTGGGAGTCGCTTGGACTGCAAGGAGATCCAAGCAATCTATCCTAAAGGAAATCAATCCTGAATATTCATTAGAAGGACTGAGGCTGAAGCTGAAGCTCCAATACTTTGGCCACCTGATGCAAAGAGCTGACTAATATGAAAAGACCCTGATGCTGGGAAAGACTGAAGGCAGGAGAAGAAGGGGACCACAGAGGACGAGATGGTTGGATGGCATCACCGACTCAATGGACATGAGTTTAAGCAAACTCTGGGAAATGGTGAAGGACAGGGAAGCATGGTGTGCTGCAGTCCATGGGTCGTAAAAAGTCAGATGCGACTAAGTGGCTGAACAACAGCAACGGTGCCTGACAAATGGAGCTCCAGTTCTTCCACTTCATGGCATACACTGAGAAAGGCAGAGTTGTGTATCTGATCTGTATCTGAAAAGCAGGAGGACTTATAACCAGAGTTCCCAGAACAGTTGGGAGGGGCCATGTAAGCATAGGGAAATAGATGCAGGCACACAGGTAAGCCTGTGTGAGGTGAGGAGAAACTCTAAAATCTGTCCCGGGATCCTTAGTGTCATGAGGACCTGTGGACTCCTGAGGACCAGGGAAGCGTGCTCCTTCTGCTTAGAGCACGATATGGCGTCCTCCGCTCTGTGGAATTCACCGTGAGCAGTGAAGCTTTTATACTCTTTATCTACCTTGTTGTTGTTGAGTTGCTAAGTCATGTCCGACTCTTTTGGGAGCCCGTGGACGGTAGCCCACCAGGGTCCTCTGTCCACAGGATTTCCCAGGCGAGAACACTGGAGTGGGTTGCCATTTTTCTCCAGGGGATCTTTCTGACCCAGGGATCAAACTGGCGTCTCCCGCATTGGCAGGTATATTTTTTACCAATGAGTCACCAAGGAAGCTCCAAAATAATCAGTACATCTTTTACTAATTGTACTTGTTGTTAGATAATAAGGGTGCTTAGTTCTTGGACTTTATTTTCTCTAACAGTATATTCTGTAGCACTGAAAGATTAACACTAAAGGCAAAGTAGAATTCCCTCATTTTGTTCAATGACTCATTAAGTGTCTTTATATTTTAGAGACTGTTACAGATAGAATACAACTGACTGATAAAATGTAACTTGGTATTCCTTTCCCTTTATTAAAACCAGTGGAAACTCTTATACGGTAGTTCACTTTAAGGGTGGGAGAAGAAAATAAAATGCCTATTTTAATAAGAATTACTTCATTATTTCATGGAATCATAAAGGGAGAGGAATTATGGCCTGCCACTTATTTGCATACCTATGCATTTAACAGAGGAAAAAGCTGAGCTGCACGGGTACAAAACGACTTTTTCATTATTTCTCACTGGTCACTGCAGTAACCTCATCAGTTGAAATGTCAGTTCTCACAAACACTAACACACCTTATATTACATGTGTTTTATACATCTTTAAAGTAACAAACTACTTCACTGTTTGATTCTCATTATAGCCCAATGGAATAGACAGGTCCTGGGAGACCTCTTATAGGTCGTCTTCTTTAATCCTCATCTAATCAATTAGCATATCCTGTCCACGGGCCATCCTAACACTATTTCTAAATTGACACCTTAACTGCTTCTGAAATCCATCAGATATTTCAATTGCCTAGGAAGTAAAATTAAGCACATATGCAAGAGGAAATGATAGCGTAAAAAGATAAATGGGGAGAGCCGCAACAGTCAAATAGATATATTATAAAGCCAAGTGATCATAACTATTTGCCTTCTTGCAAATGTAAAAGAACTACTACAGGAAAAAAAACAGTATAATGTAAAAATTATCATCTCTGTTACCTAATGTCATTTTAATAAATATAGAGATGGGGAAGAGGGAGTGCAAAAGGGGATGAGATTGATTGTGTTGGTGGCAGTTACAAAAGAGATAAAGTTCCCAACTTAAACCGGTGAGTGGGGTAGGGTGAGGATAGAAGAATAAAGTGAGGACTGTTACTATGTTGAGACACTGCCAGATATTAAATGTACAAAAAAAAATCTCAAAAATTTCATTAGAATGGCAGTGGCAAGTATAGCCAGACCTTTGAAGGGAACAGAATGATGTATCCAGAAACAAAGGGAATGATCTAAGAATTCAATGTATGTTAAAGGCAGAACTTCAAATCTGTGGGGAAAAAAATGGATTATTTTAAAAATAAAGTTGAGGCTATTTACAAATGAGGAAATTGAGATAGCCAATTAAAATTGAAAATATATTCAGCCCCATTAGTAATAAAGGTAATGCCAGTTAAAACCACAATGGGATACCATATAACAATCTTCAAATTAGCAAAAATTTAAGATAACATAAAGATCTGAGAATATGAAGCAAGATGAATGGATGTACCACTGATCAGGATAATTCATACAACTACTTTCAGAAATAACTTGTTAACCCAGTAATTCTAACTTAAGTATAGAATCTAGAGAAAATTTTTACATACGAGCACCAGGAACAATATAGGAATGTTCATTAGAAGCTCAAAATAGCAAGAAATAGAAAATACACTAGCAATGTCCATGAATAGTAAAGCAGATAGTTAAATACATACCAAAAAGAAGCAATAATGAACTATTGCTAAACATATATATTAGTTCTGTGTGTAAAAAAAAATTGCAAATTCTGGGAAGGAAGCAAATGCAATATAAATTAAAGAAAAAAACAAATGGTATAATTTATATATTTTTAGGAAAACAAATATAGTTAGTGAGTTATAATAAAAAGCACAGGGAATATTAATACAAAATTCATACTTCTAGAAGGGGAAGACAAGGATGTGACTAGAGGAGGCATGTGTGAGTTTTTTAAGGTACTGTTAAAATTCTATTTCTTAAGTTGGGTAGGTACTCTGGTGTTTATTATTTTTACACATCACATATTTATTGCATATTTCATAATAAGTCATTTAAAGTAGTCAAGTGTTAACAGAACCATAAACAGACTAGATGAAAATATAAGTTAATACTAGTGCAGGTACCAGACACTGCTAAATATTCACTTTATTTTCTTAGTCACATACTGTAAACTCAATCAGATAAGAATTCTGTAATATTATATTAAACTGAACACAATAAACAGCTAAACTCCAGTTCTGGTTCAAGATATATAATAAGTAACTAAACAAAAACCACTATATCTGCTTTGAAAAATTAACATATGCTTTAGATATTACTTTTTATAAATTAATAATTTTATTTCTAGTGTTAAACTTTCTAGTCTAATCACTTTCCCCTGAACTCAAACACATACTCTTTCTTGCTTCTGTGCTTCTGTTTATACAATTTCTTCTGTCTGTGAATACCTTCTCCCTTTCCCATCTACTTCTTCGCCTCAACATCTACTTCCCTCCTTTAGTGGTGATAACTTAAGATGCTTTCCAGGTATTACCTCATCCAGGATACTGTCCCTGGATCAGCCACGCTCAGCCTCTAACTGGATTATGTCCCCTGGGTCTCCAACTCGAGTACTATCTGATATTTGACACTTTCCTCTCTCATTGTGTCCATACCCTTATTATTGAGTTCATACGGGAATGGTGACGTCTTATTGATCTTCATATCCCAAGTGCCTAACATAGTGCTTTTCAATAAATATTTGATGAATTGTGTAAGAATTTATTGGCTGATGTACTTAAAAAAGAAAAAAATAAATAAAACTTCTCTGAAAAATCACCTGCTTAGCATGCTAACAATTGAACCATAAACTCATTAAGGATAGTTGGTTGAGTTTCATGTGGATTGTTTTCCACAATGAAATACAAGTTACGGCTCTTCTGAGTTTATTCCCATATTCCCACATTTAACTCAGCCACATTTAAGTTTATTTAATCTACTAATGCACATAAGGTAACACAAAACAAAATTACAGATAGCACTCAAATCACCAGATTTATAATACAGTTATAAAATTTTTCTCATTTAGAGACATACTCTTGATCATATACATTCTATTTAGAGGAGACAGGACTTAGAACTAATTATATCAGAACACTTGATATAAAGCAAAAATAAACAAATGGGACCTAATGAAACTTAAAAGCTTTTGCACAACAAAGGAAACTATAAGCAAGGTGAAAAGACAGCCCTCAGATTGGGAGAAAATAACAGCAAATGAAGCAACAGACAAAGGATTAATCTCAAAAATATACAAGCAACTCCTGTAGCTCAATTCCAGAAAAATAAATGACCCAATCAAAAAATGGGCCAAAGAACTAAACAGACATTTCTCCAAGGAAGACATACAGATGGCAAAAAAACACATGAAAAGATGCTCAACATCACTCATTATCAGAGAAATGCAAATCAAAACCACAATGAGGTACCATTACACGCCAGTCAGGATGGCTGCTATCCAAAAGTCTACAAGCAATAAATGCTGGAGAGGGTGTGGAGAAAAGGGAACCCTCTTACACTGCTGGTGGGAATGCAAACTAGTACAGACACTATGGAAAACAGTGTGGAGATTTCTTAAAAAGCTGGAAATAGAACTGCCATATGACCCAGCAATCCCACTCCTGGGCATACACACCGAGGAAATCAGATCTGAAAGAGACACGTGCACCCCAATGTTCATCGCAGCACTGTTTATAATAGCCAGGACATGGAAGCAACCTAGATGCCCATCAGCAGACGAATGGATGAGGAAGCTGTGGTACATATACACCATGGAATATTACTCAGCCATTAAAAAGAATTCATTTGAATCAGTTCTAATGAGATGGATGAAACTGTAGCCCATTATACAGAGCGAAGTAAGCCAGAAAGATAAAGACCATTACAGTATACTAACACATATATATGGAATTTAGAAAGATGGTAACGATAACCCTATATGCAAAACAGAAAAAGAGACTCAGATGTATAGAACAGACTTGTGGACTCTGTGGGAGAAGGCGAGGGTGGGATGTTTCAAGAGAACAGCATCAAAACATGTATATCTAGG
Organism: Odocoileus virginianus; assembly: GCF_023699985.2. Classification (NCBI taxonomy): domain Eukaryota; kingdom Metazoa; phylum Chordata; class Mammalia; order Artiodactyla; family Cervidae; genus Odocoileus; species Odocoileus virginianus. Next base: position 87,641,197 of record NC_069676.1, read on the forward strand.
GTGAAACAGATCACCAGCCCAGGTTGGATGCATGAGACAAGTGCTCGGGCCTGGTGCACTGGGAAGACCCAGAGAGATGGGGTGGAGAGGGAGGTGGGAGGGGGGACCGGGATGGGGAATACATGTTAATCCATGGCTAATTCATTTCAATGTATGACAAAAACCACTGCAATGTTGTAAAGTAATTAGCCTCCAACTAATAAAAATAAATGGAAAAAAAAAAAGAACACCTGAAAGACAAACTGACTAAACACACCACTGCCAATATTCTTAATCTTAAAATTAAATGTTATAATCGATCATTTCTCCAATTCAAAAATTTGTCCTATAATAAAAAATATTCAGTGGTATTTTTGCCACAGTATATTTACAGATAGAAATCCATTCAAAGGCTTCAAGCGTTGGAGCTGCTGTTTATACTGTCCTTGCTAATAAGTACATAAGTCATTATCAGGCTTCAGTGGCAATTCTTAGTTTGATGATTGAAATAGTAACAGTATTTTCACAATGCAATAGTGTCATCAATAAAGTTCCTTGTAAATTTTAAGCAGGTGGACCTGGGCAATCTGGGCTACCCACCACAAATTGAACTGACTCCCTTAAATACAAAAATGGACCACAGATTCTAGTGTAAAGTAAATGATAATTCTAGTCACAGACAACCTTGATAAAGAGACCTTCATGGAGAAATGAACTAAATATAGGCCTTTATATTAAATAATTAGTTATCTACTTTGGGTAGTAAACATTTAAAGTCAATTATTTCCTTAATTTGGAAAAATGCTGAAAATTCTACTAGATACAATTTACAAGGTGGGGGAAGAGGCCGTGATCACTTTGGGAGTGTTCACGTGTGCATGATTGCTTCTGCAGTGGCACGGGGCTGAGGCGGCAGGACGAGGAGGGGTGAGAGGGTCAGGAAGAGTTTCACAAAGGAGGGAACATTAAAGTTAGGTATTAATAGATATAGGGCAAGTACTTTGTGAAGAATTCTTTAGAATTTGAATAGAGTCCTGTAAAATGTCCAGTAATATACCTCTCTACAATGTTCTACTTTGATAGTTCAACTAACATGATGAAAAAAGTATTCTGTTTCAAATGCCTAAAAATGACCATTATAAGCTAACTGGGTAATCTTTCTGGGCTAATTCTGAGAATTATATTACTGCATACTTATCTAGGGTATTTTGGTGTAATGGCTTTATCTTTTTCCCTGTAAGTAAGGGTCTACAGAGATCAGACCAGTGTGGGGGGAGATGCCCCTTGGCACAGAGGTTTTAGCTCTGGAGAAAGCAGTACTTGGGCAGCTGCTGAATGAAAGACAGACCATCCTCCTTACGCAGGGTAAGGTCAATCTGGGGGTGAAGCTAAGCAGGACAAGAATTCCTTAGTATACGTTCTGAGAATAGAGCCTGGCACAACCAACTGGACTAGATGAGTATCATTTCAGTGGCTCTATTACAGGATTACTCTGGCCTAATGAGTGTGCCTGGGATTGCACAAGGCAGTAAACCAGAAGACTGCTCAACAGAGAGGGGAACTATGCTTAGGCCTTTAAATATAGCTTTTTTAAATTATTAATCTTACAAAATTTTTTGAAATATTTCAAGTTAATGGGCAACCTTTTGCTGCATATTTTTAGCTAAATGGTTGCTATTCAAACTAAGATTTAATATCATACATGACACATTCTTTGTTATTTAAATATATTATAAAATATTTTAAAATTAGTCTTTAAAATGTTTGAAGCATTTTCGGTTTTTCATAGTCATCAAAGAAACACTTATTTTCTCTAATCAGGTCACTAGGTTCTGTTTTATGAGTTTCCCTATAAGAATGTCACCCTTATCAAAATAAAAGATTTGTCACTCACTCCTCCATTTAGCTACTATTTGGGCACCCATCATGAGCCAGACACTGTGGATACAAAGATGAATAAGACAAGGTGAATACTTAATTAAATGCAAGACACAAGAACATAAGCAAATAATTTCCAATACTGTGAAGAGTGGGCTACCTGAGTATAAAATGAGACACATAAAGAATGTGGCATACAGGAAGCTCTCTAAACAGGGTATCATATGTCATAAATTATTGATAAGTCAATATCTACCAGGATATAACAATACAAAAGAAACAAGGCATTCCTGTCAACAGATTCAATCGGTGCCTAACTTGTGCCAGGCTGTGCTAAGCACTTGGGGCACATCAATGACAAAACAAAGACACCAGCACGCTCTCAGAGCCTATTCTAACAGAAGAGACAGACATTGATAATATTTGATGGATAGTAAATTATATGATAGGTTAGAAGGGAATAAGCATTAAAAAGGAGAGGTGAGTAGGGAATGGGAGCAGGTAAGCAGGGCTATAATTTTAATTAGGATGGTCAGGGTATATCTCTATTGAGATGATACTGGAGAAAATGCTCAAAGGAGTTCAGGAAGTTAGCCATACATATAGGTAGGGGCAGACCTGTGGGGCTAGAATGGGATAAGTGAAAGAAAGAAGGGCAGGAAACGAGGCATAGAGGTAAGGAGATGACAGTTCTCCTACAGCCATTGTCTAAGTAAAGCCAAATCTCAAAATAAAGTCACTCAGTCCATTTATTCATCCAATTATTTTATTGAGTATTATGTATGTTCAAGGAAATTTATCCTAATGAAATTTTAAAATATTCCCACATAGGGTATGATTTACATCAAATTTTCTCTAGTAAAACCTGAAGCCCAGGTTGGGGTGGAGGGTGCAGAGTGTAAAGAAGGAAGCCATGTCTATGGAGATGAGCACAGTTATTTTAGAATTCTAAAATGGAAATTCTGCACTTTTTCTACTTAAACGACATTATGTGAGATGCTCCATTAGTTAACAATAATTTTCAGTAGAGAAGGACCTTCAAGAACTCCCATGAAGATTAATTTGGTCATCATTTTAATCATTTTGAAGAAAGCTACTTATTTAGATCTTTTCCCCAAAATAACTATGTAAACCCATGTAAGAAGGAACTAGTAAATGTCAAAAATTTCATTAGCAATTTTAAAAATGTGAAACCTAAATAGAAATTTTTTAAAAATGAAAACTACTTACCAATAATTTTATATTGTATTTCCTAAAGAACAAAACATAAATGTTCTCTGATCTACAAATCTTTACTCAAAGGTTAGGTGCTTTATTATTGAATTACATAATTTCTCCGAAATAATGAATGAATATACCACAGAAATAAAGTAAATATACTACAGACCATTTGGTGGAGGGAGGAAAGGCGAGAGAAAAAAAGATTCATTAAAGGACATTAAATGCTTCTGGCCGTTTTGATATTCTCTCATATGTTTAATTAGCTTCATTTAAGCTAAAAGTAGTGGCAAAACCATTTTAGCATCAAGAATAAATACCACTGCACTAAATGAAAATTGAAATATTACAGTTATCAGAATGGGTCAGAAACATCTACCTAACTAATCCCTTTAAAGTGCCAAATTTTTGAAGGGGTTTAAAATACTCAACCCCCCAAAAAATGTTATATAACATATATTTCAAAGAATTTCTATAAATAACTAGCATAAAAATTGAGATTCTCATCATAATAATAAATTGTATTTAATAAATAAAATGTATAAAATAGCTCTCCAACTTTAAAATTCAATGTAGTCTGTAACTGAATCTCTAAGATCTGATTTTTATTACCAAGGATGTATTAACAGCTGTAAAAGATCCCTTGGATTCCCCATTGAAAAATATATTTTCCCTTTCCTATACCCCTCTAATGCAACGTATGAATGCTTGAAAATATTTACCACCATTTGCCAACTATCTGAGTTACCTATAACTACTTTTTTTATTCCCCACTAGATTGTGAGTGAGTCTCTAGAGAATGGGGATTTTGCCTTTTCCATCTCTATATCTCACAAAGGGCCAGACCAAGCATGCTATTTTAAAAACTGTGCTCAACCAAATCAAAATGTGAAGAGATTCATTCCAAGCCACTCAACAGCATACATTTTTTCCAGTTTCAAGACACATTTAATATCTTGATATGTCATCCTGGCTAATTTCAGGTGCCTTGAGTAGAAATTAAATGTCTTATTCTCCTCCCATATTTTATCATTAGCATCTACAACTTGGGACATGAAGCAAAATCAATGAGGATGTACTAACAGAATGTAACCTGTAAGTGACACTGTACTGTCATCATACTGTTAGTTATTTCAGTTATCTTGAAAATGCCAAAAAATTTTACAAGTAAAAGACATTATGCAAACAATCAGTATACTTAGGGGCTAATATCTCTATTAATTCAGTCATTGAGTCATTACTTCCTAGATTTTCCATCTAGGTTTACCATCTAGAGAAGATCTTCTCAAATAACATCTAGTACTGGAGGGAATTCAAACCTCCTCTCAAACTGCTTTGGCAGATAAATGAACATAATTGACTACAAAGATGTGTAGGTAATAAATAAACATTTGTTGAGGGGTCACTATTTGCCAAACAATAGGCAGGTGGTCTTTATACAATCTGTGGGATCAAATGTGGGGTAAAATTTCAGAAAAAGAACAAACCTCCATATCACCTCTACTGAGGCAACACCGTAATACCACAGTCTATACACTGTACAACTCTAGGGAGTACACAATAAAAATTACATCCCCTCCGAGTTGTGCTATGAGGCAGCCCTGTTTCATTCCATATTTCATCCATCTAAGATACCATCAATTCTAAAAGGTACCACTGTTTCATGTCAACAAAAAATTCATGTGAAAAGTGAAAAGAAAGTGTTAGTCACCAAGGTGTGTCTGACTCTTCATAACCCATGGCCTGTGGCCCGCCAGGCTCCTCTGTCCATGGAATTCTCCAGGGATAATATTGGAGTGGATAGCCATTCTCTTCTCCAGGGGATCTTCCCGACCCAGGGACTGAACCCAGGTCTCCCATACTGCAGGACTCTTCACCATCTGAGCCACCAGGGAAGCCCAAATAATCCAGGATATGCCATTAATTTTTAAGATGCAGCCCAAATTCAGAGACGTTAACATGTGATAAAAAGTGTTAAAATCAATGAAAAAAGATGACAATCTAAGCAATCTTCGATTGACTGAGCTATCTACGCACAAATAATGGCCTTCTCTGATGGCACAATTATATATGCATTCTGCACAAGAATTCTGAGGGAATCTTTTTCACTCTCCTGCTCCTGTGTGAAAGTGAAAGAAAGAATGTTAGGAGTGAATGAAGTATAGTTAATCTTGGTGCTCAAACCTTGGTTTAGTTACTCTTATTTTTGGAGGCTCCAAAATCATTGCAGATGGTGACTACAGCCATGAAATCAAAAGATGCTGACTCCTTGGAAGAAAAGTTACGACCAACCTAGACAGCATATTAAAAAGCAGAGAATAGTCATGTATGGATGTGAGAGTTGGACTATAAAGAAAGCTGAATGCCAAAGAATTGATGCTTTTGAACTGTGGTGTTGGAGAAGACTTTGAGAGTCCCTTGGACTGCAAGGAGATCCATCCTAAAGGAGCTCAGTCCTGGGTGTTCATTGGAAGGACTGATGTTGAAGCTGAAACTCCAATACTTAGGCCACCTCATGCGAAGAGTTGACTCATTGGAAAAGATCCTGATGCTGGGAGGGATTGGGGGCAGGAGGAGAAGGGGACGACAGAGGATGAGATGGCTGGATGGCGTCACTGACTCGATGGACATGAGTTTGAGTAAACTCTGGGAGTTGGTGACGGACAGGGAGGCCTGGCGTGCTGCGATTCATGGGGTCGCAAAGAGTCAGACACGACTGAGCGACTGAATTGAACTGAACTGAAGTGAATGTAAACTAATTGGTAAAGACGTCATCTGGCCATATATGTGTGTGCTTAGTCACTCAGTCGTGTCTGATTCTTTGCAACCCTATGGACTGTAGCCCGCCAGGTTCCTCTGTCCATGGGGATTCTCCAGCATAATTCTCTCCAGATTTCCTAAGGAAAAAAGGGTAAGGAGGGAAGAGAAAGAAAAGGGGATATACCAGATAGTAGGTATCTCACTGGTTGTTTTCAAACACATTAATTCATCTCATTCATTCCACTCAACAGCCTAATAGCTATGATTATCCCTATTTTACAGAAGAAGAAATGGAAACTCAAAGAGGAGAGAGAGATGACTTGCCTAAAATCAGCTTGTAAGCGACAGAATTTTGATTCTAAAGTTCTTATTCTTTCCACTACACTATATTTATGGCAGGACCCCCCCCACTAAAATTCACCAGTGGCCAATCAAAATCCCTAAATGCAAAGCTTTGGTCTTTACTGTAATTTCTGTTACAAATCTAAGTCTTTAATTATTTTACTCAGTTCTAATTCTTCATTTTGACTTGTTTTTAAATGCATCCAAAGAATGCCTGGTACACTGAAAAATGGCCATTCTTCTGAATTCATAGAACAATGCAGTAATTTTCTGTTAGTGTTATTTAGACATAATACACATAGTCGCACAGTTCTTTCAACCTCGTGCTAGTCAACATCAAAGAGTAGGTTTATATTGTGAAGGGTCTGTCTCTTTTGCTTTGTAGGTTCATGTAAGCAAGCATTTATTCAAATATGCATTCATCAAATATTTATTTAAAAATCTACTGTGTTTACTAGGTTTTGGTAACATGAAGCATGAAAATCCAAAGATTAATTTCTGATGATCTGAAAGAGAATTATGGCCCTTTCAAAGCTTTACAATTAAACAACTTTATGGAAACTTTCTCTGTAATTAGATTTGATCACAGCTTTCTTTTAAGTGAAAACCTTAGAATGAAGAAACTAAGGTATGCTTCAGTGAACACAGAATCATTATATTTTAATACTGCTGTACTGAGTTCTTAAAAAACTCTAATAGTAATAGTAATGGTCTACTTCAGGAACGATTCATTCCTGCTTGCTTTCTACAATGTTAAGGCACACTGGCTGGAGGAAAGGTAAAAATTCATTGCAGGGGTTAATATACTAAGTAAGTAAAGCCGCTCAGTCATGTCCGACTCTTCGCGACCCCATGGACTGTAGCCTACCAGGCTCCTCTGTCCCTGGGATTTTCCAGGCAAGAGTACTGGAGTGGGTTGCCATTTCCTTCTCCAGGGGATCTTTCTGACCCAGGGATCGAACCCGGGTCTCCAGCATTGCAGACAGACGCTTTACCGTCTGAGCCACCAGGAAGCCTGGGTTAATATACTAGGAAGTTAAAATTTAGCTACAGGTCTTAAGCCACGTTTTCTAGTTGAACTACATCAATTAACAAAGCTGATGTTTTGATCGCCCTTTATCTGATTCCTATGTTGTAGTGCTCAATACATTTCAAACCTAGGAGGATAACACAGAGGTATTATTTTTGGTACCAGGTACCAAAAGTTGCAAGGGGATCTTGAAATTAGATTGTATCTCAATTGATTCTCAACCTGAGAGGAGACAGGATGTTATTTATTGGCCCAGAAGTCCCCAGATTATCCATGTGCCGGATACTATGCTCACTTTACATATATTATCATTCCATTTTTCAGACAAAAAACTGAGGCATAAGGAAGTTAACTTATTTGAAGTGACACTATATTAAGTGGAAGAGCTCAGATTCAAGCTCAGGTCTATAAGACTCTGCACTTTTAATCTCATCTCCACACTCTCCTTCTGCAAAGGGGATGATTTTAATGTTATTCAGGAAATACAAAACAGAAAAAGAGACTCAGATGTATAGAACAGACTTGTGGACTCTGGGAGAAGGCGAGGGTGGGATGTTTCAAGAGAACAGCATCGAAACATGTATATTATCTAGGGTGAAACAGATCACCAGCCCAGGTTGGGTGCATGAGACAAGTCCTCAGGGCTGGTGCACTGGGAAGATCCAGAGGGATCGGGTGGAGAGGGAGGTGGGAGGGGGGACCGGGATGGGGAATACATGTAAATCCATGGCTAATTCATTTCAATGTATGACAAAAACCACTGCAATGATGTAAAGTAATTAGCCTCCAACTAATAAAAATAAATGGAAAAAAAAACAGGAAATAAAAGAGTTATTATCACAATCTGCCCTCAATGACTACAGGTTTTAAGTTTACCTGGAAAACGTAGATGTCTTAGAATATAGAAAATATTTTAAAAATACATTCTTATGTTGATAATTAAGTTACTAGCTAAGTCTGTGCACTTTTCTTTCGAGTTATATTTTTAAAGGTTTTGGGCTAAAGGGGAAAAAAGGAAGAAAGAAAAAAGGTAGTGTGATTGGTGTATTCAGTTTTTGAGGAAAGCAATATTCAGTATGAACAGCAGCAGCCTCTGGTGGTCTAAGGGGAAAAAATAGTGTATAATTATGGGGGTTGAAATATGTTTTTAAAAAGAATATATGTACATATTTAGCCATTTGACTCAGTTCTCAACCCAACACATTAAAAAACAGATGCTTTAAAAAATGATCTGTTGGCAAGATGCTTGTTAAAATTTTATCAGTTGAAATATTAAAATTCATTATGAATTAATTAACACATTATATAAAAATAAAATGTTTTTGTTTCATCGTTTTACAAAGTACTATAACCAGTGGTGATTAACACTGGGAATTTTGTGTCTTGAAATGTGTTGCTCAAAAAGAAACTAAATTTATAGGATTACCACTAAATTGATGACATTTTCTGTCTTCACTCTTGAATTCAGTTGGCAGATGTTTTCGAGAACAAAAAATTCCATCTTATTACAAAACATATTAAGCAGGTTTTCCTGCCAGGCATGTCTGACATGATGTTTATTGCCTAGACCAAATCAATCCCCTTAATAAGCCATAATATATGCCAGAAAGTACATTATTTCGTAGTTAAGGAAAGTTGCCACATGAAAGACTAAGTACTTTGATCTCTCAAGCTCTGTTCCTAATGCATCAGAAATGTGCTACATAACCCAATAGTTAGTCATATCTATTTATATTCATTTAGTAAGTAAAATAAAACTATATCTTGCTAATCTTGATGTTTTAGGCCTAGATTTTACTTTATTTCTGCTGGTGTATATTAGATATTTGCAAAAAGTTCAAAGGAGATTTCGGCTATCTACTACATGCCAGAGGGAAAAAAAATCAAATACTTGAATATTCCAAGAAAATAAAATGGTTTCAGAGGTTATTATTACAATCACCGATTGTAATAATGAGTTGAATTTGTTTGCTAAATCACTACACAGAAGCGACTCCAGTGGTATTTACACAGGAAAAGAGGTACAGAAGAGAAGAAAGGATATGAATTAGCCTTCACCAATATTTTGGATATAGCCCAACTCAGAACATCAAAAACATATTTTTTGAAAAGAAAGTTTCAGTTTATCAGAGCTGGCTGTTTCTGAACAATTGCAAAAATTCACATATATGCTGAAAAAAAAATCAGTCAGACAACTAGACACCAAATATCTCGCCTGTTGAGGAATAAGTTTTTTGACGGATGTCAACAAGCAATCAATCCATAAATATTTGAGTATCTTTAATGTGTAAAGTTGGGCTCTGCCAAGATTCCTATTTTCTAAATGTCTCCTCCACATTTGGATTTTTCCTTCTGTGGCCATGTGATTTCCTTTCCCTATCCACTTCTAGTATTTTTTTTTTTTTAATGTTCTGGGTCTAATCCCTCTATTTTACTACCTGTCACTACAGCCTACAATGAAGTTTCCTAAGGTAGAGATATTCAAAGCAATTCCAACCCAGTATTACATAGATCAGCATCAAATCACTTTTGCCTATACTCCACCTACATACTCTAAAGTTCTTTTAAGCCTCTTCTTCCTTAGTCTAAATACTTGTCCTCTTAGGCTCCAGTTTGATACCAGAATACCCCTCGTTCCTATGCTACAGGTCACATTATCCACACATATCTAGACTAAAGCCTAATCTTTCTGCTTTGGTCTCCCTCCAGGAGATTGGATCCTAATGCATAGATTTAGCATGGGTTCCTGACTTTATGACAGTATGCACTGTACTAGTCTAACAACTGACTCTTTTTTGCTTATTCAAAAGGACTGATATGCAATTCCAAAGTCTATAAAGCATGCTTAAAGGAGTGTAGGGCTATAGTGGAAAGGCATGAAAGATAGATTGGTAATAACATTATGAGACAAAACACAAGAGATAGCTCAAGACAGAACAAGGTAAGTTCCATACAAGTTAACTAATCAGAAGAACCCCCAACAGTCTTAGTAAGGAGAGCTCACTGATGTCAGCGGGGCACTACACCATGGACAGAATCTGGACGAAGGGAAAGAACAGAAAGCAAAGTTACAGATCCCATGAAGCACAAACTGTGTGCAGAGTAGGCGAATACGGAGCCTGGCTGTGATCTTATGAACAAACGTATAAAACAAAAATAGCAAAAGGTTGGCAAAAAAAAAAAATTCCATTTTTATCCATCATTTCAGCACCATGATGATATAGTTAAAAAAAGAAAAGTCCATAACTTACTTTTAAATATTGAGATGAAAATGTATAGATCAATCAATATATCAAATAAATCATGAAAAAAATGATTTTTTTATCATTGGTTTTTGGAATGTCTTCTCAATTACTGGACTGGGTAGGGGACTAACAATGTAATTTTTCTTCACTTTCATTTGTTTGAATGTTTTCTCACAGAAAATCAACTAGTATACTTTTATAATTCAGGACGCATTAGAAAAAGCAGTAGTAGTTTGGGATTTTAATCCTAGCCTTACCATCTTATTTATCAAATAAAAATTTGTTATTCTTGCTCTGTTCTAGGTTCTGGATTATAGCAATGAAGAAAACAGACTGAGTTCTTGCCCAATGGACCTTAAATTAAGAGCTATGTGACCTTGGGAAATTTACTAAGTACTGACTCTCAGTCTCCTCATCGGCAAATGGGATCAATATTATTGATCACATTAAAAGATAGTAGTTGAAATATATGATATTTCAACCTCACTATTTAATAATATAAGTATACTAATGTAAATTGTCAAAAATCTATATAATCATCAAATATAGTTTACTATATCATACATAATCATCAAATATAGTTTACGACATCATATCATGCTTTTATAATAAGGGGCTTACTTTTCATATTTCAGATACATATTTTATTCTCAACAAGTTAGAACAATGTGGTAAAGAAGAAAGACGGCAAGAATCTATAGTAACTAGAAGCCCTGGTTTAATTTAACACTTAATTCCATCATTGACTAGTTACGTGATCCAAGACAAAAATGTACCATCTAGCCATCAGCCTCTTTAACTTTAAAGTAACAGTGAACTTATTTGATTTACCTAGCTTATAGGATTGTTCCAAAGAATAAATTATTTCAACATGTAAATGGCTAAGAAGCATATAAATAAAACTTAATTCACCCCTACCACATACACGCTCTGTGTCTGAAAATTACACATACTTGTTATTTGGAGATATGTAAAGGAAAGGAAAGAAGGTACTTCTAGAGTGGATCAAAATGACATACGGATTAAGCAAGCTAACACAAAATGAGCCACTATTCGCTTTACCAGTACAGGTTCATGCCTTACTACCTAGAAGTATGTTTGAAGAGTGTCAGGTCAGCTCTGGTGTTTTGTCCAATTCTGTAAGATTTTAAGAGAAAGAATGTTTATTAAGAAAAATAATGCTTCATAACTATCAGGTATAAAGTTGTCTTGTTTACATGAGCCAATTTTCGTCTTCTAGTGCTTTCAATGAAAACCTGGACGGATGAGTGGAATGGGACAAAACAAGACAGAGGCAAAAAGACATAAGAAGAAAATAAAACTAGCAGGAGCGTAAAAGAGATAAAAGAATGAAAGAAAAAAGACAAAGGAAAGATAAAAGATCTTAATGAAACAACAGAAAGATTTTTTTCCCCCTTGGCATAATAAAAAAGTAGATATAGGAATAAACAAATGTAAAAAAAGAATAAAGAAAATGCACACACATAAGAGAACAAAAGAAAAAACCCAAAGTGACAGTGACATGATAAAGAGAAACCAGAAAAGAAATGAAACACGAAACGACAAATGTCAGAAACAGATGCTTTAATCTGCACTTATCATGGACAAATGAAAGAAACTATTTAAGAAGTAAAAACAATACACAAAATCACATTTTGTTTTCACTTTACATAGGAAACTGAATATTACTAGTGATTTGTATATTTTAAAAGCTTATACGAATCATTTTTAGATCCCAGATATCTGGGGTAATTTTTAAAAAATTCTGTCTTAACATGGTAGTTGATCAACTGGATCATATTAATCAAGAAACTCAGGACAACTGATCAAGAAGAGGTGACATCAGGACCCTGATGCAGTCATGTGGAAGAAAGGAGGTAATACAATATAACTCATACAATGAGCATGATACTTTCGAATCCCAAATCTAATCACTGGTTATGTTTTTCAAACAATATGTTAAATAGTGAGATGCTTTTCAGAAATTTCTATAATCTGCCTAACTTTTGCTTGACTCACTCACCTATGATAGATATGCTTTAGGTATTCTTGGTCTGGATACATATTTTTGGCTTTTGAGAATTTATATGCTGCATAACTCTCCTAACTTACTCATCTGACTGACCTGAAACCAAATGTCTGGAATGTCTGGAGCACAGTACCCCAAACTAAAGCGATAATGCCATGGAACTAGAAGTAAAATTTTAAAAGTAACTTAGAATGCTACATATTTCGCCTTGAATGTGGTATGAAATACTTTATTAATAAGCTTTTAAAGTAAATGGAAAAATAGCTCAAGTTGAATAATCTGAAACTTTACTACTATCTCACAGTATAATTTATAGAATGTTAAATTGTCTGTATTTAAATGTTCTGAATTGCTCAATTTTGAAGAACATATCAATTTACTATTTTATAACCAATAGCATTTTTGACATACTTTACTATCCAATTATATTCCGAGCACTCACAGTAAGGGCTTTGAAAACTGCATGAATCTGTCACAAACACACACATAAATATATATATATATATCATGCTCAGTGTGTATATCAAGCGGAATGTGTCAAAGGGCAAATAAAATTGTTTGTGCCCCCCACAGAATTAGAACTCCTTGGGCAGCACTGCTGTAACGATCCCATGCTGCTAGCATTATAAAGTGCAAAGGTTCACTGGATAAGAAAAGAGCAGAGGGCCGAGTTCCCTCATTACACTATCCCTAAACTATTCCAGCTTAAATATTTATTAAGATATTAATTACTCTTCCTCCCTCCACCGGCCTTCAGAAGTTAAACTGAGACACTGCGGATGGATGGTGGCTCGTAGGAAAACAATGCATTAAAACTATTACCACCCAAGACGAAGACTGATGTTTTGTACAGTGCATTATTAATTGCTTTTTGCAACTTAAATAAAATATCACACTGAAATAAGAATGATGTGTTTTGTTACTTTGAATAAGAAACAGAAAACGTTTCAGTCAAATAATACCTTTGGGAAATAAATCTTTAAAAATTTAAAAACTGATACTTTCTTTTAAAAAATGAAATAATTTATAGAAAATAAATTTTAAAGACTTCTTTCATAAAGGATGCAACACTGCTTAGAACAGGTCTGAACACATAGAATATTTTCAATAAATATTAGCTGTTGTGGTGGTTTGAAAAAAAAAAAGACAAGGAAATAATGAAGGATAGTAATGATCTTGCTCACTACTTACTCTGATATATAACTGCATCATTTCTTTTTCTCTTTGGGGATTACGATACTTCTCATAGAAATCACGTCGCTTCTTTGTTTCTTTAGAGACTTTATCTTTTCTTTCGCGTTTTTCTGCTGGTTCATCTGAACTATCAGAAGATGACTGGACAGGTATCTTCGGCTTTTCGACCTCAATATAGTTTTCATTGGGATTCAGTACTATTACTCCATATCCTTCCTGTTTTGAAAGCAAAAAAGGCAGCATAATTTAATCTTAAAAATCATTTCAATTCATAAAGAAGTTCTTAAAATCTCATACTAAGTGACTTAACATAGTTACATATTCACTAAAAATTCCTTTATAACAGATTGTAGTTTTAATTTCTCCAACAGAAAAGTGATTTCAAATTATTTGCCTGTATTGTGTGTGCAAATAAGCATAGATCGTCTATAAGATCAAAAAGATATAACTATAACATATTAAAAATATAAAGTTTAAATTTATAAAAAGTACTTCAGATTTCCCAGAACTCCAAAAGTGACTGAAATAAATCACCAAATAACAAGTACACTTTCAAAACACATTAATATTTATAATATATATTTTGAGAAAATAACCTCTTTGAAATTGAAGTTTACAATTCCAACCATATTTTCCTGGATTTTTGTTAATCTTTACAATTGCACTTTAATGGGTATTTTTTATTTGTCTGAACTTAAAAGAGAACAAGCAAGCAATAAGGAATAAACTGTCTACAGATTCACATATCTCTATTATAAGGAACACAGAATGTCTACAAATATATATTGGAATTTTTTCACCTCTCTTCTTTCAGGAAGGCACACAAATCACAAATCACACGCACACACAAAAAAACTAATGTCCTACTATAATGTATGGGAACAACTTTCTCATCTTGAAATTTATTTTTCAGCTACCATAAAAACTCTCTTTATTAACAACTAGTACCAGGAAACAAGTTTCAAAGTTTAAAGTATAGTTTATTGAGCTAGTAAATCTTTTTAAAAGTTTTTAAAAGTGTTTTCCTGTCTAACTTATTCTAGCAAGGCAAACCTTTCTCTGGTTACAATTAAGGAAACTTTTGGCATTTATATTATAACTGATGGAATAATGTAACCATGAAAAAACAGAGAAGGATAAACAATTACCACTAAAAAGTAACACAAATTTTTGAAGCTATTTATATCTTGTCTTTTCTATTCAATTCTGTACTGTGGGTATCCCAATTTCATCTATTAAAATCTTGTAAGGTCATACTTAAAACATATGTTTAAAAAATAAGAGCTATCAAAAATAAAGTATAAAAATTCTTATCCTTACAAAAAACAATTTCCCAAAATGATAACTGTAGAATCTATGTCAAGTTTAAATTTAAATCATTTTTTGCCAAACCAAACATAAGATAATTTAAAAAAAACTGAGAGCAGTAAACTCAGCCAATATTAGCATAGACTCAGTTATCCTTATTTTTAAATATACGAAATTGCTACAGATAGTTGGCTTTTTAAAAAAATTCATTTCACAAACTACTTAGAAACTTCACTGGAATTGTTTCAATCCCCACCCCAATCAGTTGATCTTATTGTCTAAAACCATAATATGGTTTGGAGATTTTCAAGATCGCTGAAGTTTTTATTTTAGTGATAAAATTTCTTAATTAAGAAATAGTTGTTGTACATATGTGAAAAGTATATAATAATATATACCAAATTGATTAATAACACATATTCCTCAATATGTATTTAAATAAATTTTTAGATAAATATCTCATTCATGAAGGCCTTATAAAACACTTGATGCATTTTTAAATTTAAATGTTCTTCAACAAAGCACAAGTTTCTTAGCTTTTCTTTTTAAGTTTCTTAGCTGTTAAGTCAAAGTTTTACCAACAAAAGATATTTTATTTGGTTCTGCTTTATTCTAATCTGTATAGCTATTCAACAGTCTTGTAATTCATTGTGATCACTGTCAGGTAGACATATTGTCACTTGGTGATTTTCTACAGTTGGACACACTTGACTGGTTATTAAAATCACATTTGAAGGAAGTTCCTACCCCTCTTCCTTGTGCCTCTTAAAACTTTTCACGCCCTTCTCAAATTTCAGCTATAACTTCTCCTCCCACCAAAAGTAAGTTAAAGAACACTGTTGCACTCTGCTAAACAGGGTGAAATAGAGGCATTCAATACACTGTCTCTGGTGTAAGGCACAGTCAAAAAAGGTCACCATAGGCCAAAAAGAAAATTGCCTCCTCACTAGATTCTGTACCATGAGTAAGTGGTCTCCTGTCATGTTCCTTCCCTGCCTTCTCTGAGCGAATTGAACTTTAAACACACACACACACAGACTCTCATACTCACACGTGTTAGGGTTAGCAAGACCCAAACAGAATCTTGGAATTCTTAAGAGTTGAAAATAGTGATATATTACATTTTAATGATAACATGAAAAATTACAAACTCAAGGTAACAAAGTAGGACTTTAATAAATTGATAGAACATGAACATCATCTCTGCACAATGAATAAACCCTAAATAAAGGCAAATTCTTTAGACGAAATTTACAGTCACCAAAATGAGAAAACTATTACCCTAGTTTGTACTTTAATCATTAGAAATAATATTTTCATAATGCCAGCTTTATTTGAACAGAAGTTTTAGCTTCAATTTTGGAAATCATAGATTGAGAAATTACTGTACCTCCTTAATTTTAAATCAACTCTGAAATTTGATGTGTCCTATCTAAAGTATAAAAACCAGAAACATAAATCATCAAAGTAGTAGTATTTATCTAAGTTATTGATTATGTAACTGAAAATTACATGACTCATTTGTCCAATTTTATGAAGACACAATGTCAATTTTTCACCAAGGCATCGACAGATGAAAAATGATTCTATTTTTAAATCACAACTATATAAATCAATTAAAGAATTTTTATCATATTGATTTCAACAATGAATGTTTCTCTTTAAACATTTGATTTATTCAGAAACTATTTTATCATTTAGCTATTTCATACTGCCAATTAATAGAATAACAATCAAGAAATATTCAGGAATGTTTTCTGTGGAAATGAGAGCTAATTTTACTAAATGTCTTTGCTGCAAATTCAATTACCATTCTGCAAAAAACTTACATTTTTTAATTAAAATTTGCCTGATAATTAATGCAATATTTACAGATACCATTCATAACCATTCTATGGATAGGAGAAAGCTAGAGCAACAAAATAAAGTCAACTATCCCATGCAAAGATATGTAGTAAAACTTATCTTTTCGCCTTTTTCCCTGTCACATATATTGTCCAAAAAATCCTATTGCATAATAAAGCTACAAAGATTTTTGCCATATCAGCATTAATAAATATAAACTCAGGAGTCAAACTAAATAGTCAAAGTAAACAAAGCAGACAACACACCAGTCATTAAATTTAACTGTTTTAAATAGAATGATATCAATTTATATCAGAATAAATACCATTTTAAAAATTAATTCTTTCTATTCCTAGTAACTCAATCAGTACACACAGAAATAAGTAAGAGATCCTAGTTTAACTTAGCAAACGTACCCATAAAGTTTTACAAAACTATAAAATTAGGCATCAAGTATAATATCATAAAAGAACTGTGCACTGCCACTCCAAAGGAGATCCCCAGAATTAATGCTTGGAACACAAAAGATTGTATACTGAGGTATTTAATTATTCCTTAAACATATTAAATTTATCCTAAGATGAAAAGCTAGGCTATTTCAAATGTACATGGAAAGTTCTGTTATCTTTACCAAGATAAAGTGATCAAACTGATTATCTAACATTCTACAACTAAATAAATAAAACTTCTGGCATCTTTTGTAATGATTCACCCAAATCAATTCCAATATTCAACATTTCAAGAGACAAAGCATACATAAAGTTGTTAATTAACTCTTATGTTTGATTGCACAGTCTAGCAGAAGATCACGGTGATCAAGAGGACAGACATTGGTAAAAGTAAGCTTTATCTCTTTAATTTATCTCATCTTATTTTCTACTCTTTTGGAGTTATAACTATAGTTTCATTATCAAATCTGTGGTTTATAAGGTATAAATCATGGGATCTTAATCAGAAACTCTCAAAATTTTATTGCTAGCCATAGCATTTTATTCAGCACAAGTGCTTGCTGTGATTTAAACAGAATACAGAGTCCTCCCGGGCCTTCTTTACTTTGAAGTCTATAGATGCACTTACTAATAAATAATAGTTCATTTATCATTCAATCAACAAATGATGGCTTAGGTCAGAGGTCTAGAATAGACAGGTGATGCCAAACACAAAGAACCAAAGAGGAAATCTTGCTTAAGAAATTAAATTGCTACAGAGATGCACTTACAGAGAAGATTCTACAAATAGATAAAATCTGAAAATGCCTGGCCAGAAATGGAATGTACTTTTGACCCCAATGCAACCATGCTAAAACTGATGATTTATCTAAGCTAATTTGCCTATTAATTACCAATTATAAAGAAAACGAAAAATAGGAACAAATTCTACATCTTTTCAAGTCTGGTGTGGTTGGCTAAATAAAAAATCATCTGAAAAGTACTCAGCTCTACATATTAATCTGCCAATACTGCAAAGCCACATATGACCAAAGAGGTCAGGGGCCAGAGTAGAGTCCTTTGACCTATGGAACTGTCTGGTTTGGTCTTCAGGCAAGGCTCCTTAAGAGATCATTTTACACAGATTTATCAATCGTATTTTTCAAGTTCAGCATTCTATCTGCTTGGTTTGAAAGAAGATAGGTGCTCATCCTCAGGGGAAATGAAACCCAAAGTGTTTTCATCTATAAACTGTATCAATCCATGGTTAAAAAGGACAAACCAATGTCCATTCATCTTTTCTGAAAGATGTATGTTGTGTTTATTCTCATCTTTTTCACAAGAAGGTATGTATATGTCACTGTTGCAACATCCTAGGTGCAACAGAGATGAGGTCATGACAACCAATCAGAAGTCACTAGTGAAGCGTTAAAGTAAACATAGCTGTTGGCGCTGTAGCGCTGCTTGAAAAATGCCCCCTCCATTATTTCAGCAATTTTCTCAAGACGTGACCTGGGACTGAAATGCCTGAAATGTCACTTGACTCCGTTTTGTGCTTCCTCCCAATTGCATTTACGTAACAGCACCATGCTAATATTTTGTAAAACGTTTGTCATGACCATGCTTTGAGTTGCAGCTTCCTAAATTCTAATGTTGTGTTCCATGGTATAAAAATATCATAATGTGAACCAACATAGATTATCCCAATAAGTTTCCAACTTCAAATAGCTCATCAAGTTAGTCAGTAAAAGAAAACATGCCACAAAAAGTTTTCAGAGGACCACCTGTTGTCTATTATTTTTACATAGCACTTACTCATAAATCATAACACAGGGTAATTAATCAAGCTGTCAAAGAGAAGGTCAAAGGTTATATGGTAGAGTCAGAAGGTCATGCATGGGCTGATAGAGGTCAGGGTCACACTGCATTCCTCATTATCAAGTTGGGATGAGAGACGGCCCAAGCAAACAAAAGTGAAAGCAGATGGAGAAGTGAGTGGATAAAAAAAAAAAAGAAAATTTCACAAACAAAAAGAAAAGTGAAAGAAGACTGTCAGCTGCCTTCAAGTAGAGAATAGAAGAGAAAAGAAATACACTGAAATGTGCTCAAAGGAGCTCAAGAACATAAAGAAACTACAGTTTTATTAATTAAATAAGTTGAATATAACTTTTCTTGGTCATTGTATTAGTGCATACTAAATAAATATTAGAAAATATATGTTTGCCATTTCTATACCTTGCCTAGCTAGTGTGCCAGGATAAACTAAGATAAAGGCAAAGAGTTCCAAGGACAAAGTGCAATTACAAAAAAAAACTTATTATAAGGGTTTTTTTTCCCTTTAATATTGTTTCAGTGTTGCAACATAGATGCAAATAGTTTTAAGCCATAGGATAATTTTTGAGTATGATACAAAGATATCCACAAACAAACGCATCATAAAAGTCCTTTTGAATAACAAAATGGGTATAAAATATTCTATTATTACGCTGGCCTGAATTAGATGCAGAATACTGTGCAAAATTAGCTGTCACCCTTTGCTCAAAATCTTTGTTAATCTCATTTTGAATGTTTGCAGCTTTATCAACACATGCATCAATGTCAGCTCCTTGGTTACTGAACCGCTGTAGTTGGAAGAAGATATAATTAAAATGTTTTGGCACAGAAAAGGTGAAATTGTATCTTCCCTTGTTCCCTTAGGAGTCTGTAAAACATGAAGGATATATTGACAAACACACACCCTTGTCTCCGGTTCTGACATCAGGCCATCCGAGTCCTATTTATTTTAAAACATTCACTTTGCACTTACATTATCACCTACTCTGTTTCTAACTTTTCCTAGGCTTTAGAACATTATGCTGCTTAAATATCACAGATATCTCTTCTAACAATCCATACCTTATTTATCAAAGCATTCCATATATGTACAACAGAATCATAAAAAACACATTCATTATAAAGGACAGAATATCATTTAATACTATAGCATTATGAAATATTTTATGTTTTTTGCTTCTCATTCTCATAAAAAGACACAAACATACACCCACACCTGTACACATTAAACTAAAATGTAACAAGTTACAACTGTTGCCTAGTCAGTGACAGATCAAAATTCCTAAGTGGATACAGAGTATCCTATGGACACACAGCCTTTATTACAGGTCCCCAAGAAGACTTGGATGGACAAATTTACCTTATGAAACATACCATTCCACATGCTAGCTATGCCTTTTTTGTTTAAAGTTCTAAATGTTCTAACTTCTTATTACCATTATAAAACTGTGTAAATACTGTAGCTATAGATGGTAGGCACATGGTCTTTCAAAATATCACTCTGATTCAATCATATACAATACAAACAATATATATTAAGTTTTTATGTTACTCTTAAAACTTGCTTAAGAACTATGCTACATAAATCATTTTATCTTAAAATGTCACCTTTCTCTTTTATCCTCCCAATTAAAAGATCATATCCAATTTTTTTTTTTTTCAAGAGCATATCAGTGCTTTGCCTGTGGTTCCAGAGTCTGCCTGCAAGCATGAGAACATAATGAAAGATTCCAAGTATTCACCGGGTCAGTCATTCATTAAACATTGATTTCATAGTTATTTAATAAGCAGCTACTATTTACCCAACATTATGCTAGGTACAGTGCTATGCTTATGGATCACCTTTCATTTTAAAGTATTTCCACTCAGAAGAAAATTCCAAATCACAATTAAGTACAAATTCCAAAAACATCTACTTGAAGCCATTTTATACTCAAGAGGAAGAGGAATATGAAAGGAAAAAGAAAAAATTGTTATAAAATATTTCTAAAACCAATCTAGCTAGACTTTCAAGCATGAAAAATCATAAATGCTAAGCTATGTTTGTGGTCTGTGTTACAAGTGTTATTTAAACTTACCCCATTACAAGGAAAATGTACCATTAGGAAGTTGTGTGTAGTGTGTGTGCACATACACACTGCATATACATTCAGATATTTTAACAAGTAAAATAATTTCATAATCTAAGTGAAAAGCTTCTAAAAACATCCACCTC